>NC_072473.1:134562631-135243881 GCF_027574615.1 Eptesicus fuscus
ATTTTTGGCTATATTTTGGGGAGATTGTCTTATTATTCTTTTTTAAAAATGTATTTTTATTGCTTTCAGAGAGGAAGGGAGAGGGAGAGAGATAGAAACATCAATGATGAGAGAGGATCATGGATCGGCTGCCTCCTGCACGCCCCACACTGGGGATCAAGCCCACAACCTGGGCATGTGCCCTTACCGGGAATTGAACCATGGTCCTCTGTTGAATCTATTTTCATAATTTTTGTCTTTCAAGGAATTTGTTCATTTTATCTAGTTGTAAAACTTATTGGTATTAAGTCATCATATGTGTGTGTGTGTGTGTGTATGTATATATATATATATATATATATAGCCTTTATTATCTATATGCTATACCTTCTTTTATTCCTGATATTAATAATTTGTGTCTTTTTCTCTCTTCCTGATCAGTCTAGCTAGATAGAGGTTATCAATTTTATTGACATTTTCAAAGAACCAGCTTTTGGTTTCATTGGTTTTCTTTCTTGTTTGTTCATTTCCTATTTTGCTGATTTCTGTTCCCATCTTTCCCTTTCCCTCCTGCTAATTACTCCTAATATGTTCTTTTTCTAGCTTCTTATGGTGGCAGCTTAGACAGTTGGTTTTAGACATTTCTTCTTTTCTAATGTATTTGAAGCTATAAAATGTCCTTACGAGTTCTTCTTTGACTCATGTGTTATTTAGAAACACATGAGTTTCCAAATATTTGGGCATTTTCCAGACATTTTTCTCTTACTGGTTTGTAACTTAATTCTATTGTGGTAAAGAGCATGTGCTATCTGATTATAACCCTCTCAGATTTATTAAGACTTGCTTTATGGGCGAGCATAAGGTCTGTTTTGGCGCATGTTCCATGTGCGCTTGAAAAAGAATGTTTACTCTGTAGTTGGGTGGAATAGTTTTAAAATGTCAATTAGGTCAAGTTGAATGATTATGTTGTATTCTTGATGCCTATTGATTTCCTGACTTCTTTTCTGTCAATTACTGTGGGAATTATGTTAAATCTCCAATTAAATTTTGGCTTCCTCTATTTCTCCTTTCACTTCTATCAGTTTTGCTTCCTGTAGACAGTTGGGTCTTGCTTTTTACTTATTTTTAAACCCTGTCTGATCATTTCTGCCTTCTAACTGGAACATTTAGAGCATTTACATTTAATGTATCAGGATGGTTAGCTTTATATGGAACATCTGCTCTTTGCTTTTGTTTATTTTTAAATATATTTCTTTATTGATTTTAGAGAGGAAGGGAGAAGGAGAGAGAGAGAAAAACATCAATGATGAGAGAGAATCACTGATCGGCTGCCTCCTGCACGCCCCCTACTGGGGATCAAGCCCGCAACCCAGGCATGTGCCCTTGGCTGGAATCAAACCTGGGACCCTTCAGTCCACAGGCTGATGCTCTAGCCACTGAGCCAAGCTGGCTAGGACATGCTCTTTGTTTTCTAATTTATCTCTTCTTTGCTTCCTTTTATCTCTTCTCCTGTCTGCTTTTGGATTGATGGAGTACTTTTGTGTTCCAGTTTCGTTTCCACGATTGGCTTATTCTCTATACCTCTTTGTTTTGAGGTGGTTGCGCTAAGGTTTACAGAATTCATCTTTATCTTATCACAATTTGTTTTCAGATAACATTATACCACCTCACAGGTAGTGTAAGGGACTGACTACAATGTACTTTCCTTTCTCCCTCCTGGTGTTTGTGTCAATTTCTACACGTTATAAACCCCACAGTGCATCACTATTATTTTTGCTTTAAACAATTATCTAGTAAAATAATCAGAACATTAGAAAGATGACTTTCATGCCCGGTCGGCATGACTCAGTGGTTGATTGTCGACCTAGGAACCAGGAGGTCCCGGTTCAATTCCCAGTCAGGGCACAGGCCCAGGTTGTGGGCTCCATCCCCAGTAGGGGGCGTGCAGGAGGCAGCCAATCCATGCTTCTCTCTCATCATTGATGTTTTTCTCTCCCTCCCTCTCCCTTCCTCTCTGACATCAATAAAATATTTGTAAAGAAGAAAAGAAAAATGACTTCTATATTTAGCTGCCTCTTTACCATGTCGGCGCTCTTCACTCCTTCGTGTGGATCTAAGTTGCTTTCTGGCAGCCTAGCCCGCTGCTGCAGCCACTTCGCTGGCCACTCCCTGTAGTTCAGGTGCGCTGGGGCCAAATCCTGTTTCCGTCTGTCTGTCTGAAAACTCCTTCTTTACCTCCATTTTTAAAGAATACATTTTCTGCCCTAATTGGTTTGGCTCAGTGGATAGAGCGTCGGCCTGAGGACTGAAGGGTCCTGGGTTTGATTCCGGTCAAGGGCATGTACCTTGGTTGCGGGCACATCCCCAGTGGGGGGTGTGCAGGAGGCGGCTGATGGATGTTTCTCTCCCATCGATGTTTCTAACTCTATCCCTCTCCCTTCCTCTCTGTAAAAACTCAATAAAATATATTTTTTAAAAAGAATACATTTTCTGGGAAGAGAATTCTAAGTCAATATTTTTTTCCCTTCCAGCTCTGCAAACACCTGATTTTATTCCTTTCATAGTTTCTGAACTTTTACGTTTGTGCATCTGTACGTAATGTGCCTTTTCTCTCCGGCTGCTTTTAAGAGTCTCTCTCTCTCTCTCTCTCTCTCTCTCTCTCTCTCTCTCTCTCCTCTCTCTGATACAAACTTTACTTAACACTTCATGAAGTGGACAGTCTCCTTTAGAGAATTGCCAAGCTTTTATCTTTATCACTTTTTTTAAACAAATTGATTTTGATGTGTCTTGATGTGCTTTTCTTGGTGTTTATTTTGTCTGAGGTTTGTTATGCTTTTTGGATCTGTGGGCTTATAGGATTTTAAAAAATAAATTTTTTTCTTTTAAAAATGTATTTTTATTGATTTAAGAGAGGAAGGGAGAGGGAGAGAGAGATAGAAACATCCATGATGAGAGAGAATCATGGATCGGCTGCCTCCTGCACGCCCCCCACTGGGGATGGAGCCCACAACCGGGGCCTGTGCCCTGATTGGGAATTGAACCGTGACCTCCTGGTTCATAGGTCGATGCTCAACCACTGAGCCACGCCAGACGGGCCATAAAACACTTAATTTTCTAAAGATAAGTTTTAGGTTTACAATAAGATTGAGAGGAAGGTACAGAAATTTTCTATATCTCCCTTGACCCCGTGTATGCATAGCCTCCCCCATGATCAACATCCCTCACAAGAATGATACGCTTTTTCCCAAGGCTAAACCTGTGTTCATCCATCCTAACCTCCCAGAATCCAGCGTTTACATTAGCGTTCGCTCTTGGCTTTGTGCACTCAATGGGTCTGGACAAATGTGTAATGACATGTATCCATCATCATAATATCACACAGGGTATTTCCACTGCTCTGCTGGTTCATCCCAACGGCCCCCCCACCCCCGCCTGGCCACCACTGATCTGTCCACTGTCTCTAGTGTTTTCTTTTCCAGAATGACATGTAGTTAGCAGCATGCAGCATGTAGCAGCGGTCTCAGATTTCGCTTAGCAATGGACATTTAAGATTCCCCCATGTTGCCCTAACTGGTTTGGCTCAGTGGATAGAGTGTCAGCCTGTGGACTGAAGGGTCCCGGGTTCGATTCCAGTCAAGGGCATGTACCTTGGTTGCAGGCACATCCCCAGTAGGAGGTGTGCAGGAGGCAGCTGATTGATGTTTCTCTCTCATGGGTGTTTCTGGCTCTCTATCCCTCTCCCTTCCTCTCTGTAAAAAATCAATAAAATATATTTAAAAAAATAAATGTCCCTTCTTTCTTCTCTCCTGAAATTCCACTCGCACTTACGCTTGCTATTTGCCTAGAGATCACCGAGGCCCCGTGCATGGTGTCTTAGCCATTTTTCTCTTTGTGCTTCATTTCGAACAGTTTCCATTGCCATGTCTTCAAGTTCTCTGGTCTTTTCTTCTGTGGTGTCTACTCTAATGTTAAGCCTACTCAGTGAAATTGTAAATTGAAGTATTGTGTTTTTCATATCTAGAACTTCCACTTGGCTCTTTTTCTCCATATCTTCCATTTTTATTTTCATTCTGCTCATATTTTCTTTGACTATACTTCCTACTTTTACTTTACCGTTTACCACCCTTGTCTGTTAACGCCATCAGTCTGTAGTTCCCATGTCTGTTTCTGTTGTTCTCCTATAGGTCATATTTTCTGTTTCTTTGCACACTAGGCAATTTGTGATTGGATGGCAGGCATCATGAATTAGATATAGGTGAGTTCTTGAATTTCCCATACTACTTTAAATACAATTGGACTTCGTGCTGGCAGACAGCTATGTTATATGTAGGTCAGCTTGATCTATTTAAGACTTCCTCATAAGATTTTTGAGGGTGGGTCTAGAGTAGTCTTTCCTTTAGGGCTAGATGAGCTGCACTCCTAAGGTATGATATTTAGGGATAAAGGTCTCTACTCAGGCTGGTAAGAACTTGAAGATCCTTGGCCTTTGTGAACTCTGGGAATTGATTAAATACAACTTCCTGGTAGTTCTTTCTACAGAAGTTGTTCTTTGCCCAGTCATATAGAGTTTCATTCTATGTATGTGGGACTTCAAAGGAGATTTCTGGAACTTCTAGAACTCTGCCTGCCATGTTATGGTACTGACCCACACATTTTATTTTACAACTTGATGCCCTGAACAACAGTGAGGGTGAAATTTCACAAATGTCCTAAATTATCTAACTTGGTAACTAGACTCACTGTGGGGATCATTCCATACTGTCTATAAATATCAAATCACTATGATGTACACATGAAACTAATAGGATATTGTATGTCAATTATACATCAATAAAAATTATCTAATCTCTATTCCAATGGCCTACCAGTTATGAGTCATTCTGTTTTTCTGCAATTTCATTTAGGTCTAATGTTTTGAGCATTACTAGACCAGATCATATAGTACGATGAAAGCACAGACACAAATATGTATTTGGTAGCACAATAGAGCAATAGTGACATGTTACTGCCCCATTGCTGGGATGGAATGAAGCTTGGGGAGCCTACCTGGGGGCCCCTGGTGTGTCTGGGAAAGCACGGTGCCTCTTCCTGCAGGCTGCCTCGGGTGACCTCTGAAAATGGGTCGCTAGTCACGTGACACAAAACCCCCCACAAAATCCTGCCAATCAAGAGGTTCAAATCCTCCTGTTGACTTTAAGAACCAGGCCACCCAGGGTGTGCTTATCCAAAAAGCCACCAAGTAGCTGAAGGATGTGTGAACCCTGAGAACAAAGACAACTACTAAATAAGGGCTCCTGGTGGCCAACCAGGTTACAATTTAAAACCAACCAAGCAAGTGACCGACCGACCAACCGACCAACCGACCAACAAGCAAACACCGGAGCCTGGCAGCCGGTTCTGCACAGGTGCCTCTCATGCAAACTGCACTCAGGGAGAAGCCTGTTCTGAGGGCTGAGCCAGCCCTTATAAAGGACTTCCTGGAGTCCTATTTCAGCCAATTGGACGGAGGCTTTTCCCGTCCAATCAGGAGCTGCACAGCTCCAACCAAACAGAGCTGCTCTATTCTAACCAATCAGGACAGTCAGGACAGGGCCTTTTGGACCAATCAAACTTTGAGGATTTGGAGTCCTCATTTGCATGAGGACAGACCAATCAGGGACCAGGGGTGGGGACTTCTGTCCTTAGAAGCCAGCTTCTCTCTGCCTCAGAGTGCACTTTCCCTTTCCACTGAAGACTGTGTCTCCTGGGCTGGACCATGTAGCCAGAGCAGCGTAGACCAGTGCAGGCCAGAGCAGACTGGCACGGAGCAGAGCAGACCACCAAGGAGCAAGCAAGCAGAGCTGTCTAACCGAGAGGGGCCTGGCCCCAGGGCTGCCTCACAGCCGTGCTGTATCACAGTGGAGCTCTTTTGCACTGAATCAAGTTTCCTTCCTCACTGCACCCCAAATTGGGAATTCCTCTTGGCGTTGAATTGGAGCCAACAGATGGCTGTTGTAGTTGGTAGGTGTGCCCAGGCCAAACGGTGGGGATGGACACAGGGTCAGTGGCCCCAAAAGAGTGCCACATGTTTGCCACACACACTTAATGCAGAGAGCAATGCTGAACCCGAGGGTCTAGAGGTAGATTCTCTGGTCATGGAGCACATGGGGAGGGGGCGGGCGGGGAACAAAGCTCCCAAGATGTGGCCCAGAACTTACAGAGCTCATGGGCGGGTTAGCCCACACAGGGGCTCTCCCTGCCACACTGAGGTGATTCTCACTGGGAAAAAGCAGAAGAGGTTGCACTGAAGAACAAGATACTCCGGCCTGGCCGGTTTGGCTCAGTGGTTAGAGCGTTGGCCTGCGGACTGAAGGATCCCTGGTTCCATTCCGGTCAAGGGCACATGCCCGGGTTGCCCACTGGGGATCAAGCCCAAAACCCAGGCTTGTGCCCCAACCGGGAATCAAACCGAGACCTCCTGGTTCATAGGTTGATGCTCAACCACCGAGCCACACCAGCCAGGTATAGTTTACTATTTTAAATCATGTAATTGATACAGAATTGATACAGTAAATACACGGCAAGACACATGATTTTAAGGGTAAAGATAATTGCTGATTCATTTGCGTTTCTTACTCTATATTTTTCAAATGCATAAAGATTTCACTGTGAAAAATGCAGAAAAGGAACCAAGGATCATCTTAAATTCAACAGAATCACTGCCAATAAAACTGTAGCTTTGCATTAAACTATTAAAAACTCAACTAGAAAAAATGTTTAATTATTTGTCATTTTGTTGAGTGGAGCTGAGGCTTTTCTGAAGTGCAATTTTTATTAATTACCTTTTTGACAATTACTATCCCTGATTACCATATCGGATGCTCAATACACATTTTTCTTCTAAATTGAAAATAATTAAAACTCTGAGGAAACATGTTTAATGGTTAATAGCATTAGCACTTAGTAGAGACTATCAGGCGGCTGAAAAATAGGTGTTGCCAAAGAATCAATACCTTTAATAATGCTAAATCCCACCGATCATTCTGAAATGATCATGTTTTGCTTTAGATTTCAAGTTTGTTTATATTGTATTTATTACTTATTTATTAATATATTTTTAATTGATTTCGGAGAGGAAGGGAGAGGGGGAGAGAGAGAGAGAACATCAATGATGAGAGAGAATCATTGATTGGCTGCCTCCTGCACGCCCCTCAATGGGGATCGAGCCTGCAACCTGGGAATCAAACCGTGACCTCCTGGTTCATAGGTCGATGCCCAACCACTGAGCCACACTGGCCGGGCTGTATTTATTTATTAGCAGAAAGAATGCAATGATGTTGTGAGGGTTCTGGAGTACAAATTCTGGCCCCACCACTGATTAGCTGAGTGACCCTGGGCAAGTCACCTAATCCGTCCTTCCCTCAGTTTTCCCCACACCTGGATCAGCAATGTGAGCACCACCGGGGAGCTTGTTGAAAGTACCAGTTCCCGCCCCCTCCAGACACACTGAATCAGAACCCGTGGAGGTGGAGCCCAGAGCTGTGTGTCAACAAGCTGTACCTCCCGATGCACACAGAAGTTTGAGAACCGCTGTCCTAACACGGTATTACCCCCTATGGCTTCGGCTAGTCTCTGGTGATGGTGATTAGCTTATCAGTGTTTTGGTATCGTCTTTAAAAGGTGACATCCCTGGAACAGAATGAACAACATAAACTGATGAACCAAAATAGAACCAGAGACATAGCAGCATTGAACAGACTGTCCAACCTATGAGGGAAGGCGAGGGTGAGGGGGTAAGAGATCAACCAAAGGACTTGTATGCTTGCATATGAGCAAAACCAATGGACACAGACAGTAGGGGGGCAGGGCATGTGCTGGGGGAGGGTGGCCGGGGAAGGTCAATAGGGGAAAAAGGAGGTTCATGTAATCCTAAAGAGGGAATGTGCAAATTGACCGACATGCCGTAACAAGATGGCTGCGCCCACAGCAGAGGTGGGGATCCCATAACACAAGATGGCTGCAGAGGCCGAGTACCTGTAACGAGCCTTAACAAGCTATCAGCAGAGGCTGCATGGCACTGGGCCAGGGCAGGGGACCTGAGGCTGTGCCCCCCTCCTGGTGGGGCTTGATGGGGGAGCTCAGGCCGCGCCCCCCACCCCAGCGCCGGGCCAGGGGACCTGAGGGTGCGCTGGGGGACCTGAGGTTGTGCCCTCCGCCCAGCGGGGCTTGATGGGGGCCCTGAGGCTGCACCCCCTGCCTGGCAGGGCTTGATGGGGTTGGGGCCAGCCCAGTCTGGATCTCGCCCAATGGGGGTGGGGCTGGCTGGGTCTGGGTCTTGAGTGATTTTGAGGCCTGCACAGGTGGGTGGGGACTTGACTCTGGGTCCTGCAGCGTGCCCCAGACTCTGACAGGAGGAAGATTTTCATACACATTTTACTAATTTTCTTTTTATCTCTGACACTTCTATCAGAGAGAAAGGGCAAATAGCAATATCAAAATATTTCCTCTAATTAACCCCTTTTTAATGTGCACGAATTTCGTGCACCAGGCCACTAGTACTTTAAATAATAAAGAATTTAAATTAAAAAAAAGTTGACATCCTAAGCCTCCATCCAATGTGACTGTTGCCAATGAGTCAGTGAGAGCTGTTGAAACCGCACGTTTTAGAGGCACAGAATTCCACCCACTAGGGACGTTCATTTTCAACAGTGGACTTGCTTCCAGTGCCCAGCTTGTCTGGGAGGGAATGGGCTGCACCTTGTGCCTAGCTCCAGGCACAAAGACAACATTCATCCCAGCAGCTCTAACATCGCATGGCGGTCATGATGGTGACAACACTAAAGAGTTTGACAGGGAACAACAAATGAAATGGCCTTGTAGCCAGAGGGCAGGACTGGCGACTAAGATCCTGGGGAAGGCAATGTTGAGACTGAGGTGGGCAGACAGTCAGGGGCGCTATTTAAGGGACATCTGCCAGCAGATGCAGGACTGCAGAGTCTGGGACAGGCACTGACAGAAGCCTGCCAGGACCCAGGACAAAGATGCGACCATAGGCCAGGCCTCCCCTTCCCCAGCCCTCAAGTAGAAGTCAAATAACAGTTGGGTCAACTTGATGCTCGGCCACAGAACTGCGCTGGGGGTCTCCTACAGCCTTCTGCTTCTTTTTTGAACCCTCACCTGAGGATATTTTCCCATTGGTTTTTAGAGATAGAGGAAGGGAGAGGGAGAGAGAGAGAGAGACAGACAGACAAAAGAGAGAAACACTGATGTGAGAGAGACACATCGATTGGTTGCCTTTGCACACACCCCAACCAGGGCTGGGGATCGAGCCTGCAACCTAGGTATGTGCCCTTGACCGGAATCGAACGCAGGACCCTTCAGTCCCCAGGCCGATGCTCTTTCTGCTGAGCCACACCAGCTAGGGCTTCCTTCCTACAGCCTTTTTATCCAAGGAGGACGCCTGGTCCTAGGGCTGGGGTCACACTGAGCCTGTGTGTGGATCAAAGTGGCTGGAGCTGTGGGAAGAGGTGAGATACTGGGAGGGTCCCACATATCCCAGAGAAACGACTCTGATGAGGAATTTTCCAGCCAGTGAGAAGCAAAAGGGTGGCAACATGGAGGGCTGGCCAGACTCCTCCCCAATCTCTAGGCAAATGTGCTTTAAAAGGGAATAGGTAAGTACAATGGTATATATTGACTTTCTAAACATGTAAACATCTATACAAATAAAAGGGTAATATGTTAATTAGACCAGACATCTTCCGGACGTCCTTCCAGACAAAGCCATGGTGGCGGGGGCCAAGGCAGAGGCAGTTAGGGGGCGATCAGGCCAGCAGGGGAGGGCAGTTAGGGGCAATCAGGCAGGCAGGGGAGGGCAGCTAGGGGCGATCAGGCAGGCAGGCAGAGGGGTTGGGGTGATCAGGCAGGCAGTCAGGTGAGCAGTTAGGAGCCAGCGGTCCTGGATTGTGAGAAGGATGTCCAACTGCCGGGTTAGGCCCAAATCCCGCAGACATCCCCTGAGGGGTCCCGGATTGGAGAGGGTGCAAGCTGGGCTAAGGGACACCCCCCTCCATGCACAAATTTTGTGCACTGGGCCTGTAGTCATATATAATAAAAGGCTAATATGCAAATCGACCAAACAGTGGAACGACCGGTTGCTATGATGTGCACTGACCACTAGGGGGCAGATGCTCAATGCAGGAGCTGCCCCCTGGTGGTCAGTGCGCTCCCATGGCTGGCAAGCACAGCAGTGCTGGCAGGAGCCTTTCCTGCCTCTGTGGCAGTCGGACATCCCCCAAGGGCTCCTGGTCTGCGAGAGGGCGCAGGCTGGGTTGAGGGACCCCCCCCCCCCAGTGCACAAATTTCATTCACCAGGCCTCTAGTTTTAAATAAGTAATGAATTCACACAGATGTAAGTTCAAAGTGTAAAAAGAGTGTATAGTGAAGAGTCTCTGTTCTGTCCCTGTCCCCAGATATAGTTTTCCTTCTACAGAAATGCTACTTGCTTTTTGTGTATGTATATATATATATATATTTATATTTCTTTATTTATAGTTCTCTTTTGTGTGTGTGTGTGTGCATATACGTTTACTAAATGGTAGCATATTATTGTCCCAATAACATATATGTTAACTGTATTTCCATACACAGAGGGCTTCTTCCTGTTTCCACAGCTGCCTGGCATTCCGGGGCTGCTGTACCCTCATTTATGTAACTGGTCTCCCAGTGATGGCCGTGTAGGCTGCTTTTAACCTTTGGCGTTCCAAATAGCACCCCACATACATTATTTCACACATGTGTCCACATTTCTATAGGATAAAGCCCGAGAAGTGGAGTCGATGGGTCACAAAGTATATGAACTGTATTTGTGACTGTGACAAATTTTGCAGAATTAACCTGTGGGCTTCTACCAGTTGACATTCCCACTAGCAAGGTGTGAGAACAACTGTCAACTGACGATTTTAACCGGCTGGCGCCTGTGAAAAGACTGATGTGATGAGCACCGAACGCCATGCCAGGGAAAGAGTCCTGGCGCAGCCACCGGGTGAGGCGAAGCCGGGCAGAGGGCGCCTTGGCTGGAGTGGTGGGAAGCGGCTGCTTAGGGCAGCTCAGCGCAGCCACCTCTACGACGTGGACTCGTGCGTTTACTGCCTTTTATAACGCTCAGTGGTGAGTCCCCGTCCCACATAATAAGCAACATGAAGATGCTGCTTTACAGTTTAGGAAGTGTTTTCCTGCACATATATATATATTTTAAAGTATATTTTATTGATTTTTTACAGAGAGGAAGGGAAAGGGATAGTTAGAAACATTGATGAGAGAGAAACATCGATCAGCTGCCTCCTGCACACCCCCCACTGGGGATGTGTCCGCAACCAAGGTACATGCCCTTGACCGGGATCAAACCCAGGACCCTTCAGTCTGCAGGCTGACGCTCTATCCACTGAGCCACACCGGCTAGGGCTGCATATCTATATCTATATCTATCTATATCTATATCTATATCTATCTATCTATCTATATCTATCTATATCTATCTATATATATATTTTAATTGAATTTTAGAGAGAGAGCCAGGGAGAAGGAAAGAGAGATAGAAACATTGATGAGAGAGCATCCTCATGACCGGCTGCCTCCTGCACGCCCCCTACTAGGGATGGAGCCCGCAACCTGGGCATGTGCCCTGACTGGGAATCAGACCGTGACCTCCTGGTTCATGGGTTGATGCGCAACCACTGAGCAACACTGGCCAGGCCCTACACATATTTTTTAAACCTACCTTCCTCTGAACCTAAAATATAGGTTGCAAATGATATACTAAAATGTAAGAACTTTGCTTCAGAAATACTAGCAACGTCCAAAGAGAACCAGAGCAAGCGATCGTTTGCTAGATTTCTGCCAGCCCGTTCCCCATGTCCACAGGCCCAGCCCAGACCTCAAAGCGGCTAGTTTTCTCTCCGACGGTGCTCAGGACTCTCAGGGGCTCTAGCATCCGAGCCCCTGTGTTAAGAATGAATGACAGCACCGCATTACCATGGCGGGTCCCTGCGTTCAGCATTCCTGCAGAACGGCCCTGCATTCCAAGACAATGGAAAATGCAAAAAGCTGTTCCCAACCGCGGAGTCAAGAGCTAATTCTCGGTACGTTCATTCTTAGGACGTTCTATATAACCTCCTGGCAAAGGAGATTGAATAACATTCTGGCAGAAATGAAAATTACTGACAGCTACAGGATGCCAGAGGCACAGGCATGACAAGAATCGTTCTATGGAATCTCTTATCCCCCCATTTACTCAGCACCAGTCATGTGACCACCTTTGCCGCCTGTGGGAGAGGAACAGAATTTGCTTCTGCAGTGCAGCAAGCCTGCAAGAGGTTTCTTTTTTTCCTCTGCAAAGTCCACGATCATGAGGCTCGGGAAAGGCTGAGCAGCAGGAGATGGGGCTATTCATTTCGCAAAAAACCAACACCCCCTTTCCACAGATGTTTCACGGATCAATAGGTAATCAAATAATGTAGCAATGCACCAGATCTATTTTTAATGACCATTTTAGTAGAAAATTCCATCTCTGTATTTCATAACAGCGGTTGTCTAAAAAGCCTGCCGTGTACACCCTGTGATGGTGTTGCTAGCATGTCTTCCTTGTTTTTCTCTAACGGCGGTGGGTGAGAGCTAGCCCAGGACTTCCAGCTCAGAACCATTCATTCACTCACCGGTGAAACCCTCTCCAGCGAAACGTCACGTGCAAATGTGCCCGGCAGGGGAGATGCTGGAGAAGGCAGCCTGGATTTCCTGGGCCGGGTGGGGCCGCGCAGGCCGCCTTTCTTACAGAATGCAGGGAGGCTGCTCACTGATCTGAGGACCACACTTAGCGCACAGAACTACCTCATGGGGAAGAAAACAATACATGACAGCTCATACCACAGATACAGGTTACAATCCCTAATATACCATAAGCGTAAACATTTTATTTTATTTGAGAGGAAGGGAGAGGGAGAGAGAGATAGAAACATCAATGATGAGAGAGAATCTCACTGGGGATCAAGCCCACAATCCGGGCATGTGCCCTGACCGGGAATCGAACTGTGACCTCCTGGTTTGTAGGTTGATGCGTAACCACTGAGCGACACGGGTGAGTCTGTGTTTTCTCTTTAAAATAATGATTTCCTATGCATAAGAGGAAAAAAACATAAAATTAAGCTCTTTAATCCGGTGAATAGAAACGATCAGTGTGAATTTATGTGCTTTCTCTTTAAAATAATTATTTCCTAGCTATAGCCAATGGAAATGTATAGCAAAAATGACCAACTCAGTAACACTGAGCATTTGTATTCAGCTGGGTCCAATAAAAGAGAAATTACTCAGTAATTTGACTAGGAAAGCTTACTAGTAATATAAATTAACCACATTAATTTAAAAAACAGATTAGAGGAACACAGGATTGGCTAGTAAGAAACAACTCTAAATCTGGAAACAGCAGACATAAAGCACAATAGTACAGTCACGCCCTAGCTGGTGTGGCTCAGTGGCTAGAGCGTTGGCTTGTGGACTGAAGGGTCCCGGGTTCGATTCTGGTCAAGGGCACATGCCTGGGGTTGCGGACTCGATCCCCAGTAGGGGGCGTGCAGGAGGCAGCCTGTTGATGATTCTCTCTCATCATTGATGTTTCTCTCTCCCTCTCCCTTCCTCTCTGAAATCCATAAAAATATATTTAAAAACGATTGTAATAGTACGGTCTCTACTCACAGGGTTGAGCTGAAGCACTCAACAAACAGTCCCCTTTCCACTCCCAGGCCCGAGATCCACACCGCGTTGGAGAGGTCACTGCCATGGCTCACTGAATGGCAGGGATGGTGTGGTGCCCTATTAGTGCTATCCATCTACCTTCTGGAAAGTTCTGGGAAACATCCCTCTGGGCTATGGAAGGAATCCACTCTTGGGGTACTAGGGGAGCCACTATTCCTGAGTCTCGCTGGCAGCTGCACACTGCAGGAGGTGGCAGGAGAAGCTGCGTGAGCTGCGCGCCTGCAGGTGTGGCTGAGAGAGCCCCCTGGAACCAGGAGGCAAGACCCTTTCCCCCTGCAATGTCTCTCTAGCGCCCTCTATTGACAGATTCTGTGCCAGCTGCAGAAGAAAAAAGATTCCAAGGGCCCAGATGCATTTTCACGGAGCAGGCTACTGGGATGAGTCAGGATCTGAGGACACAAGCGTAACTGGTGCGGCATTTCCCAGCATGCAGGTTCGAGCAGCGAAGCGCAGCTACTCATATGCCCTTGACCGAAGACCGGTCCTCTCCTCTGGGGGGAAGGTCGTCCTCTTCGACGGAGCGCGCAGCTTCGGGAGGGACGCACGTGGATCGGTGAGGGAGGAGGGGGACACCTGCCTAGCCAGCCAGATCAGCCGAATCAACCCTGGCGATCAATGGGTGACAGATGTCGCAGCCAGATCGCCCTCACATCCAGATCATTGTCTTTGAATACCATTTCCTACGGAAAGAAACCAGGCTCCTTAGGGAAATGGTTGATTCTAGGACTGAGTCAGGAAAGGTACGGTATGAGCATGGAATATCTTCTGCAAGAAGGCAAGGAGGCCATCAAAGATGGCTGTGGTCACGTCAAACGGACTCAGCAGCCAATGTGAAGAGGCTCCCATGAGCAAATAATGGGACGAGTTAAGTATCAACAGAAATAAGTGCAATGGATAGAAACATATCAAATACATTACATGCGTACATGCATAATGAAAGAAACTAGCAGAAAATTTCTCATTGACCACCTTTGGAGGATGTTAGAGAACCAACTATATATATAAAAGGCTAATATGCAAAGTGTCCCCTGAGGAGTTCGACCAGGAGACCAGGAGTTCGATCGCTCACTATGACATGCACTGACCACCAGGGGGTGGCACGGAATGAAGGAAGGCCCCGGCCGGCAGCTGGGGAAGGAAGGCCCTGGCCAACAGCTGGAAGGCCCCAATCAGCCCTGATTGCCAGCTAGGCCTAGGGACCCTACCCATGCACAAATTTTGTGCACTGGGCCTCTAGTTTTTAATAAAAACTGGCAAATAAATGGAAAAAAACAAGAATTTAACTTGCCCTGTTTTTATACGAACTGACCTCAGGTAACCAAATAGGGAATGAGAGCAAGTTTCTCTCTAGGAAGCAGTGAAGAGGGAATGATAGGATTAGAACAGCTGTTCTCAACATGTGAGCCCCTGGATTCGTTCAGGATCTCGGAAGTCCAAACTAGCACAAAGTTCATTTCTTTCTTACAATTTCACTGATAGACGTTCTTACCATACATCTTAGCAACCTCAGCATACGAGATTTTTCTTTCAGTATTGAGAACTTTCACCTTCTCTCGTAAAGGGAACCTTAGACCGAGTGGCCAGATGATGATGATCTCTGAACGCATAATAATCTGGCCACTCAGTGTATATCCTATATAATAAAAGGCTAATATGCAACTTGTCCCCTCGACCAGGAGTTCGACCAGCAGGCAGGCCGGCCAACTGCCCATGACCCCTCCCCCTGGCCAGGCTGGCCGGACCCCACCCATGCACGAATTCATGCACCGGGCCTCTAATACACACACACACACACACACACACACACACACACACACACACACACACACACACATTGAGTGGCCAGATTGTTATGCGCACTCAGAGATCATAGTAATCTGGCCACTCAGTGTATGGCTCCTCTTTGGCGTATCCAGATTGTCAGCATCACTAGGCTTGTGCTGTGGAGCCATTATGAAGTAAGACAAGGGTTACTTGAACGCAAGCACTGCAAGGCCACTACTCAGAACAGTGTGCAATTTAAGGCTTAAGAACTGTTTATTGAGCTATTTAGTATGGAATTTTCCATTTAATATTTTGGACCGCGGGTAACTGAAACTGTGGGAAGCGAAACCACAGATTGGGGGGCTGGGCACTATTGCATGATGGTTGTCTGAAGGAGAGGTCAGTGGATAGTTATTTGAGTGCAGAGCTGAATCGCCACTTTTTCGTGGGACAATATTTCTACTCAAAAGAACCCTTGACAGGCAAACTATGGTTATTTAGACAGAAGTATTTGGCAGACATTTTCTCAAAAATTAAGACGAGAGCCTTGTCACTTGAAGGAAAACAAATTGACAGTGTTTATTGCCAATGATAAAGTCAAGCTTTCAAGTGAAATTTAGAATTTTGGAAAACTTTTATCCACTACTGTTATTTTAACATCGTCTCAATATTTAAAGACTTTTCTGATGAGATTGATGATGATGTGAATTAAGTGTGATTTTGGGGGATATTGTGTAAGGAAATGTGTCAACATTTGCAATATTTGCATAATTCAATGAACCAATATTTTTTAAATGACTAATGCGTGAAGTTACAAAATCATGGAAGGGTAAAAGATCCATTCAAAGTCCAAGATAGATTTTAAGGAAACAGAGTCTAAAAGTACACTGATGTGGTTTCAGATTTCACATCAAAATGCACATTTACCCTTTAAGAAACTACCACTTCTTTCTAAAAAGAATCTCCACAATGATCTGTAGAGGCTATGAACACGCTCCTCCCTTTTCTAATTACATGTCCGTGTGTGGCTGGATATTCTTCAGATACGCCAACCAAAGCAACATACTACCACACACTGAATACAGAAGAGATGAGAATCCCGCTGTCTTCTATTAAGCCAGTAAAGCGATTCACACACATGCACAGTGCCACTTTTCTCACCAATTGTTTTGGAAAATATGGTTATTTTTCCTAAAATATGTTATTTATGCTATTTTATTGTTACTTTAAAATGAACAATATATACATTCTAAAATTTCTCAGTTTTAACATTGCATATAGTAAATATCAACAGAAATAAGCTACATAAACAAAAGCCCTTTGGGGTCCTCAATAACTATTAAGAATTCTGAGTCCAAAAAGTTTGAGAACTTTTGATGTAGAAGATCATTGTCTTCTAAATAGTTAATGAAGCAATGAACCTGCACTTTGACAATCAATGGCCACTATGTCGCAAAAATGAAGATATCAGGAACCCCCTGATGGAGATTTACAACACCACCTGTGGAGTATTCTTGCCAAAAAAACCAAACCTGACTCTGACAAAGCTTCTAGATTCTACTACTAGTTGATATGAAATACAGTGCCAAGATGAACCTGTTAAAGATACTCTGAGGATGCAAAAGGCAACACCCAGCATCACAGGTCATTCCAGGAGAAACGACTCCATTTGTGTAATGAATAAATTGCAAGAAAAAAAAAAAAAAAGAGGAAGGAGCAACCCATGTGCTTCTGTTCCCATGGTCTGGAATGCTTTACTCCGCTTTTCCATTTGGTGAACTCTTACTCATTTTTCAAATTACAACTCCAGTGTCACCTCCCAGAGAAGCTGTCCTGCCTCCCTCAGCAGGACCCATTCCTCCCTCTTCGCACTCCAATGGCATCTTGTATGAATCTCCAGCTGAGCGCTCACTGTACGTTAGTAAGTTTATTCTCTCCTTGAGTGCCAGCACCGTCTTCTCTATGCTTACATCTTTCCCAAGGCTCAACGCCACAATTTTGATTTATAGCAGGTACTCAACGAATATCTGTTAAGTGAATAAATGTGATGGTGGTTGGGTCCATGCTCAAAGTCCATGAATCTGCTCTTCATTACTTTTCTAATAAATGCCACTACTGCGATGAACTAAATTGTGTCCCTTCACCCCAAATTCATGTGTGAAAGCCCTAACCCAAATGTGATGGTATTTGGAGTTGAGGCCTTTGGATGGGATTGTTGTCTTTATAAGAAAAGATACCAGAGAGCAAGTTCATTCTCTCTCCCTCTCTCTCTCTCAAGTCCTAAGCGCATGGGTTGCTCCTTCCTCTTTTTATTTTTCTTGCAATTTATTCATTACACAAATCGAATCATTTCTCCTGGAATGACCTGCGATGCTGGGTGTTGACTTTTGCATCCTCTCTCTCCCTCTCTCTCTCTCTCTCTCTCTCTCTCTCTCTCTCTCCCTCTCTCTCTCTCTCTCTCTCTCTCTCTGAATACGCAGTGAAAAAGCAATCATCTGCAAGTCCGGAAGAGAACCTCACAAGAACCTGGTCATGCTGGCATCCCCGTCCTGTGAGAGAAGCACTTCCTGTGTGTAAGCTCCTCAGTCTATGGCCTTTGTTATGGCAGCCCAAGTTGAATAATACAAACTGCCTTTGCTCCTCCTCCATCTTCAGGCTCTTCACCCAGGAAACCAGACTTGACACAAAGTCCTAAGGCTCTGACCAGGACTAACCTTGACAGAAGGCGAGTTTACCAATAAGCACAGATAGTGAGTGAGAGCCCACTCTCTGGCTCACACTGTGGGTACAGGATGGTGTCAGAGCGAAGAGATCGGGGGCCTGCTGTCTTGAGCTTACAGGCTACTCGGGAGATGGCCAATGATCAAATGAACCTATAAGAGGAATTCTAGCACTGGTAGGTGCTGTAAAGAAAAGAAACAGAATATTGTGATGGAGAATAGGGGTATGTGGGGAGAGGGAGGGAGGGGCAGGGACTCTGGCTAGGGTAGTGAGGGAGGAGGCGACTGCTAAGCTGAGATACAAGGGTTTGGCCAGTGGGAGCCCCGGCAAGATGGAAGGGGGCGGAGCAAAGCCAGGGGTGTACTGCCCGGGTTTTCTCTCTGCAGGCTCCCAGGCTCCTGTGCTCCTGGACAGACGGCCACAGCTTCTCTGGAGGCGGCCCTCTGTGTGGGATGTCCCCTTTGGGTCCCCATCACCACTGTGTCTCCTCGATCTTGGGACCCAGGAGCGAGGACAGCCTCAGTGCTGCACTGGCCTTAGGGGCAGTGCTGGAAGCTTCCAGAGTGACCTCCTTCCTGGTGGGCTCCTTCATTCCCAGAGGCCTGGGCCTTAGCGCATCTCCTCACCAGGCCTTGAGGAACGAATTCAGTGACCTGCTGCCTCCAGTGCTCTGCTCACAATAAGACGCTGTGGCTACCGGGGTTATTACTGTGAGCTAACCGAGTCACGTGGGGATCACCTGGTAATCTGTGATGTTTACCTGAGCCCTTTCCTCCCATTTAGCGATTTGGATTATAATTTCAAAATACAATATAGCAAATGGCACACAGCACCTGAAAAAGGGTGGGTTTTCGGCAATGGGCCCCTACCCTTGACCTAAGGAATTAAAGGTCTATCTCCTCTTTAAAAAAAAAAAAATAAAATAAAATAAAAAATATATATATATATATATGTATATGTGTATATATATATATTATTGATTTCAGAGAGAAAGAGAGAGGGAGAGAGAGGTAGAAACGTCAATGATGAGAGAGAATCATGGATCGGCTGCCTCCTGCACGCCCCACACTGAGGATGGAGCCCACAACCCAGGCATGTGCCCTTGACCAGGAATTGTACCCTGACCTCCTGGTTCATAGGTCGCCGCTTAAACCACTGAGCCCCACCGGCCAGGCTCCATCTCCTCTTTAGGCTACAGCCACACAGTTTCACTCAGGTTGCCACCTGCTTGCTCTGTTTTGGTCACTGACACATCTGTCTTACCAAAAGGCGAGGAAGGCCCTAGCCGGTGTGGCTCGGTGGATAGAGCGTTGGCCTGCAGACTGAAGGGTCCCAGGTTCGATTTCTGGTCAGGGCACATGCCTGGGTTGCGGGCTTGATCTCCAGTGGGGGGCGTGCAGGAGGCAGCCGATCCATGATTCTCTCTCATCATTGATGTTTCTATCTCTCTCCCTCTCCCTTCCTCTCTGAAATCAATAAAAACTATATATATTTTTAAAAAGGCGAGGAAGTTTGACATATGAGCTAGATTTTCTTGGTCTGTGACTTATAGGGGCTTTGCCTAGGCCCTGAGTACAGTTTGACAACTTAACACACAGCAGACAGTTTCATATAGACCTCTTCCTCCCTCGCGCTGTCTGGCTGGCTCTGAGAGCTGCTGGCTAGAAGCATCGCACCCCGCTAACACTGGCTCCAGGCCAGCATTCAACTTTCTGGCAGCCCTGTCCTCGAGTTAGCAGCTTCTGTGAATTGCATATTCAGATATCGCTCAACAAACATTTCTCTCTACCTTTCCAGCGATATCAGCGTTTCTGCAGTCTCCTCTCTTAACGAAATCCCACCCACCCCTTCGCGATCAACTTGGCCAACTTCCTTCTAATTTGGATTAATAAACGTCCCCTCTGGTTCAGACTTTTCTAAGACTCAGTGTCCTCCCTCCTCTTCTTCTCGCAAAGATCATCCTCCAGGACCTGTTCCTGCCTTGCTGTCCAGCAGCCTCTCGGTCGGTACACAATGAGTGGCCAGATGATGATGATCTCTGAACGCATAATAATCTGGCCACTCAGTGTGTATATATATATATAGAGGCCCGGTGCATGAATTCGTGCATGGGTGGGGTCCGGCCAGCCTGGCCAGGGGGAGGGGACATGGGCGGTTGGCCGGCCTGCCTGCTGGTCGAACTCCTGGTTGAGGGGACAATTTGCATATTAGCCTTTTATTATATAGAATAGACACTGAGTGGCCAGATTATTATACGTTCAGAGATCATAATAATCTGGCCACTCAGTGTATATAATTGTTACCTTTACATCTTAACTCAGCTTCGTTATGCGGGAGGTGAACAGCATTCACATAATGGAGAGCCAGTCCACCACACGGTGGGGAAATCAAGTTCCCTTGTGTCTGAAGCCACAAGATGTTGGCTGAGTAAGTTCTGAAGTGTTATACATGTGTACGAGGGATGGACCCTACTTAAGGCCAATGTTGATGATTCACTCATCTTTACCCAAATCGGTTCCATTTAACTGCCTACTAAGAATTGCTTCTTGATTTAGGTCAGGTTGGACAGAACCTCAGGAGAGAGAAAATTCCGGCCATTCTGTTAATTGACACCCCAGGGTGACCCCTTCTTCTCGGAACACAATCACCGCCCATCATCGCCTGTGCTGTTCGCCTCCTCGCCCATGATGCCAGAGTCCTTCTCTCCCTAAAAACAACATGTTTGTTCTTGCGAAGGTCAGTATTTCAAAAGGAGCCGAAGTGGGCTCCGGATAATGGCAGGAAATGTGTTTTAAAAGAAACAAGGTAACACGCTAGCATTGCGAACACGGTCATTGTGAGCCCTGTCCACAGGCAGGGGAGGGCTGGAATGATCCAGAAACCTGAAGGACATAAGTGAATGGCAGAGCGCTGGAACCGGCGCCTCACTGTGGTGACATCCTAAACACTCAAGAGCAGGGTCAGGGACCCATCTGGGTTGACACATTCGGAGTCTTGTGAGAGTCAGTACCAGACACACATGCAATAAGCTGCCTTTTAAAGGAAATGAAGCACATCAGCTTAAGAAACTTTTTATTGAAGTAAACATACACTGAGTGGCCAGATTATGATGATCTCTGAACGCATAATAATCTGGCCACTCAGTGTATATCCTATAGAATAAAAGGGTAATATGCAAATGGTCCCCTCGACCAGGAGTTGGACCAGCAGGCAGGCCGGCCAACCGCCCATGTCCCCTCCCCCTGGCCAGGCTGGCCGTATACCACCCATGCACGGATTCATGCACTGGGTCTCTAATACACACACACACACACACACACACACACACACACACACACACACACACACTGAGTGGCCAGATTAGTATGCGTTCAGAGATCATAATAATCTGGCCACTCAGTGTATGTTCAGAAAAGTGCAAGCTCACCACATTTTCACACACGGAAGACGCCCGTGTAGCCAGCACCCAGATCAAGAGACAGAAATTCACCAGTGACTCCCCAAAGTTCCTCTTGCGGGCCCTTCCGGTCACTGCCAGCCCTTCTCTGCTTAGCACTGCTCTCTAGCAGATTTCAGATTTCAGGTGTGTATCTTCCTTATAATCTGTCTCCCCAAAGCATGTAAGCATCATGAGGACAGGTTTGTGTTCCGTTTGTCAAGTGCTACACCCCCAGCTCCTTGAACTGTGTCCAGCACATGATTATCGTTCAGTAAACATCTGTGAAAAGAATGGATGAAACGCAGCAATAAGAAATGCTAAAAATTAGCCCGGCCGGCGTGGCTCAGTGGTTGAGTGTCAACCTATGAACCAGGAGGTCATGGTTCCATTCCCAATCAGGGCACAGGCCCAGGTTGTGGGCTCCATCCCCAGTGGGGGACGTGCGGGAGGCAGCTGATCCATGATTCTCTCTCATCATTGATGTTTCTCTCTCTTGCTCCCTCTCCCTTCCTCTCTGACATCAATAAAAAATTTTTTTTTTAAATTTAAGACATGCTAAAAAATAAACTCAACCACCAACATATGAATGGTTAAAGGAAATGTGGTATATCCATAAAATGAAATACCATTCAGCCGTAAGAAGGAATGAAGTACTGATACATGCTACAACATGATGAACCTTGAAGACATCATGTCAAGTGAAAGAAGCCAGACAGAGATGACCACATAGGGGATGCTTCCATTTACATGTAACGTTCAGAACAGGCAACTCTACACAAACAGCAAGCAGATGAGCGGCTGCCTGTGGCGGGGGGCGGGAGGGAATGGGGTGACTGCTTCATGGACAGGGTTTCTTTTGGAGTAACAAAATGTTCCGGAACTAGACAGAGGAGAAGGCTGCGCAGCGCGGGGAATGCGCTAGTGCCACCAAACTATCCACTTAAGGGTGGCTCACTTTATGTGAGGCGAATTTCTCCTTAATAAACCACATTTTTAAAAACATTTTGTAAATCTTTTATTAAATGCAAGAACACATTTGGATCCTTATTCTCTTCCCTCATCTACGTGATTAACCAAGTTAATTTGCAGAGTTGAAAGTTTAGTTTTGTCTTTCTTCTTCAACAACATTGAAGATTTCTAGCCCAATCATTGCTGCAATTGCCAATGTTAATAAACCTTGCCGTAGTTTTCATTCGCTATACTAGTAATTCATGTTCACAAATTCAATGGATATTGCCAATGATCATTTTTCTTGTTATTCCAAAGCTCCTCACTAATTTGGCCAAAGTTTGCCCACATCGAATTTACCTAATACCCGAGTAAAATGAGGTAAAATGAAGAGAATCACATATTAGTAAAATGTTTAATTTGGGCTCCTGAGGCTGCTGATTCAGGCTTTCCAATAATCAACAAACCACATTTTAAAAAGATCCTAAAAGGGACAAAGCTTGTTAAACAACTTTCCCTTCACCATTAGAAAGAGTGAGTCCTGGTAACTGGACGATCCTTTGCGGAAGAGGGCGACAGATATGTAGGCATACATCTGGAGCCACTGCGCTAGGCCACCTTGGTCTGTGTAGCAAGGGGAGAGAGGATTTCTAGTTGTAGGAAGTGGGTGCTGGAGCCAGCACAGGTCAGTGAAGGTAGATGAGGAAGGAGAGAAAGATACAGAGACCGCAGAGCTGAGAGAAGAAAATTGGGATGAAATACCTCATGGGAATTCTCGAGCGAAAGGCAACTCTTTGTGGTGTTAAGGATCATTTCCGAATACAGTAGGCAGTGTTAAGGAGTTTGGCACCATGGAGACAGGGTTTAAACCTCTTAAAAAGAAAGACTCCTGAATTCAGGACGATAAGGTCTCGTAGTAGGTTGAATGGCGGCCCCCACAAGATGTATCCATGTCCTAACACTTGGACCCTGTCACTGTGACCTTATTTGGCCAAAAGGTCTTTGCAGATGGAATTAGATTAGGGGTCTCAAGATGCTGGGATTACCCTGGATTAGCTGGGTGGGCCCGTAATTCCAATGACAAGTGTCTTTAGAAGAGAAAGCCAGAGAGAGATTCAAGACAGACAGAAGAGCCCTGGCCGGTTTGGCTCAGTGGATAGAGGGTTGGCCTGCGGACTGAAAGGTCCCAGGTTCAATTCCAGTCAAGGGCACATGCCTGGGTTGCAGGTTCAACCCCTAGTAGGGGATGTGCAGGAGGCAGCCGATGCATGATTCTCTGTCATCACTGATGCTTCTATCTCTCTCTCCCTCTCCCTTCCTCTCTGACATCAATACAAATATATTGTAAACAAAGACAGACAGAAGAGGAGAAGACAGACACACAGAGATGAAGGTGCTAGGATGGAGGGAGAGATGGGAGTGGGGTGATATGACCACAGGCCACAGAACACCAAGGAAGGTTAGTGAGCACCGGAAGCTAGAAGGCGCATGGCCTTTCGGACACCTTGATCTTGGGCTTCTGGCCCCCAGACTGTGAGAGAACAACCTTCTGTTGTTGGAAGCCACCAAGTTTTGGGGCATTTGTTACAGTAGCTCCAGGAAACGAATACAGGCCTCCAGCAGTAAACGCAAGAAGTTGGAGGTGAAACCACATACAGAGACGAGAGCGGGGGGGGGGGGGGGGGGGGTCCTGGGGCTCTGAGGAGTGAAGATGATGCCTGCCTTCCTGTGTCCACGTGGTGACCTGTTGGAATTCGGGCCTGGACAGCGGCTCCTGTGTGCTCACGTGATAGAGGGCAGTGCGAGAAGCCACAGGCTGCCTGCCCCCCCCCCCCCATTCCACACCCCGGCCACTCACACCCTCGGTGCTGAAGGAACGGGCGGAGGCTCTGCAGCAGGTGAGAGTGAGGAGACTTGGAAATAGCAGCCAAGGAGGAGACAGTGTCTATGTGCTTGGTGCAAATGGAATTTCACTGCTCTGGGAGCCAGGCTTAGGAATTTAGAGCAGGGAGGGAAATTGGCATCATCTGCCACCTTTTATTTGATAAAGTGACCGACCCAGATCCCTGAGGCAGCCACGTTTTCAAGATACTGGGTGAAAATGCTCACTGAGGATGGGGGAGGGGGATGAACAAGCTTGATTTTGAAAGAACGACGGCGCAGAATGTTTATTCTATACTAGAGGCCTGGTGCACAAATTCGTGCACAGGTGGGGTCATGCTGGCCCGCCAGGATAGGGGCCAATTGGGCCAGGTTGGCCAGGGGGAGGGGACACGGGAGGTTGGGGGGTAGGCCCCGCCCCTGATCAGAGTGGATGGGGGGTGATCAGGGGCAGGGCCTGCTGTGGGGAGGGGCCACCGGCGTTTGGCCAGCCCCACCCCGCCCCCTGGTCGAACTCCCAGTCAAAGGGACAATTTGCATATTAGCCTTTTATTATATAGGATATGTGTCATCTCCTAGGAAAAGAATGTTGAATTTCCAAATTCATGTGCTTTCAAGTCCACTCGTTTCCGACGTAAGGGAGGCTGTTCGAATCTCCGTGTTCATGACAAAGGGGAAATGCTGCTTTGCTGTAAGAATGGAGTCAGGCATGCCAGGATGCCACCATCCCGCATCTGCTGCGCTTGATAAGCGCTCGGCAGTCCAGCTGCTGAGGGGCCCCACTGGGGGCTGGCTGATAAGAACACGTGAAGAAGCAGCTATGACCAGGGGGCGTTTCCACAGTAAATGCTGACAGTCCGTGGGGGCTATTGCAGAGTTCTGGTTCGGGCGAGGCGGCTCTTCGTGAACCTAAAAACTCTCCGAAGACCCTGGAGACGCTGCCCCTCCCCGGCCAGGAGGCTCTGCGGTGGGCAGTGGCATCAGACTGGCAGCGGTCTCTGGAGGAACAGCCCTGGAGCAGCTCGGCCTGCCCGCGAACACTGGTGTCTTGGTTCCCTAGCAACAAGGCCAGCAGAGGGGACGCTTACTTTGGCGCTGGCAGCTGGAAGTCAGCTCCAGGTTGGCTGCCAACTCTCCCTGTTGCCTTCTCGTATAAAAATCCTCACACATCGATAGTTACCCTAAATGTAAACGGTCCGAATTCACCAATGGAGAGTGCCATCTCCTAGAAAAAGAATGCTGAATCCCTAAATTCTTACGATTTCTAATTCAGTTGTTTATGACTTAAGCGGAGCAGAGTGGATCCAAAAGCAAAACCCAACCACATGCTGCCTACAAGAGACACACCTAAGCTGCAGAGACGAAGTGGCTTCAAAGTGCAAGAGTGGAAAATGATTCTCCAAGCAAATGACATCACATCACAGAAAAGCAGGCGTGGCCACACTTCTACCTGACAAGACAACAAAGGCAACAAGAGACAAAGATGGACACTTTATAATGATTAAAGAGACACCACATCGAGAAAAAGTAACACTTCTTATATGCACTGAGTGGCCAGATTACTATGATCTCTGAACGCATAATAATCTGGCCACTCAGTGTGTATATATATATTAGAGGCCCGGTGCATGAATTCGTGCATGGGTGGGGTCCAGCCAGCCTGGCCAGGGGGAGGGGACATGGGCGGTTGGCTGGCCTGCCTGCTGGTTGAACTCCTGGTCGAGGGGACAATTTGCATATTAGCCTTTTATTATATAGGATATACACTGAGTGGCCAGATTATTATGTGTTCAGAGATCATCATAATCTGGCCACTCAGTGTATATGCACCCAGCCAGAGAGCACAGAAATATATAAAGCGACTACTCACAGAACTAAAAGGAGAAACAGATCAAAACACAATCATAGTTGGGACCTTAATACTCCATGGACAGCTCTAGACAGATCAACCAAACAGAAAATCAATAAGGAAATATTGGGCCCTGCCGGTGTGGCTCAGTGGTTGAGCATCGACATATGAACCAGGAGGTCACAGTTCGATTCCCGGTCAGGGCACATGCCCAGGTTGCGGGCTTGATCCCCAGTGTGGGGTGTGCAGGAGGCAGCCGATCCATGATTCTCTCTCATCATTGATGTTCCTATCACTCTCTCCCTCTTCCTTCCTCTCTGAAATCAATAAAATAGATTTTTTCAAAAGAGGAAAATCGGTCTTAAATGACACACTAGGCCAAATGGACAGAATTGACGCTTACAGAGCCTTTCATTCCAGAACATCAGAGCACACATACTTCGCCAGTGCATATGGAGCGTGCTCAAGGAGAGACTAAACTGAGTGGCCAGATGATGATGATCTCTGAACACATAATAATCTGGCCACTCAGTGTATATCCTATATAATAAAAGGCTAATGTGCAAATGGTCCCCTCGACCAGGAGTTTGACCAGCAGGCAGGCCTGCCAACCGCCCATGTCCCCTCCCCGCTGGCCAGGCTGGCCAGACCCACCCATGCACGAACTCATGCACCGGGCCTCTAATATATACACTGAGTGGCCAGATTATTATGCATTCAGAGATCAGAATAATCTGGCCACTCAGTGTATATGTTGGGTCACAGAACAAGTTCAAGAAGAGTGAAATGATACCAGGCAGCGACACCTTGACTGTGCACTTCAGCCATCCCGGGTGGATGTTACTCCTGCGGGGTTATGTTTAAGAACCCTTGGAAATGGTCTTTGCCCCTATTCACATGTAATTGTACACTTTATGTGGAAAACAACGACAACACCCGGTATTTCCTGGTTAAGACTCACCCCCTTTCTTTCGGTTCACAGAGGATAGCTACGCAGAGGACGTAGTCTTGGCTGGTTACGCTCTTTCGCTCTGTCCTAAGACACTGTGGTAAAACTTAACTGAAAATTTCCAGACTATGAAGACAACGTCACTTCCATTTCCTTCTCCTTTCCTATCCATGCATCTCATATAAACAAGATACAGCCCTGGCTGGTGTGGCTCAGTGGATGGAGTGTGGGCCTGCAGACTCAAAGGTCCCGGGTTCGATTCCAGTCAAGGGCACATGCCCTGGTTGCGGGCTTGATCCCCAGTAGGGGACGTACAGGAGGCAGCCGATCAGTGATTCTCTCTCATAATTGATGTTTCCCTCTCGCTCTTCCTTTCCCTTCCTCTCTGAAATCAATAAAAACACACACCACAAACAAACAAAAAACAAGATACAGTTCTATTTAAAAAATTTTTTTATTGATTATGGTATTACATATGTGTCCTTATCCCCCAATTACCCCCCCGCAACCCCCCCACTCATGCCCTCACCCCCCTGTTGTCTGCGTCCATTGGTTAGGCTCATATGCATGCATACAAGTCCTTTGGTTGATCTCTCCTCCTTCCCCCACCCTCCCCTACAGCTCTATTTTCTCAGTTCTTCCTTTCTCATTTCCTTTTCCACTTTGGTCTATATGTAAGACATACATTATTCATCCTCTAGTTCCTTCAATAATCTCTCTTCCGCCCCTCCCCCCCCCATGGTCTAAGATATACAGATTCTAAAGAGAAGGTAGAATTCTTCCCCACAATCTGGGACATTGCTTTTCTTATGCTATTTTTCGTTTAAAATGAAGCAAAATATATAAGTATAGCCCTAACCGGGTTGGCTCAGTGGATACAGCGTCGGCCTGCGGACTGAAGGGTCCCAGGTTTGATTCCGGTCAAGGGCATGTACCTTGGTTGCGGGCACATCTCCAGTAGGAGGTGTGCAGGAGGCAGCTGATCGATGTTTCTCTCTCATCGATGTTTCTGACTCTCTGTCCCTCTTCCTTCCTCTCTGTAAGAAATCAATAAAATATACTTTTTAAAAATGTAAGTATTGTGTCAGTCAGGGCTCAGACAGGAAAGCAGGGCCCCCTGTGAGCATGGTGTGAACGAAGCCTCTCCCAGGCGTGGGAAGCACTTGGGAAGTGGGTGTCTGGAAGGGGGGCCAGGGGATCCCAGTCACTAGCCTGCGGCCTGCGCAGGCCCCCAGCCTCGGCCCTGGTGGCGGCCCTGCGGCAGCGCAGAGCCCACAGCGGAGCATGTGATGGAGGCGGAGCAGCAGAGAGCCGGGGCCCTGGGATCCAGGACACCCCGTTGCTGCCCATCACCGCACCTGACGGCAAGGCCACCGAGGACAGTGCCCGCCGCTTGCCTTCTGCGCCAGAGTCCTCACACCAGGGCCCCTTCTGGCCCACTCTAGTCCAGAGCCATAGCGGGGAGTGGCTTCTAGAAACAGTCCCCTGCCTTCAGCACGTTTCCACAATTCAGTACAGCACCCACCATGATGACCCAAGTGGCATCGCAAACAAAACCGTTTAAAATTACTCTCCCCTTCCAATGTCCTCAGCTCAGAAGGTGCAAGTGTGCCATCCTTTTGTTTTTTTTTTAACATAAAATGGATTCATTTAAAAATGTTATCTTTATTGTTGAAAGGGTTACAGATGTTTCCCCTCCCCACCCCGCTCCCCCCAAGTATGTCATCCTTTTCTTCCTTATCGTTACGCTGCTGCATTCAATGTTAGAGACACAGCGATCGGTCGCCTCCGTCACGCACCCAGTGGGGCCGGGATCACTGGCTAAGCACACGCTCCTGAACTGCACTAAAGGCCGAAACATGAGGCCTGAACCTGCAAAACTCCTAGAAGGAAACGGGGAGGGGGGGGAGGTGCCTGACATTGGTCTTGGCAGAGATTTCCTGGCTCTCACCCCCAAAGTGCAAACCACAAAATAAACATAAACGAGTGGGACTACAGCAACCTAAACCCTTCTACCCAGCAAAAGAAACAATCAACAAAATGAAAAGGCAACCTATGGGATGGGAGAAAATATTTGCAAATCATATATCTGAGGGGGTTAATATCCAACTCGTACAACTCAATAGCAAACAATCTACACTAATAAAAGAGAAAGATGCAAATTGACCGTACCTTTGTGGTGCCCATCAGCCAATCAGGAGTGAGTATGCAAATCAACCCAACAAAGATGGTGGGTTAATTTGCATACACAGGCGCCAAGAGGCTGGGGGCGGGGTGGGATGCCTGTGTCATCACCATGGCGACAACGCAGGTGTTCCGCACCGCCCCAGCCGCTCCGGGCCTCTGGGCAGCATGGGAAGGCGGAAAGGCGGCTCCAGCCCGAGCAAAGGTGGCAGCCAGGGGAAGGAAGGCCCATTCTTGCACAAATCTTCATGCATCGGGCCTCTAGTAAATAAATAAATTAATTAAATAATCCAATTAAAAATAGACAAAGGAACCATGCTGTTTTCTATACTGGCTACACTAAAAGATATATCACACACACACACACACACACACACCTAAAATCAAAGGAAAATATAAAATTAATTTAAAACCTAGATGAGTAATCCAACCAAGTCCTATTTATGAAGCATGTCAGACACTTCATACTCTGGCACAGGAGAGGCACAAACAGTAGATAAAATTCTCCCTGTCTTTTAGGGCAATGAGGTAGGATCGAGAATTAATCAGTGTCCGTAGACAAAAATGGTAATCAAGTTTTTAAAAAACAAGTGCAGTAGATAATATGCAGAAAAGATCCGATCAGTTTACTTTCATCATCCCTTTAATAATTCCTATGTGAAGGCTTAATTTCCTGTTACCAACACAAAAATAACACAATGCATCATGATGCAGAGGGAGCACTGCTGTGTGAATCCAGCCGCCCTCAGACTCGTGAGCAAAATGAAGAATCTACTAGGTCACCATAGTGGGTTGGTTTGTTACACGTCAATTGATAACCTGAATGCGCCCCAAGCCCTGCACCCAGAGGAGCCCTCAGGGCGGAAAGCAACTTCTCTCCCGGTCCCTCCATTTCTCAGTGACTTCACCATCCTCCTAGGCTTGAAACTTACAAAGCCATTTGGTGCGTATTTTTTCCTCATCCCCCAGGACTGGTCAGTTGTCAAGTCTTGTCAGTTCCACACTGCTTGTCGCTGCTCCCTCCCCTCCAGGCTCACTGTGATCCTCCTGCTTTCCCTCACGTCTGGATAGTCCTAAATTGTCTCCTGCCTCGAGGCTCCCTCACTCCAATCCCCTGGCCTCTAAATCTGCATTGGTTTTCCAAGCCTAAACACTAGCAATCAAATTCTTTCCTGGCCCTTACCTTCCTGTAATAGTTAATTGTATGTCAGCTTCGCTGGGTGCCAAGATATTTGCTCAAACATTATTCTGGATGTTTCAGTGAGGGTGTTTTTTGGATGAGATTAACAATGAAATTGACAGACTTTGAGGAAAGCAGATTGTCCTATAATTATGGGTGGGCCTCACCCAGTTAGTTGAAGGCCTTAACAGAACAAAAAGATCAGCCTCCCCTGAGCAAGAGAATTCTCTAGCAGACTGCTTTCAGACCTCATCTGCAACATTGTTCTTCTTCCCCCAAAGGTAATCAATATGTTGACTTCTATCACCATCTATTAATTTTATATGATACTAGAGTCCCGGTGCATGAATTCATGCACCAGTGGGGTCCCTCGGCCTGGCCTGCAGGATCGGGATGAAACTGGCTCTTCAACATCCCCCGAGGGGTCCCAGATTGCAAGAGGGCACAGGCCAGGCCAAGGGACCCCACCAGTATACGATCGGGGTTGGGGAGGGACATGGGAGGTTGGCCAGTCAGGGAGGGACCGCAGGAGGGCTCCAGGGCGTGTCCAGCCCATCTTGTTCAGTCCTGATTGGCTGGACTGTAGTAGCAAGCTAACCTACAGGTTGGAGAGTCTTCCCCCTGGTGGTCAGTGCATGTCATAGTGAGCGGTTGAGCGGTCTTAGCATATCATTAGCATATTATGATTTGTTTGGTTGAACAGATGACTGGACACTTAGCATATTAGGCTTTTATTATATAGGATAAATGGAATCACACAGTCTGTACTCTTTTGTGTCAACTGTGGGGCCTTTAAGGCACAGTCCAGCGAGGGGTTTGCAGGTGGGTGGCTGGGCCTGTAAAGGCTGACCTAGGTCACTGACAAGTACTTGATGAAGGCCAAGGTCAAGTTATCTTGCCAGCTCTTCACCTAGTTAATTTCTAGGCTTCAGGCTCCTGGTTCCACTCTGGAAGAACTTCTGTTGTGGCTTCATGGCAATGACCAGCTTGACCCTGCCCTCCCACAGGAGCTGGGGCACCCTCATGCTCTCTCTCACCTCCAATTAGGACCAGCCCCCCAAATCTCTTTCTACCACGTTCGGTCTTTCTTCAAGTGTCTTAGACTCAGACACCTGATCAAAACTCTTTAGCACTGACCACAGTTCACCACCTCAGTGCCCGCATGTAAAGTCACTACTTGGTCAGAGTCTGATAAGAGAGTCTTACCTCAAAGTTTTACCCAAAGACAGGGCACTGACTATGGAGTTCAACTCTAACTGGCCCCCATGACCAGATTGTGGAGATTTAAACTTAATTTGTTCAGTCCTTCTTTTGCTTGGCATTTCTAAAAATCAAAATAATGTTCATTTGGTTTTACATAAGCAGCAGGGGCCTTTCCTGCATCTGAATTCGATTCTCCAAATCTTTATTAGGCTTTAAATTGGATTCACAGATACAATGTTTGGAGAATTTTTTTGCACTGAGATTTGGTACATTATTTGTTCCTGACCCATGTGATTTCCAAGTGTCTAAAATATAGAAATCATTTACGGTCCAGATGATGATCAGATAGTACCCTGCGTCTCAAAATGCCCTGTACTTTTGTATGCACAGGTGCTCAATTACAAAATTTAGGTTGGTCTTTCCATACCAGTGGAAAAATATATATTTTATTGATTTTTTACAGAGAGGAAGGGAGAGGAATAGAGAGTTAGAAACATTGTTGAGAGAGAAACATCGATCAGCTACCTCCTGCACACTCCCTACTGGGGATGTGCCTGCAACCAAGGTACATGCCTTTGACTGGAATCGAACCTGGGACCCTTGAGCCTGCAGGCCGAGCCAAACAAACAATCTAGTTTTCAGCAACTTGTTCCCCTTTGGCTTTCATTGCTTAGAATTAAAAACTATTCTTTTGTGGAAACTACTAAGCTAAGGGAGAGAAAAGAGGGGAAAATCCATTTATTTCTCTTGCCAGAGGGGATACATTTTTTTTGTCCAAATAAAAAATTTCCAAGTTTCAAAATGGGAGGCTGTGAATAGATTGCTAATTTCCCCCAATACTCTTTATGTCTATTTTTCCCTTTGGTAGTAATAGAAACCCTGAACTTAAGAAGATAAAATGGCTCAGTGGTTGAACCTCAACCTATGAACCAGGAAGTCACAGTTTGATTCCCAGTCTGGGCACATGCCTGGGTTTTGGGCTCAATCCCCAGTGTGGGGCATGCAGGAGGCAGCCAACCCATGATTCTCTCTCCCTCTCTCTCTCTCCTTCTCCCTTCCTCTCTGAAATCAATAAAATTATATTTTAAAAAAAGAAGATGTTAAAATGGCTTCCCAGGAGAGAGACTGGGTCCCCCAAAGCTGCCTGGTGCTGGAGCTCAGAGGGATTGAGTCCGAGTAAGTTCATGCTCCGGCCCTTTAAAAAAACAACACCTGAGCTGGGCCAGCATTGCTCAGTGATCATCCTATGAACCAGGAGGTCACAGTTTGATGCCTGGTCAGGGCACATGCCTGGATTGCGAGCTCGATCCCCAGTGTGGGCAGCCGATTGACGAATTTGTCCATTTCATCTAAGTTATCTAATTTGTTGGCATATAATAGTTCATAGCATTACTTAATAATCTTTTTATTTTGTAATGTCAAAATAATATTCCCCCTTTAATTTCTGATTTTGGTAATTTGAGTCTTTCCTCCTTATTTGTCAATGTAGATAAACGTTTGTCAGCTTTGTTGATCTCTTCAAAGAACCAACTTTTGGTTTTCAGGTTCTCTATTGTTTTTCTATTCTCTACTTTGTTGTTATGCTCTAATCTTTATTATTTACTTCCTTCTTCTTGCTTTAAGTTTACTTTTTTACCATTTATTTACAGTATCTCAAAGTGAAGGGTTATGTTATTGACTGATTTGAAGTCTTTCTTCTTTGATAACATGGGCATTTACAGCTAGTAATTTCAACCTGTGCCCTGCTTTCGCTGCATCTCATACGTTTTGCTATGTTGTACTTTCATTTTTAGCCCACTCAAAGCATTTTTAATTTACTTCTTGATTTACTATTTGATACATTAGTTAATTAGGAGCATGTTGTTGAACTTTCTTTTCTTTGTGAGTTTTCCAAATTTCTTTCACTTTTTGCTTTCTAATATTACTCTATTGTGGTTAGAGAACATATTTTCTGTTATTTCAATCCTTTTAAAATCCTTTCAATCCTTTCAAACGGAGGTTTTCTAGCCTGACATATGGTCTGATTTGGAGAATGTTTCATGTGTACTAGAGAAGAAGTCATATTCTGCTATTTCGGGGTGTTCTCTGGAGATGTGTTTAGTCTAAAAGGTTGAGAGTGCTGTTCACATCTTTCACTTCCTAGCTGATCACCTGCCAGCTAGACCTGTGCCTAATTCTTCTATCCATTGTTGGATGGGGCTACTGAAGTCTTCAACTATGATTGTTGACTGGTCGATTTTTTCCTTAATGTTTGTCAATTTTTGCTTCATGTATTTTGGATTGTTTAGGTGCATGTAGGTTAACAGTTCTTATATGTTCTAGATCAGTGGTCGGCAAACTCATTAGTCCACAGAGCCAAGTATCAACAGCACAACGATTGAAATCTCTTTTGAGAGCCAAATGTTTTAAACTTAAACTTCTTCTAACGCCACTTCTTCAACATAGACTCGCCCAGGCTGTGGTATTTTGTGGAAGAGCCACACTCAAGGGGCCAAAGAGCCGCATGTGGCTCGCGAGCTGCAGTTTGCCGACCACGGTTCTAGATGTATTAACCCTTTTACCATTATAAAATATACCTGTTTATGTCTAGTGACTCGTTTTGTTTTAAAGTCTATTATTTGATAGGACTCACCATTCCTCCCCACCCCCAGCCAGGGGCAATGACTAATCCATTTTCTGTATTATGGACTTGCCTAGTCTGACATTTCATATCAATGGAATCATATAACATGTGGCCTTTTTGTCTGGTTTCTTTCCCTCCGTACAATGCTTTCAAGATCCATCCATCCTGTCACATGTATCAGTAACTCATTCCTTTTTACGGATGAATAATAGTCCGTTGTATGGGCATAACGCATTTTATTTACCCATTCACCGGTTGATGAACACTTGGGCTGTTTCAACCTTTTGGCTATTATTTTAAATAATGCCACTATGAACATTTGAGCACACGTTTTGTGTGAGCAGTTTTCCTCTCTCTTGGAGTGTATGCCTAGGAGTGGTTGTGCTGGGTCATATGATTATCAGTAATTATCTTGACATAGGAAGATTTCAAAGTATGTTAGTAAGGGCTCCAAACTGAGGTGAACATCTTAAATACATCACAAAGGGTCTCAAACCTAAAGGAAGGGCATCAAATAATTGGGAGAGGTCTCAAATCTGTTTAAAAAAAGGGAGTGGCAAAAAGTCAATAAGGGCCTTACAAATATGAGACAGGGTCTTCAATAGTTCGGAAAGGTAGCGTCTCCAACGGAAACCAACGGTTTACTAGCCGGGAAAGTCCCAACACACCAAGAAGTCTCACGCTTGTCAGGAAGAGCTGCAGCTTAGTAAACAGGCCTCCCACATATCAGGCAGGGTCTCCACAAGCCGGGAAGGGTCTCCTGCAGGACAGACAGGCTTTTCTCAGGGAGGGCCTCCACTTCAGCTCAAGAGCCTCACACGGGAGGAGCCTCAGCGTTGTCATGGTTTCCAACCTGGCAGGCCAATCACAGTCAGGAAGAGACTCATCAGGTCCGTATGTGCTCCAAACAGGACAAGAAGTGTCACCGAGAGAAAGGAAGGATCTGAAGCACGTCCTGAACCATCTGGAACCAGACTGGAAGGTTCTCTCATCGTAAGGAAGGGCTTTCAAATCTGTCAAGAAGGTACACACACAGGAGGGAGTTGTCTCAGGGAAGTCAGAAAAGGTGGCTAAGATGCTGCAAAGCGTCTCAAGAAGTCATGAAGTTCAGAGACAGAGAAGCATCGTCAGACCGTCAAACCTCAGAGGGAAGGCAGGGAAGGGTGGGGGTAAGGGGGAGAGATCAACCAAAGGACTTGTATGCATGCCTATAAGCCTAACCAGTGGTCACAGACACCAGGGGGTGAGGGCGTGAGTGGGGGCTGGGGGAGCAATAGGGGGATAAGGACACATGTAATACCTTAATCAATAAAGAAATTAAAAAAAAAAGAAGTCATGAAGGCTTTCAGACCTGCCAGGATGAATCGTAAATAGTTAGGGAAGGTTCTCGAACACATTAGAAAAGTCTCTAAAACTCCAGAGGAGTCTCAAACACAATAGGGAAGGACTGGAGCTTGGCAGGAAAGATGCAGAACAGGGAGGAAAAGTTCCCATACACAAGGAATTATCACGAACAGTTCTGGAAGTTTCTCGAAGTAGTAAGGAAAGATAATAAACAAGTCACTAGAGTTGGGGGTCTCAAGTAAGTTAGACGAGATCTCATAAACGTCAGAAAAAATTCCAAAACATTTCCAAGATGTCAGGAGGAATCTCAAATAGGAAAGGAAGTTTCTCAAATCTGTCAGGAATGATTATAAAGACATGGGAAGAGTCTCAAATATGTCGATCCATTACATTCATCATTTATTTTGTAATTCCTCACGCTTTAACAGTTTCATGGAGATATAATTCACATACCACACCATTCACCCATTTAAAGTGCAAAGTTCAATGGTTTCAGTATATTCCTAGAGTTATGCAATTATTAGCATATGATAATTTTAGAACATTTTCAGCATGCCAAAGAGAAACCCGATACCTATTAGCAGTCACTCCCCATTCCTCCTAAGATTCCCATAACCGAGGCAACCACAGATCTATTTTCTGTTTCTGTGGAGCTTCCTGTTCTGGCCATTTCATATCAATGGAATTGCACAACACGTGGCCTTTGTCTGCTTTCTTTCCCTTCGCATACTGTTTCCGAGGCTCACCCATCCTTAGGTGTTATCCAACAGTCACCCTCATGAACATAAACCCATGGCGGTGGAAAGGTTTGTTAGGGATAACAAGACACCCATTCCACCTTCATGGCTCTGATGTTTTTTGTTTTGTTTTTAATTTCCAGAAACTGAGGACAAGAAACCAAATATAACAAAAGATGTTCCTGTTGCTCTTTAAAAAAAATTTTTATTTCAGAGAGGAAGGTAGAGGGAAAGAGAGATAGAAACATCAATGATGAATCATTGATCAGTTGCCGCCTGCATCACCCCTACTGGGGACTGAGCCCGCAACCCAGGCATGTGCCTTTGACCGGAATCGAACCCAGGACCCTTCAGTCCACAGGCTGACGCTCTATCCACTGAGCCACACCAGCTAGGGCCCCATTGCTCTTAATGCTCAGGAAATTCCAAGAGTTTGGGGAGCTGTGAACTAGGAACTATGAATGAAGACCAAATATATATGAGAAATACATTTTGGTCATCTGAATAATCAAATATATCTATCTATATATAAAAGCCTAATATGCAAATTGACCCCAGGGGAGTTTGACTGGGAGACCAATCACTCACTCGCTATAATGTACATTGACCACCAGGGGGGCAGCAAGGAATGAAGGAAGGTCCCAGCCAGCAGCCGGAAGGCCCCAATCTGCCCTGATCACCGGCCAGGCCTAGGAACCCTACCTGTGCATGAATTTCGTGCACCGGGCCTGTAGTATTTTTATAAATCACAAGTATCACAGAAACCAACATCAAATCCAAGCTCTTCAAGATGGTCTGTGTACCCCACCACCAAAGTCACAGCTGGCCAAAACACAGCTGCAGATAACCCAGCACTACCAATTTGTTCACACGGAAATTTCCTTTGCCAAAAGATACAGTCATTGGCTGAGTTAAAGTTCCTCTTTTCAGTATATATCAGGCAATAATTTCAGATTTACGTGGCTTAATCATTACCTTAGGAAACAACATTTCCAGTGTTTTTCTCTAGAATAGTTCATAAATGAAGTTGAAAGTTTCCCACAAATATTATACTTCATTTATGATCCTTGGTCAACATATCAGTTAGGATTAGGTCCTACAGGATGTCAATTACAGTGTCCTGGGTTTATTTTTTCCCCATAAAAGGAGCTCAGGGCAGGCACCTCGGGCTGATAGGGCAGCTCTGCATGCATCTAGGACCCAGGATCTTCTTTCTTTCTTTCTTTTTTTTTTAAATGTTTGATTTATTTTTTACAGAGAGGAAGGGAGAGGGATAGAGAATTAGAAACATCGATGAGAGAGAAACATTGATTAGCTGCCTCCTGCACACCTCCTACTGGGGATGTGCCCACAACCAAGGTACATGCCCTTGACCGGAATCTAACCCAGGACCCTTCAGACCGCAGGCCGACGCTCTATCCACTGAGCCAAACCAGTGAGGGCCAGGATCTTCTTTCTGACTCCCATCATCAAGCTTGCCTCACAGTCCCGGAAGGCTGCTCCAGTGCAGCCATTAGTCCACGTTCTAAGCAGCAGGCGGGAGGAAAGGGTTAGGGTTAGCAAGAGGGTAAATCACTCATCATTAGTCCGTTCCCTTGACACAGCTTTCTTAGAGCCTCGTACAATGACGTTTGCTTTCACCTTCTTGGCCACCAGGATCTGCAGGGAAAGGTGGAAACGCATTGTTTCAAAGGTGAGCGGAGCGCCCCCCCCCCAACAAGACAGGGTTCTGCTGGCAACGAGGAAGGGGAGAGCGAACAGTAGATCGGCAACTAGCCCTCCGTGCTGCAATCTATGCATCTCAATGGTCGTCGTTTTGTGGTTTGTACACTGTAAGCACTGCCACTTGCAGCCAACAGAAGCCATCCTGAGGGTAAGGATGAAGGATCTTCCCCAGGATGCCCTGGCGCGAGCCGGCTATCCGCAGCCCGTGGTCCAAGGCCATCCAGATGCTTCCCGATTTCCTGCTCCCTTGCTTCCTGCCAGCACTGTGCCCTCCCACTGCCTCGCACGCGCCAGTTCTCTTGCTTGGATTTGGGAACTCCTGTCTGTTTCCATGCGAGGCTCCCGCTTGTGCCACTCAGCTTGGTACTCCACCCACATCCCCTCACATCTGATCTGAACGCTTATCCCAGTGGTCAGCGAACTCATTAGTCAACAGAGCCAAATATCAACAGTACAACGACTGAAATTTCTTTGGAGAGCCACATTTTTTAAACTTAAACTTCTTCTAACGCCACTTCTTCAACATAGACTCGCCCAGGCCGTGGTATTTTGTGGAAGAGCCACACTCAAGGGGCCAAAGAGCCGCAGGTGGCTCGCGAGCCACAGTTTGCCGACCACGGGCCTATCCTACTTCCAATGTCACCATTCCCAGGTAGTCCCTGGCCCCCTGCAAGGGCCCAGCCTTCCAGAAGGAGTACATTCCAGTCCTGATGGCTGACAGTTACCATCTTAATTCACGTGCTTATCTGTTCAGTGACAGCCACGTGCTGTGGACTTTTTCATAAGGGCACATTGCTTAAGGGGAAAGGCACCAACAGGCAGAAAACATGGGATACACACTTTCATTCTTTTTTTTAAATTTCTTTATTGATTAAGGTATTACATATGTGTCCTTATTCCCCCATTACCACCCATCCCCCCACTCACGCCCTCACCCCCTGGTGTCTGTGTCCATTGGTTAGGCCTATATGCATGCATACAAGTCCTTTGGTTGATCTCTCCTCCTTCCCCCCACCCTCCCCTGCCTTCCCTCTGAGGTTTGATGGTCTGATGGATGTTTCTCTGTCTCTGGGTCTGTTTTTGTTCATCAGTTTATGTTGTTCATTATATTCCCCAAATGAGTGAGATCATGTGGTATTTATCTTTCTCTGACTGGCTTATTTCACTTAGCATAATGCTCTCCAGGTCCATCCATGCTGTCGCAAATGGTAAGAACTCCTTCTTTTTTACCACAGAGTAGTATTGCATTGTGTAGCTGTACCACAGTTTTTTAATTCACTCACCTGCTGACGGGCACCTAGGCTGTTTCCAAATCTTAGCTATGGTGAATGGTGCTGCTATGAACATAGGGGTGCATACATCCTTTCTGACTGGTGTTTCTAGCTTCTTGGGATATAGTCCTAGAAGTGGGACACTTTCATTCTTTATTCTTCAACCAATAGCTTATTGAGCACTTTGTGTGAGTCAATCAACAGCCCAGCGAGGCTCCTACGTCGCTGTGGGAGCTGGGGTATGTCACTTCACTTCTCTGCACATCCCCCCCCCCCCGCCCCGCCCCTTGACTAAGTGAATTTGACCGGGAATTGAACCAGCAGCCTTTTGGTGCACAGGACGACGCACTGACCACTGAGCCACCCGGCCAGGGCAGTCCAGAGCCTTTTGAACGAAATGAGGAGAACCCTATTTCCACATTTGCTTTCTTCTTACGTCCCTACTTTCCAATCAGTACAAGCAAACATGCGCCCAAGTGAGAAGTGAAACGCCCCACCTCGCAGAAGCCATGTCACAAGCTATGACTCACATTTAGCCCAGAGATTGTCGCCAGTCAGCAGGAGCCAGGCTCTCGAAGGGTGCCAGGGCTCAGGTTTTAAAACTAATACAGTTTCAACAGTGATGATGTTTAAATCTGAGCTGAATTTCTTCTCTCCGGCACATATGCCTTATTAAAATTCTTCACCAGGCTTTGGATGGATGAAAAGATCTGAGTTTTGAATACTTGAACATTTTTTTTTTTAAATTGAAAACTATGCGCACGTAGAACTTTCCCTTTTGAACTTTAACCCAGACTTCATCAGCTGAGCAGACAGCTGCAGAAAACTTGCACAATACAGTTGAATGGACAAGTTGTCCTAACCTTTATCCATTTCTCTCCTTTTGAGTAAGTTGATTCCCTGTTTTTATTTCTCCCATCTTCCTTCTGGGCTTACCCACTCAGTTGGACACAGAGTCGGGAATCCAGCCAACAAGTGCACAGGGAAGCGGTACAAGTTCCTTTGCTAAAGTCTACCGGAAAACGGTTCAGCAGGGAGGCAGAGCTCCGCTGCAGTGACTTTCAGAAAAGAGGAGGCAACAGCCGTAAGAGCCCCTGGATGACTGTGTTGGATACAGGGAAGCCCTGCATCAGGCGCCATCGGAAGGCCCTTAGAGACTGATACACCCCAGTGCTCCAACCTGTGATGCCGCTGTCTCGGCAAGTCCCGGAGGGAAAAGCTTCCGTGCAGTAACAGTAACAAGAGATTGCTGGCCATGGCCAGTAAAATGCTCTTTTCAGTCTACTTCTTGAAAATAAAGAGTCAATAAAAATGATTTAGTCATTTGACAAATATATCTGAAGTTCCAATTAAATATAATCCCTGTGCCCAGCACTGGGAATATAGGTGTGAAAGGTCCTCATGGATCCAATGGCTGAGACAGAGAAGCGACTAATGTCAAGAACTGTGAAGGGCCCTAACCGGTGTGGCTCAGTGGGTAGAGCATTGGCCTGCGGACTCAAGGGTCCCGGGTTCGGTTCCGGTCAAGGGCATGTACCTTGGTTGCGGGCACATCCCCAGTAGGGGGTGTGCAGGAGGCAGCTGATTGATGTTTCTCTCTCATTGATGTTTCTAACTCTCTCTCCCTCTCTCTTCTTCTCTGTAATAAATAAATTATATATATATATATATATATATATATATATATATATATATATATATTTAAAAAGAACTGTGAAGGGTCTGTGTATACACAATGAAATACTATTCAGCCATAAGAGAAGGAAATCCTGCCATCTGCGACAACATGGATAGACCTGGAGGGCATTACACTAAGTGAAATAAGTCCGACAGAGAAAGACAAATATCGTGTGGTCTCACTTATATGTGGAACCTATAACAACAACAACAAAACCAAACTCATCGAAAGAGATCAGATTTGTGGTTATGAGAGGCAGGGTGTGGGGGTGGGGATTAGATGAAGGGGGTCAAAGGTACAAACTTTTCGTTATAAGATAAATAAGTACTGGGGCTGTAATGTATGTACAACATGATGACTATAATTAACACTAGAGTATGGTATATTTAAAAGTTCCAAGAGAGCCGATCCTAAAAGTTCTCATCACAAGAAAAAAAAATTGTAACTATATGAGGTGGCAGGTGTTAATTAAACTCAGTGTGGTAATCATTTTGCAATACATGTATGTCGTCATTATGCTGCACATCTTAAACGTATACAGTTTAAGTATAAGTGCAGTTAGTGTGTCAGTTATCTACACTAATAAAAGAGTAAGATGCAAATTGACCATACCTTCACAACACCCACCAGCCAATCAGGAGTGATTATGCAAATTAACCCAACAAAGATGGTAGGTTAATTTGCATACACAGGCACCGCCCCAGCCGCTCTGGGCCTCTGGGCAGCATGGGAAGGTGGAAAGGTGTCTCCGGGTTGGAGCGAAGGCGGTGCCGGCAGCCAGGGGAAGGAAGGCCCATTCTTGCACGAATTTTTGTGCATTGGGCCTCTAGTATCTAAATAAAGCTGAAAAAAAATTTAAGCCTATGAAGGGTCTGAGATTTTCCTCCATTGACTTGCCACAGTTTGTTGGGTGCTGGTAGGAGATGTGATTTCTGGGTTAAAGGCAAAGAATGTTCTTACTCATGGCACAGCAAGCAGCATGAGCGTGAGTGTGCTGGATCAGTTCCCCTGGCCCTCCAGGTCTGCTGAGGGTGCTGTGGACAGGCTCAGATGGATGCCTGCACTCACAGTGGATGGCATTACAGGAGAAACATTCTAAGGTTAGGGAACCCAAATCTTTTAAAAAAAATATTTTATTGATTTCAGAGAGGAAGGGAGAGGGAGAGAGAGAGAAACATCAATGATGAGAGAGAATCATGGATTGGCTGCCTCCTGCACGCCCCACACTGGGGATCGAGCCCGCAACCTGGGCCTGTGCCCTGACCGGGAATCGAACCATGACCTCCTGGTTCACAGGTTGACACTCAACCACTGAGCCACACCAGCCAGGCTGAATCTTTTATAATAGATAGTTAGGATGTTTACCTTTTGCTCTGCAGAGAGATGTTATTTCTATTTTCCAAGCCTGTTAGCTATACAAACACCCATGAAGACAGATGGAAACAACCAGGGCCAGTCTAGATCAGCCAATAGGTATCCACTCCCAGACATGTGAATGAGCCTCCGCAAGACTAGCAGGGCTGCCTCTCTGGCCTCCAGCTGACCCCAGAGATGTGAGCAGTAAGCTGTGTTGTACATCACTGAGGTTCTTTGGGTCTTTGTTACACAGCATTAATGCAGCAATAAACAACTGATACCATCATCAATGGCATCTTCGTTCTGAAATCTCATTTATGCTTCCATTGTAACCAGAACTCTCCTTCTGAAACCCAGAGCACTTTCCTACCGAAACGCCTGCAACTACAGATTGCAGTCCACAGTGGAATCCAAAGTCCTTCCTGGTCTGATTCCCATTTTCACTTTCAGCTTCACCTTTCCCTTCTCTCCCCTCCCATCCTGCTTCTTGCTTCTGGCATTCCACTCACATAAATCACACACATTTTTCTACGCTGAAAAAGGAAAACAAATTCCGTAGAATACTTTTGAAGATTGTAAAAGTTAGTTCCTCTTTTTAGTAAATCTGGGAAATACAGAGGAGTACAAAGTGGGTCACCCAATGCAACCTTCCTCCAGATATTTTTGCATATACGGTGCATATTAAAGTTAGACACTTAAAAAATTATCAGTAGGTGTGAAGACATTTTCTACTTAGAAAACTTGGAGAACTAAAAAAGCTCCAATACCACCAATAATAATAATAAAAGATGAAGGAGCACCTAATAAAAGTAATTACAGTATCTAATTAAGTAATTACTATGTAAATAGTTCATACAAATAAATTAAAAAGTGCATATGCATAATTTAAAAAAAAGCAAAGAACAGGAACAGGCAATTTCTGAATAACTACAAATAGCCAAAAAACAAATAAAAAAATATAAGAAACTCATACAACTCAATAGAAAGAAAACAACCTGATTAAGAAATGGGTAAAGGGCCCTAACTGGTTTGACTCAGTGGATAGAGTGTCAGCCTGCAGACTGAAGGGTCCCAGGTTCAATTCCGGTCAAGGGCATGTACCTTGGTTGTGGGCACATCCCCAGTAGGGAGTGTGCAGGAGGCAGCTGATCGATGTTTCTCTCTCATCGATGTTTCTAACTCTCTATCCCTCTCCCTTCCTCTCTGTAAAAAATCAATAAAATGTATTAAAAAGAAAAGAAATGGGTAAAGGACCTGAATAGACATTTTTCCAAAGAAGACATATGAATGGCCAATACGTACATCAAAAGGTGCTCAACATCACTAATCATCAGGGAAATGCAAATCAAAACCACAGTGAGCCATCACTTCACGCCTCTTAGAATGGCTATGATAAACACACACACACAACAAGAGCTAAGTGTCTTAGAGGATGTGGAGAAAAGGGAACCCTCATGCACTATTGTTGGGAATGTAAATTGGAGAAACCACTATGGAAAACAGTATGGAGGTTCCTCAAAATATTAAAAATGGAACCACTACATGACCCAGTAATCACACTACTGGGTATACAGCCAAAGGAAATGGAGTCAGTATCTCAGAGATATCTGCACGCCCATGTTCATTGCAGCCTTATTCATCATATTCAAGATATGGACACAAATTAAGTGCCTAGTGATGGGTGAATGGATAAAGAAGCTGTGATATACATACATACACACACACACACACACACACACACACACACACACATCCTACCTAATAATAGACAAATATGCAAATTGACTGTACCTTTGCTATGCCCGCGATTGGCCAGGAGGCATCGGGGGGCGGGACTCGGGGTGGCCGGGGTGGCTGATTGGGCTGGCGGGACGCTGAGCTCGCGTTGCCAGCGGCATCTGCGCCATGGCTGTGCTGCGGCACAGAAGGGGCCTCTGGGGCAGCGAGCTCACGTCCCGCCACGGACCATCAAAAGCGGGGGAGCTGGGTGCCTGTCTGCTCAGGCACCAGGCACCCAGCTCCCCCGCTACATGTGCATGATTCAATCATGCACTGGGCCTCTAGCATGTGTGTGTGTGTGTATGTGTGTGTGTATATATATATAGCTTCAGGGGGCCAGGGGTTCAGACAGGGGACGGAAGTTCTAGACAGCTTGTTTCTGCTCCACAATGGCTGGCCCCAGCTGGGAAGACTCAATGACTGGAGGCTACAGGCATCTGAAGGTTCACTCACACACAGATCTAGGGGCTGATGATGGCATGGCAAACACCTACACGTCACCTCCTCATATGGCCCAGATAGCATGGTGGCTGAATATGAAGAGCGGGGAGAGGAGAGGAGAGAGAGAAGTGTAAGCTATGTTCTTCTTATGACCTAGGCTTGGAAGTCTCGTTAGCATAATTTCCATACTCCAATGGTCATATCAGTCATGAGCCTCCACCCAGATTCCAGGGGAGGGAACTCAGATCCCACTCCTCGGTCTGTTCCATGTTTCCACGTCTCTGGATCTATTTTTGTTCATCAGTTTGTGTTGTTCATTAGATTCCACATATGAGTGAGATCACGTGATATTTGTCTTTCTCTGACTGGCTTATTTCGCTTAGTATAATACCCTCCAGGTCCCTCCACGCTGTCTCAAAGGGTAAGAGATCCTTCTTTTTTACAGCTGCATAGTATTCCATGGTGCGGATGTACACAGCTTTTTAATCCACTCATCTACTGATGGGCACTTGGGCTGTTTCCAGATCTTAGCTATTGTAAATAACACTGCTATGAACATGGGGTGCATATATTTCCAGAAGTGGGATCACTGGGTCAAATGGAAGTTCCATTTTTAATTTTTTAAGGAAATTCCATACTGTTTTCCTCTTTTGTCATGTCTTATCCAATTATTTATTTATTTTTAAAATATATTTTATTGATTTTTTACAGAGAGGAAGAGAGAGGGATAGAGAGTTAGAAACATCGATGAGAGAGAAACATCGATCACCTGCCTCCTGCACACCCGCTACTGGGGATGTGCCCGCAACCAAGTTACATGCCCTTGACCGGAATGGAACCTGGGACCCTTGAGTCCGCAGGCCGACGCTCTATCCACTGAGCCAAACCGGTTTCGGCTTATCCAATTATTTTCAAGAAAGATTTTTTAACAAAAAACATCTGAATTAGCCCAATTTATTATAACAGTGTTAGCCACTGTTCCAAGAAGGCCCTTTACAAATACTAATTTGCTTAATATTTATAACATTATTCTCAATTTATAGATGAGGAAACTGAGGCGCAGAGAAGTTAAGTAACTTGCCCAAGGTCACAAAGCTATCACACGGCAGAGCCAAGTATCAAACCCAGAGTATCTGGCTCTCACATCTCACTTCTCCACCACCATGCACACTCTCTCTCTATCATTGTTCTAATCCATCAGCCCCTTATTTTTTTTTTTTAATCCTCACTTGAGGATATTTTTTCCATTAATTTTTAGAGAGTGGGAAAGGCAGAGAGAAGTATCCATGTGAGAGAAACACATCAATTGGTTGCTTCCCGCATATGTCCTGACCAGGGCCCGGGCCAGGAGGAGCCTGCAACTGAGGTACATGCCCTTGACCGGAATCAAACCTGGGACCCTTCAGTCCGCAGGCTGATGCTCTATCCACTGGGCCAAACCAGCCAGGGCCATCAGCCCCTTATTAACTTGAGCAATAAGGAATATATAGCCTCTGAAAAAATACGAACTCTCAGATACACAAAGTCATGGGAAGTTAGGGAAATATGCGTGCATGCAGTTGGTAGGAGCCCCAATCCTGCCCCTGCCCCTCTCCAAGCCCCAATCCTGCCCCTGCCCCTGCCCCTCTCCAAGCCCCAATCCTGCCCCTGCCCCTCTCCAAGCCCCAATCCTGCCCCTGCCCCTCTCCAAGCCCCAATCCTGCCCCTGCCCCTCTCCAAGCCCCAATCCTGCCCCTGCCCCTCTCCAAGCCCCAATCCTGCCCCTGCCCCTCTCCAAGCCCCAATCCTGCCCCTGCCCCTCTCCAAGCCCCAATCCTGCCCCTGCCCCTCTCCAAGCCCCAATCCTGCCCCTGCCCCTCTCCAAGCCCCAATCCTGCCCCTGCCCCTCTCCAAGCCCCAATCCTGCCCCTGCCCCTCTCCAAGCCCCAATCCTGCCCCTGCCCCTCTCCAAACCCCAATCCTGCCCCTGCCCCTGCCCCTCTCCAAGCCCCAATCCTACCCCTGCCCCTCTCCAAGCCCCAATCCTGCCCCTGCCCCTCTCCAAGCCCCAATCCTGCCCCTGCCCCTCTCCAAGCCCCAATCCTGCCCCTGCCCCTTCTCCCAGGCTGCCCTCTCGCTGGCTTTGCCAGTTCTAACGGTTCCCCGCCCCAGAGTGACTAAGACCCGGGACAGTGGCTTGCTAGACATAATGTGGTGAAAGATACAGAAGCTCAGAGCGTTTTGTTCATATTTTATAATATTTCTCTCGCTGGACTTCTGCAATGGGGATTGCAGTTGGAGAGAGACAGAGAGATTTCGAGTGACTTCCCCGCCTCTCACGGTCAAAGGACTCCTGAGAAGTGGACCAAATCCCGCAGACACGAGGCCTCTGCCTTAGGCCGCTGCCAAGGAGCCTCCGGCACAGCCTCTCCCCACCAGCACAGGTTTCCTCCGTGGAGCGCCGAGGAGGCTGCTGGCGAGGCTGATCAGCGGGGACATTTTAATAACTGAAGCCACACGTGATGGAAAAGCTCAGAAAGAGGCTGTCTGGGGGGCCCGAGGGCATCTCGTCAGAAGTCTGGCTCCAAGTTCACGTGATGCCACGTGTTTGGCATCCTGTGATGAGAATGCAGAAATATTTCAAAGGACCAGAGCGGGTTAGCTGATTCCTTTCAGACTGGGTTTCTATGGAGAAACAGTGTTTTCAAGGAGAGACACATTTTCCATTAGCCGCAGAGCGCCATTGATTCAAAACAGTAAGTGAGGACTTGTTCGAGGGATAAACACAGGTTTAGAACGGATCCTGGAGGCAGGCTCTCAGGAAGCCAGAGGCAAGGGGGGTGGGGGGAGGACAGAAGAGCTACCAGAGAGAGAAATCTTAGAAAAATATGCAGTTTTGTCGTGAACATTGGCCAGGGCAAGCTGGCTGATGAAGGGTGAATGCCAAACCAAACCGAACACAGGGGAGGCGAGGCTCAGGGGGGCGCTACCAGGAATACATTGCTGGCCACGTGGTCAGTATCAGTGAAAAGACCCAAATCTCGCTGTGGGCGGGGTGGGGGCTCTGTTAAGGGGGCTGGGGGCAGGTTCAGGGAAAAGAAAATAACAGCGCCGAAAGGAGCAGAGGGACAGATGAATACGGAGCGAGCACAGAAAGCGGAGAGGAAGCACGCTACCAGGAAACGGACCGAAGTAGACGCGTCCAGTGTCAACTGCAGGGACAGGGGAGACGGGGCCATTCCGAGTAGGCGGGTGCTGGGGTTTGAGGAGAGATGATTTCAATTATTCCAAAGGAAAGGCCTTCCGAATTCTCTGCAGATTCTATCTGTGGATCACAGAGGACAGAGCTCTGAATGCTGTCCCGGGACTGCCTGGGGCCCAGGATTTTCCATCCCACAAGCCAGCCCCCGGGCAAGGCCAGTGGGCAGGATCCTGGTGGCCACTTTTTATTTTATCTTATTTTTTATTGTTGAGAGAGAGAGAGAGAGAGAGAGAGAGAGAGAGAGAGAGAGAGAGAGATTGATTTGTTGTCCCACTTACTTATGCATTCATTGGTTGATTCTTGTATGCGCCCTGACTGGGGCCGCAGCCTGCGTGTATTGGGATGATGCTCTAACCAGCTGAGCTACCTGGCCAGGGCCTGATCGCCAGTTTTTAAGTGCTCCGAAGGTCAGGGCGGGGGTCAGTGAGGCCAGGGGGCGGGGGAGGAGGGGACTAGTGGGAGGGAAGAGGTTGGTTGGCAAGAGCCCCTGCCCACCTGGCTGCAGGTGCCAGAGCAGGGGCCAGGTCTTGCCTGAGTCCTGGTCTCAGAGAACTTCACCCCCTACTGCTAGGGCTCCTTGATGCCCATCTGTGGGCGCAGACTGCCCCAAACTTGAGGACAAACTCTGGCCTTGGGCTGGCCCATCTCAGGAGTCCTAGCCCCATAGGCCGGGAGCCAGAAATAGCATCCTTGCTGCCATGGCAACTGGACCTGATCCTCTCCTGGTGGATTTCTCCTCTGTAGTTAAGGGTCTGCTCTGGGCACCGAGCTTTTCGTAACCCCCTCAGGCTGAGGGCCCTGACTTAGTCCTGGGAGGTTCCCTCACAGAGTCCAGGGTCAGCCACCAAACCCTTCCCGGCGACTGGCCCCCACGGCTGCAGACAGATGCCTGTCACCTGCTGCCCGCCTGCCCTTTAGCTTTCTAAGCAGCAGCCACGCCTGAATCCCCCACATGCTCTGAGCACCTTCAGGGACGCTTTGTGTACCCACGATTGGCCATCCTATTGCTGCCGGGATCACAGGGTCAGCCACGCTCTGCCGTAGCTGTCAGGTGCCAGGGGCTGCCTGCTATGCTGGGCTGCTCTCATCTTCGCAGTTGGGTCTCTGACCCACGTCCCTACAGCTGAGTGTGTCCCACGAGCATCTGTGCCATTCCAGGGAGTGAGGGAGCAGTGTGAAGGTTAGTCCACCCAGTCTGTCCCATTTTACTGCTTCGAACATGGTCATTCCAGGTGGCTTCTTGGACCTAACATACACACACATACACACATACACACGGCTTGTTTCAGTATTTGCAAAAATATTTTACAACTGACCAACAAAATAAGACCCGAAGCAGGGAGGCATGGAACAGACTGACACACCTCAGTGTGGTGTTGGGGGGATGAGAAGAGATAAACCAAAGAACTTACATACTTATATGCAGAGCCCATGCACATGGGCAATAGTGGGGTGAAGACCTGGGAGGGGGAGGGGCTGGGAGGAGGGTGGTAAGGGGGGAAATGGGAGATATCTGTAATACTATCAACGATAAAAATCTATCTATATATAAAACCCTAATATGCAAATAGACCGAACAGCGGAACAACCAACCAAACAAACAACCGAACCACCAGTCGCTATGATGTGTGCTGACATTCAGGGGGCGTTGGCAGCAGGCAGCAGAGCACGGAACATGGCGGGCATCGGCTGCGGTGGGATGGTGGAGCAGGTGAGCAGGGGCGCCAAACCAAGGTGGGGCGCTGGTTGCTGTCATCGGGGCGAGCCTCTGGTGGTTACTGAAAATTCTTTGCTCCTGCGTGCCGTGGTCCCGCTGGGCACTCACACCTGCTGCCGGCGCTGGCCCCTCAGGGCTTCTCCACCTCCCCATGCTCCTGAGGGGCGATTGGGGCCGGCAGCCACCTCTTGCACCAGCTGCCGGTGCCAGAGCTGCTGCTTGCACCCACTGCTGGTGCCAGAGCTGCTGCTTGCACCCACTGCTGGCTCTGGCCCGCTCACAAGTGAAGCCGGAGCCAGAGCCGGAGCCGACGCTGTCAGTGGGTGCAAGCAGTGGCTGCCAGCCCTGATCGCCCCTGAGGGCTTCTCCACCTCCCCCTACTCCTGAGGGGTGATCGGGGCAGCAGCCACCCGCACCTGCTGCTGGCGCTGGCCCCAATCATTCCATCAGCAGGTCCGAGCGGGGCCAGCGTTGTCAGCACATGGAAGCGGCAGTGGCAGGAGAAGGGCTGCTGGCAGACAAGGGACCGGGGGCTGTGGTGGGAGTGGCTGGGAGGGGCCTGGAGGATGGGCCGAGACCCGCCCCTGTGCCCACTGCAGCCTTGCAGCTCACAGTTCCATTCAAGGTGCACAAATTAGTGCACTGGGCCCCTAGTATATTATAAATAAACAAAATAACAAAAAATTTACTAATAGGGTTTTACAGGGGTGGGCAAAAGTAGGTTAATAATAATAATTAATAAAGCAATAATTAATTAATAAACAATACAAGAATAAACTGTTTTGCATACCCACAACAGTAAGCCTACTTTGCCCACCCCTCTCTGTTTCACTGCACTAGAGCCCAGAACACACGTGGGGAAGACACCATCTGGGCCCCACTCGCAGCCCCTTTGCACTCACCCTTCCGAGGCTAAGGCTTCCTCGGACAGGCACCTGTGACAGCCCGTGCACTTGCTCTCAGCTGCAGGCGGGCAGGGCAGCCAGGAAATGCCAGCGTTAACACCATAGGAGCAGCACAGGAGCTGAAGATAAGTTCCTTAGCTTCCTTTCTCCGTGGCGAGGAGGTAACTAGACAACCCCAACGTGTGTTCTACGCTATCGCCCGGAGTTCGCCGGTGGGACTGAGCCTCTGTTGCCCATAACTGCAACCTGCTCAATAACTCACTTTTTGGCTTCCTTCTTGTAAGAAACAGGCCTCTGATTCATGTCATAGAAAAGAAACAGCATGTGGCCAGGCGGCTACTGAATTTCCCCAGAGCAAACAGGATGTGGGGGTGAGAGCTGTGCACAGGGCCCATAGCACATTTCCAGGCAGCGTCCCCTACCCAAAGCGAGGTGGACACAGCTAGAAAGGTCTCAGCCCATTTTTTAAAATAACCCAATGGGAGACAGCAAGACCTTGGCCACCTATCAGGAAATAGGTGACCAAATAGTCCTCAGCCAATGAGGAGCCGGGGGAGGGGCTAAAGAAACAGGCCACGCCCCTGCCCCTCGTGTGTTCCTGCACAACAGGCCCCTCCTCTCCAGAGTGTTATTAAAAGTCTTATTGTCACCACGCTTCTGTTTCCCAGCGCGACATTTGAAATTCGGACCGGTGAGCCATTTCTCACACCTCTTTCCCCGTTTCACTTTCCACTCCCCTCCTGCTGCTTCCTGAGATCGCCTTCCCCCACCCCCCAAATCTGTGCGCAAGGCCTTGTCTTGGGGTCTGCTTCTAGAAGAGTCCAAACAAAGACAAGAGCTCTCACACTGGTAGTCAAGGTTACGGATTTCATTGTTTTCCTGAGAAGGCACACCTGCTTTGAACACCGACATAGTGACATACTTTCTAGAACATATGAGAGGAAAAAATGCCAAAGTCCTCCGTGGATAGCACTTCCTATCTGGGTCACGTGGGCTCTGCTGGCCTTTGAGCTGTTAATAGGTGTTAGGAGATTTGTGGGTCAAATATACTTAGGCTAAACAAAATTAAGCAGATTTCCTCACTTCAGTACTCCTATAGTCAACAGGAAATGAATGAGCCTTGTGCATTTCCAGGAGTGTAGGCTGTAGGTTTCCCAAATTCAATGGACCTTAGAATACCATTTCCTCAAGAAGCCCTGTTAACAACTCACGGGAGGCCGGCATCTCAGGGAACAGAGTTTATACAAGGCCCTGACGCCCATCCACAGAAGTGAAGTAAGCCATAATGTTGAGAAGTACATGGGGCGGTGAGGATGCTGCATTTCAGGACACCCGTATTTTCTCTCGTGTCCCAGCCCACTAGAGGGACAGCCATCTATGGGCTGAGCTCCAGTGTTAACATTGTTCTTTAATTTGTCTCACGTGAATGCTTATGGAGGAGGAAGGCAGAGAACTCCTTCCTCCAAGTGTGGTCTGGGGACCAGCAGCATTGACATCATCTAGAACTGCGGTCGCCAACCTTTCAGACCTCACGGACCACCGCTGGTCTAGAAGCTTGTTAGGAAAGCTGAATCTCCTGTGCCATCCCACATCAGCTGCATCAGCATCCGCATCTTAACAAGAGCTCCAGGTGAGTGCTAGGTACACGGTAATAGAAGCTCTGGCATAGAGGTCAGCTTGTGCAAACTCCCGCGCAATGGAGGCATTTCCTCCAGGGGGACCTTGGAGAGTGAGCTGTCACCCAACTTCTGCTGGAACATTCCCAGTGGCTGGAAACTCACTACCTCATTGAACTGTTAGAAGACAGATCCTCTGTTGACCAAAACCTGCTACTCTGTACTTTCTACTACTGGCCCTGGCTCTATTTTTGGTAGGAAATTCCATAAAACGCATCGAGCCCATAAAACAATCTCCTCGGTATCTGAAGTCAACTATTGGGTCTCCTCAAAGTTTTGTTTCTTCCTGGTTAAATGTTTATTCAATTTTCAAATATTTATAGACCATCAGTTATGTGCTGGCACTGTGTTAAGAGCTGATACAGCAATGAACAAGGCAGGAATGATCTCTGCTAACATGAAGCTCATTGTCTAAGAAGGGAAACAAAATACATACAAATTTACTTATTTTGACTTCTGCTTCTGGAAAGAGAGCAGAAGTACTTTTCCTTACCCTTCCCACTAAGTACAGCTACTCACCCCCCCACCCCGGGTATCTATATATACTAGAGGCTCAGTGCATGATTGAATCATGCACGTGTAGGGTCCCCTACACACTTTCGCTTTCGATCGCGGGGGAGCTGGGTGCCTGTCCACTGGTGCACCAGGCTTTCCAGAAGCCTCCGGCGCGGTGAAGGCTTCTGAAAGGCCTGGTGCACCAGCGGACAGGCACCCAGCTCCCCCACTTTTGATGGTCCGCGGTGGGACGTGAGCTCGCTGCCCCAGAGGCCCCTTCTGTGCTGCAGCACAGCCATGGTGCAGATGCTGAGCTCGAGCCACTGCTGGCGACGCGAGCTCAGCGTACCACCGGCCCAATCGGCCACCCCGGCCACCCCAAGTCCTGCCCCCCACGCGCCTCCTGGCCAATCGCTGGCATAGCGAAGGTACGGTCAATTTGCATATTTGTCTATTATTAGGTAGGATAAAAGCCTAAGCGACCAGCTGACTGTCCGACCATTCAGTAGCTATGATGTTCAATGACCACCAGGGAGCAGATGCTCAACACACAGGCATGGAAACATGGAACAGACTGATGAATCTCAGAGGGAAGTGGGGAGAGGGAAAGGCAGGAAGAGATTAACCAAAGATCTTATATATGCATATTAGAGGCCTGGTGCATGGATTCGTGCACTGGTGGAGTCCCTTGGCCTGTCCTGCACCCTCTCACATTCCAGGACCCCTCACAGGATGTTGGAGAGCCAGTTTTGGCCCGATCCCTGCAGGCCAGACCGAGGGACCCCACCGGTGCACAAATCCATGCACTGGGCCTCTAGTTATATATAAAGCAAACACGAGAAGATTCTGAAAGGTAGAGAGAAGGCAGACTAGAAACCTGGGACCCAAGGAATGACTTGGCAGTGATTTCCCTGGGTTTTCTTTTACACTTCATCTCTCCTTCTGGCTACCGGAGAAGCTGGTAACCAGTAGTGCCAGCCTTTACCAGGCTCTGAGGAGAGGCTCCAAGCCTCTACCAGGGGGTGTCAGAGAAGGCCAAGTGGGCAGCCAGGACTTTCACCCCTAGTGGGTGGTAACGAGGCCCCTTTCTCTGGTGTCCATGGAGATTGTGGAGGGCCACCTCCGCTCACCAGTCCTGCAAAGCCCTTCCCCGCCTTGCTGAGGTGGCATCAGAGGAGGCCTGCTGGACTTTGACCACGGCTCGTGGTAACGAGGCCACGCTGGTCTGGTATCAACAGAGACAAAGTGGGGAGCACTAATGAGGTCCCCTTCTACTTCCAGCCAGAATCATATTAGCAGAGGCCTAATGAGAAACCTTAACTTCCACCCCTACCCAGAAGTAACAAGGGGCTCATTGCCCCACCCCCCAGAGTCAACACAGACTGAGTGGAGAAAGTGAGCATCTGGCCTACCCAGCAGTAATGAGGTGCCATTCCCCCTCTCCGGCCAGACTGGTGCCAGAGGAGGCCCGTTAAAACACACAATTTAAATAAAATCCGATAGGAAGTCTGACAAGGGTTAGTATTCTCTGACAAGGATTTTAAGGTAGCCATCATAAAAATGCTGCAATAAGTAATTATGAACAGGCTTGAAAGAAGTGACAAAAAAGAAAGTCTCATCAAAGAAATAGAAAGCCTTAGCAAATAAATACAAGATATAAAGAATAATCAAACGGAATTTTTAGAACGGAAATAAAAAACACAACGAGGAACTGCCTGCTGACCCAGCAATCCCACTTCTGGGAACATATTGTAAGAGCCTGAAACAGCAATCAGATCACACCTGTCAGAATGGCTGCCATCAACCAATCAACAAAGGACAAGTGCTGGTGAGGATGTGGAGAAAAAGGAACCCTCGTGCACTGCTGGTGGGAATGCAGACCAGTGCGGCCATTGTGGAGAACAGTATGGAGTTTCCTCAAAAAGTTAAAAATGGAACTCCCATTTGACCCAGTGATCCCACTTCTAGGAATATATCCCAAGAAACCAGAAACACCAATCAGAAAGGATATATGCACCCCTATGTTCATAGCAGCACAATTCACCATAGCTAAGATTTGGAAACAGCCTAAGTGCCCATCAGCAGATGAGTGGATTAAAAATCTGTGGGACAGTTACACCATGGAATTTTATGCAGCTGTAAAAAAAGTAGGACCTCCTCCCCTTTGTGACAGCATGGATGGACCTGGAGAGCATTATGCTAAGCGAAATCAGCCAGGCAGAGAAAGATAAATACCAGGATGATCTCCCTTGTATGTGGAATCTAATGAGCAAAATAGAACCAGAGGCGTGGACACATGAAACAGACTGGCCGGTACCTGAGGGGAGGGGGTGGGGGTGACTAGATAAAGAAGGTGAAAGGATTAGCTAAAGAACATATATGCATTCCACATGAACATATGATCTAGAACAGTGGTTGGCAAACTCATTAGTCAACAGAGCCAAATATCAACAGTACAACGATTGAAATTTCTTTTGAGAGCCACATTTTTTAAACTTAAACTTCTTCTAACGCCACTTCTTCAAAATAGACTCACCCAGGCCGTGGTATTTTGTGGAAGAGCCACACTCAAGGGGCCAAAGAGCCGCATGTTTGCCGACCACAGATCTAGAAGAACTAATAAGAAAACCATACAAGGAGATACACTCAAAACACTAAAAATGCAATTCTAAAAAATATTCTAGCCCTGGCCTGTGTGATTCAGTTGGTTGGGTGTCATCCGTGCAAGGAAAGGGGGCCAATTCAATTCCCCGTCAGGGCACATGCCCGGGTTTCAGGCTTGGTCCCTGGTAGGGGCATGCAGGAGGCAGCCAAACAATGTTACCTCTCACATCAATGTTTCTCTCTCTCTCTCTCCCTAAAAGATCAATAAAAATATTTTTTAAAAATATAGTAGCCCAGAGGGAGGCAAGAAAAAGAAAATAGAGACATGAAAAGTAGAAAATGAACAGAAAACAACAAAAAAGGCAGACTTAATATTTTACATATCATCAATCACATTACATTTAAATGGCATAAGTACACCAATTTCAAGGCTGATTGGCAGATTGGATAAAAAACATGGCTCAATTATATGCTGTCTTTCAAAAATGCACTTGAAATATGATATGGGCAGGTTGAAAGCAAAAGGATGGGAAAGCTATATAACTCAAACCATCAAAAGCAAGCAGGAGTGGTTATATTAATATGAGATAAAGTAGACTGCAGAGAACAGAGAATCACCAGGGACAGAGTGACATTACATAATGATAAAAGGGTCAATACACCGAGAAGACAATATTCCTGAATGTGTACATACCACACAACATAGAGCTAAATACACGACTCAGAAAGTGATAGAACTAAAAGAAGAAGTAGGCAAATGCACATGTATAGTTGGAGATTTCAACACTTCTCTCTCAACAATTAATTAATAGGGGGACAGAAAATCAACAAGGATGTAAAAGAATGAACACTACCATCAGACAACAGTCTAGTCAATGTTTATAGAACACTAGTAGCCCTGCACACGGGTCTGTGTGCCAGTAGCTCTCTGTGGGGCCTGGCTGCTCCATGCCCGCTGCCCAGAGGCTCTCCGCGGCCCAGAGGCCCATCCGCAGCCGGGCGCAGAACACTTGCCTCGTTGCCGGGGTGGTGACCCAAGCGTTCTCCCCCACCCCCACACCGCTCCGTGACTGCTGCCCAGAGGCCCTCTGGGGCTGGGGTGGGACGCTTGCCTCGTTGCCATGGTGCCAAAGCAAGCATTCTGCCAGGCCACTCACGCTGCCCGCTCTCAGCGGCTGCCCGCCCCCCGGGACTGGGGGATTCTGGCGGGGCTGAGAGGACTGGGCGTCACCATCTTGTGGCTATGGGCGCCATCTTTGTGACGGAGTGACAGTTAATTCACATATTACCCTTTTATTAGATAGGATTCCAGCTAACGAAAGGAAAATATACATTCTTGTCAAGTGCCCACGGGACATACACCAGGATAGAACATATCTTGGGCCATAAAACAAACCTCAACAACTTTAGAAGAATTCGTTGACATCAGCGTGTTCTCTGACCGTGATGCATTCAAACTGGAAATGACTTTCCGAAAGGTAGCGTGGAAACCTTCAAATACTTGAAAACAAAACAAAACACCTCCAAGCAATCCAGGCGTCAGAGGAAGTCGCAAGTGAACATTGAAAACTACATGGACGTGAATGAAAATGAAGGTTAAAGCACTCTGTCGAACAGGCTCATGTTGACCAAATTCCTCCTTGAACCTCGGGGCAGCATACCTTCATAGCTCCCGCACCTTCCTTGTCCTGCTCAACATCGTCCGCTGTGTCCCACCAACGCTGACAGAGTGTTGTTTAATATTTCTTTATTAAATGATAAAGATGTTGAGCAGGACAAGGAAGGTGCGGGAGCTATGAAGGTATGCTGCCCCGAGGTTCAAGGAGGAATTTGCCATTCATCTGCGTGGAATGCAGCTGACTGATAGCCTTCACTGTTAATGCATTCCTGCCCCGCCTGGCCTTGGCTTGGCGTGGTGAAAAGCCACGTAACATGAGTTACCCTCTTAACAAATTTCTAAGTGTGAAGTACAGTATTGCTAACTGTAAGCACACGTTGTAGGGCAGAGCTCTAGAACTTTTTCTTTACACACACATACACACACACACACACACACACACACACACACACACACACACACTGAGTGGCCAGATTATTAGGATCTCTGAACACATAATAATCTGGCCACTCAGTGTGTGTGTGTGTGTGTGTGTGTGTGTATTAGAGGCCCAGTGCATGAATTCGTGCATGGGTGGGGTCCGAACAGCCTGGCCAGGGGGAGGGGACATGAGCGGTTGGCTGGCCTGCCTGCTGGTCGAACTCCTGGTTGAGGGGACAATTTGCATATTAGCCTTTTTATAGGATATACAATGAGTGGCCAGATTATGTGTTCAGAGATCATAATAATCTGGCCACTTAGTGTGTGTGTGTGTGTGTGTGTGTGTATTTCTTTATTGATTTCAGAGAGGAAGGGAGAAGGAGAGAGAGACAGAAACATCAATGATGAGAGAGAATCATGGATCAGCTGCCTGCTGCACACCCCCCACTGGGGATTGAGCCCGCAACCCGGGCAGCATCCGTCCTCCTGTGACTGGCTTATTGCTTCAGCGTAATGTCTTCAGGTTCATCCACGTTGTCAAGGATTTCCTTCTTTGTAATGATTGGATATTCCAGTGTGTGTGTGTGTGTGTGTTTCTTTTGTTGGACCACATCATCTGTGCACTCATGTGTGTGCTTTTTCTTTTTAAAAAAATCTATTTTATTGATTTTTTTACAGAGAGGAAGGGAGAGGCATAGAGAGTTAGAAACATCGATGAGAGAGAAACATCCATCAGCTGCCTCCTGCACACCCCCTACTGGGGATGTGCCCGCAACCAAGGTACATGCCCTTGACCGGAATCGAACCTGGGACCCTTGAGTCCGCAGGCCGACGCTCTATCCACTGAGCCACACCGGTTAGAGCTGTGTTTTCTTTTATCCATTCATCTGTTGAAGGACATTGAGGTTCATGCATGTTTTCCTGAGCTCACGGTGCATCTTCATGATGGGTGTTTGTCAGATACTGCGTACACCTCCACTTCTCTAGGGTCAGTTTTCGGAGATTTGTTTTGCGCCTCTGCTTGGGCCATTCCCCTCTCTTTCCTGATGTGCCTGCTAGCTTGATGTTGTCACCCATTGCTGTTTGGAAAAAATGTAGCCACTTCTCCCATTCTGTCCGCGCCGGCTGTGCACAGGGAAAGCCTTTCACCAGCTCCGCGGGCCTCAAACCTTTTGTGGCGTCGCCTTCTTTAGACGGGTGCGCTTGCTTTCTGATCAGAAGGATTTGCTGGTTTCTTTCATCCAGGGCCTACACTCTCTCAGGCTTGTGTCTGTCTGCTGCACTGGGGTCTTCTGAAGCAGCAACATGCCATCTGGTTGTTTTTTCTTTAAAAAAATATATATATATTGTATTGATGTCAGAGAGGAGGGGAGAGCGTGAAAGAGAAACATCCATGATGAGAGAGAATCAGGGATCGCTGCCTCCTGTAGGCCCCACACTGGGGATCGAGCCTGCAGCCCGGGCCTGTGCCCTGACTGGGCATCCAGTGACCTCCTGGCGGGCTGGTAGCTGTTTTCTCTAGCAGCCCCCAGGCATGCAGAGTATGCCAGGCCCCTCAGCACCCCACGTGGAGCCAGACAGAAACCTGCCCCCCTGGGCAATACCCCAACAAGCCAGAGTGTTGTTGGCACGCCTCCCCCCTTCTCTCTCCCTCCGGAGGGGGAAGCTGCCGGCCCGCTCTGGGCTGTGGATCTCCCATCCAGGGCCCCTGGAGCAGCAACGGGCTGCACTGATCTTTGTTCTCAGCAGCGCCAGGTCCCATCCGCTCCGAGACAGAGGCCAGTGCCTGGGGCAGCGCCCTGAAAAGCTGCAATGCACACACACACACACACACACACACACACGCCACTCTTCCACCCCCCCCCCCCACCAGGGAGAGGCTGCCAAGCTGTCCGGGCTCTGGGGCTCCGTGGGGTGGGGGCGCAGGTCCTCAGAGCCACAGCTCGCTGCTCAGCTCTGGTTTTCTGCTCAGCGGCCTGAGCCATTGAAAACATGCGGGGCCTGTCAGCTCTTTGGGGCAGAGCTTCATAAGTCATGTCCTTCCAGAGGCTTCCAGATGGCAGAAGAGCACCATTTGGGCACTTCCCAGGATCCCCCCTCTGACCCCAGGTCTATTAACTTTACCACTGAGCCACTGCAGCATCTCTGCGTGCTCCTATATATCCTCTATAATAAAGAGCTAGTATGCTAATTAGACCAAACAACAGAACGACCATCCGGATGTCCTTCTGGACAACCATCCAGATGACAGAGGCCTGCCCTCAGGTGGCCCCCTGGAAAGTCAGATTGCTGGGGGTACAGTCTTCTCTCCCTCCCCGGAGAGAAAGCGGGCGCTGTGCTGGAGGGAGGGGCGGGTGAGAGGAGGCTGCAGGCTCGCCTGGGGTGCAGGAGCCTTTGAGCTGGCTTCTGGGTTTCCCGGAAAGGGGATCCATTCATGTACTGTTGGTGAATCGGCGTCTCCCCCAGACAATGAGCGAGGAGAGGGGAGCACGGGCCCTCGCCCTGACGGTGCCCCGTGAACCCCCGCCCCGGGGGAGCTTTGCTGGGAGCTCCCCATTTGACCGAAGTGTCCGATCTCCACCGCAGCCTGCAAGCGGCTCTGCCAGGCCTGCACCCCCCCCATCTTTTACAGGAAAAATGACCAATAAATCTCGCCCCCTCTAACACCGTGTGAGCATCTGCTTCCTGGAACCCGCACCTCATAAGCAAGTCTGAGCTCAAGGTCCTATGGCCGCAGCGTCCTCGCTCCTGGCGGGCTCTGCCACTCCGCGAACGCCCTCTGGGGCAAGTGCCTCTCTCTTTCCGGGCATCCTCCACCATCGCCAACTGGCTGTGGCAAAGACTGGCTGGTTGTTCACCGAAACTCCATTTTTCTTCTGGGAAAATGACTAGACTCCACTCCCCAGGCTCCCTTGCTGTCACGTGGCTGTCACAGAAAATACGTTTCTCTTCTCCCCTTGACATCTGTAGGGACCCGGGCGTGCGGGAGAGAGCGCACGGTGGACTTTGCGATGTCTGATCAGTGTGCCCTTTATCTGGGTTCTCTCATCTGAAGGGATCACATTTCAGCAAACGTAACAAAAGGACGCTGGAGGCCAGGTGGAGAGACCGCTCGCCGATGGCAAAGGGCGATAGCATCATGCTGGCGAGCGAGGCCTGGCTCGGAGCTCCTCCATTGGTCCAAGAGGGATCGGAGGGATTGCTCATCACGGCCGCCAACTGGGGGTAACATTAGTGGCCATGACCGCAGCGCTGCGTTGACAGAAGGATCTGAGCTTGCAAGGCCCGTGGCAGGCTTCCCCGGAGCCAGCCATCTGCCCGTGGTGCCCATGAACGCCCAGCCGGCGCCTGGGGAGTGGCTTCGTAAGTCATGTCCTTCCAGAGGCTTCCAGATTGCAGAAGAGCACCATTTGGGCACTTCCCAGGATCCCCCCCTCTGGCCCCAGGACTATTAACTTTACCACCGAGCCACTGCAGCATCTCTGTGTGCTCCTATATATGGTATGTATGTATATCCTCTATAATAAAGACCTAGTATGCTAATTAGACCGAGCAACAGAACGACCATCCGGACATCCTTCCGGATAACCATCCAGATGACTAAGCTGGGGCTGCGAGGGTGAGCCCCTTGCACGAATTTCGTCCATTGGGCCTCTAGTATACTATAATAGTTTATAGCATAATCTCTATGTAATAGCGGACAATGTGACAGAAGTTAATAACCAACCTAAACTTACCTGGAATGGCACCAGCATTTTTGCCGTTGTTTTGCTATTATTACTGCTGGGAGCTTGATTTAACATTTCATTTTCTTTCATGAGTCACTTTAAAATAAGCTAAGTTGCCCTGGCCAGTGTTCTCAGTGGTTAGAGCGCCAGCCTGCACACCGAAGGGACGTGGGTTCGATTCCCAGTCAAAGGCATGTACCTGGGTTGCATGTTTGATCCCCTGCCCCAGTCAGGGTGCATGCAGGAGGCAACAAATTGATGTCTCTCTCTCACATCTCTCTCTCTCTCTCCATTCCTCCTTCTCTTCCACTCTCTCTAAGAATCAATGGAAAAATATCCTCGGGTGAGGATTAACAGCATCAACAAAAAGCTGTTTATTTACTCAAATGTTTGGCCAATTTGAAATTTTTATTTTTTTCCTCTTTAAATTACTCAGACATTAAGAGAGACCTTTCATTTGGTGTACAATCCCGTGAACTGTCAACCATAGATTTGTGTCATCCCCACCACAATCGAGATACCGAATCGTTTCCTCACCCCCAGGACTTCCTCACGCTGCCCCTTTCTAGTCATTCCCTCTCATCCTAAGCGCCATCACTCTGTTTTCTGTATCTTTAACTTTATATTTTTGAGAATCTATCTATCTATATATATATATATAAAATAGAGAAATATGCTAATTAACCGGGATGCTGTAACGGGTTGACCAGACAGGAGGAGGTTGTGCGTGCAGCGTCGGGGGCAGGGTGGCAGGGGCCTCCGTGCGCCTGCGTGGGGTGAGGGCCTGATCAGCAGCGGCCGCGGCTGCTTCAAGGGCTGGAGAGGGAGGCAGGGCCAGACCAGCTACTCAAGAATGGGCAGCACCGCGCGATTTCGAATCGTGCGCTGGGCTCCTAGTGTCATATACGTGGAGTCATACAGTAACGCAACCTTGTGCCTCTGAGACTCATCCAAGTTTTTGTGTGTAAAATAGTTTATTCCTTTTTATTGCTGAGCGGAATTTTATTATGATGCGAGCACCACATTCCGTTTGTTAATCCATTCGCGGGGGGAAGGACTTCTGGGTTGCTTCCAGTTGGGTGCAAAAGGAATAGAGAAGATACAAAAGCCAATGTACACGGTTTTGTGTGAGCGTGACTTTTCATTTCTCTAGGGGAGAGGCTGACAAACACCTTCCGCAAAGGCCCAGGTGGCAGATATCTTAGGCTTCGTGAGTCATAGAGGCTCTGGAACAGAGTCTTTTAAAAAATCCTCTTTAGCATTGCAAACAGCATTCTTAGCCTGCGGGCCACACAGAGGCAGATCCTGGGCCTGAGGTGACCTGCTTGCCTTAGTTTGGTGGCTCCTGCTTTAGGGCAAATACCTGGGAGCGGGACTGTTGGGACAGATGGTAAGTGCATGTTGAATTTTATAAGAAAGGACTGTGTTGCTTTTTAGAGTGGCTGTACTGTTCTGCGTCCCTATCAGCGGTATATGAGAACCGCTAAGATGTTGCTGAAAAAAGCCATGGGCCTGGAAGCAAGGCTTGAGAAAAGTGAGCAAAATGAATGAGACTTAAATTTCCTTTAAGTTTCCTAAGTTTAAAAGGATTAAAGACAAAACGACATATATAGAGAACACAGGATGTACCGTATTTTCTGGCGTATAAGACGACTGGGCGTATAAGATTTTCCTGGGTTAAAAAGTCGTTTTATACGCCGGAAAATATGGTAGTCCAATATATCTAATCCATTATACCTAATCCCATCAATATAGTCCAATATACCGTATTTTCCGGCGTATAAAACGACTTTTTAACCCAGGAAAATCTTATACGCCCAGTCATCTTATACGCCGGAAAGTATGGTATACCAGATCTGATTGCTGTTGCTGAATAAAAGAATAAAGTGGGACAACAACATCACCCACATTTTCAAATATGTAATTCAAGAGTTTTTCTAGAAATAAGACTCGAATTTTAGCTTGAAAGAACAAACCTGTCTCAGATCAAATTGATGCTGATATGGTAACTTCAACACCTATTCTAATTCAATTAATGAACGTCAGTGATCCTATGAGAACCCTTGCAAAGAAACCAAATCACTTGTGAATGGGAAAAAAATTCATCCGCCTACCAGCCTCTCTGTAATAGCACCAACCTTAGGAGATGGAGGTATAAGGCGTACCAAGTCTGCAGGGAAGGAGTGTGCCAAGCCAGACTGCCATCCTATTTAATAAAGAGGGAATATGCTAATTGACCCTCACACCGATGCAAAGATGGCAGAGCCCATAGCCAATAAGGAGAGAATATGCTAATTGACTGCCATGCTCTCAAAGATGGCGGCACCCACAACCACAAGATGGCGGTGCCTAGTCCCCTCAGCCCTGCTGGGGTGGCAGGTGTGCGGCAAGGCCGGGCCCGCCCCCAGGTAGGCCTGGCCTTGCCATGTGTCTGCCTCTGGGGTCCCCCAGCCACCCAGGGCCCCCCAGCTGCCCAGGGCCAGCCCAAGGTGCAGGCAAGCCTCAAATGGCTGCTGGCCAGCCACCCAGGGCCGCCTGAAGCTCAGGTAACCAGGGCCGGCCGAGGCTTGTGCTGCCGGCAGTGGCAGCAGCAGAGGTGTGATGGGGTGTCGCCTTCCCCTGATCACCAGGTCACCTCCCACCCCTGAGGGCTCCCGGACTGTGAGAGGGGGCAGGCCAGGCTGAGGGACCCCCCCCTCCAGTGCATGAATTTCCAAGTATAATGGCCCAAGCAGCAGCTTTTCTAGTTCCCAAGTGCCTTTCTTGAAGACAAAACTGTCTGATAGATTTCTACCAACAGATATAATAACAAAAATTACGAGAAGTGATCAATGGGCCCATTAAAGACTAAAGCAACTACAGAAAGAGAACAGCACATAAATATTATATATACCATGATCACCTAGATAGAAATAATAGCATAGCCAACCACACTCTGGAGATCCGAGAGGGGGGAACTTGAAGGCAGTGTGTAAGTGTGCCAATTTTCTCCTCTCTCAAGAACTATGTAAAGCCAATGATAGAAATGTATTTTTCTCTGAAGCTGTAAGTTCACTTTAAGAAACTTGTTATGTGTAGAAACTAAAGAACATTTACTTTAATATTGTGTTAAATGACTTTAGATTTACCGAAGAGCTGCAAAGGTAGTACAGAGTATTCCTGCATGTTCCTCACCCAGTTCTCCCTAATGCTAACATCTTACATAACCATTGCTATGGTCTGAATGGCTGTGTCCCCTCAAAATTCATCTGTTGAAACCCTAACCCCCAAAGGAGAAGGTATTTGAAGATGAGGCTTAAGTAATGACAGTAGAGCTCTCAGGGATGGGATTAGTGCCATAAAAAAGAGGCTCCAGCCCGGCCAGTGTGGCTCAGGGGTTGAGCATCGACCTATGAACCAGGAGGTCACGGTTTGATTCCCGGTCAGGCACATGCCCAGGTTGTGGGCTTGATCCCCAGTGTGGGGTGTGCAGGAGGCAGCCGATCCATGATTCTCTCATCATTGATGTTTCTCTCTCTCTCTCCTTCTCCCTTCCTTTCTGAAATCAATAAAAAAATATTTTTTAAAAAGTGGCTCCAGAGGCAGTGCCCTGGGCGGTCCTGGGTCTGTCTCCTGCTTCCGCAGTGTTTGGACGGAACAGACCCAGGGACGCCCCTCCTCTCAGCCTCCAGCCACTCTCCTGTCTTATCCAGTCAGAACCACCTCCGGTACCAGCCAACACAACAGGTGTGTTTTTTAAATTTTATTGTTGTCATTTTTTTATTATTGTTTAAAGTATTACATAAGTCTCCTTTTTCCTGATTGACACCCCCTGCTACTCCCACCCCCGAGGGCAAGCCCCCACCGCCCCAGTGTCTGTGTCCATTGGTTATGCGAACAGGCATGCGTACAAGTCCTTTGGTTGATCTCTAACCCCCCCTCCCCCGCCATTTGTCTCTGGATCTATTTTTGTTCATCAGTTTATGTTGATCATTATATCCCACATATGGGTGAGATCATGTGATATTTATCTTTCTCTGCCTGGCTTATTTCGCTTAGCATAATGCTCTCCAGCTCCATCCATGCTGTATGGAGTTTCCTCAAAAAACTAAAAATGGAACTGCCATTTGATCCAGTCATCCCACTTCTAGGACTGTATCCCAAGAAACCAGAAACACCCATCAGAAAGGACATATGCACCCCTATGTTCATAGCAGCACAGTTCACCATAGCTAAGATTTGGAAACAGCCTAAGTGCCCATCAGCAGATGAGTGGATTAAAAACTGTGGTTCATCTACACAATGGAATACTACGCTGCGGTAAAAAGGAAGGAACTTTACCACACTGGGTTTTTCTGCCTTAACTCCTTCTTCCCGACCAACCCTGAGCTCCCAAATTCGTCAAATCATTCCCCCAGGTGGAGGCTGCCGTTGACCGCCCGGCCCCCCTGCCTCTGCGGCTCCACACCCACCTCGCTCTGGGCTTCTGTTTCCACCGTGAGGATGTGGCTCTGGAGGGGGGTCCACTCCTTCGGAGAGCGGGCGGAGAGAAGCTGAGGGCGCTGAGTGTCTCTTAAAGTGCCAACCCAGCGCGGTGGCCGCATTCTCTTCCAGGACGTGCTGAGGCCTCCCAGGAGCAGTGGGCAGAGCTCAGGCCGCCATGCCAGCTGCCCTGGCCTGGAGAGGAACTGACCCAGGCCCTGCTGGAGCCGCTGCCTCATGCCAGCCGCCCTGGCCTGGAGAGGAACTGACCCAGGCCCTGCTGGAGCTGCTGCCCATGCCAGCCGCCCTGGCCCTGGAGAGGATGCTGACCCAGGCCCTGCTGGAGCTGCTGCCCATGCCAGCCGCCCTGGCCTGGAGAGGACCCTGAGCCAGGCCCTGCTGGAGCCGCTGCCCCTGCCAGCCACCCTGGCCTGGGAGAGGAACTGACCCAGGCCCTGCTGGAGCTGCTGCCCATGCCAGCCACCCTGGCCTGGGAGAGGAACTGACCCAGGCCCTGCTGGAGCTGCTGCCCATGCCAGCCACCCTGGCCTGGGAGAGGAACTGACCCAGGCCCTGCTGGAGCTGCTGCCCCCTGCCAGCCGCCCTGGCCTGGGAGAGGAACTGACCCAGGCCCTGCTGGAGCTGCTGCCCATGCCAGCCGCCCTGGCCCTGGAGAGGAACTGAGCCAGGCCCTGCTGGAGCTGCTTCCCCCTGCCAGCCGCCCTGGCCTGGAGAGGACCCAGAGCCAGGCCCTGCTGGAGCTGCTGCTCTGGTTCTACCCACACAGACCCTCAGCCCGTGACTTCCCACAGAACCACTTCCGGGGCGAGGAGGTGAAACTCATCAAGAAGATGGGCCACACCTGACTCACACCCACAGGCTGCCGGCCCCCAGGCTGGGCTGGGCGAGTAGCTCTTCAAAAGGCTCCCCCTCAAGCACGACTAGGAGCCTGTGGAGCCTGAGGCCTTTGAGGGGCCCCTCTGCATCCCCTGGTGTCTGGCTTTTGCCTGAGCCTCTCCCCGAAACTACTGGCCATTCTTTTAACCACCCTGAAGCCCTCTCCCATGCATTGGGCCAAATGAAACAATAAAGCTTTTTGCAGAAAAAAAAAAAAATGGCTCCAGATCTTGGATTTCCGGTCTCCAGAATGGCAAGAAACAAATTTCTGTTGTTTATAAGCTACTCAGTTGGTGGTATTTTGTTATAGTAACCCAAATATATAGTAACCCATTGATCAAAATTAAGAAATTAACATCGGTGCAGTACTTAAAACTACAGATATCATTTGGATTTTCCCTTTTCTCTTTCAATATCTGATCCAGGATACATTGCATTAGTTATTATGGCTCCTTCGTCTCCTCCAATCTGTGACCATTTCTTGGTCTTTGTCTTAAAGAAGCATTTCTTTTCAAAAATGTTTTTATCATGGAAAACTTTAAACATACACAATAGTAGAAACGATCATATAATGAATCCCTATGGACTTATCGCTCAGCTTCAACAATTCTCAATGTTGCCAATCTTGTTCTATTTAGCCACCACCCCAATATTTTTTGCTGTTGGAGTGTTTGAAGCAACATCTAGACCAGCGATGGGCAACCTTTTGAGCTTGGTGTGTCAGACTTCGCCAAAAAACTGAGCATAACTCGGGCGGTGTGTCACTTTGAGGAAAAAACTAACTCCAAGACTCTAGTCGCAAATGTTTCATCCTCAGGAGCAGCAAATGTTTCATCCTCGGCATGCGGTCGCGTGTCATCAGAAATGGCTACGCGTGTCAGTGCTGACACGCGTGTCATAGGTTCGCCATCACTGATCTAGACCATATACTGTTTCACGAACATCTCTGCCTAATAAAGACAGTGCAAAAACTAGAAATACCATGCCACTATTACACTTTAGAAAATGAACAGTACTTCCTGAATATAATCTCATCCCTGGCTGTATTCAAAGTTCCAGAATTCTCACCGAGATAGTATTTGCAGTGCTTTTGGTCACACCAGGATCCAAGCAAGGTTCATATATGGTATTTGGTAATTACAGCTTTTAAGTTTCTTTTGTTCTATAACAGCCCCACCCCTTCCCCCCATACCACTGATTTGTTAGAAAAACTGGATCATTTATCCTCTAGGCCCGTGGCCGGCAAACCGTGGCTCGCGAGCCACGTGCGGCTCTGTGGCCCCTTGAGTGTGGCTCTTCCACAAAATACCACGGCCTGGGCGAGTCTATTTTGAAGAAGTGGCGTTAGAAGAAGTTTAAGTTTAAAAAAGTTGGCTCTCAAAAGAAATTTCAATCGCTGTCCTGTTGATGTTCGGCTCTGTGGACTAATGAGTTTGCCGACCACTGCCCTAGGCTGTATTATATTCTGGATGTGTTCAGTGCTCCTGCAGGGTGTCATTGGACTCATCCTGTATTCCCTGTTTCCTGATATTTGGTATTTATAGAGGCTTGATCAGATTAGGGTTTTTGTACAGGCACAAGTATTGACTAGTTGATTCTGTGTACCTCCCATCACATCACATCAAGAGGTAAATAATGTGTTGTTTCTCTGGAAGTGACGCTAAAATTCATTAGTGGGATCAGGTCGTGTTAGCCTGACTCATCCATTACACAGTTTCCTATCAATCTTTCCCCTAATGGTTTTAGAAGCCATTTTTTATCATCCCTAAGATCCATTACGTTATTAGGATGAAAATGATGATATTCTTATTTTATCATTATTCTGTGTATTAACTGGAATTCTTTTAAAAAAGAAGAGCATTCTTCACCAACTATTTGGTTACCTAAAAATTCAGCTCATATACAGGAAAGGCAGGATCTTTGATTCTTTCTCTTTTAAATATATTTTATTGATCTTTTACAGAGAATAAGGGAGAGGGATAGAGAGTTAGAAACATTGATGAGAGAGAAACATCGATCAGCTGCCTCCTGCACACCCCCCACTGGGGATGTGCCCGCAACCAAGGTACATGCCCTTGACCGGAATCGAACCTGGGACCTTTCAGTCCGCAGGCCAACGCTCTATCCACTGAGCCAAACTGGCTAGGGCAATTCTTTCTCTTTTAAAAAAATATATTTTTATTGATTTCAGAGAGGGAGAGAGAGAGAGAAACATCAATGATGAGAGAGAATCATTGATCAGCTGCCTCCTGCATGCCCCCCACTGGAGATTGAGCCTGCAACCCGGTCATGTGCCCTGATTGGGAATTGAACTGTAACTTCCTGGTTCATAGGTCGATGATCAACCACCAAGCTACGCCAGCCCGGCTGTTTCATTTTTTTAGTATCATTGTGAACTCATAAATTTTCAGAAATGGATGTTTATTAAGCAATTGCAATATTTTGTCATTTTGATGCTCAAATGATCCCATCTTAAACCAGTGGGAGTGCCTTCAAGTTGATGCTCTTTGCCACAACCCCAGAAGTCACTGAGAGTTTGTTTATTTTGCACACTTCCTACCTCAGTCATCTCTCTAAGGAGTCTCTCCTTTAAGTGAAATGGTATTTAGAGGCCACCATTTTGGTATTGATGTATTCACTGCTCCCAAGTCATTGTATCTTAAGCCTTTTCGGTGTATAAAGCTCAGAGATGCAATTTTGGGGGGGGGACACTAAATTATAAAAATTTATGATTAAAGGGCTTATACTTAATGTACTCGACTTTATGTTAGCATTTCTCTTTTATCTTTTGTGGAAAATATTTATTCCTACCAACATTAATATAATTATTAATTAGGCTTATCCCGTGTGTGTGTGTGTGTGTGTGTGTGTGTGTGTGTGTGTATGAAAATAGCAATACTAATGTTACTAAGACAACTGAAAGTAGTTTAAGATTTTTTTTCTTTATTCACATACGCTGGCATCCTGGTATAGTTAACAACCGAGTTGGCACGAACCAGGCCCAGCATACCAACCAACTATGGGCTGCTGTTCTCCCAGCAGTATAACACTTGCCTAGGCATACGGCAACCCAGGCAGCTGCTACAGCTGGGGGTTTAAGATTTGTTTAGAATACTTTGTTTTTAAGGTATATTCCACCAGGTTTGTGTGGTCAAAACTCTATGTTTAAAGTGATTTGAAAATATTCCTTTTCACTGGGAGGGCATGCCACACTGATGCATAAGTGCCTCTGACTGGCATAACCCAAATCATACCCCAAACCTGAGTTTCAAAGAAACCATTCATCTTTCCAGATGGAAATGTGTGTTGAACAAGTCAATTTGTCAAATCTATGTCTATAACAGTGGTTTTCAACCTTCCTAATGCCGCGGCCCTTTCATACAGTTCCTCATGCTGTGGTGACCCCCAACCATAACATTATTTTCGTTGCTACTTCATAACTGTAATGTTGCTACTGTTATGAATCGTAATGTAAATATCTGTGTTTTCCGATGGTCTTAGGCTCTACAGCAGCGGTTCTCAACTTGTAGGTCACGACCCACAGGTTGAGAACCACTAGCAGGGTCGCCTAAGACCATCGGAAAATAATAATTTTATGGTCGGGGGTCACCACAGCATGAGGAACTGTATGAAAGGGCCGCGGCATTAGGAAGGTTGAGAACTGCTGGTCTACAAGCTCATAGATAAGGAAGTCAAGGTTGTCTGCTAAAAGGCTAGTGGAGTAGGAAATGTGGTGACATTTAGGATACCTGCTTTGGGGACGGGAGGGGAAATGAACGCAGTGACACAGAGAGATTTCTGATTAGTGCTCAGGACCTGTCTGAGGAAAGAGAGCCTGGATCCCTAATAGCCTTGTTTGCACAGTTGCATCTGGCAGCCCGGTCCGAGGAGAGGAGAATGGCCTTTGCATTGGTGGGAAGGTAGGAGGGCAGGGGACTCAGGGGACTGAGGTGCTGGCAATAGAGGCATCGACGTGATAGGCCAGGGGTCGGCAAACTCATGAGTCCACAGAGCCAAATATCAACAGGACAAGGATTGAAATTTCTTTGGAGAGCCACATTTTTTAAACTTAAACTTCTTCTAACGCCACTTCTTCAAAATAGACTCGCCCAGGCCATGGTATTTTGTGGAAGAGCCACACTCAAGGGGCCAAAGAGCCGCATGTGGCTCGCGAGCCGCAGTTTGCCGACCACGGTGATAGGCCATGAAGCTCCAAGTTGAAAAAGAGGGTAGGTTAAAATAGACAGAAAAACAATGAGAGGCACTTGCAACGAGCCAGACATGTCCTCAGCACTTTACATCTGCTAACTCACTGCGTCCTCACAGCATGTCACGGCGGGATGGGTATTGTCACCCCCATGTGACAGATCAAGAAACTCAGGTTCTCAGAGGCTAGTTTGACCCCACGACACATCTGGTAAGTGGCAGAGTCAGAATTTCAACCCAGTGGTCTGGCTCCAGAGACAGAAGCAACGAGATATTATTTTACACCCAGAATCTGGCAAAAATGGTAAAAGCTCTAACACCTACAGATGGTGAGAATACGGGCATTGCTCCTGGACATTGAAGCACTATGGCCATTTTAGGAAGTAATCTGTAACTTGTTAATATTTTAAAAAATATATTTGATTGATTTTTTACAGAGGGGAAGGGAGAGGGAGAGAGAGTTAGAAACATCGATGAGAGAGAAACATTGATCAGCTGCCTCCTGCATACCCCCTACTGGGGATGTGCCCGCAACCAAGGTACATGCCCTTGACCGGAATCGAACCTGGGACCCTTCAGTCCACAGGCCGACGCTCTATCCACTGAGCCAAACCGGTTAGGGCTGTAACATGTTAATATTAAAATATTACATTTCCCTAGCAACTCTGCTCCTGGGCATCTTCCATAGGGAGGAACGTGCTAATAAGCAAGGGCATGTGTAAAAGGATGTTTTATTGCAGCATTGCTTATTGTAGTTGCAAGAAAAATGGGACACCAAGTGACAGCTTGTCAACAGGAAGACGATGGTGCACCCACGCCATGAAAATTAGGCAGCTATTACAAAGGATGCGTTAGGGCACGAGCGTGTTCCATGAGGAATTATGAATTGAAAAGAAAACAAAAACTGAGATGCAAAATTGGCAGCACAAGAAAAGGAATAAATTTGAATATCATCATTTTGCAACCTCTAATGAATTAATGGATCTGGGCATCAATCACCATGGCCACAAACATCACAAAAAAATTGTCAACCAGACCTCGTACTTTCTAGGAAGACTATACCACTATCTATCAAGTAGTGAGAAACATTGGACCCGAGTCTGATTAAGCCTCTGGAGCCAACTGTAAAGTCGCAGGAAATACAGAGGAGAGGGCGTGTAAAAGTAGACCCTGGGAATAAAATCACCAAAATCTAGACTGTGGGAAATGCTGCAGGACAAAGGTATTCCTTTTTCAACAAATAAATTGCAAGAAAAAGAAAAGTGATAGGGGGGAAAGTGACAGATTTAAAAGAGACTCAGAAGCATATGCAAGGGTTAGCCCTTATTTGGATCTTGATTCAAGCAAACAATTTTTTTAAAAAGCCATGTATAATATTTATCGGACACTTGGAAATCTGACATTGATTGGATATTCAATGATATTAAGGAATTATTTAATTACTTTATTTTGCTAATGGTTTTGTGGTTTAAAAAGAATCCTTATCTTTTAGAGTTACATGTGAATTATTGACAGGTGAAATGATATGACATCTGGCATTTGCCGCAAAATAATAAGGAAGCACAGAGAGTGGAGATACAGATAAATGAGACTGGCTCTAAGTGGATAATTGTTGAAGCTGGATGATGGGTTATGTGGGGGTCATTATACTAGTCTTTCTATTTTTATAAAAATACTAGAGGCCCAGCACACAAAATCGTATGCAGGTAGGGTCTCTAGGCCTAGCCTGAGATCAGGGCCATCTTCTGCCTGCTCTCCAGTCCCCAGTCCTGCACCGCCGCCACCCACCCCGGTTCCCCATCCAGTGATCGGAGCCTGTGGGCATGGGGGGAGGGACCAAGAGGTGGTCAATGCACCTCATAGCGACTGGTCCAGCGGTCGTTCTGGTCGTTATGCCGTTACGGTCACTGGGCTTTTATTATATAGGATGTTTGAAATTTTCCATGATAAAGTTTTCCTAAAATGTATGGGAGGAGTGCTAGATATATTCCATTTGCCTCTCCAGATCCACTCTCTACCCTTCGCCATGCTCTGTGCCTGGGAGGCTGAACTCTGTGGATGGAATCAATGGGCTCCCGTGACCTCAGTGGAGTTTGGAAAATGGAATACCTGCAGAGAATGAAAGGAGGAAGGAAAGCTGGGGGTTTTCATTTCCCAGGCTTGCTCTCTGATGAGTCACAGTGAGCTGGCTGCCTCCTCTCATCAACCACAGTCTTAGCTCCTGCCAGGGCCCTCTCCACCCATCTCTCCTCCTGCCCCAGGTACTTCCCTATCCCTAGTGGTTTCCCTACTTCTGCCCACACTTTTATAAACAACCCCTTATTAAACGCTTCTCAAATGACCCAATTTGAGCAGGCCATCTGTGTTGGTTTTTTTTCCGGGCCCCATCTGATAACGGAAGGTAATCAGCAGCAACAGGAAGAATGAGGGAGGAAGCCCAGAGTAGTGTGTGTGTGGGGGGGAGGCAGTAGGAGGGCCTGAAGTAAGGAGAAGCAACAGAAGGCAGAGGTGACAGCCCGAATACTGAACAACTGGCAGACCACAGGCACCGAACAGTCAGAACGGGCTCCAGGTGTACACAGCTCGTACCGACACCAGCACCGACGCATCCCGCCGATCCCGGCTCTGCTGGAGCTGGATTCAGACGCGCAGGTTAGGATAGGTGGGTCATTGGAACTCACATTTTCCCAGATGGTGGTAGCCTGCTGGTGAGCGGGCCCTTCAGAGTCACACAGCCCAGGGGGGCTCTCAGGGGCCTTGGTGCAGATGGAAAGCCTTGGAGGGGGCCTTGGTGCAGATGGAAAGCCTTGGAGGCTTCTGGGAAAACAGCCCTTACATTCTCCCAAGGGAGCTGGGGTGGGAAAGGTAAGTGCTGACATCCTGGTCCCACACAACAAAGGGAACTGGGCAAGGATGTGTGTGTGTGTGTGTGTGTGTGTGTGTGTGCGCGCGCGCGCGCGCGCGCGGGGGGGTGACTCTACAAAGATCATGTGGTTCTCTAATTCTATTGAGCCAAAGCTCCTTTTAAAATATTTTAACTTTCAAATACATGCATTTAACCGTTTATATAGCCGATAGTTCAAGATGGGTCAGCAATAAAAAGTATAACCAGAAAGGTCTCCCGCCGAAACTGGTTTGGCTCAGTGGCTAGAGCGTCGGCCTGCAGACTCAAGGGTCCCAGGTTCGATTCCGGTCAAGGGCATGTACCTTGGTTGCGGGCACATCCCCAGTAGGGGGTGCGCAAGAGGCAGCTGATGGATGTTTCTCTCTCATCGATGTTTCTAACTCTATCCCTCTCTCTTCCTCTCTGTAAAAAATCAATAAAATATATTAAAAAAAAAAGAAAGGTCTCCCTTTCATGCTTGTCCCCATCTGTCCAGTCCCCTTCTTCCCCTAACTAAGCAGCCACAGTAACCTTGCAGAGATTTTTTAAATGTACATGTAACTAAATGTGAATAAACCTCGCGACTCTCCTCCCTTTAACATGATGCACGTTCTATTCCGCTTTCCCCCTTCAAAAACGCATCGCAGAACTTTCCATGTGGATACGTACAAAGCTTCCTGGTTCTTTTGTCCCAGCTACGAGCTGTCCCATGATACAGCAAAGCATGTGACTATCCCTCCCGGCAGCCATGTGGGCTGCTCCCAGTCTTTTCCCGTTACTACCAGTACACGTGCTGAGTGAGTGAGTGAGTGAGCAGGTGGATGCTCAAATGTCTAACCTGGTCCATGGTCATTTCCCATGTTGGCTAATATGCGGAGGTAAACTCCCAGAAGTAAAATCACTGGGTTGCAGATCACATGCTCCTGTCACGTGGACAGCCACTGCTCACGTGACACTTCTACACGCCACGTCGCAGAGTGGGGTCCCTCTACCCAGCTGGGCACCAACAACGCCCAAGCGTTTTCTACAGCTGCGCAGCGCATTACCACCAACTTCGTGGCTTAAAACAACAGGAATTTCTTACTCACAGCTTCGTGGGCGAGGAGTCCTGGCACGGGTTAGCTGGGTCCTCCGCTCAGGGTCTCACCAGGCTGCAGCCAGGTGCCAGCCAGCCAGGGCCGTGACCTCATCTCAGCTCAGGGTCCTCTTCCAAACGCATGCAGGTTGCGGGCGGGACTCCTTTTCTTAAAGTCATAGCGTTGAGAGCTCCATTTTCTTGCTGGCTGTGGACAGGGGACCTCTGTGAGCATCTCGGGTCTTAGCCCTGGGGCCCTCTCCTAACACGGCAGCGGCAGCGACATCTGCAAAGCCAGCAGGAGAACCCCCCTCCAGTCTGCCACGGTAAGATCTTGTATGATATCACCTAACTGATGGAACTACTAGCCCACCACTCACAGGTCCTGCTCAGGCTCAGGGGAAGGGGGTGACAGGGCGGGTACACCAGGGGGCAGGAATTCCAGGGGCCAGCTTAGAACTTCGCCCCCACACCTTCATTGGTCCCCGAGCCCCGCTTTGCTCAGCTGCTGGCTGCAGCCAGTGTTCTGGCTCCTGCTGGCCTGGAACCTCTCCCGGTTCAGGTGCTCCCCACGACACCCTCTCCATCCTGCTGTGCACCAGGCCCCCCATGTTTAGTCCTTGCCTAGCCCCCGTGTCAGTTTCCTGATGGATGGCTTCACAGCCAGACTCTTCTCAAGACCAAATCATCTCCCAGGTGGCCCTCCGCCGCCTGCCTCCAGCCTTGATGTCCCGGCCTGAACCAAGCCCTGAGGCTGGTCGGCCCGCCCCTTCGGGGGTAGGACTCAGGACCTGCAGAGGACTGACAGGCCAACCCTAAGCCCATGGCTACCAACCAAGCGAGCCACCTTCTGGCCCCTCCTCCCTCCCGTCTTCCTCTGAATACTCAGTGTTGCACGGGGCCCACACTGGCTCATGATACTGCTGCTGTCTTCATGGTCATGTTTTCAAAATGTATTTTCCCCAGATCTTTTCATTCTCATGCAGCCCCTTTACAATCGGAATGGCTCCGTCATTAGTACAATTCCTTCTCACCTGAACACACATTTCCGAAACTTCTTAGGCTTGTCAACAAGAACTCTGGTTCAAGAGTCTCTCCTGTCCACCCCCCCGCCCCCCAGCCCTCACTTTTCTATCCACCTTCCTGCCACAGCACCGCCATCAGAGTTGCCCGGCCTGCCCTCGAAAGAAACTTTTGACTTGACAAAACTTGTCTTCGTTTTTGCAACTCTATTTGTAATGCTAGAGGTATTTCCCCCCAAAAGAACTATTTCATGACTCATGCGCAGACTATTACCCTGTAACCACATCTGAGACGATGGCTGTCTTCTCGCAGAGAAAATTTAGATCTTTTGAAAATGTGCGTAGATAGGACTGAGACGTTTTTATCTGCAAATTCCTCTTTGGTGCAGATTAAAACTGTGTTGAGCCCTAGCTGGTGTGGCTCAGTGGCTAGAGCATTGACCTGCGGACTGAAGGGTCCTGGGTTCGATTCTGGTCAGGGGCACATGCTCGGGTTGCAGGCTTGATCCCCAGTGTGGGGTGTGCAGGAAGGCAGCCAATCAATGATTCTCTCTCATCATTGATGTTTCTATCTCTCTCTGAAATCAATAAAAATATTTTTTTAAAACTGTTGATCTTTTTCTATGTAAATTACTATAGTCCAGTTTCACAAACATGCAGGGCACCGAGAGAGATTTTTTAAAGCATATTTTTATCGATTTCAGAGAGGGAGATAGAACCATCAATGATGAGAGGCTGCCTCCTGCACGTCCCACACTGGGAATCGAGCCTGCAACCCGGGCATGTGCCCTGACCGGGAATCGAACCCTGACCTCCTAGTTCATCAGTTGATGCTCAACCACTGAGCCATGCTGGCCAGCACCAAGAGAGAGCTTTAAGTCCTTTATGTCTGGGACTAAGAATACCAGCTAGACATTAGGCACAAACTCCTGTCTTGCCTTTACTGACGACTCCAAATTTTACAAAGAGTAATATATGAAGAATCATCCTTAAGTCATCCATCCTATATAATAAAAGGCTAATATGCAAATTGTCCCCTCAACAGGGAGTTGGACCAGGAGTTCAACCTGGAGTTTGACCAGGGGTTGGAGCCAGCTGGTCAACCTCCCATGTTCCCTCCCCCCAGCCCTGATTGGAGTGGACCACTGGACCCCACCAGTGCACAAATTTGTGTACTGGGCCTCTAGTAGAATATAATGGCATTGTTTTGTACTGAATTTAGGTCATTCTTATGAGTAATTAGTATTGTGACATTGAAGCTAAAACACATGATTGAGAGAGGCAAGTACTGACATATACTCTAGAATTTATTTTCCTGAAAATCTCTAGTATGTAAATATTAGTCTCTCTCTATATTAGTGCCACAGTTGCCTTTAAAGAGGTGGCAAACTGCCCTGACTGGTGTGGCTCAGTAGATAGAGCGTCGGCCTGCAGACTGAAGGGTCCCAGGTTCGATTCCGGCCAAGGGCATGTACCTTGGTTGCAGGCACATCCCCAGTGGGGAGTGTGCAGGAGGCAGCTGATCGATGTTTCTCTCTCATCAATGTTTCTAACTCTCTCTCCCTCTCCCTTCCTCTCTGTGAAAAAATCAATAAAATATATTTTTAAAAAAGAGGTGGCAAATAGTGCCCCTCTCTCCCTCTTCTGCTGACTTGCCACCACACAATGTAGGCTGTTTCCAGTCTTTTCCTGTTACTAACAAACAGTACACGTGTTGAGTGAATGAATGAGTGAGCAGATGGATGTTCAAATGTCTGTTTGCATGCTTTCATCTTGACCTTATAGACTTTCTGCTCTTTAGGAATCCCTCTATCCTATTTCTGAGAGAGAGAGGAAGAAAGAAATATCCCTGTGAGAGCAAAGCACCGATCGCCGCCGCCTGCACCCCCTCCCGATCGGGATCAAGCAGGAAACCCAGGCAGGTGCCCTGACTGGGAATCAAACCGGCGGCTTTTCAGTGCAGGGGACGACCCACCTTGCCCCTCCTCCCCCTCCAGCCACACTGGTCAGGGCTGCCTTATTTCTTTTTACAAATTAAACAGTTTACTCTGAGATCACTGTAAATTTCAATGCCAAAAAAAAAGTGATATAAATGGAATCATACAGTAAGCCTTTTGAAATTAGCTTCCCTCACTCCACAGAATCCTCTGGAGACCCACCTCGGTGGCTGTGTGCATCAATAGCTGATTTCTTTTTAAAAAAATATATATTTTATTGATTTTTTTTACAGAGAGGAAGGTAGAGGAATAGAGAGCCAGAAACATTGATGAGAGAGAAACATCGATCAGCTGCCTCCTGCACACACCCCACTGGGGATGTGCCCGCAACCAAGGTACATGCCCTTGACTGGAATTGAACCTGGGACCCTTCAGTCTGCAGGCCGACGCTCTATCCACTGAGCCACACCGGTCAGGGCAATAGCTGATTTCTTTTCACTGCTGAGTAGGATTTCATGGCATGGATGTGCCACAACTTGCCTAACCATCCACATGGTGAAGGACCTCTGGGCTGTTTGCAGTTTGGGGCTTTTAGGAAGAAAGCTGCTATGAACATGTGTGGACAGGTTTTTGTGTAAACATACGTTTTCATTTCTTTCATAGCCATGCCCAAGAGTACAAGTGCTGGGTTCCACCGGAAGTGCGTGTTGAATTTGGTAGGAAACTGCCAAGCTGTTCTCCAGGGCGGCTGACCCGCTGACATCCCCCTGCAAGGCCGGAGGGATCTGGTTACTCTGCAGCATCGCCAGCCTTCGGTGCTGCCACCAGCTCTTATTCTAGCCATTCCGATGGGTTTGCACGTCCCCGAGGCTAAGGGTGTTGAACATCTTCTTGTGCGCTTATCTGGCATCTGTATATCCTCTTTGGTGAAAAGTCTCCTCGTGTTTTTTATCTAGTTTCTAAGGGGATCATTGTTGTTTCTTTAAACTGTTTTTTGAGAGTTCTGTATGTGTCCATCTTTCCCAGAGCAAATATTTTAGAGAAGGTCTGAGGGGCTGTGCTTTGGTCATGTGACCACCGATACCTGCTGAGGAGGGAGCGGGGCACTATCATTGACCTGCCCACCAGCGTCACGTGCTCATGGAGGGTCTTCAAGTGACTCAGGGAAGAAATGGGAAAGGAGGCTGGACAGACAGAAGTTCTGTTACCCCAGTTCCCAGTGGGGACACAACCAATTAGCTATTTCTTGATTGTTAGGGGCATGCTAAAATAACTAAAATCTCTTTTGTATCCACATTTTTATGACTCATTTGGCTCATTGTATAGATAAGGAAAAGAAGGTTTAAGAGAAAATATTTTGCCCGATTTTATATAAATACTTGCTTTGTGTGTTTGCCTCCATTTCCATTTATTATAAGAATATTATGAGATTGACAATTTTTAATGAAAAAATTATGCAAAATGCAAGATAAGTAAGCTCTGGAGATCTGCTGTACAACATAGTACCTACAGTTAAATGCTAAGAGGCTAGATCTCATGTTAAGTGTTCTAACAACAAACAAAAATCCAAACTAGAAAACACCACAAAAGAATACAACAAGGAAATTTTTGGAGGTGATGGACATGTTTAGTACTTTGATTGAGGTGTATGCATTGTCTAAACCTATCAAGATGTGTACATTAGCCTGGCTGGTGTGGTTCAGTGGTTGAGCATCAACTCATGAACCAGGAGGTCATAGTTTGATTCCCAGTCAGGGCATGTGCCTGGGTTGTGGGCTCAGTCCCCAGTGGGGAGCGTGCAGGAGGCAGCTGATCCACGATTCTCTCTCATCATTGATGTTTCTATCTTTTTCTCTCTCTTTCTTCCTCTCTGAAATCAATAAAAATATATAAAAATTTATGTTAAATGTATGTAATTTCTATATACTAATTATACACTAATAAAGCCAAAAAAGAAAATTATTCAATAACCTCAATCCTCAATACAATAAATATTTTCACTTGTATTCCAGTCTTTATCAAGATACATATACACTGAGTGGCCAGATTATGATGATCTCTGAACGCATAATAATCTGGCTACTCAGTGTATATCCTATATAGTAAAAGGCTAATATGCAAATTGTCCCCTCGACCAGGAGTTCGACCAGCAGGCAGGCCAGCCAACCGCCCATGTCCCCACCCCTGGCCAGGCTGGCTGGACCTCACCCATGTACGAATTCATGCACCGGGCCTCTAACACACACACACACACACACACACACACACACACACACACACACACTGAGTGGCCAGATTATTATGCGTTCAGAGATCACAATAATCTGGCCACTCGGTGTATATTTAGACATAGTTGTAAATGGGGTACATTGACTTTCAAAAAATGTTAAAAGGCCACATGCACTTAATCGTTTAACAACTACTAGTAACCCTTCATACCGCGAAATCCGTAGGTAGCTGGCAATCCCTGCCCACGCGGCCAGGCGGCCCCGCCTGCGCAGTGGGGGAGCATGTGTCCCTCCTGCTCCTCTTAAGTTGGATCAGCACCCCTTCCTGGCCCAGCTTTGGCCTCGAGCAGAACTGTAGAAGGGGTGGAGCCCTCGGGGCCCCCCACTTCTCCCTGTTAGAGCAATTCTCCCTCCAGCGCTGCTCCAGAGCCTCAGCGGCCGCCTCTCCCTGGGCCTGTTCTTCCGCTCAGGGTGTTGGCGTCTAACTCCTGCTCAAGGACTCACTGGTCTTAGCAGAAAGCATTCCAAGGCAGCCTCTCAGGGCCACCATCATTGGAGAAGGTGAGTGTTCCTGAACTCAAGAGAGGAACCCCGCTTTTAGAGTGCCCCCTCCTAGGAGAGGCCCTGCCAGGGTGCTGGGGCTGAAAAGACAGTGAGACCCAATCCCCACCCCCAAAGAGTTCAAGTTCCCAGCTTCACTGCAGGTGCCTGGAGCAACCTCCAATTATCCGCAGGCCGCCCCACCTCCGCCTAGAACAACAAGGGGTCCCTGACGCTCGGTCAATAGGCCCTGTCAGGCGGGCCATCTGCATCATGCCAGGTCCTGGCAGGAAACAGGTGGCACCCTCAGACTGGGTAAGCTGAGATGAGCTTAATGGACTGGTTACAAAGGCCCGTCGGGGTGTAGGGAAACCACAGGCCAGAAGGAGCAGAAGGTAGGAGTGGTTACTGGAACTGCAGGAGAGAATTCCGGGCAGAGGGCCTCCCGACAGGAGCGATGGCTTTTGGTTCAGGGATGCCACAAGCCAGCCCTCAGAGACGGAGTAGAGAGGTGTTGGAGGGAAACCCTGATCTCTCCCCTCTCAGCCGCCCACCTGCTTGCGGGGTGTGGGGGGGGGCGAATGGATGGGGAAGAGTGGAGTAGATCTGGAGGGGCAGAAGGAAGTCATCGGACACACCATCTTCATTTGGAGATGTTCTGTGGCAGTTTTGCCAAGGGAGGGTGGGGGTGCAGGTGAGGGGTGCTGAGGGGTCCTCTCTCCGCTGGCCTCTGCTCACTGCCTCCCTCCAGCTCAGTTCTTCTTCATTCCTTGCCTCAACGTGAGAGCCGCTCTTCCTCTCGATAAAACCTAACAAGTTTATAATTTAACAAACCAGGATGTTCACTCACAACGAGAAATCTAAGGAGATTGTCTTCTTGGTTCATTCATAAGAACCTTCTCTCCAAGTAAGTCAGACACGAAGAAGTTAAGGAGAGATTTGGTCCATTTTTCTTTCTGTATATCCATTTTTATTCTTTATGTCCATTTTTACTATTTGAAGGGTTTTTTTTTACTGTTTAAAATATTACATATGTCTCCCTTTTCCCCATGAAGGTTTTTTAAAACCAAGTTAATGCATTACTTTAAGAAATTCATAATGATATTTGCTCTGGCCGGACACCTCAGCTGGTTAGAGCATCGTCCTGATACCCTAGGGCAGTGGTCGGCAAACTGCGGCTCGTGAGCCACATGCGGCTCTTTGGCCCCTTGAGTTTTTAGCAAAGGCCAGCTTAGGAGCACCCTAATTAAGTTAACAACAATGTACCTACCTATATAGTTTAAGTGTAAAAAATGTGGCTCTCCAAAGAAATGTCAGTCGTTGTCCTGTTGATATTTGGCTCTGCGGACTAATGAGTTTGCCGACCCCTGCCCTAAGGTTGTGGGTTTGATCCCCGGTCAGGGCACATACAACAAACAACCAATGAATGCATAAATAAGTGGAACAACAAATTGATGTTTCTCTCTCTCCCTCCCTCTCTCTCCCTCCCTTTCTCCTCTGTCTCTAAAATAAATAAAATTTTAAAACTGTAGAGAAATAACAATTTATGACACTTTAAAAAAAGAATTGAGGCTAATCATAACCAGTGACTCTGAATGATGTGGATAATAGAAGCACATGCAAATCACAGACACAGAGCACAAATGACAGTGAGGGCTGGGGCCAGGCCAGTGGTCGGCAAACTCATTAGTCCACAGAGCCAGATATCAACAGGACAATGATTGAAATTTCTTTTGAGAGCCAACTTTTTTAACTTAAACTTCTTCTAACGCCACTTCTTCAACATAGACTCGCCCAGGCCGTGGTATTTTGTGGAAGAGCCACACTCAGGGGGCCAAAGAGCCGCATGTGGCTCGCGAGCCGCGGTTTGCTGAGCACTGGGCCAGACCACTGAAGGGGACGGCAGGTTTCTGCTCCAGACAGCGCTGGCTTCAAGGGGAGCTGGGCCAGGGGCAGTTCCCCAGCTGGTCAGGAGTTCGTATGGAGACCTGCGCTAACTAGCATGGGCATTGGATTCACTTTCCTGATAGCCTGGCATCGGCACGGGCAGGTGCTCCGGGGCGCCGTCCAATCAGCATCCCCCCCCATTGGCTCTCGGGGTATCCTCACCACTTGCTAGGCGACCCCACTGCGGCACGGAAGCGTCCGCATCACATGTAATTAGTCCTGTGGTGGACTGCCAGGCAGAGCAGTTTTATTTATACTCCGGAGTCAGTGAAATATTTGTTAAGAACAAGGCTATTCCTCACCCAAACCTGTAAGCATGTACTTTGCTTCTGCTGCTGTTCCATTCTCCTTTATGGCCTTGTCTACCACTCTGAGGACAGAGGGGCACACTTGTGAACAGCCACAGGCCTAGACCGAGGGCTTCCGGGGAGACTTGCTTCTGTCCCCACTCCTCTCCGTCTTCTTAGGCAACCGATTTGCTAAATTCTGGTTACCGACCTCCTGAGGGGAACAAAGCTAGGAGGTGAGGGTAAGTGTTGGTTCAAGTTGAACCCGCCTAGCTTGGTGAGGTGAGGGAGATATTAAGATGTGTGACTTGACTGCTAACCAGGGATACCTGTAGATCTGTGTGAACAACAATAGCTCAACAGCTCTGTGATAATTGCTAATAAAAGTCTGAAAAAAAAACAAGACCACAAGTATCTTGCCCCAATGGGTATTAAAACTTGCCATAAAGCTAGTGTAATCAAAAGAATAGGGCATCGGCACACGAACAGACAAGGAGACCAGGGGAATACAATACAGAAGAAAGAAATGGATTGGATAAGAACTTAATATAGTGTATAATAAAGGTGGCATTTATTCAGTGATGGTTTTTAAAAAATGGCCCTAGAATAATTGGCTATTACATGGAAAAGAAAGTGAGACCCCCCCTCCCCTTTTTTTTTTTTTTTTTTTTTTTTAGTTATACGAGTTGATGGATTGGATGCAAAGGCAAAGCAAACATTCAGGAGGAAGTAAACTTAGGAGAGTATTAAATAATACCTAGGGAGGGAGACCTTCTTAAATAATGCAAGAAACTCAGAAGGCATAAAGGAAATGAAACAGATTTGATAATGTAGACAATTAAGATTTTCCAGTGGTAGAAAACACTGGAAAAAGTCAAAGGGTAACTAATGGGCTGTGGAAAATGGTTGCAACAAATTTCAGATAAAGGATTAGTATCTATAAATTCAGTTGAATGAAATTGCTGGTAATCAACTGTGACTAAAACGAATGGCAATTTTAATATTTCAACTCAATACCTAGGGCTTGCTTTTATTTATATACATTTTTTTGGGGGTATGGCTTCCATATATTGACAAGAAAAAGACAAACAACCTACTAGAAAAAAGATGAAGACTATAAATTACAAGTAGGAAATTAATAGAAAATAGAATGTACATAGCCAATATATAAATACATGGTTATAAATACACTAGAGTCCCGGTGCACAAAATTCTTGCACGGTGGGCAGTCCCTCAGCCCGGCCTGCACCCTCTTGCAATCCGGGACCGCTGGCTCCTAACCGCTCGCCTGCCTGCCTCATCACCCCTAACCACTCTGCCTGCTTGCTTGATCGCCCCTAACTGCTCGCCTGCCTGCCTGATTGCCCCTAACTGCCTCTGCCTCGGCCCCCACTGCCATGGCTTTGTCTGGAAGGATGTCCGGCTGTCCGGTCTAATTAGCATATTATGCTTTTATTATTATAGATAAGTAAATCGATACATATTCATGTATAAAAATGAAAGTTAAAGTAATAGGAGGAAGATGGCTACTATCAAAGAAACAGAAAATAACAACTGTCAGCGAGTATGTAGGGAAATTAGAACCCTTGTGTACTGCTGGTAGAAATGTAAAATATTACAGCTGCTCCAGAAAATAATATGGAGGTTCCTCAAAATACTAAAAATAGAATTACATATGACCCAGGAATTCCACTTCTGGGTATATATCCAAAAGAATTTAAAAGCAGGTCTCAAAGAAATATTTGTATATCCATGTTCATAGCAACATTACTCACAACAGCTAAAAGATGGAAGCAACCGAAGTGTCCACTGACTGATGCCTAGGTAAACAAGATGCGGCATATCCATACCAAAACGGGTTCCTGACCCCAAGTCTAATTTTGGGAGGGTTCCCTCCAATAAATAATTCGCAGACACTAGCAGTGTGAATGAGAATTTAACTCAATTCTGAAACTACCGGGAGATAGCATCAGATTCCACAGGTTAAGGATTCAGTCATATAAGACCCCCCCTTCCCCCCACCACACACACACACACACACACACACACACACACACACACACACACGCACACACACACTTCAGACACCAGACACAAGCCCTAGTTACCTGTGCTTCTAATCGACTGGCTATAGATTGGAGGTCCAATGAACCCCTCTTCCTTGGGTTCAATTAATTTGCTAGACCAGCTCACAGAACTCAAGAAAAAATTCATTTCTTCACTGTAGTCACTAGATTACTGGTTTATTACAAAGGATATTAAAGGTTGAAAACCCAATAGCCAGATGAAGAGATACATAGGGTGAGGTCCTGAACAAAGGAGATGTGAAGATATTTTTTAGATGTGACTACCTTTTAAATCAATAGCCTTTGAGTAAAGTAGTTACCCTCCAAAATATATGTGGGCCTCATTCAATCAGTTGAAGGACTTAAGAGAAAAGACTGAGGTCCCTTGGAGAAGAAATTCTCAAAATTGCAGCATAGGAATCCTGCCTGAATTTCCAGCTTGCCTGGCTTACCCTGTGGAATTTGGACTCAAGAGTGTAACATATAGCGGGTACTAGGTTTATCGGGATGATCACTTTGTAAGTTATATAAATGTCTAATCACTGGGTTGTGCACCTGAAACTATACTGTACCTCAACTCTAATTGACAAATATATATATTAGAAGACTGGAACATAAACTCTTACCTGAAATCTAGCCAGCCCCCATAATCATCTGAGCCAATTCCTTAAAATAAGCCACCTGTCTCTGTGTCTTTATATACATTGAGTGGCCAGATTATGATGATCTCTGAAAGCATTATAATCTGGCCACTCAGTGTGTGTGTGTGTGTGTGTGTGTGTGTGTGTGTGTGTGTATTAGAGGTCCGGTGCATGAATTTGTGCATGGGTGGGGTCCGGCCAGCCTGGCCAGGGGGAGGGGACATGGGCGGTTGGCAGGCCTGCCTGCTGGTCAAACTCCTGGTCGAGGGGACAATTTGCATATTAGCCTTTTATTCTATAGGATAGACACTGAGTGGCCCGATTATTATGCGTTCAGAGATCATCATCATCTGGCCACTCAGTGTATATGTATATGCAGATACATCTATGTACATATACACACAGAGATGCGTCTATGCAGATATACATATCCTATTGGTTGTTTCTCTGGATAACCCTGACTAATACATATATGCATTTGTGTATTTCTGTATGAGCATGCAGAATGGCGTGAAAGAATATAAAGAGAAAAACCCTATAAGTCATGTTGATTGTGTTGCTATATCATGGTAGGTCACATTAAATTGCAACAGGACTCCCACATTCACACTGATTAAGCACCTACTGTGTGTTGATGACTGAACAAGACTGGAAACACAAATGTCAACAAATCATGATTTCTGCTCTCGAAGAGCTCAGGAGTCTGCAGACCCGGTCCAACCTCAATGTCTGCATTTGTGGGCTGTTTCCCTGTGTGTTGAATGTGTTACATCTTTGCTCTAACTGGTCTCTGCAGCTGTCATCCAGCACCGTGGGTGGTCCGAGAGGCCATCTGGGAACGGTGCCAACGCTCATACAGAAGCAGAGCGATAATAGTACAACATACGCTTTGAAAGAAGCTAGTCGAGTTTCTTCTAGTTAATTAAGCCCAGTTTTGTAACACACCGATGAAAGGGCCGAGGTTGGGGGTCAGATGAGTTTTCTATTTGAGGATCTCTTTTGGATTTATTTCCGAATGTGGACACTGAACAGGGAGATTTAGAAAACTGTACAGAGTGAGCCATGAAGTAAATCACAAGGGTGGGACTAGAATTCAGCCCTGCGAGGCCCAGCTGTAAGAGTTCGTTGTTGCGTTTTAAGTAAGCTCAGCCCTCAAGAGGCTGTGATTATTTCCTGCGGAGTGGTTATACTTTAGAATCTTCTGAGGCCTTTTAAAAAGAAAATTCCCGGCCCCCTCGCGCAGAGATCCTGCTTCAGCATGTCCTCCCTCCCACCCTCAGGAGGCGTCACCTCTCAGATCTCTGACCGCAGGAAGTGAAACTGACCTGGGCCCCAGGTGCAGCCTCTGAGACCGCCCAGAACTGGTGCGGCGGCCCAGCTCCCCACAGGCTGCTCCCCACTGACCTTTACCTGCAGGCAGGCCCGGTGCTGAGAGGCAGGCGACTTCCGCTCAAGCACTCCCCCCTGGCCTTGGCAAACCTGCCTCAGACTGAACTGTAGTCTAAGGTGCTTCCTTCCTCCCGCTCCTTTCTCCTCGTGGCTCAGACCTGCATGGAGGCCTGCAGTTTCCCAGTCTTTCCCATCTCATCTTGTTTTCTTTCATCAAATTCGTGCCTGTTCCACCCCATCTTCCTGGCTGCTTCCTTCTTTCTGTGCTCTGGGCCGGCTCACTGCAGGGGCAGAGATTAATACGAGCTGGTCCCTATTCTCAGGGTTCACACAGGCTATTAAAGGCGACAGAAACAAAGAAATAATGATGACAGTGAGATGAGGGCAATGGGAGGGGGTGCATAGGGCATCAGCCAGCCCCAGAGAAGTGGTGTTTAACTCAACTCGGAGCTAAAATGGAGAAAACCATTGCCAAAGAGTGAGGGGCTGAGGTCAGGTCTAGAGCGTCGGAGAAGAGGCCGAGGAGGTGAGCAGGGGTGGCACTGAGGCTTTGGATGCTGCCCTGAGGGGTCGACCCTTGTCCTGGGGCCAGTGTTTCCCGAATGCTGGTCTGGGCCAGGCTACAGGAGAACCACGGGGCAGCGGAGAAGAATACCACCCAGATGGAGTGCCCAGCCGCAGGCGACTACATGTGCATTTTCCTCTCCATCTGTGTAAAAATGGAGCCTTTCAAGGTCCGGAGAGGGACAGAAAATCCCCTAAAGTAGACCCCCCCTTATTTTCTAAAGAATTACTTGCCTAGTCTCCCTTCACTATGAAGTATAGTGCTACGGGGCCCATTGCTGTTGTGTGGTTTGTTTTGTTTGTTTGTTTGGTGGCTAAAGAGGTTTGTTTGTTTGTTTGTTTTCCAGGCCAGCCAAAACAAGAAAGGCCTGACCATGGCTTTTAGTGCAATAACTGAGCTGTGAGCCTTCACTGTCCCTCTAAGCCAGTGGTCGGCAAACTCATTAGTCCACAGAGCCAAATATCAACAGGACAACGATTGACATCTCTTTTGAGAGCCACATTTTTTAAACTTAAACTTCTTCTAACGCCACTTCTTCAACATAGACTCGCCCAGGCCGTGGTATTTTGTGGAAGAGCCACACTCAAGGGGCCAAAGAGCTGCATGTGGCTCGTGAGCCGCAGTTTGCCGCCCATGGCTCTAAGGGAGCTGAAGCAGCCCGCCGCCTTCCCTACCTTTGGTCCAGACATTCCAAGGATAGAACGTCCCTCCCATGTGCCTGGCCTTCCCGATGCTCCTCACTCCAGAATCCAGATCGCTACGGGTCCTGTTCTGGGGTGGGCTCGCTCAGGGCCGTGAAAGAGCTTAGGCCCAAGGGCCCTGGTCTAAGATGAAGAATGGCTGGTCTCTGGTGCTGGGGCCACTGACAGAGTGGAGGGGAGCTGTATTAGCAGGGGGTGGGGGTGCAGCGGGGGCAGTGAGTCTGAGGTGCTGTGTGATCGCAGAAGAGCTCTCAGGTTAGCAGTTGTGTGGGGGAGTCTAGGACATACAGGAATGGTCTGGTCTGGATATGAGCATTAGGGAGAAAAGTGACCTTTGGCTTGGCCAGTGTTGCTCAGTGGTTGGGTATCAACCTATGAACCAGGAGGTTGCCCTTCGATTCCTGGTCAGGGCACATGCCCGGGTTGCAGGGCTTGATCTCCAGTGTGGGGCATGCAGAAGGCAGCCAATCAATGTGTCTATCTCTTCCTCTCCTTTCCTCTCTGAAATCAACCTATATATATATAAAAGCCTAAACGACCCGTCACTATGATGTGCACTGACCACCAGGGGACAGACACTCAACACAGGAGCTGCCCCCTGGTGGTCAGTGTGTTCCCACAGGGGGAACGCTACTCAGCTGACAAGTGGGCACCAGACACAGGGCTCACAGCTGGCCGCCGCCTCCCGGAGACCACCACGGAGTGGCAGCAAGCCTACAGAGCGGCAGAGGCAGCAGGCACAGCAGGGCCAGGATGAGCAGGAGCGGCAGGCAGGCAGTGTTGGAATGCTGGTTTCGGCCCGATCCCTGCAGGCCACGCCGAGGGACCCCACCTGTGCACGAATCAGGACCGGGCTATAAATAACGTATTGGCCCCAGTCTTGCCTCATTCTTCTAGTCCCATCTTCTTCTACAGCCCTCACCTACCACGTCACCCAAAGATATATCAGGTCCTCATCCCTAGGACCTGTGACCTTATTTTTTTTTAAAGGGCTTTTGCAGGTGTAATTAAGTTAAGAACCATGGCATTAAGAGATTATCCTAGACTAGAGGCCCAGTGCATGAAATTTGTGCACTCGGGGGCAGGGAACCCTCAGCCCGGCCTGCGCCCTCTTGTAGTCCGAGAGCCCTCAGGGGATGTCCAACTGACTGATGTTCTAAGCCAGCGGTCAGACATCCTTAGCGCTGCCATGGAGGCAGGAGAGGCTCACGCCACTGCACTCACCAGCCGTGAGCCCGGCTTCTGGCTGAGCGGGCACGCCCCCTGTGGGAGCACACTGACCATTGAGCGTCTGCCCCCTGGTGGTCAGTGCACATCATAGCGACTGGTTGTTCTGCTGTTTAGTCAATTTGCATATTAGCCTTTTATTATATAGAATTATTCAGGTGAGCCCTAAATGCTATCACGTTTATCCTTAAAAGAGGGAGGGGCAGAGGAAGGTTTCTCTCTCTCTCTCTCTCTCTCTCTCTCTCTCTCTCTCTCACACACACACACACACACACACACACACACACAGAAGGTGATGTGAAGACTGAGGCAGAAATTGTAGGGATGTGGCCATTAGCCAAAGAATGCCTGCATCTCCAGAAGTGGGAAGAGACAAGCAGTGGCTCCATCCCTGGAGCCCCTCAGAGAAGTGTGGCTCTGCCGGAATCTTGACTTTGGCCCCGTGATACCGATTTCAGACTTCTGGCCTCCAGGACTGAGAGAACAAATGTGTGTCCTTTTAAGCCATCCAGTTTGTGGTCATTTGTTATGGCAGATGCGGGACATTAAAATACAACCATTAACCCCTGCCGAGACCTTATGTTCCCGCTTTGAAGAAACTGAAGTGCATTGCAGTGCGTGGTTTATTGGGCCAATGGGCATCCGGGCTATAATTCAGCATTTTCCTCAGTGACTCACAGCACAGAACATCGCTGGTGTGCGAGTCAGGAGGCGCTTCCTGAGCCACGTGTCCCTCTTTAGCTCTGGGTCACCCCACCTGCGCAAGCATCCCAAGACCTTAGAGGGTCAAGAAGAGTCACTATGCTCTTCTAATGAAGGGGACATGCCATATTTCAAATGTCCCTGAAGCGGTGCATAGAGAGGTCAATGATGTGTTGTGGAACTCTGTGTACTTTCTGCCTCAGGCTCACGTAACAAATGAACATTTGTTCCATGCCTCCGGCTGCCTGGCACCTCTACATACCCTCCCCATGTTAGGAGAACTTTGTGCATTTGCCTCTGAAGGCAGAAGGTAGAAACTAGCCCAGCCGGCGTGGCTCAGTGGTTGAGCGTCAACCTATGAACCAGGAGGTCATGGTTCCATTACCGGTCAAGGGCACATGCCCGAGTTGAGGACCCCATCCCCAGTAGGAGGCATGCAGAAGGCAGCTGATCAATAATTCTCTCACATCTTTGATGTTTCTCTCTCTCCCTCTCTGAAATATATATCTATATCCTATATAATAAAAACCTAATATGCAGAATGAACGGCAGAATGACCGGTCGCTATGATGCGCACTGACCACCAGGGGGCAGACGCTCAATGCAGGAGCTGCCCCCAGCCCGCAGGTCCCAGGCCAGCCACGGTGGGTGCTAATGGCTCCCCCCCAGATCGCCCTGCCAGTCACCCTGCAGAGGGAGGCGACCCCACAGATCGGCCCTGATTGCTGGCCAGGCCTAGGGACCTTACCCATGCATGAATTTCGTGCACCGGGCCTCTAGTATACTTTCTCAGTCTTACCTGCAGCAGGGAGTGGGGATGTAATGATGCGCTCACAAAAGGGTTTGATTTGGAACAGTCAAGGCATAGTCTCGGGCACAGCACCAAATCCATTCTGGTGAGGAGGTGGAGACTTCCGGCCTTCAGGATCGCAGTGGCCGAGGTCCCAGGGGAGCGCCCTATACCCAGCTCTGGCGCTGGGAGCGGTGTGATGGCCCAGTTCAGGCTTACAAGCCTGATTCTCTCACAACCCTAGAGTTTCTGGGAGCTCCCCTGTTTCCCTCATTCCCAAGCAAAATGGATGTTGTTTGCAACCAAGAATCTGCCTGATGCGCCTGCCGCGTGGTTCTGTCTCGCCGTCTCGCTGCGTGGCTGCTTCAGGAAGAAGACGGGCCTGGCAGGCAGTCCGTGGGGCTTGGCTACCCTGACACCGACTTCCTGTGACCAGGCTCTCTGGAGCCGCTGGGCGGTAAATGGAGCCTAAGGCAGACAGGCCTCTGGGATTCTGTGAGCAGGCTTCAGCAGGGAGCTCAGAAGGGCGTGCTGGCCCTGACGCTCACGTGGTGGCCCAGCTGAGCGCCCTGGAGAAAATGAGAGGCTCGCCCTCGTCAGCAGCCCAGGCAAGGGGGGCAGGGCTCCTCCCAACAGGCCACAGGGTGGCATCGGGAGGTGGGGCTCTGCAGCTGAACTTCTTCCCCAATCCATGCACTCGATTGCTTTAAGATGCTGCCGATCCCATGCCTGGGCCGGTTCCTGAGACCTAATGAGATGAAACTCCTCAAGGGCAGAACCTCATGAGCAAAGCTCCCTGGGTGCCTGGCTCAGGGGAGTCCGGCAGGAGCCACGCGCTGTGTGCTGCCGGGCATGAGTATGGGGGGCGAGAAGCAGCCCTCCTGTCACCCCTTTCCGGTCCTTATCACACGAAGCATGAGCAAGGGAGCGCGTGGGTGAGCACAAGGTCCTATACTCTCCGTGGAATGACCAGGCCCCCAGGGACAACCCCTTTCACTCTCACACACCTGAGTATGCCACCTGATTGAAAAGTTGTGCAAGGACCAACTTTAAAATTTTTTTTTTGAAATATATTTTTTATTAATTTTTTACAGAGAGAAGGGAGAGGGATAGAGAGTTAGAAACATCGATGAGAGAGAAACATCGATCAGCTGCCTCCCGCACACCCCCTATTGGGGATGTGCCCGCAACCAAGGTACATGCCCCTGACGGAATCGAACCCGGGACCCTTGAGTCCACAGGCCGACGCTCTATCCACTGAGCCAAACCGGCCAGGGCAGGACCAACTTTTAATGGGTGATCCATTCACCACTAGTGGTTACAGTCAAAAATATACTTGAAAACACTGATCAGGGCTTATTCTCAAGGTCAAATATTTGGCACTTACCATTTGTGTTTAGGACCCTGAAGAACTCCAACGGGTGGGCATTCTGGTGCATGGGAATCAACAGTTTTACATTTTTCTTATTCCTCATTTTCCTCTCAATGTATATATTCATATAATCACATAAATTATAGAATAAGTATAGTTGGAATCCCATCATTACACAAAGTTTCAACCATGTGTGATAAACATGGTATCGTTAGGAAGATCTAATTGCAATGGACTTCTTTCCTAGGTTGAAAACAGTACACTTTTTCAATTTGTTTCATCAATCTGGGGCTTCATTTTCCAACTTTCTAACAAAAGAAGAGTGAAATGCTTATTCCTATGAGATGGTGTCTTCGTTTTTGCGTTTGGGGGATTCTATTAGCTTTAGCCCTGAATCGCCTGGCTGGTAGTTTAAATATCAGGTCATTGCAAATAGGTCTGCATTTCCATCCATTTCCTACTATACTGGATGCAATTTCCATTCTTTTTAAAAAATATATATTTTATTGCTTTTTTACAGAGAGGAGGGGAGAGGGATAGAGAGCCAGAAACATCGATGAGAGAGAAACATCGATCAGCTGCCTCCTGCACACCCCCTACTGGGGATGTGCCCGCAACCAAGGTACATGCCCTTGACTGGAATCGAACCTGGGACCTTCAGTCCGCAAGCCGATGCTCTATCTATCCACTAAGCCAAACCGGTTAGGGCAATTTCCATTCTTGCTTGCTAGCCTTATTGGGGTGTTCCCCCACCCCATCCTGAACAATTAGACTGGCTTGTAGATAGTGACTTCCACGATAAAGCAACACATCATTCCAACAGAGAGGCTCGGGGTTTCTTTATCAGCTGGGAAGCTAAGACATTACAATGCACAGGGTGCATATAATAAGAGCTGCATGGAGGCCTGTTAACGTGGCAGGGCCACATGCAAGTGCAGAGGTTTATTGCTCCTGTCAGCCATTTGAAATTAACTGCATCCCCAGGGAAGGACATCACCCTTGAACCCCATTTGGTTAGGATATTGACTTCTCTCCCCCATCTTCAGGCACCATTGCATCTTTTAGAATAGTGACTTTCAAGCTTTTCTGAGGCCAGCTCGAATACATTGCACATCTCTCACCCAGAGAAATAGCAAACAGCTTAACAAAACCATATTTACTCTCACTGCTGTGATAAGCGCTGATCACTTCTACTCTGGTCTAATTAATAAAAGAATTGACTGACGCTCACTAAATAGATTTCAAAACCTACTAATTTAGGGTGGTCTCAAACCACAGTCCAAAGAACGCAATTTCAGAAACCATTCCTCAGATATTCACATAATAAACTGGAAACATCTTTATTTCTTCAGCTCTTTTTGCTGTTCTGAGATTTACTTCCATATTCTAAATAATATGAATATGCTCCTATTTCTTGTTTTGGCCTTTAAAATGGATAACCCGTTTTCTTCTTATGGAAAATGAACATTTAGCTCCCTTCCATGCACCTTCTTCAAATGTACACATATTTCCCTCGTTAGCTCCCAATATATCGTGTACTTTTTAAGTCAACATCCATTTTTAGCCCTGACCGGTGTGGCTCAGTGGATAGAGCGTCGGCCTGCGGACTGAAAGGTCCCAGGTTCGATTCCCGGTCAAGGGCATGTACCTTGGTTGCGGGCACATCCCCAGTAGGGGGTGTGCAGGAGGCAGCTGATCGATGTTTCTCTCTCATCGATGTTTCTAACTCTCTATCCCTCTCCCTTCCTCTCTGTAAAAAATCAATAAAATATATTTTTAAAAATCCATGTTTATTATCATGGTTGTATGTATCAGTTAGGGTCCTAGCACGCTCAACTTGAGTAATCTGAGAAGCGTTTAATAAGGGACCATTTGTCAGAGTGGGCGGGGCATAGGGAAACCAGCAGAGACGGGGCCAGTGAAACTGTGGGGCTACATTACCCCTCGGAGGCCCCAAAGAACCGGGAGCCCAAGAGCTACCCAGGCAGAGCCTCCTGATGGCAGCCGTACCTGTGGTGAAGTGACCACACACTGCCAAGGTCTCCTCCCGCCCCCTCCTCCCCCGCTGGGCCTCGCCCCGGGCAGAGCCACCTGGCAGCCTGAGGGCCCAGCAGTGTGTGGGCAGAGCCATCGAGGCCGGCCCCGGGCACCGAGCTGCTGGGGACGGGTAGGTGGATGTGCAAGGCCGAGAGAACACAGCTGTACATTCTGTAACTCGGGGTCACAGCTGAGCACATGCCATGTTCTCTCCTTTCTTGACTAACTCGTATTAGCCTTCGAGTTAATAATTGGCTCTTTTTCTTAAAAACTGTGTTGGCTTCTTGAGCTTTAAATGTAGTGTTTATGATTGTTAATAATAAAGGCTAGTAACAGAAGAACAGGCCTCACCCCCCCCCCTCGCCTCCATTCCCCACTCCTCACAGGCAACCATTTGCTTCTCTCCTAACTGTTTCTGGCGTCTCCCTTCCTATCAGGACAGAGCATGCCTGTAGGGACAGCTCTCACTCTGTGCAGTGTAGGGAGGCGTTATCGGTCGACGGCTCAATTTGAAAAATGAAGACTTTTGCTATTTCACCAATTTCCCTTCTCCTTGCTTACCACATACAGCCACACATTCCATTCCCCAGGCCTCCCAATACAGTATAGATATATCATAATTTGGCTAAACCAATATTATATTACCATGGTTATATAAATACTAGAGGCCCGGTGCATGACATTCATGAACTGTGGAGAGGGGGGAGTCCCTCAGCCCAGCTGGGGCCCTCTGGCAGTCCAGGACCCCTTGGGGGATGTCCGCCTGCCAGCTTACATCCCCTGGGGGGAATCAGGCCTAAGCTGGCAGTCAGACATCCCTCTCACAGTCTGGGGCTCTTGCAGTCCGGGACCCCTTGCTCCTTCCCGCCCCAGGCTCCCGCCACCACCACTGCGCTCGCCAGCTGTGAGCCTGGCTTCTGGCTGAGGGGTGCTCCCCCTGTGGGACACACTGACCACCAGGGGCAGCTTCTGCATTGAGCGTCTGCCTCCTGGTGGTCAGTGCACATCATAGTGACTGGTCGTTCCACTGTTCGGTCGATTTGCATATTAGCCTTTTATTATATAGGATAATTCATCACTAAGTTTTACCCCGTGATTACTTTTCCTTGCCCACTCAAGTTTTTCTTTTGCCTGGAATTAAATTTTAAATGAAAATTTCTTGGTTTTCTCATTTGTGTCATTTCCTATATACTTATAATCAATTCATCCCCCGAATCTTCCTTTATTGCCTAAATCTCCTTTCAATATGTTCAAATTCATCAAGTATTCCATCAATTTTATCTCCTTGAAGAATCCCCTCCCGGAGATGTCTGACCTGTTCCGATCTCTATCTATTCTCTCTGCTCCTGGTTCAGCTGCTGTCTTGGGCTTTCCTTTCACTGCATTAGTAATCCTGGGAGCTCCTGTCCCATGTCTTCCTCTTTCTTGGTTCTATCCCTTGTTTTGATGCAACAGTTCCAGTAGCTTCTGAAAATTGGGTACATCGGAGATACATTTCTTGAGACTTTGCATATCTGAAAATGTGTTTATTGTTTATTCTTGTAAGTGCCCTGACCAAGGATTGAACCCACAACCTTGGTGTATGGGGATGATGCTCTAACCAACTGAGCTACCTGGCCCAGACAAAACGTATTTATGCTCACATTAATTGATTGTTTTGAAGGTATAGAATCCTTGGCATTTTGAATGCCCCATTGTCTTCTAGGTCCCAAATATTGCTGTTGATATGTTCGGACCCATTCTGATACATGACCCTTTGTAACTAATTTTTTTCTCTCTCCCCTCACGATCCTAAGATGGCTGCCACATTTCCAGGCATCGCACCCACACACTACAATATGTAGTAGCCGAACAGTCATCTCTTTCTTTTGTGTCGTTTTAAAAGAAAACCTTTCCCAGAAATTCCTCACCGACTTCCTTTCCCACATCTCTGGCCACAGCCTGCATTTAACTCAATCACTGACAAAAGGGAATAGGGTCACTCTGATCGGCTTGGACAGTCATGCTTGAGATAAGGTCCCTTTTTCTGAGGAATAGATATCTGAACAAAATTAGCATTCTGTTAGCAGGTAAGATGTGGGATGGCTGTTGGCTAGGCAACCAAAAATGTATGTTATAGCATGGGGCATCTGACATATGGTAAGCATTTAATGTATATTAGCTACTGTTATTAATTATTTAAAAATATATTTTTTATTGATTTCAGAGAAAAAGGGAGAGGGAGAGAGAGACAGAAACATCAATGATGAGAGAGAATCATGGATCAGCTGCCTCCCGCACGCCCCTCACTGGGGATCGAGCCTACAACTTGGGCATGTGCCCTGACCAGGAATTGAACCGTGACCTGCTGGTTGATAGGTCAACACTCAACCACTGAGCCACACTGGCTGGGCTACTGTTATTAACTATTAATAGCTTTGTGAACTTATTCAAGTCACATACCTCCTAGAGTTCTAATCTCCTCATTTTTAATATGTGGACAGGATTATCTGATTTGTTGGATGGTTATAAAATTAAAAGAGATGACAAAGTCTTTGTGCTTAATAAATGATAGCCATTTATTATAGTTGTATTTAATTATTGCCAGAGCACTTGGGCAGCAAGTTGAGGTCTCTAACAAAGTTTCCTGAGGTTGGCCCAGCCAGGTGTAACGCATTTTCTCCCTGCAGCTCACAGAATCTTTCCTTTGTCCCTTGCGTTCTGAAACTTCATGATTATGTGCCTTGTTATAGTTTTCTTCTCTCAGCTCATGCACAGTGAGCCCTTTCAATCTGGAAATGTATCCTTCAAGGCAGAGAAATTTTCTTGATCATTTCTTTGATGATTTCCCCCTTCCATTTTCTATATGCTCTTACTCTAAAACTCATTAATCACATGTTGGACTTCCTGACTGACCCAGTGGTTTTATATCTTTTATCTCCCATTTTCTTTTCGCTCCATATTCTGGAAGATTTCCTCAATCTAGCTTCTACTCCTCTTATTGAGTTTTTCACGTCTGCTATCCTATTTGTAGTTCTTTCCTATTCTCTTTTTTTGTTTATTTGGTTGCAATGTCTTCTTATTCTCAGAAAATTAAAATTCCAAAGATATCTCTCAGCATAGCTTCCTCCAAGATCTTTCTTTCTCGGTGTTTTAGCCTCTGTCTTGGACCTTAGTTTTCTATGATGGCTGGTAGTCCTAGGCTATTTGCTCACATTTAATATTACAACCTGAAACCTGATTGGAGGAGAGCTTGGTGGGGGTTACTGATGGTAGATGTCACTCTACTATAGCTAGCCTTGTCCTATATAATAAAAGCCCAGCGACTGAATGGCGGAACGACCAGAACGACCAGTCAACCAGTCACTATGACGCACACTGACCACCAGGGGGCAGATGCTCAATGCAGGAGCTGCCTCCTGGTGGTCAGTACACTTCCACAGTGGGAGCACTGCTCGGCTGACCGGGATGAGCGGTGCTCCCACAGCGGCTGATCCCTGCAGGCCACGCCCCCCACCAGTGCACGAATCCCATGCACTGGGCCTCCAGTCTCCATATAAGGGCTGTCAGATTCTCAGAGAAGCTTCCAACTCCCTGCCTGGAGAATATACATCTGATTTGAAGTGGAGGTCATTTGGGAGAAGATGGCTGAGGTCTTGATGTTTAGCAAGCCTTCCCTTAATCCCTATTTTCAATACAGGATCCCTCTCTCAACAGTGCTTAACGTCCCCAGTCCAGAGACACCCTACCCTCCAGAGAACACGCCTCGGTGTTCAGGTGCCTCGGAGGGAGCAGCATTGCCTTGCTGCGGTTGGAGAGCTGGGTTTGCACTGCTTCTAAGACCAGTGCTGCCAGTTACTGGGCTACTGTCTCCCAGCTCTCAGCCCAGCGTGTCTTCTGCGCTCAGCTTTGCAACGCTGTGGTTGGGACCCTGTAAACCATCCTTTTGCCAGCTGTTCCCTGGTAGGCTCGGCCCATAGAGGGCAACAGAGGGAAACTGGCAGGCGGGGGAACCAAGAAGGGCAAGCTACTTCCTGTTTCCATCCCGCTGCTGTGAGCAGCAGGGCCTTCCTGCAGCAACAGCTGAAGTCAGTTTGCAGCGTTTCCAACACTCACAGAACCAGCCTGGCCACGGCGTCCACGCCACAGGAGCACTGGCCGCGCAGCCACCCCTTCTCAGAGGCCTGGGTCCCAGCCCCACAGGCCCTCCTCCAAGCTCCTGGGTTCTAATAATTCCATCCTTTCCCCTTTCCCCTGCAGCCCTGGGGGCCATACCTTGCAGTCCTCTTTCCACCCTTGCAGTTAGTTACCTAGTTAACAACTTTATGCCTAGTTCGCAGTTCTTTATATTGAATTCCTTCTGTTGAAATAATTGGTGTGGTTTCTGTCTCCTGACAGATCCTGGCCGATACACCCACTTTCAATGAAACCTCTCATTTTTTCCAGCCCCATTTATACTCCCCTTTCAGAGGTATGGGTTGCTTCCAGATCCCGAGTCTTTCTGGAGTTTCACACCAGAAATTAGCTTGCTTCTCGGCCTCCCAACCCTCTTGAGAAACTTAAGACTCAGCCTCATCTGGTTGGCTGGGTAACTGCTTGTCCATCTGCTTTCTTGCTTCTAAAATTTTGTTGCTGTTTTCTCTGCCAACCTTTTTGTCCCTTTAGAGTTTTCGCTTTTTAAAAAAATCTTGTTTATTGTCATAATGTAATTTGGGGAGGAAACTCATTGCTTTAAAAAATAAGAACAAGCCCTAACCGGTGCGGCTCAGTGGATAGAGCGTCGGCCTGTGGACTGAAGGTCCCAGGTTCGATTCCGGTCAAGAGCATGTACCTTGGTTGTGGGCACATTCCCAGTAGGGGGTGTGCAGGAGGCAGCTGATCAATGTGTCTCTCATCAATGTTTCTAACTCTCTATCCCTCTCCCTTCCTCTCTGTAAAAAATCAATAAAATATATTTTTTAAAAAAAGAAAGAACAGGAGACTAATGTTCAAAGGAAATGGCAACAAACTTGGAGGAACTATTGCCACAGGAAGTCGGTGGCTGTCTCCCTGGGGAAGGAGAGTGCAGCAGGGTCCAGGAGGAGGAGGCTGGGGCGCTTCTTTTACTCGATTTCTAACTCCTACATGCGAGTTTCAATCATCCTGTGCGTGATCAATTTCACAATTTTTGAGCAGGTAAACTTCAGCATACAACTGTCATCAGCTGGTGTGTATTCAGCTGCATAAAACTGAAACTTGACCCCAGAGGTTCACCCAAACAGGAGTAGAGTGTTCTCCCATAATAAAGCTGAGGGGGAGGCAGCCAGGATTACTACACTGTCACCTTAGTTGCCATGGGCATCTAGGCTTCTCTTAGCTTTGGGTAAGATCATGCTTGGCTTTTGTCTTTATGTTTCACCACCGAGTATCACATCCATATTCCAGGAAGATGGCAAAGGACAAAGGGCAAAAAGCCAGAGACAAGCTAACTGAGTCGGCCCCTTTAAAAAGTGTTCCTTGTACACCTGAAACTAATATTATGTTAGATGTTAAATAGAGGCCTGGTGCATGAAATTCGTGCAAGAGAAGGCCTTCCTTCCCCCGGCTGCCGGCACCGCTTCCCTCCAGCTGCCGGCAGGCACCCGGGACCTGGGCTTCTCTTGCAGCCCCGATTTCATCCCGAAGGACATCAGGTCTAATTAGCATATTATGCTTTTATTATTATAGATATGTCAACTAGAGGCCCAGTGCACAGAATTTGTGCACAGGTAGGGTCCCTAGGCCTGTCTGGCAATCAGGGCCGATCAGGTTCCCCACCTCCCTGCCTCCTCCTTCCCTTGCTCCCTCAGCGCCCCGCTGTCGCCGCTGATCACCCGCCATATTCTGCGTCACCCCCTGGTGGTCAGCACACATCATAGCGAGCGATCCAACTCCCAGTCTCCCAGTCAAACTCCTGAGGGGACAATCTGCATATTAGCCTTTAATTATATAGGATTATATCTCAATTTAAAATAAATCAATAAGGAAGTTAAAAACAAAAGTGAGCCCTGCTGACGTGGCTCAGTGGTTGAGCGTCGACCTATGAACCAGGAGGTCATGGTTGAATTCCCGGTCAGGGCACATGCCCGGGTTTCGGGCTCAACCCCTGGTGGGGGGCGTGTAGGAGCCAGCCAATTGAGATTCTCTCTCATCATTGATGTTTCTATCTCTCTCCCTTCCTCTCTGAAATCAATAAAAAATATATTTAAAAAAGCAAACAAATAAAAAAACCAAAAAACAAAAGTGAAACCAGGCCTTTATATGTTTAAATCATGATTAAAATCTATTTATGATCAAATAAAAAGTAAAAACTACAATCTGCGGGAAAGCGTGTGAAAAAATGAGACCTTGCGGTGCTTACTTAAAGAAGTTGACTTTTATGGAAACTAAAATGCTTTCCGTTCTTTCTCTCGGGTTATTTACCGTGAAGTGTCCACATTATAGAATGAAATGTGTGTGAGCAACCGTCTCACAAACAAACCAGGCTTGGCCCCGGGCGTCCTGGCACTGCTATGACCAATATTAAGTCACAATATTAAGCCAGAATTTGATCTCGCCTATTTATTGTCAGATTAAAAAATTATGTCGTAAGTACTTGCAAAATTTGCAGATGTGAGTTTGCCTAAAGGTATGCCCATGAGAACTGGGTAATGGAGTTGCAAGTGGTCCAAATTTTTCTTAGAAACCCAGATCTATGCAGGACATACCCTCTCTCTGAACATCACTAGGAGGCAAATACAAACTTCACATACATGTTTTGCTGCTTTTTTGTAATGATTTTTTTAGAGACGCTTTCCTGAGTGGCCCAAGCAGCAACTTGGCTTACTCCTCACTGTCCAAGACTGTCGCAGGCCACCCCAAACAAAGAAGTGTGGGAAGGTGGTACTTTCCCCTGGGCACCGTGTCACCCTGCACGAAAGCAGGGCGTCTCCCCTCCCTGGCGTGGGCAGGGGAAGAGAGAGGCAGAGCATGGCTATCTCCTCCCCTGCCCACGTGAGGGAGGGGAGCTGCGTCTGGGCAAAATGGATAGTATGTAGCCAACTAACAGCATCTGCCACAGTTGCCATTAGGATTAAAATAGATAATATTTATAGAGCCCTTAGCCCAGTGTCTGGCACAGAATAATCACCCAGTAAATCCAAACCTCTTTAAAATCTCCTCATCTGGCCCATTAAAGAGGGGAAAATGAACAAGAGGAGCAAACTGAGAGTTTCAGTAATCCTATATAATAAGAGAGGAATATGCTAATTATCTGTTATACCTTGAGGCATAAGGACCGACCCCATAACGACCACATCACAGATCTGCAGGAGGGTGGGGCAGCGAACTACAAGTGGGCAGCGAAAAGCTACAGGAGGGTGCAGGGCAGCAAGCTATGGGGGGGAGGGGGAGCTATAGGAGGGCGGGGCAGTGGGCAGAGAGCTACAGGAGGGCGGCAGTGAGCTACTGGCACACGAATTCGTGCACAGGGCTACTAGTACTACATAGAAGAAACATTGCTGAAACCACGCTTAGTGCTGTGGTTTTTCCCTTAGTTTGTGGTTGCACATTGAAAGAGTATAACTTCTTCCGTGGAGAAAGTCTAATGCATGCAATGTACCTGCAACTTGGTAGGTGAGGGGAACTCCCTCCAACTGCCCATCCTTTTTTGGTCACCTGCTCACTCTCCTCAGAGCAGTGCCTCATTTATCTCTTCCTGCACTGGAAGCCTGTGCTCTCTCTCACCGGTATTTATTGGGCTGCGTCACCTAATAAACGAGTATTCGTAATGTTACAAAGAACAATATGGCACTGAAATATGTGTTGTGTTAGTGAGAATGCTTTTGGTTGCAAGGAGAGAATACTTGGCTAAAACTGGCTTGAAAAGAATGGCATTTATTAACTCATGTACTATGTCTAGAGGCAGGTGGTTCCAGAGTTCTTACTGTTCCACCATCTTTAGTATGTTGGGTGTTACCTTCACAGTTTTGCCTCCTGATCACAAGGTGGCTGCAGCTTCAAGCATCACATCCTCACAAAAAAGCAAAAAATGGGCAATGTCTTGTGTTCCTTTCTGAGACAGAGGAAAACTTTCCCAAATACTCTGCAGCAGACTTCCCCTCAGATTTCTTTTTTTTCCGTATTCTTTTAAAAAAATATATATTTTATTGATTTTTTTACAGAGAGGAAGGGAGAGGGATAGTCAGAAACATCAATGAGAGAGAAACATTGATCAGCTGCCTCATGCACACTCCCCACTGGGTATGTGCCCGCAACCAAGGTACATGCCCTTGACCGGAATCGAACCCAGGACCCTTGAGTTCCCAGGCTGACACTCTATCCACTGAGCCAAACCAGTCAGGGCTCCGTATTCTTTTTAAAAATTGAATTTATCCGGGTGACATCCCATAAAATAAAGATGTAATATGCAAATGGTCGTTACACCTTGATGCGTAATGACCAACCATGTAACAACCAGATCATGGATCAGCAGGAGGGTGGGGCAGCAAGCTACAAGCAGGCAGCAGAGAGCTACAGGAGGGGGCAGGGCAGCAAGCTATGGGGGGGGGGGTAGTGGGGAGAGCTACAGGAGAGCGGGGCAGTGGGCAGAGAGCTACTGGAGGGCGGCAGCGAGCTACTGGCGCACGTATTCGTGCACAGGGCTACTAGTTGATTAATAAAATCGTATAGGTTTCAGGGGTACAATGCTATAACACATCATCTGTATATTGCATTGTGTGTTCACCACCCCAGTCAGGTCTCCCTTCCATCACCATTTTTCCCCCCTTTACCCTCTCCTACCTCCCCCACCCCCTTTCCCTCTAGTAATCACCACACTGTTGTCTGTGTCTATGAGTTTTTTCCATTGCTTAATCCCTTCACTTTTTCACCCAGTTCCCCAAACCCTCTCCCCTCTGACAGCTGTCAGTCTGTTGTCTATATCTATGCGTCTGTTTCTATTTTGTTGGTCAGTTTATTTTGTTCATTAGATTCCACATATAAGTGAAATCATATGGTGTTCGTCTTTCTCTGAGTGGCTTATTTCACTGAGCATAATAATCCCCAGGTCCCTTCATGCTGTAGCAAAAAGATTTCCTTCTTTCTTGCAGCCAAGTAGTATTCCATGGTGCAAATGTACCACAGCTTTTTTATCCACTCATCCACGGATGGCCCCTCAGATTTCAATGGCCAAGTTCGGATCATATACCCATGCCTCACCGCACCAGGAATTGCCTAATTGTCTGGGTGTGAGGGGGAACACGTGCCCTGAGCACATGGCCCTCGAGGTGTCTAGAAGGAGAAATGACGCGGGTGGGTAACGAATGGGTGTCTGCTCTACTTGGTAATTCCGAACTGCACAACCAAACAGTGGCGGGAAATGCTTGAGAGGAGGTAAAGGTGGGGATAACCCCTTGGCTGGTTTTCCCGATTCCTCCATGGAATCATTTCCAACTCTTGACACGGAAAACCTTATGTGCGCTTTCAAGTTCTTTGAACTTACCTCCCTTACTCTGGTGCTACCACTTGGCCTAGAGCCTACTTTTGCAGTTTCGGTTAGATTGTTCATTCCAAATACTGAACAGACTCAACAGTGTGCTGGAGGAACAAATTCTGCCTTGACTTGATGAGGGGTCATGTTTCATCATCTCGCTCTGCCCAATGGGCCACCACATCCTTACCAGCTTTGCAGGACCTCTCTCTGCAGTCCAGGGTTCCTGCCCCTCCCCCTCTCCTCTCCCTTAGCCCAGAGGGCTCATACAAAGGGGAGAGAACCCTGGTGCTATTTTATCGGATGTTCACCAGAACCATCAGAATGAGATGCCATCCAAGTCCAGGGAGATGAAACAACCTAAGTAGCAGATTTGCGACTCAAACCCAGGCCTGTCTCCTTCAAAGCTCACATCCCCGACCAGCAGGTAGAAGTTGTTCTTCTCCTTCTGCGCCGGTACATCCTCACCTCGGCCTTCCCTTGATGGGAGGGAGGAGAATAAATCTGGAATCGGGACCCCTGGCCCGGGGTCCCAGTGTCCTCATGTAATCAACCTGTGTGACCGCAGGCAGGGCAGGTCACCTCATCAACTCTATGTGGTTTAGAGTGTGGTCATTTCCCCTCTCTGGGCCTCACTCCTCTCATCTTCCTGGTGTCTGGCTCCTTGCTATTCCTAACACCTACGAACGACCTGTGTTTTAAACTCCTTGAGAACAGGGACCATGTCTTCTCTTTCTCCTGTATCCCTAGAGAGCATCTAATGCTCTGCACACCCATAGGCACGGAGGTCACGGGCTGACAAATGTCGTGCAATTCCATTTTCTAAAGAGAAGCCTGCTTTTACGGCTCTGGTGACGCACATAATGAGGAGTAAATTGGTGCATTAAAATTAACAACCTGGTCTGTGTGCCTATTCAAATACAGATGCTATACTGCACACCAACTTTATTATGGAAAAATCCATTTCCATGCTTGTCACACAGCTGAGCTTCTCTAAAGGAACAGAGCAGAGGCTGTCTGCGCATGGTAAATTTATTGACTCACTATTTTATCCGAGGACATTGGGTAATTAGAAGCTTCTAACACAGACCCAAAGAATTCTCTTCATCTGGGAACATGTTTTATCACTTGCTACTGCCTTGTTCCTAATGCTTAGCATTTAAAGGTTATATTTTTTTTAAAAAAAGACTCCAGACATTATGTAGTCACTGTCTGGAACAGCATTATATTTCAACAGAATATCATCACTCAGGCAGAGAAATCATTTTTCCTGGGTAGGAAATTATTCCATTGTGCGGTATGATTCTAGCAATTAGAAATCACATTGTGTGGCAAATGATGACACCTTGCCCCGGAGTTCATTATTACACTGTTCATGTTCAACATGCGGGGCTGCAAAGAGAAAGGCTTTCTAAAGAACGCAGGCAGCGGGGCAGGTGAGCCATGACGTCATTTGGTGTCTCAGGAAACGCTTTTGGACTTCCCCTGTCTCACTTCACCCACCAGCAACCTCGGTTCCTTGGACTCGGTACCTGTGGCCAAGGAAAATGGAGCTTGGCCCCTGGGGCTTTGTAGGGAACTGACAACTTAAAAATTGGTGTCGTTCCAGAAGGTTGCTGGAAACCCTGTGGCAGGATTCAGACCAGATTTCCTCAGTTCCTTATGGATGCCTCTGGTTCCCAAGCCGGCCCCCGGAGCCATGTCGCCATAATGAAGTGAGACCGCAGTATTCACGACGATCAGGAAACCAGTGACCGGGCGGAGTGCTGTTTCCCTGCGAAAATCCACTCCGAGTTCCAACTTGGAGAAGAGAAACGCAGCTGCCTTCCCTTCCCGGCTCCACTCCGCAGGCAGAAGTGGGAGCTGCTGCCGCGGGGGGGGGAGGATCGGAGGACGCAGGGCAGGAAAAGGAGTGGGAAGGTGTCCCAGGCTGTGAGCAGAGGCAGGGGCTTCCCAGCAGTGACACGGAGGAGAAGGGAAAGGGCAGGGGCGGGCCCAGCAGGGACGCGGTGGTGGGGGCGGGGATATTTAGCTTCAGCTACAATCCTGAGCAAAGTCCCCGGGCTCGGGGGTGATTTTGCCCGCGGGACACTGGTAGCTTGGGTGATCGTAATTGAGCGACTGTCCCAACCAATATACAAGTCAGTGGTTTGATTTAATAACCAAGCCCCTGGAAACATAACCTTTCTTCCTGCTTTAAAAACATCATCATGGGATATTTCAGAGACAACCACAGATTTGATGTTATCACTTCCACGTATGTTTTAATATTTTCAGTACATACAGGTCACATATGTACATATTATAAATCCTATAAGTTAGGGATATAGAGGATGTCCCAAAACATGTATACATGCACGTTGAATAATGATAAAGGCGGTGTTTATGAAAATACATTTCATTTTCAAAATTGAGCTGTCTGCTGTTCAAGTATGTACACATTTTTGGAACACCCTGTATATTTAAACTAAATGAGTTACACATTTTTGCATATTCTAACGTTTTAGAAATTGTAGTACACTCTTATGTATCCGTCTGCAACCTGCCTTTTCCTTCCAACATTATGTCCTAAAAATTAGCGTATGTTGATAATGCGGCTCTGGGTCACCCATCTTACTTACTGTATAGTATTCCATCTTATAAAGAGACACACCTCTACCCGCCCAACTCAGGACCCACCCGTGCACTCACTCCCCTATCCTGCCTCACATGGGACATTAGAGTCTGAATTCACAGCTTTCTAAGGGCCAGATCGTCCAGGTCCCTTATCCAGGTCCCTCCTGGGCCTCAGAGAAGCTGTTAGCCAGGGCAGGCTGCCTGGTGAGTCCGGATTCAGAACATTGTCTGACCTTGAGAGAGAGTTTGCCCTTGCCATGGGCTAAGGACTGAAGACCTGCCTCCAGCCCCGGTGGCAAGATGACTCATGTACCTGGAATTCCCTACCTCCTTCCTCGGGATGGAGGCCAACTCATGCAATCAGCATGTAATTAACTCGCTCTTTGAAAGGGGAAAGGACTCCTTAGGATTAAAAATAACAGAATCATGCAATGCAAGAGCCGGGAGGGTAACTTGTCCATGCCTCCTTCCCCAACACCTCAGTACAGGACAAGACATATCTGGGCATAAGCCAAGCCAACCATCTGAGGAAATTTCAAGGCAGCAATTGTTTGAGGGCTTTCTAGAAGGGGCAGAGGGTGAAACTTGACAAGAAGAGCGGCAGCGTGCTGGAATGGCTGAGCATCTCCCTTGGTGATGAACCAGGAGCATTGAGAGCCACCTCTCGGCGCAGCTCAATGGGTCAGAGGGCCTCCTGGCAAAGGCTCTGTCCCGGGGTTCCTGGCACTCCTTTCCTGGCCCGGGCCAAGCATTCCTTGAGAATTGTCTGGCCAGCCGAACGCTGGCGCCTGCCACGCTGTTCTTAGCAGGCCGGACCTGGGAAGCAGGAAAAGGGCTTCTCCAAGGTCTCCCCCACGGCTTGGCCTGCGTGGAGGCTGCCATTCCACCCAGCTGGCTGCCTTCCCGTCACCCCGGAGCCCCCGGAAAGGGCCTCAGAAGCACGGCTGAGAGGTTAGAGCGGACATGAACGCTAGCGACGTTGAGCTCAACACCTGATTTACCAAGTTAGGTGTCAAATGCCTAGGACATGCCAGACCCTGTTCTGGGAACACAGAGACGACTGAAATCAGGCACAGCCTCTGGCTTCTCGGCGATCACATTGTGGTGGGTGAGTGGGCGGGGTGGCCCATATTTATCAAGCAATCATACAAGTGTAACAGACGCCATGCTGTGAGCCAGGCTTAGGGAGATCAGCGAGGACTTCCTTAGAGAGGTGGTGCTGGGGCTGAGAGGCAAACATGAGTGGATGTTACCAAGGCAGAGGGAGAGAGCTTTGCAGGGAGAGGGAACAGCAGGGGTTCCCTATGTATGAGATGGTACATAGCAGAGAGAAGGCCGTGTGACTGTTGATAGCAAACGAAGAGCAGAGATGGGGATGCAGCAGGAGTGCGGGGCCATGCCACACGGAGCCCTGGAACCCATGTTCAGTGTGGAGGTCTTTATCCTGAAAGCAACGGGAAGCCATTGAGGGGCTTCAGCTGGGGCGTGGACATGACTGAAATTGAATTTTCAAAAACTGATCTTTGTGACTGCTGTATGGAGGACCAGCTGGCGAGGGGCTAACGGGGAGCTTGCTCTAGGTGAGAGATATTGATGGCTTGGGCTAGGGTGGTGCTGGTGGTAAGAGAAGGGGACAGATTTGAGAGAGGTTTAGGGGGTTAAATCAACACGACCTGGCCATCGTTTGAACCCAGGGGCGACAGGGAGGAGAGTTCTCAGGTTTCCTCAATGGGCAGTGCTATTAAGTGAGATGGAACCGTTGAAAGAGGACCAGGTTTGTAACAGGATTGAGGGTTGAGTTTCAGGTACTTTTGTGCTATCTGAGAGGAGATATCTAGCCCTAGCTGGTTTGGCTCACTGGATGGAGTGTTGGCCTGAGGACTGAAGGGTCCCAAGTTCGATTCCAGTCAAGGTTGCAGGTTCCTCCCCCGCCCAGGCCCTGGTCGGGGTGAGTGCAGGAGGCAACCCATCAATGTGTTTCTCTCACATCAATATTTCTCTCTGTCTCTCCTTCTACCTTCCACTCTCTAAAAATCAGTGGAAAAATATCCTCAGGTGAGGGTCTACAATAATAAAAGCGTAATATGCTAATTAGACCGGACATCCTTCTGGACGTCCTTCCAGATGACCTTCTGGACGAAGCTGGGGCTGCGAGGGAAGCCTGGGTCCGGGTGCTGGAGGGAAGCTGGTGCCGGCAGCCAGGGGAAGGAAAGCCTACTCTGGCATGAATTTCGTGCACCGGGCCTCTAGTAAGTAAGTAAGAAAATAGGAGGAGATACCTAGCAGACCACTATCTATGGATTTGGGGCTGAGAGCAGAGGTCTGAGCTGGAGATCTATGTATCCTTGCATCATCTTCAAAAAGGTAGTGATTCGGTCAGAGTTCCAAAAGAAAACAGATGGTACAATCAAATCAGTATAATCCAGGGAGGATTAATAAAAGGACTATGCTAGGTTTCTGCTAAATAACAAACAGTACCATTACCTCATTGGCTTAATAGAGCAAACATTTTATTTCTAGCTCACAGTTCTGTGGCTTGGTTGCAGTTCAGCTGACTTAGATTGGGCTCAGCTAGGCCAGGCCGACTCCACGCTTCAAGGCCCATTCATGTCTATTCCACCAACTGGCCCCCTCAGGGAGTGGTAGCATATCAAACACTCAGGGTTGGCCTCTGCTGTTGGCTGGTCAGGCATGCAGCAGTGGGCTGGGTGAGGGGAGCCTGTGTTGTGGATGCCTTGACAGTGAGTTCACCAGATCCCTGAGGAAGCACCAGGGTCGCTGGAGGAAGAGGCTGACTGACATCCAGGGATGGGGAGCCCAGTCCACCTAATAAATGGAGAGCCTCCTCTGCAGTAGATGCCCCTGGTGGACACTTACATGGATAGGAATACTTTCAGGTTTCGGGTTTGGTCTCAGAGGTCCACCCACATATGTTTTCTAACCTTGTTCTTTCCAAGTCCCTGACCAACTGAATAATCCATTTGTCACTGCCTACACGGCAGTGTGGATCCAGCAGCCTGGGCATCGCAGTCCCCACAAAGTAAACAACCCCATTTTCTGCCTCCTTGGAGAGTTTTTCTTCATCATGCAGACCCCTTAGAGCAGCAGGCTTTGTCCTCCTCTGTAACAGAGCCCAGGGGCGGGAGGCCATGAGGCCGCGGGCAGAGGAGCAGTCAACAGTAGGTGCCATGGGAATCTGAGCCACCTGCTTGTGCAGTTTTCTCTTGTTTTGCTGACAGGCGTGGGCCTGGCTGCATATATTCCCCTTCTGTTTCATAATGGGAAGTTGTTATGCATGTCCATGTCCAGGTTTAGGTGTGGGAGAGGAGATAACACGCAGCTCATGATAATGGCCAATTGTGGGGAGCTTAACATAGGCTACTGTGCTTTTCACCCTTCTCGCATTCTTCATACTTCATTCATTTAACCTTCATCTTGGAAGTGATGGATGGGCAGTGTCATTATCTCCATTTTACAGGTGGAAAAAGAGAATTTCAGAGAAGTTGAGATAACTTGCTCAAGTCACAGCCCTCAGCATAAGCACAGAGGCAAGACTCCGATACAGAGGTTTCTGACCCCAGAATTCCTCTGCGAACAGACGACAGACAGACACACAGGTGGACTGCACTTAGTGGTCAAGGTGGTTGCAAACTGAAACCAGAAATTCTCACATGGTTGTCCTGGCTGCCAGGGCCCAGAGCCACCATGGAGAAACCCAGGGGTTAGCCTGGCCAGAGAGCCTCTTTCAGCCCCCACTTCTTAGAGGAATTTCTTGAGGCAATGAACAGGACATACTTCCCAAGTCCTTTGAATGAGAATTTAAAAATCCTCACCCGAGGATACGTTTTTATTTATTTTAAAGAGAGAGAGAGAGAGGATCGAGGAACATTAATCGGGTGTCTCCCATATATGCCCCAACTGGAGATTGAACCCACAACCTAGGGAACTGAACCTTTTTGGTGTATGGGACAATACTCCAACCAACTGAGCCACCCAACTGGGTCCCTGGAGAAATTTTTAAAATCCAGAGTTGCATGTTGAATGATAACATGTTGAAACAATAATATTTTGGATGTACAGTACTGGGTTAAATAAAACATATTATTAAAATTTATTTCACCTATTTCTTTTTATTTTTAAAAATGTGACTGCCAGAAAATCGAGTATTGCCCACGTGGCTCGCATTATGTTTTACAGACAGAGCTGGTCTAGAGAGCAGGCCAACCCTGAGGTCAGTTCCGAAGGGACGAAGGCAGGGAGAGGACACTGGGCAGGAGTTTTATGGGGCCGCTTTCCCCTCTCCATCCTCCCCTGCCCCCTTCAACCTCCTCAGAGCAACAAGGGCAATTTATTTTGGGGTGTTTCAGAGAACCCACGAATAAGACAAAGCGGGAGAGAGCTCGGGGCCGGAATGCCTTCTCTCCCTTTCTTCTACTTCTTTCTTTTCTTTGCCTCTGCTCCATCTTCATCCTCATGGCCAACGCCCCATCTCTGTTTCCGGTCCACATGGAGGAAATGGCCTCCACCGAGGGTCCCACGCTTAGATTTCTTTAGCAGATAAATAGCCCCAGTGAGCTTCCATATTAAGCGTTACAATTCCCAGAGAAGGATTGTGATCGGCTCAGCTCGCCTCTGGTCCCTTTCCTGGACCAGTCACCCGTGCCCAGGGCACTATGGGCACATTGCACTAAGCCAGCAGTTCTGAGGGTAAGAACCTCCTTACCAGAGCAGGAGGGCGGGGGTGATGCCCAGAGAAACAGAGAGGTGAGGGGAACAGGACTACACTAAGCAGACAGGCGCAGGAACCACTGGCATCCGCTCAGTGGGACCTCTGAAACTGGGCTGTGGAACACCGGTGCCCACACATATGCTGGCAGGACAGCCAGCACAGGTGGCACCTCCTGGCTGTTTGTTACAGAACGAGCTTACCATTCCTCATCCCCCTTCCCAAATGCATATGTTGAAGCCCCAACCCATCAAGTGACTGTCACTGAACACAGGGCCTTCAGGAAGGAAATGAAGGTTCAATGAGGTCAGTCAGAGGGTGGGACCTAGCCAATCGGACTGGTGTTCTTACAAGAAGCGGAAGAGACACCAGAGAGCGTCCTCTGTCTCTCCACGTGCACAGGCCAAAGGCCGTGTAAGAACACAGCAAGGAAGAGATGGCTCACTAGACATCAACACTGATGGCGCCTTGATCTTGGACTTCCAACCTCCAAAACTGCGAGAAAATGAATTCCTGTTGTCTAAGCCACCCAGGCTGCGGGATTTTGTTCCGGCAGCCTGAGTCCACTCATATGGCGTTCTGATTAAATTCTAATGGACTGCCTGGCTGCCATTAAGCTCCAGTGTGATTTCTCTGAAATTAGTAAGAGGCTTTTGTGAAGTGCGCTTTTGGAAAAGAACATAGGGTAAGATCTTTGCGATCCAGGGGTAGGCAAAGAGTTCTTAGGTTTGACACCAAAAGCATGGTCAATAAAAGCAAATATTGGACCTCATCAAAATGAAAAACTTTTGTTCTTTGAACGTCTACATGAAGAGGCTGAAAAGACAAGCGATAGCCAAGGAGGACATATTTGCAAACCACATATCTGACAAAGTACTACCATCTAGAATATTTGGTAAAAGTCTCAAACCCCAACAATAAGAAACAAACAATCCAGTTAGAAAATGGACAAAAGACATGAAGAGACACTTCACCGAAGAGGATACACAGATGGCAAGTAGGCACATGGGAAGATGCTGAACATTATTAGCCATTAGGGCAATTCAAATTAAGACCACAAGGACATATCACCACAAACACATACATCTGAGTGGCTACAAATCAAGAAGAATGACAATCTCAAATGCTGAAGAAGACACAGAGAAACGGGATCACTCCTATATTGCTGGTGGGACTGGAAAACGGTGCAGGCACTCTGGAAAGTTTATCCCTTTCTTTTAAAATTAAACATGTGACTACCATGAAACTCAGCGATTGCGCTCCTGGGCATTTATCCCAGAGACATGAAAACTACGTCCACATGAAAATCTGTACATGAATGTTCACAGCAGCTTTATGTATAATAGCCTAACATGAGAATCAGTAGAGCTGTTCTTCAGCAGATGAATGGTTAAATACTATGGCATTCCATACCATGTGGTATGCCCAGACCATGGAATACTACTTAGCAATAAACAGAAATGAATTATTGATACACAAAACAACCTGAATGAATCTCTAGAAAATTATGCTGAAAAAAGCCAATCCCAAAAGGTTCCATACTGCGTGATTCCATTTCTATAACATTTTTGAAATGAGAAAGTTTAGAAATGTAGAACAAATGAGTGGTTGCAGGGTTCGGGGACAGAGTGGGAGGGAGACGGGTGTGTATAAAAGGGCAACAGGAAGTCCCTGTGGTGATGAGACTGTTCAGTATCTTGGCAGTGGTGGTAGATAGAAGAGCCTCTACAGGTGATAATATTGTATAGGACTTCACACACGCACACACATGCACACACAAGTACAAGTGAAACTAGGGGAATCTGAGTAATATCAGTGGACTGTATCAATATCAATATCTTAGTTGTGATATTATAATACAGTTCTCCAACATATTAGCATTGGTGGAAACTTGGAAAAGCATACACACAATCTCTCTGTTATTTTTTATAACTGCATGTGAATCTACAGTGATCTCAATGAAAATTCCAAGTAAAAACATGTATTACTTCCTCTGAGCTTGCGCTGCAGGGCGAACCATGACTGTTTTGTAATTGTCTGTAGCCGGTCTCCCGGACCAATGGAGCTACTCAAAGTAGAGGCCGCGTGTCCCCTCTGTAGCCCTAGTGCTGGCTCCACGTGAGCCTCAATATGCTTTGGGGGAATTCAATTCTTCAGCTCCATATGCGCCGCGGGGCTTTGCATGGATAAATCTCCAGTGACTTCCGTGGATTGGAACTGGGTTAGAGTGTAGCGCATGGCATGTCTTTGTGCTTTATCCTCAGCAGCGATGGGGAGGACTCCTAGTCCAAGCAGCCTCAGCAGGACGGAGGGAACGACAAAGGGGGCATTTCTGGGGAGTATCGAGTAGCTGACCATCCATTTAACAGGAGCTTTGGGGGCAGGGGAGAATTAGGTAGGGCATTTGATTTCAGAAATGTTAAGACCTGAGGCCACTGTGTCCCTTTGACTCAGAATATAACGGCAATGGGGGGAAAGTGACTTTACAGCCTGAAAACCTGCCTTTTTGTCCTGGGAGGCGTTCATTAGTTTCCCAAATTGGATACTGTATTGGGAAAAATAAACAGAAAGGAAGGGAGAGGGAGAGGGAGAGGGGACAGGGGAGATGGGACGGGGGAGAGGTAGAGGGAGAGGCAGAGGGGGAGAGGGAAGGAGAGGGGAAGGGGAGGGGGAGAGGGAGAGGTAGAGGGGGAGAGGGAAGGGGGGAGGGAGAGGGGAGGGGAAAGGGGGGACAGGGGAGAGGGGAAGGGGAGGGGGAGAGGGAGAGGTAGAGGGGGAGAGGGAAGGGGGGAGGGGAGGAGAAAGGGAGGGGAAAGGTGGGAGAGGAGAGGGGACAGGGAGGGGGAGGGGGAGAGAGAGGTAGAGGGGAAAGGGGGAGTGGGAAGGGGGAGGGGAAATGGGGGGAGAGGAGAGGGGACAGTGGAGAGGGTAGGGAGAGGGGGAGAGGGAGAGGTAGAGGGGGAAAGGAAAGGGGATAGGGAGGGGAAAGGGGGAGGGGGAAGGGGGAGAGGGGACAGGGGAGAGGGGAGGGGGAGAGGGAGAGGTAGAGGGGGAGAGGGAAGGGAATGGGGAGGGGAAAGGGGGAGTGGGAAGGGGGAGGGGGAAGGGGGGAGAGGGGAGGGGGAAGGGGAGAGGTAGAGGGGGAGAGGGAAGGGAATGGGGAGGGGAAAGGGGGAGTGGGAAGGGGGAGGGGGAAGGGGGAGAGGGGACAGGGGAGAGGGGAGGGGGAGAGGTAGAGGGGGAGAGGGAAGGGAATGGGGAGGGGAAGGGGGAGGGGGAAGGGGGAGGGAAAAGCGGGGAGAGGGGACAGGGGAGAGGGGAGGGGGAGGGGGAGAGGGAGAGGGAGAAAGTGTAGGCGGTAACTATTGGAGAAAGGAGCATGTCTGAAGTGAGTGAGCTACACCATATGAACACCAAAAACCCGGAGTGTTTTCTCGGCTAATATTACCCACTGAAACCAAAGGGTGGGAGATTCTGCGTTCCTGCTGGCTGACGCCGCTGACAGCACGCTGTTTGGACAGAATCCCAGACACTGCTGGCAGAGGCATCATTTCTCTTTAACTCTTTAACTGCTAGTGCCTTCATTCTCCCTGTGCCTCCAAATTCAGGCCGCCGGAAGGACTTTGTCCAAGCCTTCCGGATAGTTCTTGCCAGTTGTGACTAAAATAAAATCACTTCCTTCTATGGGATGATTTGGTAGCTGTTCCCCAAAACAGTTTCTGGCCCCTTCAAAAAAATTCCCCTCATGGGCCAGGAACAGATGCTTGGAATTCCTCTTTGACAAAAGGAATTCTCCTTTCCAGCCTTCACTTTCAAATGCAAATCATCTCAGAGTGGGGATACAATTTGCTGCAATATAAATCAGTTTGTCAGAGATTAGCTATGAATTCTTGCTCACACAAATATGATACAAATTGAAAACAGTACGGATAAAAGACTGTATGAGGGACCCTGGCCTCTAGATCCTCCAGAGAATCATTTTCTTTGGACACTCATTTTCTGGCATTTGTGGGGCAAGAGTGAAGTGCAATAATTTGAAACTAAAGTTCAATTCAGCATCAACTCTTTCAGATACGGAAGTAGGAACTAGAGATACTTCCTATCCTTATGGACCTCAGGATGACGTGCAGGGAATAAAATACGTGAAGGGCAATTTATAATATAAACACTAAGCACTGAAAAATAGCAGAACATGTCATTGTGGCACAAGAATAACTTAAATGAAAGGCAATTGACAAGAAGCAAATACAAGAGCTCTCTGCCCTCCCCCATTTGCCTAAGAGCATGACATACATTTGTACCTGAGTGTCCCCAGCCCCTTAATCACTGGAGACAACTCTAGATCCTGATCAGCCCAGACACATCACCAAGGAATCTACACAGCAAACTACACTGAGTGGCCAGATTATGATGATGTCTGAACGCATAATAATCTGGCCACTCAGTGTGTATATATATATATATAGAGGCCCGGTGCATGAATTCGTGCATGGGTGGGGTCCGGCCAGCCTGGCCAGGGGGAGGGGACATGGGCGGTTGGCTGGCCTGCCTGCTGATCGAACTCCTGGTCGAGGGAACAATTTGCATATTAGCCTTTTATTCTATAGAATACACACTGAGTGGCCAGATTATTATGCGTTCAGAGATCATAATCATCTGGCCACTCAGTGTATACTAACTAGATCTTCTCTTCCCTTAAAGGTTGCCCCCATATATTTGCCTTCCCACGATTTGCCACCCTAGAAACTCAAAGTCCTTTGCCTTTGCTTCGTTACTTCTCTAAAAATGTACTGTTCTTTGTTAAGATGCTATGCAAGCCCAAGTTCTAACCACCTTTTTGAGTTACTCATCTCTGAGTGCTCCCATGTGTATGTGTAATAAACATGCTAACAAATGTCTGCTTGCTTTTCTCTTCTTCATCTGTCTGTGGTTAGTCTAATTTACAGTGCTCCAGCCACTGAACCTAAGAAGGGTAGAGGGTAAGGAGATAGGTGGGAAAAGGTGAACCTTGACCTTTAGTTGATATCATACACAAAAATTAACTTGAAACAGCTCAAAGACTTTAACATTAAAGCTAAGACTTCAGGAAAAAGAATTAGAGAAAAATCTTCTCAGTTTTAAGATAAACAAATATTTCTCAGCAAACAAAAAACACCAGCCACAATGGAAAATCATTGAAAAAAATGGACGTAATAAAAATGAAAACTTCTGCTTTTCAAAAGACAGTATTAAGAAAAAAAAAAGCCACAGACCAAGAGAAAATATTCATAATATATCTGGGTAACAAAGGACTTGCATGCTGGATATACAGCTGACCTTTAAGCAACATGGAGGTTAGGGGTGCCAACTGCCTGCACAGTTGAAAATCCAAGTATAACTTTTAGTCAAAATACTGTTTTTGAAAGTTACTTAGGTATGTTCTTTTCTAGCAGTAGGATTCTTGATTCTGGAAGCTTCTTCAAGCAACCCGCGTCCCTCCTCACGGTCTTGGTACTCATTTTATCCACATACACGACCATAGCGTACTGGGTTTAACATCATGACCCCTTTTCTTCTAGAGTGCGGGCATTTTTAAGGTCTTACTTTTATTTATTTACTTATGTTTATAAAATTTATTTCAAGTCACAGAACTAAATTTGCCTCAGTCAGGCTTGGTCTTATTTCATATTCCTAGAATTCAATTGCTCATGTGTACCAGAGGTGACATTTATAATAGCCATTTGCTCAATAAACCTAAACCAGGTTCATTTTTTAAAACGACAAATGTTTGTAAAAGACTGACTGGTGTGGCTCAGTGGTTGAGTGTGTCGACCTATGAACCCGGAGGTCATGGTTCAATTTTGGTTCGATTCCTGCTCAGGGCACAGGCCCAGGTTGTGGATTCTATCCCCAGTGAGGGGCGTGCAGGAGGCAGCCGATTGGTGATTCTCTCTCATCATTGATGTTTCTGTCTCTCTCTCTCTCCCCATCTCTCTTCCTCTCTGAAATCAATAAAACATTATATATATGGACTGAATGAAGACAACTAATCTAAATGGTATTTTACAATGTGTAGTCTTTGTTGGGAGAAAGTTCCCCACAGGTCGCTCATGTTTTTGTGTATTTCACAAGTGAGCCACTGACTGTACTTTGTTCTGGACTATCTTTTTAAGAGGGTTTATAGAATACATCCTTGAAGAGACAGTGTCTCCTTCCAAAGAAAAGGGCAGGCATGCTTACTGTTCAGTATAATAAAGAGAACGTGCTGAAACCGGTTTGGCTCAGTGGATAGAGCGTCAGCCTTCGGACTGAAGGGTCCCGGGTTCGATTCCGGTCAAGGGCATGTACCTTGGTTGCGGGCACATCCCCAGTAGGAGGTGTGCAGGAGGCAGCTGATTGATGTTTCTCTCTCATCCGATGTTCCTAACTCTCTATCCCTCTCCCTTCCTCTCTGTAAAAAATCAATAAGACATATTTTTTAAAAAATAAAGAGAACGTTTATATCTGGAGCAAAGGGCAAGCACACTTGCTACGCAGTAATTTTCAGTCTGTCTCTGAAGTGAAGGGCGGGCATGCTTCTGCCCATTATGAAGATGCAGGTTCTCTGAGCTCAGTTTCCCTTCTGCAACACACCCTGCTGCACGTGCAGGTGTCACCCGGACCTCTTTACACGGCCCGTGAGAATCTGTGGATCGGGCATATGGATTTGGCTGGTAGGACAACAAAGCCCAGATTGATTCACACGGTTTATTCCTCACACAGCCAGGAAAAGAAAGACCATCATGGTCTCAGCTCCCTGAGTCCCTCGTCCTGTAGGACATTAAGACAAAAAAGGCCAGAAGACAGGCATCATGAGTCATGGAGCCTTGTCTGGACTGCACCCAAGTAGCGTTATAGCCTGCAGCTCTGCCCTAAGGGGGAGGAGGCAAGGTGGAAGGTACCATACTTCACTGGAGCCAGGGAGGCGATGAGAAACTGTCTCACTGGTAGCCTCCCTCCAGACAGAGAGGCAGATGAGAACTGGCCCTGGGGCAGCTCCTCCTAAGACTGCCTACCCTCCCAGGTTCCGGAGGGTCACAGGGCCTTCCACCAAGGCAGCTCCCCCTGCGGCTGAAGGAGCCTCTGGGACAACATCTTTATCATGGGGGTGCCAGAGGAGGAGAGAGGGAGCAAAGAATTAAAAACCTATTTGAAGCAATAATGACAGATAACTCCCCTAACTTGGCAAAGGGACTAGACATACAAGCCCAGGAAGCACAGAGTCTCAAACAAGGTGAACCCAAAGAGGCCCACACCAAGACACATCATAATTAAGATGCCAAAGTAAAGACGAAGAGAGAATCTGAAAAGCAGCAAGAGAAAAGCAGTTAGTTACTTAAAAGGCTGTTCTCATTTGACTGTCAGCTGATTTCTCAACAGAAACTTTGCAGGCCAGAAGGAATTGGCACAAAATATTCAGAGATGGAAAGCAAGGACCTACAACCAAGATTACTCTACCCAACAAGGCTATCATTTAGAATCAAAGGACAGATAGTTTCCCAGACAAGAAAAAGCTAAAGGAGTTCATCACCACTGTGAGAATGAATCAGTGATCTTTTCTGTCAAAGGAAGGAGCTCGCTGCCCTCTTAGGTCCTGCCATCTTGATCTGACCTTCAGACTCTCAGGGGGCCGCCATCTTGGGCTCCGCCTTACCCCTCCCCTTCCTCTGAATTAGCCAATCGTGCAATAATGGAAATCCGAGTTCTGAGCCCTGACCAATCAAGTCAGAGTCAGAGTGAGGGGCAGGGCAGATCGCATCAGGGAATAAAACCCGAATGGACTTCCCATTCAGTGTGCTTTGCCCATGATTTTCAGCTGGCAGGCACCCTGCTGCAGAAGTAAATTTGCCTTGCCAATCCAGTTTTGCGTGTTTGTCTCATTCCTGCGACACTGTTGATGAGCATTTCTAACACCACCTCCTACTACCACCACACTGGGGCTTAAGTTTCAATATATGAAAGGAGGGGAAGGGAGGACACACAAATATTCAGTATATAGCAGAAGTGTAAACAGCTTCTTAACCCACCTCCCTGCCTCAGAAGCTAAAGAATGCCAGAAAGAAAGAGAAATCACAGCCCTGACTAAGGACTTAAAGGCATCAGAGTTGGTAACTAATGTAATATCTCAATACAATGGCCCTGAGTGGCTAATAAGAAAGACTAACAGGAGCTAAAGGCTTACAGCAGATTTAAAAATATATATTTACTGCTGAAAATATTACATATGTCCCCTTTTTTCCCTATTGACCCATTCTAGCCCTCTCTCGCCCCCACCCCCCACCCCAGGCCCTCACCACCCTATTGTCTGTGTCCAGGAGTTATGCATATATGCATACATATTCTTTGGTTGATCTCTTCTCACCCACCCCCACTTCCCCTCTGAGATTCATCAGTCTGTTCCATGCTTCCATGTCTCTGGATCTATTTTGTTCATCAGCTTATTTTGTTCATTAGATTCCACATATGAGTGAGATCACGTGATACCCGTCTTTCTCTGACTGGCTTATTCACTTACCATAATACGCTATAGGTCCACCCATGCTTTGCAGATGGAAAGAGTTCTTCTGTTTTTACACACTCTCTGGCCCCTATCTTTGTTGGATTGGGATCTACATGTGAACTATGTGATTTCCGTGCATCTTAAAATTTAAGAGTCTCTGCAATGCATAAAGACTAATTTTCTGCCCTAGCCGGTGTGGCTCAGTGGATAGAGCGTCAGCCTGCAGACTAAAGGGTCCCAGGTTCTATTCCAGTCAAGGGCACGTACCTCGGTTGCAGGCTCCTGGCCCTGGTAGGGGTGCATGCAGGAGGCAACCAATTGATATGTCTCTCTCACACTGGTGTTTCTCTGTGTGTGTGTCTCTTCCTCTCCCTTCCACTCTCTCTAAAAATCAATGGAAAAATATCCTCAGGTGAGGATTTAAAAACACACACAAAAAAACTGAACATTGACCCATGGAAGCCATATGACTCTCCAGCCCGATATCCCTATTGGGGATAGGTCAACTCAAACTCCATGACCCCAGCCCTGGCTGGTGTGGCTCAGTTGGTTGAGTGTTGTCCCCATGCACTGAAAGGTCACCAGTTCAATTCCTGGTCAGGACACATGCCCAGGTTGCAGTCAAAGTGCATGCAGGAGGCAGTCAATAGATGTTTCTCACATTGATGTTTCTCTCTCTCTCTCTCTCTCTCTCTCAAATCAATAAAAACATATTTTAAAACAAACAAACAAAAATTCTGTGACTCTATGACCCCCCCCCCCCGTGAGATGAGCCAAATAACTTCACTTGTCAAGAGGAAATGGCATATTAAGAAAGCAGCTAGCCTGGCTCAAGCAGTACTTCAATGTTATGTGGAAAAGTGACAGCTACCCATCCCTTTGGGGGAACAATTTATCCCCCACTCTGTTGCCTGAAGCAAAGCCACTGGTTCCAGGGGACCCTTGATTCATAGAAGCTCCCTAATGGCTGGGCCTGCTTCACTGATGGTTCTCATGGAAACCCAATGGTGCCCATGGTATGCCATAGCTATTCAGCCTCACCACCAACTACGCACATGAACATGACTCCCCGCAGCGGGCAGAGCTCAATGCCATTCTCATCTCTCTGACCAATGCGCCCGTGGACGGACCGTTATTTTTCTTGACTGACTTATTGGCTATTGCCGATGGCCAAGCTGCTGCTTCTGCCACTTGGAAACCTCTAAGGACCCCCTCTTGGGGGCCATGTGCTGTGGAAACCAATGACGACTCCTGACCAAACTGTCTGGGTTACTCATGGAAAGGCCAATTCTCTGAGGAGAGCATCTATACTAATAAAAGGGTAATATGCTAATTATAGTGGTTGTCTTCCGGACATCTTTCCAGACAAAGCCGCAGTGGCTACAAAGGCCAAGGCTCAGGCAGCCATAACCAGCTGCAGTGGCAGCAGCATTGGGGTTATGGGGGTGGTGCCTCCAGAGGGAGGCCAGACTGGGGGCCAAGGCACAGGCAGTTTGGGGTGATCAGGCTGATAGGGGAGGGCAAGGTAGGGGCAATCAGGCTGGCAGGAGATCAAGGTAGGGGCGAGCAGGCAGGCAGGCAGTGGGGTTAGGGACAATCAGGCAGGCAGGCAGGTGAGTGGTTAGGAGCCAGCGGTTCCGGATTGTGAGAGGGATGTCCGACTGCTGGAAGTTGGACATCCCCTGAGGGGTCCCAGATTGAAGAGGGTGCAGATTGGGCTGAGGGGCACCCCCCCCACCCCCCCAGTGCACGAAATTCGTGCACCGGGCCTCTAGTCTGAAAATAAAGCTGCAAATGGAGCCTGCACTGCCCGGATTATCAACACTGCTGCGTAGACCAGACACGGCAACACTTCCACCCTCACATACGGGGAACGAAATAAAGAACTTCATGTTTCTGATGCACAGGCTACCGCTGCATGCCAGGCTTGCGTCTCCCCGTGAGGGAGCTCACATTACAAGGGGCACTGGCCCCACCTGTGCCTGGAAGATTGACCGTATTGGACCTTTGGGCCCCTTGTAGGCCTACCCCTGGGGCCTCTCTGCTGTTGACATTTTTTCAGGTGCCCGTCCTGCCGCTCCAGTCTGATCAGCTGAGTCCAAACAAATCACTTGGGTCCTTGAAGCTAATCTCTGTCATGTGATCAGCTTCCCAGACCATTTGCAGGCTGACAATAATGCCTCTTTTGTGGCAAAAGCCACACACAATGGGCTGATTGTCAGGGTATTCAATAAGTTTTTCCATTCACCTACCATCCACAGGCATCTAGTATTGTGGGGTTTCACCAGCCTCCTCAAAAATCGCCTTTGAAAGACTTCTGACTCTATTTCCCTCACCTCCTCCTGGTCTACACAACTTAATAAGGCAGTTTGGTCACTAAATGCAGTTGTCCCCGCAAAAGAATCCTCCCTTCTCAGCTACCTCCTGGGGAATGATCAGGACAAAAGAGATGGCGTTACTACAGACCTATTTTGAAAACGCAGGACTCCATCCTGACCATTTCTAGGCGTGACGCTTCTTTCTTCCCCTAATGGCAACTCCAAGACAATGGTGGGTACACTGGGGGGCAGTTTAGTCCAAAAAGGGCCCAGAGGGTTGAAACTAATTCTGGTTCAGCCATCTGGATTCTCTTGTTGGACTGCCATGGTCTGTAATGGTTCCAAGTTTCTTTTCTTTTTTAAAATCTATATGAGATGACAGATATTAACTTACTATGTTAATCACTTCACAGTATATATGTCAAATCATTATGCTACACACCTTAAACTTACACAGTGCTGTATGTCAACTGCATCTCAATAAAATGGAAATTAAAAGGAATTGATGAAATATGAAAGTAGGTCTCTATTTAGTTTGCTTCCAGTCACTTTCACATGCCGGTATCTACAACCAAGTTCATTTTCTGGGCATAATTCTCAGGCCTGCTTTATTCTTTCCTTCCTTATTGTTTCCATGCCTTTCATCTCTTAATGTCAGCTAACTTGTTGTCATCGGAAACAATAGAGGGATGATTACCATAATCTGATCTATGTCTCCACGCTGGATCCATTGTTCATCTTAATGTTTGATAAAGAATTGAATAAGAAATTTATCTCTCGGGTCCAGAAGCAGTTGGATTTTCCAGCCCTGTAAGGCCTTTGCAGCTTTAAATATGATTCCATTTCCTTCCACCTCTGCTTGCAAACTGGCTGTTCCTTGCTTGAGCTCATCTTTTTCTTATAATACCTTGCTACAGAAGCAAGGAGAAGCCACTACACATTACTTTCTGGCTTTTGCCCTATGCTGGGGGCTTGGTAGGCAGGTGGTCTGCCTTCCAAGTTAACACAGGTAACATTTGTACCAGCTGTTTTGGAGTCCCCAGATTTCTAGCGTGCACTGTTTATTTCTTCATCATATGCTGCCTAGGCATTGAGCAAATGTTTCAAAAGTTAGGTTTTTGTTACAGCAGTACTCCACTTTCATGGTACCAATTCCTGTATTAGTTAAGGAAGGCCTAGATGCTAAAGTAAAGAGGCATCCTAAAATTTACAGGCTGAAAACACCACCTTTGTTTCTATCATGTCACATTCTGAACTGAGGGTTCTATGTCTCTACACAGATCTGCCATCTTTTATAGGAGATTTTATTTTCCTTAACATATTTTTATTGCTTTCAGAGAGGAAGGGGGAGAGAGAGAGAGAGAGAAACATCAATGATGAGAGAGAGTCATAGATCGGCTGCCTCTTGCACGCCCCACACTGGAGATCGAGCCCACAACCCGGGCCTGTGCCCTGACTGGGAATCAAACCGTGACCTCCTGGTTCATAGGTCTATGCTCAACCACTGAACCACGCTGGGTGGGCTGGTAGGAGATTTTCAAGGTCACTGTGGTCATATCTATTCCCACCAGTGGGACAGGAGAAGGAGGGATCATCCAGAGCCAGGAAATGTCTCTCAAGCAATAGATTGTACTCATTATTTTGCTCAAATTCCAATGATTAGAGCTCAGTCATGTGGTCACATTTAGTTTCCAGGGAAATGAGCTGGGTATCCATATACTAGTACTTAGTATTGGTTGAATATGCTTTCAAGTCCACTCGTTTCCGACGTAAGGGAGGCTGTTCGAATCTCCGTGTTCGTGACAAAGGGGAAATGCTGCTTTGCTGTAAGAATGAAGTCAGGCATGCCAGGATGCCACCATCCCGCATCTGCTGCGCTTGATAAGCGCTCGGCAGTCCAGCTGCTGAGGGGCCCCGCTGGGGGCTGGCTGATAAGAACACGTGAAGAAGCAGCTATGACCAGGGGGGTCATAGCTGACAGTCCGTGGGGGCTATTGCAGAGTTCTGGTTCGGGCGAGGCGGCTCTTCGCGAACCTAAAACCTCTCCGAAGACCCTGGAGACGCTGCCCCTCCCCGGCCAGGAGACTCTGCGGTGGGCAGTGGCATCAGACTGGCAGCGGTCTCTGGAGGAACAGCCCTGGAGCAGCTCGGCCTGCCCGCGAACACTGGTGTCTTGGTTCCCTAGCAACAAGGCCAGCAGAGGGGACGCTGACTTTGGCGCTGGCAGCTGGAAGTCAGCTCCAGGTTGGCCACATCTTTCCAGAATGCCTCCTTGTATAAAAAGGCACATCTCATAATAAACTTGAACTTTATTCCTTCATCTCCCCTCGCCTGAAACAATAGTGTGATTACGCTGTCATTTGTTTGCAGTATGTTATTTTTTTATTTGGCTTATTAAGAGATACTATCCTGTATACTACTGGCTTGTGAAACTATTATAATTTCCACAGTGAACCTGTGCTAAATAAATTGCTGGCAAATGCCCGGCCGGCATGGCTCAATGATTGAGCGTCGACCTATGTACCAGGAGGTCAGGGTTTGATTCCCGGTCAGGGCACAGGCCTGGGTTGTGGGCTTGATCCCCAGTGTGGGGCGTGCAGGAGGCAGCTGATCCATGATTCTCTCTCATCATTGACATTTCTATCTCTCCCTCTCGCTTCCTTTCTGAAATCAATAAAAAAAAAAAAGGTTTTTTTTTTTTAAATAAAATAAATTGCTGGCAAAGATAGACTCAGTCTCTGAGTATAACTTTTGGTACCTCCCAAAACAAAACACTATTTTTTAAAAATATCTTTTATTGGTTTTTAACAGAGAGAAAGGGAGAGGGATAGAGAGTTCGAAACATCGATCAGCTGCCTCCTGCACACGCCCCACTGGGTATGTGCCCGCAACCAAGGTACATGCCCTTGACCGGAATCGAACTTGGGACCCTTGAGTCTGCAGGCTGACGCTTTATCCACTGAGCCAAACCGGCTAGGGCAACAAAACACTATTATCTCAGTTACAATAATGGAGAGAATGGATTTTGGTGAAAAGCCAGCAATTTCCATCACAGAATATAATTCCCAACAAATTTAAATTGACATTTTAAAATAAAATTTACATTACTTTTTCGAATGCATCCAGTGGACTCTAAATTCTTTAGTGTTTTAATATCCACCATTGTCTTTTTTAAAACCAACTTGAACAGGTTCTGTAACAGCTGGATATAGTGCATTGTTTCTGACTCCTAGATGCCACCATTCCATTTTACTCTCCCTGCAAAACGTTATACTAATGTAATCTATTTTAGGTTTAAAAAATCTTTTATTAATCATCCTACCACACTTTGCAGAAACAAAAATATATGCATATATATATATATGTGTGTGTGTGTGTGTGTGTGTGTCAAAAAAGCTGGAAAATTATATGTACATATACATACATACACACACACACACCAATATACAAATATGTAAATGTTTCTGTGACCAAAAGGCTCTAGGTATTAAATATGTGTTCTAGATGAAATTATCCTTACAGTAAATAGTACCAACCGATCAAAACAACATAATTTATTATAGATTTTAAAATTAAACCTTTATTTAATATACATCACTTATTAAGTTGGATGGGCTTTTTCTTAACAGTCTATGTGTCCATGGTTGACCAGTACTTATGCAAAAAATGAGAGCAATTCAACAGCCATTATGTTCCTATTTTTAATTTTTATAGGTTTAGACATTGAGAAAATGTACTAATATGTAAGGTAATAACGGAAGAGTTTTGCTATAGTAACGCTCGTTAATTCTTTGAACTCCTTGTCTTACGGAGTATGGGGAAGAGGAGACTATGTTCAGGGACCTTCAAGGCAGAAATTTCTCCTATTACAATACTGGGCCCTACAGACAAGGCCATCATGTTGCCCAACTACAGGAGGCACCGAGGCCGCTCCTCCCTAGAGCCAATAGTTTACAAGGGCACACTTGATTGGTAATAATAAAAAAGAAAAGAAACAAAGACACTTAAAGATGTGAACGTGTGTCCTCCTGGGAAGATGGAGACAGTCGCCTTGGGAAAGTGTGGAGAAGGGGAGGTTGACAACCAAAGCCAAGTCTCATTTTGGTCAGGACTGACTCCGGCAGCCGGGTGTGGTGCCATGATCTGTGGACCAGAAGCGCCACAGAGTTCATGCCGCCAGGAGCAACCCCAGCCGCCGAGGGAAGGGAACTGGATTCCAAATCCTCACGTGCACACCCACCTGCACCATTCTCCACCACCCTGGGAGACATGGCGGAGACGTGGCGGGTCCCTGGAGTGCCGCGAGGGCCGCGTTCCTTTGCCTCTAGCCCAGGGGTCTCCCGTCTTCTGCCAGAATCTATGCACCTGTGCAGGCTAACTGGGTAGTTTGCAAGGAAGGCCAAACCTCAGACCCTTCACAGTTCTTGACATTTATGTCATGTCATACTATGTAAGTACATAATCTCTACGCGTATATAGCTTTTCTGGAATTTCTCCAATAAGCATTTATTCTTTTTAATATTTTAAATGAGTGAATGACCCTGTACACTTCTTGACAATAACACACTCTTGGTTGGTTTCCTTCCCTTCTTGTCCCAGGACCCCAGTCTCCCACTGGTGCTTTCGAGATTCACCTCCCAAATAAACAACTGGCAGTCGAAGTCCTGACTCAAGGTCTTAGACAACACAACCCAAGGCAGTATGTTCCGGAGGTGTCTGTTCAATCACCCTCCACACTCCAGTCTGAAAGAGAGATTAATGCCCGTTTCTGTTAGAGGCAGTGGACTGGGGGCAGAGTGGGGAGGTGAGGGGGGGAGCCTGAGGCCTTTTATGTGCGTCCTGCTGCTCCTCATAGGCCTCATCACTGCAGCTCTGACCTCCTACCACCTTCGGATACCCTTTTCTTTTCTTTCCATTGATTTAATTCCCAAATAACACAGTCCTTTAATGACTATGAAGTGGTTTACACCCCACGGATAATGGAGTGCAATGATTGAGGTGGGATGTGGTACATTTTCCTGAACAATGAATTACAGTAATAAACATTCATCAACTACTGAATAGGAAACACCAAAAACTATTTAGTTTAAAAAAGCATTCCAGTAATAAGTGCAAATAAATAAAAGGCAGAGTCAAATTAAAATGCAAAATAGCAACTAGACAAATAACTCTAAAGAAAGGATAAACCAGAGGGGACCTTAAAGATAGAGAGCATGGAATTTGATTTGAAATGTTTTTCTTTCATATGCATAATAAAACATGCTATTCATATTCAACTCTTCTGCAAAATGTAATGAGTAGAGCAAATCCAATTTGAAATAAGGATGCTTCTAAAAGGCAGTCGGACCTTTTTAAAAATACAAATTAAAATTAAAATCAACTACTCTTTAGGGATGACCTTTTAAATTTTAAAGATCTTTTCCCTCCTACCTGGAAAGTCCTCTTTTCCCCCCTCAACCTCTGTCTATTCAAAACCTCTACGGCACTTAAAAAACGAACTTGAGTGTCCCTGTCCTCCAGAGTCACCTCACAGCACTTATTATCTTTACTACTCATTTTGGCACTTAATAATAATAGCTACCATTTAGTGAGCATTTATTATGTGCCGAGTCCTGAACGAAATCTTCTGGGGGCAATTAGCTCACTAAATAAACACAACAATTCTTAAGGCAGCTACTCTCACCAGAGCTATTTACATGAAAGAAAATGGAGGTACTGAGTAACTTCTTCAAGATCACAAAGTGAGTTGCCGAGTTAGGATTCCATCTGTTTTTGTTAGTTTTCCATTTCGGGACCTACTATAGTCATATACCGCTTAATGACAGGGACACATTCTGAGAAATGCGTTGTTATGTGACGCTGTCATTGTGCAAACATCACAGGGTGTGTGTATACAAACCAAGAGGCAGAGCCTACGCCACACTCGGGCTCAGTGGAAATGAATGCGGTGCTGTCCAGTTAGATGCCAAGGTTTGAGAAACTGCAGTGCCTAACAGTATTCCCATTCCATTAGCAGGAACTGCAGCTTTATAAAAATGAAATAAATACATTGTTTTTTCCCCCATTAATATGTATTCTTTTTTCAAAAGGCTAGTAAACTGTTAAAACACAAATACCTATTAAGTTGTTTGGATTCAACTACTTAATAGATGTAACTCGTAGGTATTTATTTTGGCCTACGAGCTCCATGAAAACATTACTGAGATGTTAAGGGGTCTATGAACTCTGGGAACCAAGAAAATTTGGGAAGTTCAAGCATTTCTTGGCCTCCAGCTAGTGTTGCTAACTGATGCAAGGAAGTGGGCAAATGGGGGAAAGGAGGTTGGATGAGAGTATGTGTGGTCTACAACTGACTCTTCTCAGGAATTTCTGGGCCATCCTTTCTCAGATCCAGTGAGACAGAGGAGAAAACTATGTGAGGTGATATGTTACTTAGCTTGATTATGGCAATTATTTCAAAATGTATACATATATCAAACCGAGTCATACACCTTACATGTATGTGAGTTTTATTTGTCAAGTACTCCTCAATAAATATGCAAACAGTTTTCCTGTGTAATATCAACAGAACCCTCCTTTGGAATTAAAAAACTATTTTATTAAAAATTAAATTGCTGGCCCTGGCTGGATAGCTCAGTTGATTAGAGGATCATCCTGATCCACCAAGATTGTGGGTTCCATTCCCTTCCCATTCAAAGCACATACAAGAAGCAACCAAGGAATGCATAAAAAAGTGGAACAACAAATCGATGTTTCTCTCTCTCTCTCTCTCTCTCTCTCTCTCTCTCTCAACCAATAAATAAATAAAACAAAAATTTTAAAATCAAATTGCTTTTGAAATTATTTCTTGAATATTGAACTTCTTTGAAAACAGCACTACGTTAAGACTGGATCGTGGTATAGCTCAAGTTTATGTGGGTTATATATGCAACCATTATCTCTTTTCTGTTTAAAATATCTGTGGGCAACACTGTTTGTTGTTGTTAATCCTCAACCTGGGGATATTTTCATTGATTTTAGGGAGAGAGGAAGAGAGAGGGAGAGACAGAGAGAAACATCGATGTGAGAGAGACACATCAACTGGTTGCTTCTTGCACAAGCCCTGACCAGGGCTCGGACAAGGGAGGAGCCTGCAACCAAGGTATGTGTCCTTGACCAGAATCGAACTTGGGACCCTTTGGTCAGCAGGCCGAACACTCTATCCACTGAGCCACACCGGCTAGGGCTGTGGATAACACTTTAATAGCAATAAGCACACCTAGTGCCCAGAACTTTGTAGAGATACATCCCACTAAAAAGAACCAGGGCTGCTGGGGAAGTGCATGATTCTAATTCCAGGCTGGAGTAGGGAGAGTAAAATGAGGGTTTAGAATACTTTGTGCCAGAAAATATGGGCGTACTCAAAAATTGATGGGGCCATGTAAAAGAAATACAGAAGCCAGTTTGAGAGGGCTCCCATTTGCTAAATTTGGGACAATTTGAGTATCGAAATGAATAATGATTGGAATAAATTGTAACGCATTGAGTAAAAAGAAATTCAAACCAACACTAGTCTTGAAAAAATTAAGGAGGGGAGGAGGAGCAGGTAACATTGTTTACAGAAGAATGCTAACTCACAAATGTAAAATTGTTAGAATTAGCAAACCAACGTTTGCAATTACCATTATAATAACTGATTCAGGCAAGAATCATCAATAGATATAAAATCATTGAGTGAAAAGATTGTTAGGGAAGAATATATTCACACAGCCTCAAAGTATAATCAATTACAATGGCTAATTACCAAGAATAAAAAAAAAATGGTACCTTTGTAAGTGCAAAGGTCTGGTAGATACCACTTGAACAAAATGATCAAACTTAATGTCACCATACTGATATCATGTGTTCTCTGATATGATGTACTCAGGACACAAATCACACGGAAGTATTCCTGTGGGGGAGAAAAAGGTTCTAATCATAAGAAGACAAAAAATTCAGGAGCATTATGCAAAATAGTTGACCTGGACTCTTCAAAAATGTCAATGTCATGAAAGGTAAAAAAAAGTTCAGGGATTCTCTTTAAAAGAAAGTAAAGAGACATGCCAGCTAAATGCAATGTGTGATCTTTAATTGGATCTTTGGAAAACAGTATAAAGGGCACTATTGTTATTGGTACAATTGAAGAAATATGAATACGGAATGCATATTAGATAACGGTATCGTATCAGTGTTCCATTTACTGAGTGTGAGCATTTTCCTGGCTGTGCTAAATGTATGATAGCTACGTAAGAATCTCTTTTTCTTAAGAAAAACATGCTTGAAGTATGTTTGGGTGAAATGTCAAGATGTCTGAAACTTAGGTTTAAACCTCTTGGATCTTTCACAAAAAGATGTGTGTGTGTGCGTACGCACCCATTTCCACAAAAACATATTGAAATAGAAAACAAATTTGGCAAAATGTTAACAACTAGTGAACTTAGATAAAAGGTATTTGGGTGTCCATTATACTATTTTTATAACTTTTCTGTAAGATTAAAAATTTTCAAATTAAAAACGTTTTTAAAATAACATGTAAAAATAAAATTAAAAATATGCTGAGCCAAAGAGAAAATGCTGGAGGCAAAGTTGTGATAGGCAAGGTTAGGAGTAGAGTAAGGACAGAAAGTCTAAACCTATGACTTCTCTTGGCTCTATTCCTAGGAGTCCACCCTGCCCCCTGTGAATACCCCATCCTATACCCCAGCTTCTTCACATTAGGATCGGAAGCTCTTGACCTTGTGTCACAAGGAAAAGATAGATGAGAAAGTCAAACACTCTATAGCTGAAACGCTTTCCTACAGACATGCTCTCCAGCCCTTCTTGTTCAAGGGGCTGGCTGAATTTGATTTTCCTTGGCTGTAGGTCTGTCATGGGGATAACACAGTTCCCACGGCCTGGAAGGAGAGCTGGATGCCAGCGATTCCGTCATTTTGAAATGCATTTTGGAAAGTTGAAGACCATGTCTTATCTGGTTTGCAAGGCTTCCTTCCTCCAGTCTTTGTAGAGATCTTTCCTGGACATATTGCATCTGACTCCTCTCTCATCCCTCATGGTTTTCCCTTGTCCTGGCGACCTAGCAGAGTGCCACTGTTGATTCTTTATGTGTCACCTGTGAGCATGAATGTGTCCTCCTCCCTCCTGCCTTTGTTCATTATTTATTCAGCCATGATAATTACTTATTCATGAAGGTCACTTTATTTTAAATGATAGTTTTACAAATGTTTAAGCAGATGAGCACTTGTATTCTAAAGGGCAGGAGAGATGAACAACAGATACAAAATGCACCACCGAGAGCTGGACTAACAGAAAGATGAACACAGACCTGGGATCTCTCCCTGTGTCTACATCATCTATCTGTTTCCATTGGCCTGATGTGTTTTCAATGGCCATTTGCTACTTTAAATCCCCTCCTGCTTGTTTTGGACTCTACTACCTTGAAAGTGAAGCAAGGTTTGCTTGCTTTTTTTTTTTTTTTTTAAGCAGGAACCACAATAGCTACAGAACATGGCTACACTGACCAAATTGGAGATGGGCGTCTAAGAGTTATAAATCCAGTCTAAGCCAGGCCCGATTGGCCATTCGATTTTTACTGAGCACCTGCTTTCAGTCAGGCACTATGTTTGGAAGCGGAGGGAAACACCAACTGAGACTCCATCCTAACAGTTCACACCAGGTTCACACTGGTCTGTCTAAAGAGGAGCGATGGGGAGAACATGGCTCCCACCACATGGATGTGAGTGCATCATTTAGGAATTGTGTTCCTCTGCTAGTAACAGACACTCAATGAAGGCTGGTTTAAAGAAATTGCGAGGTAATTTTTCTCTTTCACAGGAAGAGGGAGGCAATTCAGTGGCGGCCTGACAAGCCCATGGAGTCATCCAGGTCTCTACTCCGCACCTTGCCCATCACAACTTTGCCTCCAGCGTTTTCTCTTATATCTTCCATCTTGCTGCTTTGCCTTTCTTAGTGCACAACTTCCACCCTAAAGTCTGCCTCCTGGTTACAACATGGCCAATGCACCTCTAGCCACTGTGTCCGCATGCGAGGCTGGAGGAAAGAGGGAGAGAGAAAGGAGAGGGGGCAACAAAGGCACTTCCGGGTAAGTCAAGTCTCTCTTTTAAAAATATGTTTTTATTGATGTCAGAGAGGAAGGGAGAAGGAGAGAGAATCATGGGTCGGCTGCCTCCTGCACGCCCCACACTGGGGATGAAGCCCGCAACCTGGGCCTGTGCCCTGACCGGGAATCGAACTGTGACCTGGTTCATAGGTTGATAATCAACCACTGAGCCACACTGGCTGGGCAAGTCCCTCTTTTTTTTTCGTGGCTTAGTTACTTTTTTCTTTAAATTAAATTCATTGGGGTGACATTGGTTAATAAGATTACATAGGTTTCAAGTGTACATTTCCATAATACATAATATATTATGTGCCCACCACCCGAAGTCAAATCATCCTCCATTACCATAAATTTATCAACCCCCTTTTAAAAGAGGTTCCCTAAAATCACTACCAAAATTTCTGTTTCCATCTCTTTAGCCAGAAATTAGTAGTGAGACAAGGATTTCTTAGACATGACACCAAAAGTATGATCCATTTTAAAAAACACACACAAAAGGACTTGTATCCAGGATATACACTGAGTGGCCAGATTATGATGATCTCTGAACGCATAATAATCTGGCCACTCAATGTATGTGTGTGTGTGTGTGTGTGTGTGTATGTATGTATGTGTGTGTGTATTTGAGGCCCAGTGCATGAATTAGTGCATGGGTGGGGTCCGGCCAACCTGGCCAGGGGAAGGGGACATGGGCGGTTGGCCAGCCTGCCTGCTGGTTGAACTCCTGGTCGAGGGGACCATTTGCATATTAGCCTTTTATTTTATAGGATATACACTGAGTGGCCAGATTATTATGCATTCAGAGATCATCATAATCTGGCCACTCAATGTATAAAGAACTCTCAATATGAAACAATAAGAAAACAAACAGCCCATTTTTTTAAATGGGCAAAAACTTAAACTATAACCCAGTAATCACATTCCTGGATATTTATCAGAGAAATTAAAATTTGTATCCACACAAACCTGTACACAAATGATCATTGCAATGTTATTTGCACACAGCCAAAACGTCCCTCAGTAGTCGAATGGAATAATTACTCAGCAATATAAAGCCATGAATGATCGACACATGCAACAACTTGGCTGGATCGTGAGAGCATTATTCTGAATGAAAGAAAAGCCAATCTCAAACTGTCCCATACACTGAGTGGCCAGATTATTCTGATTATTATGTTTGCTGCAAAGGGCCAACAGGAAATATTTTAGGCTTTGTGGGACATATATGGTCTCTGCTGCATATTTTTCCTTATTTTTGTTTGTTGCTTTTGCTCTTTTCCCAACACTTTCAATACGTAAAATCCATTTTTAGTTTCTGGGCCCTCAGAAAGCAGGCCATGGGTCAGATTTGTCTTGGGTGCAGTTTGCTGACCACTGCCATAAGGAGATAGCACAAGGGAGTCAGGGGTGGGGTATGTGATGTCATTGTTCTGTATCCTGTGGTGGTGGTCACACAAATCTATAGATGTGTTAGAATTCACTGAAGTGTATGCACACAAAATGTCAATAACACTGTATATTAATTGAGAAAAACCAGTAACTTATCTGACCAGTTCATCTCTGTCGCAAAAGAGATCCAAGATCGATTTTCCCCTCAGATATAGAGATCAAGAAATCGCTTAAAAGATAGGGCTTCATCTATCCCTCTTACAAATTATTGACTGTAGTAATTCCCTCAATGAAAATGGCACCCTTGTGTGGATGAGACAAAGAATTCAGTTGTGACTTAAGAAGTTGTAACGATGACAACTATTTCTTTGAGAACAGGAAAGGCACGTGTTTTTCTCTGTTACCGCGAGATAAATGTGTTTATTTATCACTTACAATAATGCTCAGTTTATTAGCGGAGCAATGAACATGTAAGCTCAGAGCAGAGTGTTTCAGTCTTTAAACAGCCATGGAAGCTGGATTGTTTTAGAATAAGGTGCTCTTGTGTCAGGAATTATAACTTGCGATCTGGAGAATATGGTCTTTCTTAAGTTTCCCAATGAGAGAAGAGAACCTGCATTTACTTCGCTGCCCTGGACAAGAGGGTCACTGTGCCACCGCACAGCTCCGTTCCCCAGGCCCCGTTACTGTCACAGGCAGTACTCAGCATGCAGCAGCTAAAAATGGAGAGAACTGACTTCGGTGGCTGGCCAAATGAATACATTTTTAATGCTTCCCTAAAAATAGTCTTTAAGAAAATAAAAATATTTCATCTTTAGTAGTGATTCTCACATGGTGGGCGTGGGTACCTCACAGTGGGGGATGCTTTAGAGCAGTGGTTCTCAACCTTCCTAATGCCGCGACCCTTTAATACAGTTCCTCATGTTGTGGTGACCCCCAACCATAACATTATTTTCGTTGCTACTTCATCACTGTAATGTTGCTCCTGTTATGAATCGTAATGTAAATATCTGTGTTTTCCGATGGTCTTAGGCTCTACAGCAGCGGTTCTCAACCTGTGGGTCGAGACCACAGGTTGAGAACCGCTAGCAGGGTCGCCTAAGACCATGGGAAAACACAGATATTTACATCACAATTCATAACATTAGCAAAATGACAGTGATGAAGTAGCAACGAAAATAATGTTATGGTTGGGGGTCACCACAACATGAGGAACTGTATGAAAGGGTCGTGGCATTAGGAAGGTTGAGAACCACTGCTTTAGAAAATTACATGGCCTGATACCAGAATCGGTGGCCCTGTCATCCCTTTGAAAAACAGTGCAGCCTGGCTGGTGTGGCTCAGCAGTTGAGTGTCAACCCAGGAACCAAGAACTCACTGGTTTGGTTAATGGTCATGGCACATTCCCAGGTTGTGAGTTTGATCCCTGGTAGGGGGTGTGCAGGAAGCAGCTGATCAGTGATGTTCCTCTCATCGATGTTTCTATCTCTCTATCCCTTTCCCTTCCTCTCTCTAAAAATCAAAACATATTTTAAAAAAAGAAAAATGGTGTAAAACCTTTCATCTAGATAGCCCTTCAAACTATATTCATCAGGTATATACTTCAGGTAATCATGTGACAAAGAATGGAAAGCTTTCCCTGCATTTTACTCTGGATACAAAAGGATTTAAAAACTAAGCGTAATACACGAAGCAAAAGCGGACAATGCATTTCTGTGTCCCTACAGGACAGTGTCCTAACTAATGACTGGCTTGCCATGTCTCTCTGCATCTCATTAGGCACCATCTCTTCCCATCATCCCCAAGTGCTGCCCCATACTCCAAACCAAGTGCTTATGCTTATGTGACAGACTTTTTATTCCTTTATGGCCATAAAAATGTGTTTATGCAGCAAAAATTTATTGAGTACCTATATGTTCCAGTAATAGTCCGTGCTTGGCATACATAAGCAAAAAAAAAAAAAAAAATGTCTCTGCCCTCGTCCCAGCATTTCAGTGATGGGAGATAGAGCACAAACAATAAATATAAAACATAAGTAAATTATATAGTACCAGAGGCCCAGTGCATGGTTTCATGCACTGGTGGGGTCCCTCGGCCTGGCCTGCGTCTCTTGCAATCCGGGACCCCTCGGGGAATGTTGGAGAGCCGGTTTCAGCCCGATCCCCGAAGGCCAGGCCAAGGGACCCCACCAGTGCACGGATGGGACTCTAGTATGCATATAAGATCTTTGTTTAATCTCTTCCTGCCCTCCCTCCTCCTCCCTTCCCTCTGAGATTCATCAGTCTGTTCCATGTTTCCATGCTTGTGGTTTCCACTCCTGCATTGAGCGTCTGCCCCCTGGTGGTCAGTGTGTATCATAGCTACCGGTCTGTTGGCCGGTTGCTTAGGTTTTTAAAAATATATATATTTTATTGATTTTTTTACAGAGAGGAAGGGAGAGGGATAGAGAGTCAGAAACATCAATGAGAGAGAAACATCAATCAGCTGCCTCCTGCACTCCCCCCCCCCCCCGACTGGGGATGTGCCTGCAACCAAGGTACATGTCCTTGACTGGAATCGAACCCGGGACCTCTCAGTCTGCAGGCCGATGCTCTATCCACTGAGCAAAACAGGTTAGGCTAGGCTTTTATATATATAGACTAGAGGCTCAATGCATGAAATTTGTGCAAGGGGCTCAGCCCTCGCAGCCGCAGCAGCTGCCTCAGCCCTTGCAGCCCTGGCTTTGTCCGGAAGGTCATCCAGAAGGATGTCCGTAAGGTTGTTTGGCTGTCTGGTCTAATTAGCATATTATGCTTTTATTATTATAGACTAGAGGCCTGGTGCACAACATTCGTGCACTGGGGGGAGGTCCCTCAGCCCGGCCTGCGCCCTCCCGCAGTCTAGGACCCCTAGGGGGATGTCTGCCTGCTGTCTTAGGCTCACAGGGAGTGGGCCTTAGCTGGCAATCGGACATCCCCCAAGGGGTCCTTAGCGCTGCCACAGAGGCGGGAGAGGCTCCCACCACCACTGCTGCACTTGCCAGCCATGAGCCTGGCTTCTGGCTGAGCGGCGCTCCCCCTACGGGAGCACACTGACCACCAGGGGACAGCTCCTGCATTGAGCATCTTCCCCTTGGTGGTCAGTGCGTATCATAGCGACCAGTCGTTCCACCGTTCAGTCGATTTGCATGTTAGGGTTTTACTATATAGGATGTAAGTTACATTTGGATTACTTAAGGTGGCTGGCTAGCCAGTATCTTGACTAAGTTGCTGATTAGTTACAATTCTCCCCTCTCTTTTGCATCATCAATTTTTCCTTTTCTATTGGACTACTCCATCAGTGTGCCTGTGAAGAAACCATTAGTTCTCTAATCTTAAAAGGAAGCCCTCTCTTGATGCAGTCTGCTCCCACTGTAGCAGTCAGAGTGGTCCTAGTAAAAACAAGTCAGATGATGCCACTCCTCCAAACCTTCAGTGCCTCTGCAGCTCCCTCAGAGTCAAGTTCCAAGACCTTACAATGAGCTTGGCATTCGCTGACCTCAATCACCTCTCTGACCTCATTTCTTTCTCTCTTTCTCTCAGGTCTTCAATGTCTTTCAATAAAGTTTTCTTCTTGTTGGTTTTTTAAATTATATTTTCCAACTTTTTATTTTGAAATAATTTTATTATTATTTTTTTAAAATATATTTTTATTGATTTCAGAGAGGAAGGGAGAGGGAGAAAGAGATGAAAACATCCATGATGAGAGAGAATCATGGATCGGCTGCCTCCTGCACGCCCCCTACTGGGGATCAAGCCCACAACCCAGGCCTGTGCCCTTGACTGGAATCAAACCCAGGACCCTTCAGTCCACAGGCTGACACTCTATCCACTGAGCCAAACCAGCTAGGGCTATCTATATATATAAAAGTCCAGCAACCAAATGGCAGAATGACTGGTTGACCAGTCGCTATGATGCGCACTGACCACTAGGGGGCAGATGCTCAATGCAGGAGCTGCCCCCCTGGTGGTCAGTGCGCCCCCACAGTGGGAGCGCCTCTTGGCTGACCGGGATGAGCAGCTGCTCCCGCAGCAGGAGCAGCCTGCTAGCAGGCCCAGGGTGAGGCTGAATCTCTGCACCTATCAAATACCTGAGACAATCCAGACTCTGGCCTGACCCCACCAGCTGATGCAGGCCCCCTAAGATGTGTTCTAGAAAGAGTGTGGGGAGCTGGCATAGGCAGATGGCAAGAGGGGATGTGACTGTGGACCCCCCTGGGAGGCTATCCTGATGGCTGAGGATCCTGGAGCACGGCTGCTCTGAACATCCCCAATGGTGTCGCCAACCTGGCATCACACATCGAGGATATTCACTGAGTGGCTTTGGGGTGCAAAGCTCTCTGCCAGGTTCCCACAGGACACAGAACACGCCTTTACCCAAGACATTACCCCAAAATATCAGCTCAGACTAATTTCCTCATTCAGTGAGGATGGGTCACAGCTGCTCAGCTGAACGGGATGAGCAGTGCTCCCACAGCGGGCCAATCCCTGCAGGCCACACCCCCCACCAGTGCACGAATCCGTGCATTGGGCCTCTAGTTTTGAAATAATTTTAGATGCACAGGAAGTTGCAGTGATAGTACAGAGAGCTCTCAGGTACTCCTCACTCATCCCCCCCCCCAGCCCCCAATTACGTCTTCCCTAACTATAGACCAATATCAAAACCAGTAAACTGACATTGGCACAATGTGTGTGAGGTTCTGACATTTTATCACGTGTGGATTAGTGTAACCACCACTACAATCAAGATACAGAACATTTCTTTCAGCATAAAGAACTCCCTTTTACTACCTCTTTACTGACACATCCATCTCTTCTCCCCAGCCTACCCCCACAAACTCGAACCCCTGGCAACCACTAATTTGTTCTCCATCTCTATAATTTTGTCACTAGAGAATGTTATATGACTAGAAGCATGCAGTACGTGAGCTTTTGAAATTGGCTCTTTTTCACTCAGTATAATGCCTTTAGAATTCACCCAAGCTGTTGCATTTATCAATCGTCACTTCATTTTATTGCTGAGTAGCATTCCATGGCACGGATGCAACCCACTTGTTTAACCATTCACCTGTGAGAGACCTCTGAGCTGTTTCCAATTTTAGGTTATTACAAAGAAAACTGCTATGAACAATCATGTACAGGTTTTGGTGTGGACATCAGCTTTTATTTCTCTGGGATAAATGCCCAGGAGTGTAAATGCTAGGCCATATGGTAGGTGTATGGTCTATTTTTAAAAAACTGCAGAACTGTTTTCCAGAGGAGCGGTACCATTTTACATTCTACCAGCACTGCACGAGAGAGCCAGTTTTGCCACATCTTTGCCCGCACTAGGTGTTGTCATTATTTTTTCCAGTTTTAGTGAGATGAAATTGACATATAACACCATATACCTTTAAGGTGTATAACATAATGGTTTGATATATGTATATATTGCAAAATGATTTCCACAATGAGTTCAGTTAACATCCATCATTTATCCACTTGAGCAGACCACAGAAGTCAGTTCTGTGTATACTGTATTCTATATACTGTATGATCTCACTTATATTTGGAATCTAAAAAAAAAAACTAATATAAACAGAGATCAGATTTGTGGTTGCCAGAGGCAGGGGATGGAGGGTAGAATTGAGTGAAGGTGGTAAAAAGGTACAAACTCCCAGATAGGTGATAAATTCTGGGAATGTAATGTACAACACGATGACTATAGTTTACAACACTGTATTGTATATTTGAAAGTTGCTATGAGAATAGATCTTAAAAAGTTCTCATCAGGAGAACAAACTGTAATTATAAGAGGTGACCTCATCTCTTATTTCTCTTCCCTTCGCTCACTCTGCTCCAGCCACATTGGCCTTGTAATTCATCTAACACATCAACTTCTTGTCTCAACTGCTCGGCAGTTGCTCTTCCCTTTGGAATGCTCTTTCCGCAGATACCCTGACTTCCTCTGGATATTACTTAATTTCACCTTCTTATTCATCTCCACACCACCACCATCACCTCTGCCCAAGACATCTTATCTCCCCGCCTGGCTTCATTTTTACCCCTGTAGCACTACTGATATACGGTAGTTCTTTTTATATCTATGGTAAATCTGTATCTGCATCGGTAGCTGTATCTATATCTATATCTATATCTTTACTTATGCTATTTTTAATGTTTTATTGATTTTAGAGAGAGAGGAAGGGGGGAGAGAGAAACACTGATGAAAGAAACACCAATCAGATGCCTCCTGCACGCCCCTACTGGGGATCGACCTGGGCATGTGCCCTGACCAGGAATCAAACTGGTGACCTCTTGGTGCATGGGACGACGCTCAACCACCTGAGCCACAGTGGCCACGGCTCATCCTATTTTTTAATCCTCACCTGAAGATATGTTCATTGATTTTAGAAAGGAAGGGAGGGGGGAGAGAAAGACATTGATCAGTTGACTCCTGTATGGAACCCAAAACCCAGGTATATGCTCGTAGAATTGCCAAGTATATTCCAACTAAATGCCATAATAATTGGCTGTTTTTAAAATTTAGAAAGAATAATTAAAGGTTTTACTCAGGAAAATTAAACACACAACCTTTTGGCAACCTAAACACACAACCTTTTGGTGTATGGACGATGCCCCAACCCACTGAGCCACCCAGCCAGGGCCATTCTTCATCCTATTTTTATGCTTTTCCCACCAGAATCCAATCTTATAAAGGTATGAATTTTTATCTGTTTCCCTTTCACTTTAGTCTCAGAACCATCCTAGTACACAGTAGGTGCTCAATAAGAATTTTAAGTGAATCATGTTGCCTACTCTTAAGTGCATTCCAACAGGGAGTTATTGGCTGAGTATTATGCTTTACAAACTATAATACGGGTCACTGGACAAATGTTTTCCACAAGCTATTTCTTCCACATCCTTCATTTTGACTATATCAATAGTTATAACTCAAAATAAGAAAAGATAATACTGTCTATCAGGTCCCCACTCAATGTATTTATGAGTTGTGAATGTGGACTTCTCCTTCAGACTGGCAGGGTTTTGTGTGTGTTGCGCTTAGGGATGTTTGCGATTTCGTTGTGATCTATTTCCTTCCTTGTGTCATTCATCTTCTTCCCCCTCCCTCCCTGCCCCAAAAACATTTGGGAGAGTGGTTTATAGACAGGAAAACCTTTCACCTTTTACCTTAATCTTTTTCAGTGTTATCTCAATTTTGAACAGACTTAAATGAAAGAAAGTATTTCTTAGATGCAGATATTATTAGACATACAGTTGTATTCATCAAGCTCTGCTTACTATAAATGTCTCTCCACTGGCAACGCATATCTGTTTAATGAGGCACTTGCCCGTTGATTTTAAGTTGGATTTTCAAATTATTTGGAAAGTATTATATTTCAAATTATTACCATCACTCTGCAATTCATTTTTAATTTTCCTGAGTAAAACCTTTAATTATTCTTTCTGAATTTTAAAAACAGCCAATTATTATGGCATTTAGTTGGAATATACTTGGCAATTGAAAAAATACTTGAAACTAGATTGATTTAAAAATTAAGATTTGGTACACAGCACAGGGAAATAGTCAATAATATAACTTTGTATAGTGACAGATGGTTACTAGACTTACGGTGATCACACTGGAAGGTATAGAAATGTAGAATCACTATGTTGTACATCTGAAACTACTATAATATTGTATGTCAACTATACTTTAATAAAAATAAAAGAAAAATTAAGATTTGCTTTCAAATGTATGTTTATTAAAAATATTTTGCAAGTATGTATATTTCCTTCTATGGCTCCTAAATAAAGTATAATAACTAGAAAACTATACCCTCTACTTTTTATTATGAAGGTTCAATATTCAAGATAATCTCTACTTTTTTTATTACTTGTAATTTTTTAAAAGTTACTCTCGCCCAGCTGGTATGGCTCAATGGTTGAGTGTGGACCTATGAACCAGGGGGTCATAGTTCTATTCCCTGTCAAAGCACATGCCTGGGGTTGTAGGCTCAATCCCCAGTATGGGGCATGCAGGAGGCAGCCAATCAATGATTCTCTCTTATCACTGATGTTTCTATCTCTCCCTCTCCCTTCCTCTCTGAAATCAATAATATATACATGTATTTTATATATATATATATATATATATATATGTTACTCTAAACTAATGAATGGAGCTATACTTCCTCACTTGGGCATCATTAAATTACTAAGTGTACTAGGGATATTTTTAAGGTTCAAAATGCATGATTTTAATTATTTGAGGAATTTAAGACAAAAATAAAAAGTTATTTGTGGATAACTTATAAATGTTACATAATGGCTGAAATAAAATTCTTAGGATAAGAATAGTGTATGTGGAGGTGTGTTTGAAATAGCCAAAAGACCAACATTTTATTTTTTTTTAAATGGAAATTCCCTGTTTTAATAACTGAGAATTCTAATCATATAGCATGCCAGATTTTTAAATATTTATTTTTAAAATTGAATCTATATGTTTAACATCTTATAAATCATTTTAGTGTGCAATCAAAGTTATGTGGCTTAAAAGTATCCACCCAGAACCTCTAGATTTTTTGTTTTTTACTGATTTCAAATTTGTTGGACTTGAACTTTACTGTATTTAAATCTTGAGTATTGCTTGTTTTGCTTGTCACATGATAGCAGCTGGGAGTCAATCCACTCTGCAAGTCTCCCTCCTTGAACAGAGCATATACTATATCAACAAGGCTCATTAGCACACTATGATGGAAACCTCCAACATCTTTAGTGGAAGGATTCAAATTACATGTTGCAACACCAAAGCGCCAGCTCATTAATCACCTTTCTTCTCCCCTCGTAACTACCTGCATAAAATATCACTCCAGGCTCCCTAATGTTTAATTTTTCATTAAAAATGTAAAAAGAAATTGCCAGCTAAAATAGCAGGGGTGAACAGTGTTACTTTTTTATTTACTCCCTGTCCATTCCCAATTATGTTTTCCACTTGGTGCACAGAAGATGTGGTCCGACAAAAGAGATTCACACACACACACACACACACACACACACACACACACACACACACACCTGTCACAGTCCTGGTCCCAGGAATTGACATACTTCACTTTTGTTATTTGATACCCCACTTTCATGTTCAAGGTATTCAGCTGTTAGCTTTCTTTCTTTCTTTTTTTAAAATCCTCACTTGAGGATATTTTTTCCCATTGCTTTTCAGAGACAGTGGAAGGGAGGGAAGGAGAGGAAGGGAGAGAGAAAAGAGAAACATCTGTGTGAGAGAGACACATCGACTGGTTGCCTCCTGCACTCGCCCAGACCGGGGGCAGGGAGTGAGCCCTCAACCTAGGCACATTTAACTAGGAGCAATTTGTGCAACAAAACTAGATGACAGCATACCCCCCACACAAAATATGAGCAAGTAGGTACTAAACTAGTGACAGTCACACCACCGACGTCATCAGCTTACGTGCAGAGGGGACACAGGGATGTCACAGGCTCTCTCACCGGCCTGAGAACAACAAAACCACCAAAGGTACTCAGTGAAAGCTCACAGAGCCAACATGAGGGCAGGAGCCAAACCTGGAAGGGGCTCAATATCCCAGTGGCAAGTGAGTACCATGGGTCTGCAGTAAGGTCTAAGAAGGCTGAAGTCGTGTGGCTCAAACATGAGCTCTTGCAACTAACCAGCCAAAGCATCCTTTAAGGATGAAGACCACACTGAGGAAATCTGCTGATGAAGAGAAATTGGACAGGATAGTAACGATTGAGACAGTCAAGACAGGTACTGAAAAAGCAGGGGAGGGAAACAGAGGCTAGAGATCTCAGAAAGTAAGCCGCCATAGTTTTGGAGACGTCAAAAAACAACAGGTGAGAGCTCTAGTCATAAAATTATAAAATCCATTATCTCCCTTCTAAAAGTTTGGAAAAAATAAATTCACTTGAAAATGAACAACATAATCAAATAAAGAAACCACCTGATCATCTCGATAGACACAGAAAAAATGTCTCTGACATTCATTATACAAACTCTCAGCAAACCTAGAATAGAAGGGGAATTTTTCAACCTGATAAAGACACGGACAAAAGGCCTGCAGTTAACTCATACTTAGTGATGAGAGACTGGAAACAAAGCAAGGATGCCCACTCTTGCCACTTCACTGCTGCCACTTCAACATTATGCTGGAGGGTTCTGGCCAGTGCAATCAGGCAAGAAAAATAAAAGGCATCCGGATTGCAACAAAGAAGTAAAATTATTTTTACTTGCAGATGCCATGATCCTATATGTAGAAAACCCTAAGGAATTCACACACACAAATTTATTAACTAATAAATATGTTTAGCCAAATCACAGGATACAAAATCAGTATATACAAAAGCCAATTGTATTCGTATTTACAAGCAATGAACAATCAAAAATTTGCAACTAAGAAAATAATTCCAGCCCTAGCCAGTTTGGCTCAGTGGATAGAACATTGGCCTGCAGACCAAAGGGTCCCAGGTTTGGTCCAGGGCAGGTACCTCGGTTGCAGGCTCCTCCCTGGCCCAGGCCCTGGTCAGGGCGCGTGTAGGAGGCAAGAAATCGATGTTTCTCTCACATCGATATTTCTCTTTGTCTTTCCCTCTCTCTTCTACTCTTTCTAAAAATTCAATGGAAAAATATCCTCGGGTGAGGATTAACAACAACAACAACAACAACAACAACAAAAAAGGAAAATAATGCCATCCACAATAGCATTAAAAAGAATAAAAACACATAGGAATAAATTTAACAAAATAAGTACCAGACAAGTACACTGAAAGTTTAAAACCACTGATGAAGGAAATTAAAGAAGTTCTAAATAAATGGAGAGACATATCATGTTCATAGACTGGAAGACTCAATATTATTAATATGGAAATTCTCCCCAAATTGATCTATAGGTTAACAGAATCCCTACCAAAATGCCAACAGATATTTATTTATTTATTTTTGCAGAACTTGACAAGCTGGTAGTTGGGAGACAATTCTCCATGAGTATTTCACAGTTCTGCACAATCTAGGTCTTCTTAGCACAGAACATGTTTGAACAACAAAGGCTGTGGAAGCTTGAGATTTAGAGATATGCCTCCCTTAGAGATACCTGCTTACATTCCAAGGTAACAAATCTACAGGCCTTTCCCTCCTTTCCCCAGAGAAGATCTGTTTATATCCCAGAGTAAAGATGAATCCAGCATCCTTCTCTCCTTAAAGGGGAGGACGGGCAGATGTGCCAGAAAACCTTACAAAAGCTTCGAGTCTCATAATTTTGGGGGTCCTCTCCTGCAGTGAAACCCACTGCGCGCACAGGTAAACATCTGACTGCTACTAGGACTTGTGTTGCCCTGTGAACTGCCGCCTGGGGAACTGATGCAAGATGCTACTCTGGATGTTGCTTTTCCCATGAGTGATAAACCATCTGTGTCCCTAACGTTTTCTGTCAGTGTATGTATGTGAAACTGACAAACTTAGTTTGAAAGTAGGGGAAAATCTCAGACCCTTCACAGAGGACTTCTACTTCTCAATTTTGAAACTTATTATAAACTGTAGCTATCAATACAAAGGGGTGCTGGCATAAAGATAGACATATAGATCAATGGAAGAGAACTGAGAATCTATAAGTAAACTTTATATTAATGGTCAGTTGATTTTTGACAAAGGTGCCAAGTCATTTCAATGGGGGATAGTTTTTTCAACAAATGGTGCTGGGGAAATTGGGTATCTACATGTACACCATTATAAAAAATTAACTTACAATGAATCAGAGACCTAGATGTAAAAGCTAACTCTATAAAATAGGTAACAAAAAAGAAGAGAAAATCTTAAGGATCGTGATTAGGAAGATTTCTTAGCTATGACCCCCAAAAGCATGATTTATAAAAGAATAAATTAATAAATCCAGTATCATCAAAATTCAAAACTTTTGAACTTCAAAAAACATCACTAGTGAAAAGCCATAGTCTGGGAGAAAATATTTGCAAGTCACATATCCAGACAAAGGACTTGTATATTCAAAATATATAAAGAACTTTTATAACTCAATAAGAAAACAACCAAACCAATTTTAAACCTGGATAAAAAGCTGGATTTCCTCCCTATACCTAAATAGGATTGCCTGCTAAGAATGATTAAGTAGGATCCAGAGTCTCACAACATAATACCCAAAATATCCAGGATACTAATGAAGATGACTCATCATACCAAAAACCAGGTCAACTGCAACAGATGCCAACATTAAGATGATTCAGATGTTGGAACTATCTGACAAGGATTTTAAAGCATGGATCATAAAAATATTTCAATAAGTAATCATAAACACTCCTGAAACAAATGAAACAATAGAAATTCTCAGTAAAAAAACCCAAACCAACAGAAGATACTTCAAAAGAAATTGTAGAACTGGAAAAGACAATTACTGAAATGAAAAACTCACTGGATGGGTTCAATAGTAGATTGGAAAGGATGGAGGATATAATCAGTGAACTCAACTACAAATCAATAGAATTTACATAATCTGAACAACAGAGAGCTTTTTATAAATTTAATAAATCTTTATTGTTCAGATTATTACAGTTGTTCCTCTTTCCCCCCCCCCCATAGCAACCCTCCACCTGGTTCCCATCCCACCCTCTTCCCTTACCTCCCACCCACTGTCCTCATCCATAGGTGTATGATTTTTGTCCAGTCTCTTCCTGCACCCCCCACACCCCTTTACCCCTGAGAGTTGTCAGTCCACTCCCTTTCTATGCCCCTGAATTCTATTATATTCACCAGTTTATTCTGTACATCAGATTTTTAATTCACTTGGTTTTTAGATTCACTTGTTGATAGATATGTATTTGTTGTTCATAATTTTTATCTTTACCTTTTTCTTCTTCTTCCTCTTCTTAAAGAATACTTTTCAGCATTTCGTATAATACTGGTTTGGCAGTGATGAACTCCTTTAGCTTTTCCTTATCTGTGAAGCTCTTTATCTGCCCTTCAATTCTGAATGATAGCTTTGCTGGGTAGAGTAGTCTTGGTTGTAGGTTCCTGCTATTCATCACTTTGAGTATTTCTTGCCATTCCTGTCTGGCCTGCATAGTTTCTGTTGAGAAATCAGCTGACAATCGTATGGGTGCTCCCTTGTAGGTAATTAACTGTTTTTCTCTTGCTGCTTTTAATAAATCTCTGTCTTTTGCTCTTGGCATTTTAATTATGATGTGTCTTGGTGTGGTCCTGTTTGGATTTCTTTTGTTTGGGGTTCTGTGCGCTTCCTGGACTTGTAAGTCTATTTCTTTCACCAGGTGGGGGAAGTTTTCAGTCATTATTTCTTCAAATAGGTTTTCAGTATCTTGCTCTCTCTCTTCTTCTGGCACCCCCATAATTCTGATGTTGGTACGCTTGAAGTTGTCCCAGAGGCTTCTTACACTATCTTCAAATTTTTGGATTCTTTTTTCTGTTAGCTTTTCAGTTGAGTGATTTTTGCTTCTTTGTATTTCAAATCTTTGACTTGATTCTTGCGTTCCTCTAGTTTGCTGTTGGGTGTCTGTATAATATTTTTTATTTCAGTCAGTGTATGTTTAATTTCTAGTTGGTCCTTTTCCATATCCTCAAGGGTCTCACTAAATTTATCGGCCTTTTCTAGGAAATTCTTGAAAAACCTTATAACCGTGGTTTTGAACTCTATCTCCAGTCATTTGTTTTCCTCCATTTCTTTGGTTTTTGATCTGTTTCTGTCTCCGCATTTTCGCTGCTTCCCTGAGTTGGTAGGGTAGCTTTGTGTGCTAGGTGTCCTATATGGGCCAGTGGCTCGGCCTCCCCAGTTACCTGAGGTGGACACTCTTGGTGCACCCCTTTGTGGGCTGTGTGTACAGCCTTGTTGTAGTTAAGTCTTGATTGTTGTTGGTATCAGTGGGAGGAGTTGACCTCCAGGCCAATTGGCTGTGAGGATCAGCTGTGTCTATGCCAGCAGACAGCCTTATTCGACTAGACTTGCAAAATTGTAAAAGCCTCTGTGCTCAGCTTGGATGGGGCGGAGTTTCAGGGTGGAGCCTACAGCCTTGGCTTCCCGTCAGCCCCGCCCTAGAGGTTCCTGTGTCTCAGTGTCCCTCGGTACTCGCTGCAAGCACCTCTGAGAGAAAGGCGCCCTGGAGTTTCGCCCGCTGCCAAACAGTCTAGTCTCTCCCCCAATGAATCTGGATTCCCAGATTCTCACCCGGAACTGGGGTTCAGTGCAGTCGGAACTGGGGTTCAGCGCAGTCCAGAGCTTTTGTCTCCTTCCCGCTAGGGCAATTCAGCGGCACAGTCAACAGTCCGTCCTCTGCGCGCATTCCCGTGCGCGCCTCTGGAGCTCTGCCTTTCGCCGCTCCCCTGAGTTTCCGCCTGACAGCCCAGATTCCCCCAGTATGAGCCTGGGTCCCCAGGGTCTTGCCTGGAACTGGGGTTCAGTGTAGTCGGAGCTGGAGTTCAGCGCAGTCTGGAGCTTTTATCTCCTTCCCGCTAGAGAACGCCAGCCAGGCACTCAGCCACCCCATCCTCTCCGCACGCATGCGTGCCCGTGTCTCCATACCTCAGGCTTTTACAGCTCCTCTGATTTTCCTTGTGGTTTTCTCTTTCCTTCTAGTTGTAGGATTTCCAGTCAGCCAGCTTTTCTATGGTTCTGGATGATGTCCGTTTTGTTTTTTAGTTGTATTTTTGAAATTGTTGTGCGAGGCTGCAGTTTAGGTGTTTAACTATCCCGCCATCTTGGTTTCTCTCAACAGAGAGCTTTACATTTAGATATTTGATAGATTTTGAGTTCATTTTTGTACATGGTATGAGATCAGTCTAAATTCATTCTTTTGCATGTAGATATCCAATTTCCCCAGCAGTAATTGTTGAAATGGCCAATTGATTTTTTTTTTTTTTTACAAAGGTGCAAAAACAATTCAATGAAGAAAAGACAGTCTTTTCCACAAATTGTCCTGGAACAATTGGACATCATAGAGAAAGAAAAGAAAAAAAATGAGTCTTGACCTAAATATCACACCATATACAAAAATTAATTCAAAATGAATCATGGACTTAAATGTAAAATGTAAAACTATGAAACTTTTAGAAGAACACATAAGATAATTTTTAGGACCCAGGACTAAGTGAAGAGTTCTTAGAAGTTACACTAAAAGCACGATTCATAAAAGAAAAAAATTAATAAATTGGGCTTCATCAGAATTTTAAACTTTTGTGCTGTGAAATACTCTATTCGGAGGATGAAAAGACAAGCTACCGTATGGTTGAAAATATTTGCACACCATGTATCTGTCCGAAGCTTTCTTTGCAGAATAAGTAACTGATAATTAAAAATCCAATTATAAAATGAGCAAAAGACATGCACAGACATTTCACCAGGGAAGAGCTATGGATGGCAAATAAGTACATGCACAGATGTTCCACATCATTAGTCACTAGGGAAAGACAAATTGAAACCTCAATGAGCTATCCACACTTATTAGAACAGCTAAACTAAAACATAACAATGACACCAAATGCTGGGGAGGATGCGGAGAAACGGGATCTCCCATGCACTGGTGTGGGAATGTCAACTGCTAAGGCTGCTCTAGAAAACACTTTGGCGGTGTATTAGTTCCCTAGTGCTGCCATAGCAAATCACCACACGCTTGTTAACAGAAGCTTATTCTCTCTCAGTTTTGAAGGCTAGAACTCCAAAGTCAAGGTGTTGGCAGGGCTGTCCTCTCTGTCTGAAGACGGTAGAGAACAGTTCTTCCTTGCCTCTTCCTGGCTTTTGGAGTCTCCTGGCAATTCTTAATGTTCCTCCGCTTACAGTTGTACCACTCCGATCTCTGCCACCATTATCACATGGCCTTCTTCCCTCTAAATCTCTCCCTCCCCATTACAAAAACAGCATGTGGGTGTCGGACCAGTTCGTTCTGCGCTGACGCCCCTCCACCAGTCTCGGTGAGCTTCCTTCTTTGCTTCTCTAGTTGTAGGACTTGATTCAGCCAGCTTTCAGGCAGTTCTGGATGATGTTGTTCTGTTGTGATTTAGTTGTGATTTTGATGTGGTTGTGGCTGGCGGCGAGTACAGGCATTTACCTATGCCACCATCCTGGTTCTCTCCCCCCTCCTTTCTTTAGTTCATTAAATCCAGCCATTGGCTTTCGGGCGCACTCTAATCCAGGATGACTTCATCTGAACTTGATTACATCCTGACTAATGTATGGTCCTTAAAATACTCTACCTCCAATTTCCCTTTCCAATTTTACATGTTATTGCCAATATTTTAATTCTACCTTGTTTTTAATAGTCAAATTAATTATTGTATCTTTGTTATTTTGTTAATAGTCAATGCCCAGGTAGATTCATCTGCATATTTACCAATTTCTTTCTCACGTCCTGCATCTTGCATCCTACATTGTCCTTTAGGATTAAAAATATTTATTTCCAAAGGAATCTTTCAGAGATTCTTAGGGTGACAAGACTATGAGTGACAAACTCCTTCTGTCTTTGTCTGGAAAATGTCTTTATTTTATCCTTTGAATACCAAACTTAATCACATGGTGTGGCAGCTATGAAAATATGTCATTCAGATCTCTTGCTATGGGAGTGTAACTGACAGATGGCCTTACTGCTGCACTCTCAATCTACCACCACGTTAGCATGGAGGCCACCGAGGCCACACTTCACACAGGCTGCTCTCAGTCAATGATTAAGCATGGCAAGGATACTAAGACAGACCCATTGCCGCAAGACACGTGACTCCTCTGGATGGCTGCTTTGTCTGGAGGACTCCTCATCAGCCTGGCTGAACCTTTTGTAGAACTGCACTGTAATCTTTAAATCTGCCTGTGCCACCCTTCCTCTGTGCCCGGGTCAGATCTGCACTGTGGTCTGAAGACTTCTCACCCGCTGGGACTTACACTCCCAGGCATTTCCTCCATTCAGTCTCTTGCATGTCATCTCATCTTGGTTTCTCCTTCTCAGAGGACCTAGACTAACATGCATGGTTTGTAAATCAAAACAATATAAAATATATCTATAGTAATAAAAGTGTAATATGCCAATTAGACCAGATGTCCTTCTGGACGAAGCTGGGGCTGTGAGGGAAGCCCGGGTCCCAGGTGCCAGAGGGAAGCTGGTGCCGGCAGCCGGGGGAAGGAAGGCCTACTCTTGCACGAATTTTGCACCATCGGGCCTCTAGTACAGTAATAAAAGTCTAAGTCCCACCTTTGCCCACATCTACCATTTCACTCACCACAATCACATTCACACAGGTGTTCTACCTTTTATCAAATTGTCATGTACCATGTATACTTTGAGTTTTTAATGGAAATATTATAAAAGATGAATAAAGTCTTATTTTCCTTTTTCTTACACAAAAGGTAGCATATTATATGCTCTGAGTCTTATACATTTTATCCTCCAGATCTCTTAAACTTCTTTAAATACTTTCAATTTCCATGTCACAGAATTCTTAAACATTTCCTTAAACCTATCCTAGAGTTCATTTATTTTTTATTTGTGTCTAATTTGTTTTTTAACTTATCCATTGAATTGCTTTTCAGTGCCTATATTTAATATTTTTATTGATTTCAGAGAGGAAGGAAGAGAGATAGAAACATCAATGATGAGAAAGAATCATTAATCAGCTGCCTCCTGCATGCCACAACCTGGGCATGTGACCTGACTGGGAATTGAACCATGACCTCCTGGTCCATAGGTCAATACTCAACCACTGAGCCACGCTGGCTGGGCAGTGCTTGTATTTTTTAAATCTTTATATATCTATGGCAATTTTTCCTAATCTATCCATTCTTTTGTCATAGTGTCTTATTCTTTTCTTAGTGTTTTGATCCTTCTTTTAGGTTTCTAATTATCTAAAATATACTGATTTTATATTATCTTTCAAGTTTTATTATAATATCTCTAGTTTGGGGGGGATCTAATCCTTCCACTTGCACTTACTTTTGCCAGGTGTATCAATTAGGGTCCAGCCATCAGACTGAAACCACCCCAGTAGTTTGAACATAATTAGTACAAAGAGTTATTAAGGAGTTAAAGTTGCTTACTGAAAGAATAAAAGAAAAACCTGAAGAACACAGGAACAGTATTACGTGGAGCAGCTACCATCTCGAGTTGAGGGAGAAGATCCAAGGATATCAAAAAGAAAGAAAAGAAAAAAAAGAAAAGAAAAGAAAAGAAAAGGAAAGAAGGAAGGAAGGAAGGAAGGAAGGAAGGAAGGAAGGAAGGAAGGAAGGAAGGAAGGAAGGAAAAAAGAAAAGAGAAAAGAAACCAAAACAAACAAACAAACAAAAAGGTTGTCAGAGAGGGTGGGTTGCAGCCCACGGGATGGTGGACAAGTCTTCTAAGGTGTGACAGGTCAGCGCTGCTCCACAGGTAGCAGGCCAAGACTGGCAATCAGGGAGTTGGGGCTAGTGAGCTAGGGCTGGAGAGCAGGGAGCAGCGTGTTTGGATACTAGGGAAGCTGAGAGAGAGAGAGAGAGAGAGAGAGAGAGAGAGAGAGAGAGAGAGAGAGAGAGAGAGAGAGACTGACTTAGAGTTAGGGGGTGACAATGAGTCTCTTGTATACTGCTGGCAAAATGATGCCTGCTAGGAATCTGGTGAAAATGGCTGAATGGCAGGCACCTCTTGGCCTCTTGCACACCACTGACAGTTGAACCACAGATTCAGGGGGAAAAACAAAATCAGCAGACCAGAAAGAGGAGCTGCTGCCGCTGCTATGCTTTGCGCCGTTCCTTCAGCACCCTCACTTGGCAAAGCCTGACATTACACCATCTGGCAAAGGAAACATGTTTACAGGATCCAGTATCACAAAGCAGGGCCAAGAAAGGTGGATTTAGAGCTGAGAGGCAGCGAGGTGATAATCGGCACATCCGGTTCTTGAGGAGGTATCATGGGACCAGGACCAATTTTTTAATGTTGATTTTACAGTGTGGGATAACTGAACTATGTGGGTAGTATAAATTTGGACTTCAAACCCAGAAGAGGCATATTCCTAAGATTTTGATTTTTCAGGGAGATTCTCTCCCCTCAAAACCTCCCACACAGCATTGCCTGCTCATAAAGGTGGCCCCACTCCTCTGTGGCAGTCGTTCATACAGCCATAAAATGTCCATGCAGCCCTAGCTGGTTTGGCTCAGTGGACAGAGCTTTAGCCCATGGACTGAAGGGTCCTGGGTTTAATTCTGGTCAAGGGCACGTACCTTGGTTGCAGGCTAGATCCCTAGCCCTGGTCAGGGCCTGGCCCTGGTCAGGGTGTGTGTGGGAGGCAACCAATTGATGTGTCTCTCTCACATCTATATTTCTCTCTCTCTGTCTCTCCCTCTCAATTCCACTCTCTCTAAAAATCAATGGAAACATATCCTTGGATGAGGATTAACAACAACAAAAATGTCCGTGCAAAAATACTTGTATATTTTACTACTAAAAGAATTACATTACAGATTAATTCAGGTAACTAAAACCTATCTAGAACTTCTTATTGCTCACAATGCCAGATTCGTTACAGGAACAAAAATCTATAGACAGAATAAAATAACTCAAAGAAATATAAGCACAAAACCAAGAATAACCATAAAAAAGATTAGCAAACTACCCATATGGAATAAACAGTTAACACAGCAGGCCAAAGAAGACTTTAAAATTAAGTATAATATTCTCGGAGATAGTCTAGGGGAAAGTGCATGAGGCAAAAGATAAAACTAGATCTTTTAGAAATGAAATATATGATCACTGAAATAAAACATTCAAGAGATGTGCTAAAAAGAATAACAAGCACACCCAGGAATGATATTAAAAATATTTACTGATGCCCTGGCTGGTGTGGCTCAGTTGGTTGGAGCATCCTGGTACACCGAAGGGTCACCGGTTCAATTCCCAGTCAGGGTATATACCTGAATTTCAGGTTCGATCCCCGGTGGGGGCACATATGGAAGGCAACTCATCCATGTTTATCTCTCACATCATCAATCTCTCTCTCTCTCTCTGTCTCTGTCTCTCTGTGTCTCTCTCTCCCTTCCTCTCTCTTGAGAATCACTGAAAGGCATACCTTCAGGTAAGAATAAAAATAAATAAATGAATAAATAAATAAATGGTTGGGAACAACTCTTCCCCACATAGGCCTCTTTAAAAATACACACACATGCCCTAACCAGTGTGGCTCAGTGGATAGAGCACCGGCCTGCGGACTGAAGGGTCCCAGGTTCGATTCTGGTCAAGGGCATGTACCTTGGTTGTGGGCACATCCCCAGTAGGAGGTGTGCAGGAGGCGGCTGATCGATGTTTCTCTCTCATCAATGTTTCTAACTCTCTATCTCTCTCCCTTCCTCTCTGTAAAAAATCAATAAAATATATTTTTTAAAAATTACACACACACACAGTATAGCATAAGTATCAAACAATCAGAATATACACCTAATCAGTAAGACTTGGAACAGTATGCCCTTAAAACTGTATGCTGGCTTAACTTTAGCCTAAAACGCAGATGAAAACTGAACTAGGAGATTTTTCCAGAATACAGTGCATAGGAACCAAGAAATGAAAAGTACAAGAGACACGGAAGATGGATCCAGAAGTTTAAACATTCACATGATAGCACTTCTTCATGGATAAAACAAGATAGTGGAAGGGAAGGAATGAAGAAGTAAATGTTATCAGACCTCAGAAAGGACACCAGCCTTCAGGCCCCTATGTCTCACTACCTGCACAGATGGTTTTACTTTCACAAAGTCCTTTACCTGCATACATTATTGTGAAACTGTGATCGTATCATTTAGAGAAAATCCTAAATGCATTCCGAGAAAAAAATAAACTGAGTAGCTACAAAGAAATGAGATCAAATCCACAGCAATGGATGCTATAAGACAGTCCCTTGAAAATTCTGAGGGAAAATTGTCTCGATCCTAGAATTTTATACCAAGCCTCAGTAGCATTCAGCCTCGGGGGCTAGATGAAACACTTTTGCTTTGCACCTCTAAATTGTTTTTCCCAAACCCCGACAACTGCAAACTTTCTGTGTCTAGATATGTAAACTATTTTTGAAAGAATTATTTGAAGATGTGATATGGCAAAATAAAAGTGAGTCAAGAAGGAAGAGAAAATAAAACAAATCTAAGTAAACATTGGTGGGAAAAATAACCAACAACAGTCCCACTAAATGGCCAGGTGACCTCAACATGTGAGGGACGCAGGTGGAAGAGAAAACTGAATGTATGTTAAGGCTCTTATTTTGTTGGGTAGGGTATGGAGTTAAGAGAAAAAGATATAGATATTTGCTAGTTACATGTTTTTTGAAATATACATTCAAATAATATAACAGGAACAACTGTATGAAACCAACAGAATTACTCAGTAAGTTATACGTAACCCTACATTTCCATTACGGCCAGTTAAGTGGGCCCATCAGAAAATGGTCCTTCTCTACTTAGAATCTTTAATGTCAATTTGAAAAGGGGGCTATTGGAAATATTTACTCAACAGTTATTTGGGGGCCAAACTCTGTTTTAAGTATAGTTGCTTTCCTCTTCTTCATCTCCCCAGAAGCAGGAGACACAGGAAAGTGTTCCGTAGACAAGATGGGATGTGAAAACACAAAGCACAATATACAAAAACTGCTGGCAACACACGACACTGCAGAGCAGTGATTTTCAATCGATGTGCTGCAGGAATTTTTAAAACATGCAATACCTGACCAATCAGTCAGGGGCACTGAGCTCTTTTCCCTTAAATTGTCAAATAAAAAAAAAAATGACAACAGCCAACACAATAGCCATCCGGTGTGAATAAATCAAAATTATACTTATTTTTGTCAGATCGGCAAATATATATATATATATATATATATATATATATATATATATTTTTTTTTTTTTTTTGGTGTGCCGCAGAATATTGGTAATTAGTTTATGTGCGCCATGAGATGAAAAGGGTTGAAAATCGCTGTAGAGTATTGGTTATTTATCCCTGTGATCACCTGTCTGACTGGGACCTGTGGCTTGCTGCAGTGCTGAGCCAATGACTTAATTTTGCTAAGCTTCCGTTTCAACAACCACAGACTGGGAATAACAATAGTACCTACCTCATTGGGTGGTTGTGAAGATTGAGATATCCTATGTAAAGCACTCAATTTCTTGTTATTTCAAACAATAATAATGTGTCTTGGGAGCGTATAGATAATTTCCAGTTGTGGAGATTACGGAGCACTTCCTTGGAGAGATAACATTTGGACTGGGTTGTGAAGAACAAAGAAAACGTTTGATATGTAGAAATGGGAAAAGAGGTCTATTCAGGCTAACAGCGTTAGCAAATGCATGGAGGCAGAAACTAAATTGCGTCAGGTCATATAATACAGTAAAGGAAATATTAGCAAATAAAGCTTGAACAGTGGTTTGGTTTTCTATTTTGGCAAAATAAATGAAAAAATTATGAATCCTGACGGAATTTCTTTGATTTCCTCCTTAATTCTGCTACCCCGTCCCACTGAACAGAACTGAATCGCACAGAAGTGACCCGTTTCACATGTGTTGTGGCCATGCTTCACAGTCTTACTAACGAACTCTAAGAGGAAATCTGTTTTGTTTTTGTTTTTTAAATATATTTTATTGATTTTTTACAGAGAGGAAGGGAGAGGGATAGAGTTAGAAACATCGATGAGAGAGAAACATTAATCAGCTGCCTCCTGCACACCTCCTACTGGGGATGTGTCCGCAACCAAGGTACATGCCCTTGACCGGAATCGAACCTGGGACCCTTTTGCTTTGTAATGAAAAGGACAAATATCTGGGAGCATTTTTCTCTCTCCACTTTATTCCATGTCTGGAGTGGCAGGAGCCATCTGTGACCATGAAAGTATGAAGCCGAGGACCCTAACCTCCAGACACTTCATGAAGTGAGAAAACAAATTCCTATCTACTGTTAGCACACCACCTGTTCTTGCAGTCCAAGTCACCCCTAGCTCACACAATGGGGGCTATCTGGCTTCGAGTTTGAAAAAATAAAATAGCACCCGCTTTTACTCGGGCAGAGTTCTTTTATCATTCTCAAGTCAGTGCCCAGTCCCAATGTGAACCCTAACCTGGTGTTTGGCTGAGGTCAGTCTAGAACTGGCAAAGTCTGGCAATGGGCTGTGACGACACAGCAGAGACAGATGAGTTTAGTGTTCAGTGCCACTCTTCATCAGTACAGGTTTCTGCGTGTTCTGTTGTCAAAGAGAAAAGGCTCTGACATAAATAATGGCCTATAATATCAGAGTAATTGAATGCAACATCCATAAAGAGGAAATAACGGACTGATATGGAAATCCAGCATGACATAACTGTTACTTTGCTGCCAAATATAAGGCAATGTAGTCTAAATTTTCTGCTGTGAGAGAAATGGTAATACAACGATTCCAGGAAACGATACAAGCTTACCCTGATATCAGATTTCAAGGTAAAGATCCATCCACACGTATTTTTATATCCTGGTGGTCCTCAAAGTCAAAAGTTTGGATTCAATATAGTCTAGGTCCCAATACAACAAATACATTTCCAGTATTGGTTTGGCAAAAAGATAAAACTCTGAAAATTTGGAAAATATATATGTAAATGAAATTACTGAGGAATTAACCACCTCATAGTTTTTGGCAATCTTATTTTGGACCCTGGTAAACCACTACCTATCCCTCAAGAGTACCTAATTCAACAATCTTTTGGTAACATTCATAGGAAAGAATTTTGGCCATGTTCAAAAATAGAAAATAAAAATAATTCACATTTTCTTGAGCATTGTTTTCTCTCTAAACTTTGCTCTTAACGTAGAATTGGGAGTTTCCTTCCCTTTTTGGCTCACTGTATTTTATTGAAAAATCTCTAGGAAGAATGGGCTAAAAGGTTGAAGTAAAAATGAATTCTATACAAATCTCCCCGCTGATTTATGGGAGAGGTGGCCACCCCAGTCTCAAGGGTCCTTGCGTGGCCTTGCTGTGTGCGCCTCTCTGCGACAAACACGCTAACAATAACCCAAGCAGATCAAGTCTCAGTCCTATTCCTGTATTTTCAACCTACTTTCCTCTATTTATTTTATGTTAATCCTCACCCAAGGATATTTTCCCCCCATTGGTTTGTAGAGAGGACGGGAGGGAGAGAGAGAGAGAAACATCCATGTGAGAGAGACAGGAATTGGTTGCCCCCTCCCCTCAACGTGCCCCTCCTGGGGCTGGGGAAGGTGCGCCCCTCAGTGAGAGGGCCCGCGCTCTAACCACTTAGACACACTGGTCAGGGCCCTATTTTCCTTTAGAACATCCTTTTAAATAACGAGTTTTCAATTTTTAAAGGTATCTATTCAAACTCACAGAAATGTCAATAAAATCGAATCTTATGGGTGTGACTCTTTTCTAAAACCCATTAATTTTTTCTTTTATTTGCAAGGTCGTTGTATTCTCTCTAGATACTAGTGGAACCTTACTGCCAAACAGAAAGTGGTTAACATACGCAATAAGGCGGAGTTCAAGTCCTACCAATATCACGCAGAATCAGAACCTGAGCGTTTTCTAGAAAAGACCTTAAGGACCATGTTGTACAGCCACCTATCTTTTGTGTGTATGTGACCACCAGGGGTTTGGAACCTGATCCTTTTCAAAAGAAGGTTCCGGGGAAAACCTCAATCAAACAAATCAAACCAACTACAAAAGAAATGGTAATTCGAGTTAATTCGTTTAAAAAATGTGTTTGCTGGCTGAGGCCGCCAGCTCGGGGACGGGGGAGTCTGCCCTCCGCCCCGCACCAGGGTGAACTGTGTGTAAATGCGTTTCATCGCCACAAAGGCGGGAGCCAGCTGTTCCCTCGGAAGGGTACACCTTTGGAAGCCCCGCGAATGGCCTGGAAGGACGACACGGGTGAAGAGGGAGAGGATTTTAACCGCAGGGAACGGGCGAGTTAGACAGGAACCTGCAAAAGGCTGTTGGAGACGGGTCACAGCAAGGGGCGCGTTTTAACCGCATTTCTACTCCGGCTGCACCTCGCTGGGAAGCTTGAAAAAAATCCGAATCCAGACCTCACAGGCGACCCATTCAAGTAGAATCTGTGGGGCTGGCACAGTATTTTTTAAAACTCACCCCCCTCCTTAGTCTAACGCGCAGGCGAGGTTGAGATCACCATTTTAAAGTAGGAAGCCAGATAGGAAAGGTGGGTTTTGAGGGGCAGAGAGTGGCGGGCGGGGGGGGGGGGGGGGGGAAGGACACAGATGAACCGAAAGCCCTCGGGCAGGGCGGCTCCCGCAGGGCAGGGACGAGGACCGGCTGAGCGCCAGCGGGGAGGGCTGAAAGGCTGTTTTTTGTGCTAAAACTGCCTGGATTTGGGGGGTCGTAATAAGATCAGCAGCCATCCAACTCCATTAGGGTGACATTATCCCGCCAGCGGCCTTGCTTCTACCTCCAATCATATTTTCTTGCACCTTTTCCCACAGTCATAAAAAAAAAAAAATGACGGAAACGTTTTCTATCCCACGGAAGGCGCATGAGCGGACCGTGGGAGGCGCAAAGGCCTGAGAAGTCACCAGCCGGGGTCATTTCCTCGCGATTCCAGAAGCGCAACTCACGAAAACAGGAGGAGCGCGTCCCGGCCGCACTCGGGAAGCACCCGGGAGCGCGGAGAGTTACCTCGAGGCAACCCGCAGCCTTTTGAAACCTGAGGGCCGCGAGGGCGAGGGCGGGGCAACCGCTGACGTTCACGGTGACGTGCCGGCTCCCCCCACACAGCCGCTTCCGGTGGCGCGCGGCCGCGCTTCCGCTTTTCCCGCCCGCGCGCCGGCCCCGCCCCGCTCCCCTAACCCCGCCTCCCTCCCCCCCGCCTCCTCCCCGCCGCTAGCGTCCTGGCGCCCAACTGCCTGGAGAAAGGCCAGGAACTGTCGGAAGTCCCCCTGCAGGTTCCCCTTCCGGTCTGCTATCGACTTCCGCTTTGGGCCGTCAATATGGTTGCTGCGGCTGCCTGGCGGAGCGGACTCTGATCCGTGGCGGAGGCGCAGCTTCTCTGCGGCAGCCGTCCCGCTTCCCCGCCCTCCCCCCCGCCCCTCGCTGCTGTCCCTGGGGCTGGCGGGCTCCTCGCTTCATGGGGGCGGGCCTCCGCGCCCGGCGCTCGGCTTCCTGTTCAGAGGCGCTCTGGCGGTAGGCGGCTGACTCTGCCCGCGCCCACCTCGGCGCGGCGACCGAGCCCCCCGGGAGGCTCCAGGGCCGCTGCGCCTAGCCCGACCCTGTGCCGCCATGCCCCCTGTGCAGCTGGAGAACCACCAGCTGGTCCCGCCCGGAGGCGGCGGCGGAGGCAGCAGCGGCCCCGCGTCAGCGCCGGCGCCTCCTCCCCCTGGAGCCGCCGTGGCGGCGGCGGCGGCGGCGGCGGCGAGCCCCGGCTACCGGCTGAGCACCCTCATCGAATTCCTGCTGCACCGGGCCTACTCGGAGCTCATGGTGCTGACGGACCTGTAAGTGCCGCGAAACCCGTGCCTGCTCCGCCGTTCCCCCTTCCCGCCCAAGCGGCGGAGGGGCTAGCACCGCTGTCTTCCCCTAGAGGCTGCTGTGTTCTCCTCCGTGCGGGGCTGCTTAGTCTAGCTGAACTCCCGGGGCGCAGCGGAGGTGGGGGAGAGAAGCTTCGCGTTTGGGGTCTTTCTGGAGAGGCGGCGACCGAGACTCGTTAATTATGCATGTTGCTAGGCTTGCATTGCGAACCTTACCTTGGGGATTTTTGCTCAGGTTGCCAACAGACCTGGATTGATCTCTTGGCTGGGAGCTTTTTAGCCCAGAGCCCAACATTAGGGTTGAGGAATACATAATCGAGCTTTAAAAAAAAAAAAATCTCCAAAGATGCGAGATGTGTTGTACAGCATCTTGACGGTACATTTTAGATGTGGGTTGTAATTGCTTCTGACTAAGCTTGAACTCGGGAGCTGGGGTGTGTGTCAAATAATACCATCATTTGGATCCCAAGTTTTTTTCTAGAACATTTGGGATCTTAACGCATTTAGTGTAAGTAAAAGGTTTTTTGTAACTGGTCTTCTGTTAGAGTTTCTTGGTGTATGAAGGGAATTTACAAATCAAGTTACCCATGATTAGGGTGTAATCCTTCAGAGTAGGGTCAGAACACTAATGATTTTCAGTGTGTGGAGAAAAGGCACTATAAAATTTGGCGGAGTGTATACTTTACTATTTTGCATGTTTTATTCCAGGTTCAGAAAAAGTTTAGAAGTACGAATTTTTATCTTTTATCTGTTACAAAACAGATCAGTGTTTTCAATGGAAATAATTAGTATATAGGTATTAGGCTATAGAGTGTCATAGTAACTTGTTACTAGAGACTGTTAAAATATTTGTTTGCATATGGCTAAAAGAATTTGAAAAGGTTCCTCTTATTCCTGTAAAACATCATTCTCACATACTGTACTTTATTGAATGGGACAGAAAAAAGTCTACCCCTTTCTAATGAGAAACTTAAGATGTCATGATTAGGGATTATTGTAGTATTTATACTACTTTGCACCATTTATTGTTGGATTTCATAAAAATCCAAGCGTATCCACGAGAAAATTTCATATATGTGAAGGTTATGTGTCCTCTGTTTAGCTATGGAGAAGTGTTAAAAACTGCTGCTATGAGTGGTTGTGTAATTTGTTTTCCCATAGGGATTTGTAGAAATTCTTTGAATTATTGTGGTGTTCTTGCTATTTTAGGACTTAGTTATGAAGAGAGGAACATCTGTTTATTGCTGTAGAATAAGTATACCGTTGTAGTCCCATACACTTTATATAATTATGATTCCCATACTTCTATCTCTAGCATAGACCTCCAGACTCTATATCCAGATGCCTATGCGTAAAGACTTTAACAGGCATTTAAAGTGTACCAAGTCCAGAACCAAACTCCTGCTTCCATTCAATCTCTCCAAACCTGTCCTATCTCACTAAATAATATCGCGATTCTTCCTGTTGTTGCTTCGGCCAAAAATACTGGAATAATGCCTGGCTCCTCTGTTTTCTAGCCCCACAGTACAGTTCAACAGCAGGCCTGTCATCTTTGACTTCAGAATCTGACCACTTTTCAGTATTTCCATCAAGTTAGTCCTTCGCCCACGTTACTTCAGTAGTCTGCTAACTGGTATCTCTACTGCTGCCTTTTCCCTCTTCAGTTTTTTCCTCCACAAAATAGCCAAGATGATCCTTTGAAACCTGCTCACAACCCGCTAGTGGTTCCCCACCTCACTTAGAGTAAACGTTTTTATAGCCACCTATTTATAGGGTGACCGTAAAATTGATGGTTGAAATCAGGACGCTTTTGAGCATGAAAGATGGTGCTGTTAGTAGTAATGTCAAAGCAGCAGGCATAAACTGGAACTAGCTTGGGTAAACCAGGAATGTGGTCACCTTAGCTTTAAGGCCCTATATCAGGGGTGGGGAACCTTTTTTCTGCCCAGGGCCATCTGGATATTTATAACATCATTTGTGGGCCAAACAAAATTATCAACTTAAAACTTAGCCTGCTATATTTGGTCAAATATTTAATTAACTCACCCCTAATGCCTTGGCAGGGCCAGACCAAATGATTTCGTGGGCCTTATACATCCCTCTGGCCAGGTGTTCCCCACATTCATTCATTCATTAATGTGCTAAATCAGTGAATAATCAGGTAATCCCCTACATTGATCTGTGCCTTCCCTCCCTTACCTCTCTAACTTCACTGGCCACTACGCTCCTCCCTGCTTATTCTGTTTCAGGTCCTCTACCTTCTTGATGTTTTGTGATAGTGCGAGGCGCACTCCCCGCTTAGAACCTTTGCTCTTCTCCCAGAAATCTGTGAGGTTTGCTTTCTCACTTCCTTTAGGTCTTTGTTCAGACTTTCTCTGACTGTCACGGGAAGCTCTGCCTCCTCACTCTATCCTCCTCTGCTCACTGCTTTGTTTTGTTTCCTCCTCGCCTTGGAAGCTCAGTGAGGATGGATTTTGATTTGATTGCTTCTTTCCCCAGGGCCTAGGACAATGCCTGACATATAGGGGATTGCCTGATTATTCACTGATTTAACACATTAGTGAGTGAATTTTTAGAATGGTCATTGTAGATCATTGAGAACTTGATGGGAAGATTCGTTGTTGCTCTTGATAGATAAACTTTTTTCTCTCTTGATTTGTGGTTACCAAAGTTAGTTTAGGGACTTACCTTGGAGGTTCCTAAATCATGTATTTTTCCTTGTTCCAGGTAGGAACTGTCCGGGTCAATGTATTAATAATGGAAGACCAGTGTTCTTATAAGAGTCTTATTTCTGCCCCATTTGATGCTTGTCTGTGAACTGTCGAATGAAAAGGCAGCCTTAGCGTTTAAGGTGATTTGGTTTAGGCCCCAGATTTCTGGTTTTTTCTTTGCTTGTCCACTTCCTCCTTCTGCCACACTCCCCCACCTCCACCCCCACCCCCCAATACCCATGCTCCCATCTTAGAGTTTATACTCTGCCTTGACTTTTTAGAGACTTAGCGTAAGTTTCTGTGACTTACCATTTCCAAAAGATTAGCATTTTAAGGCTTTTGCCCCAAATGGTGGATTTGTTATCTGTAAAGGAATTTAAAATAGATTAGGAGGAATTTGGAGGGAGGGGGGATGTAGACAGCAAAGCCTGTCCTTTGTCCCTGAAATGACACCACCTGTGACATGGGATGATCCTTTGAGGGACAGGTGGGAGAGCTGGAGCAATGATTGCTGTGCTGTCTACCCCAAAGGCCCTACTCGGTTCTGTCTCTCTGACACGGGTGGTTCCTATTCTCTCCTTCCCTTGAGGACAGGGGACTTCCCAAGAGCTTCCACGTGTAGCGGAACTCAACAGCTGCTTTTACTTCCGGTCTTCCAATAAAGCCTGACTTTCCGCTTCATCCTCTGGTCTGCTTGTTCTTCCCGCACCTGCCTGGTTCCCCTTATTGCTGGGATGATATCTTCAGCTTCCCTCCCACTGTCTACCATAGGGATTGTAGGTGACTGTAAGCCAGAGCTTATCTTCATAGTTTTCCCTCGTGGTGGGCTCAGTTTGCCTGTACCTGTGGCCTGTGGGTGGGAGAAGAGGATCGAAGGGTCTTGGTGTATATTCTTCAAGAACGATGAAATGTTAGGGGAAGCTTTAGAGTTCAGCCATTGAGTCTTGGACCCTGGGGTGATTCAGGAGGCAGATCAGGACCTTTCCAAAAGCACCTGTGGATGCGAGAGTGCTAACGGTCAGGGGAAATGGTGACATTGGTTGCTGGCTGTCAGTCCTGGAGGACTAGCAAAAAAAGAAATGAGAAAGAACCAAAACCTTACTGGAGCTGTTTGAAAGTAATATAAGTAATTTACATCTACTCACATGCAGCAGCATCATTACCGGGAGACCCTGGCGGACACTGGCTCTTTTGTGTGCTCAGCTGCCAGCTTTGCCCACCATAGCAAAACCGGCAGGATCGCTGCTTGGAAGCCAGGTTCCACTGGATATGGGGAGACTGGCACCTAAGTAGTACTCTGCATCTGGGACCATTTTAGCCTTAAAATAATGTTTTCTCTGACTCTCTGCTATAGTGTGCTCATGTAAAGCTGCGGCTTCATAAATGTCTGAGGTTCGTGCAATACCTTTTGAAGCATTTTGAACGGAGAAAAATGCTCCTTTGTTAGTTTTTCCCTTGTAGCGTATTGCTGGAAACTTATTAAAGAGTTGGTAGCCACACAAGCCTGTAGTGGCCGTGTATCTAGTTTTTCTGAAACCTAACGTGTTTAATAGAGTCAAAGTAAAAACTATTATCATGTTTTCATGAAGGTGAGCATGTATTTAGTCAATTTCTTTTTTTTCTTCTTAGGCTGCCAAGGAAATCTGATGTGGAAAGGTGAGTATGAAAAAAAAAACTTAAATCTGTGTCTGTGTTGCTATATCTATGAGTATGTGTGTGTATGTATGCGAATGAGAGTGGGAGTGGGGATGGGGATGGGCATAGTGCTGCAGATCGGAAACCTAGGCCCAGAGAGCCGGGGGTGATTTTTTTCACGTCATTTCTTTGTAATTTCTTCATCCCTGACAATTCTTGGTGTGAGACCAGCTCTGGATCTTCGGTTTTAAAAACCTTTTTTAAGTCACTGATCAGGTCAAGTCCCTGAGAAGTTGTAAAACTTAATGGAAGAAGCTAAGGAATAGACTGGCTTTAAAAGTTGGCTGCTTGCTTACCATTTGCTACAATGATGCAATTAGATATCTTTAGAGACTTGACATTTGCCTACTATTGTTGCTGTTTTAGAGTTGAGAGAATTTTGATTCAGTTGCAGTTTGAGGCTTAAGATACAACTAAACACTATTATGTTTCCATAGGCCAAAGGAGCAAGATAAATTAAGGTTTCAAAGAAATCTTGTGATGGAGATATTATGGCTACAGCATAGGCTGTTTGACTATATTTTTGGCACTTCTTATGCTCCTTAGTTTAAGTTTTTTAAATACCAAGTCACTGAAGAGGATTTTAGCCTTTATTAATGATTACACTCTCCCCCTACCCTCAACTGACCTTCCTGATAGAATTAGACATAGATCAAAAAGAGGTGAAAGAAAAAATTGAAGCGTGCCTGTGTTCTGGTTTGGCTGGCCAGTTTCAAAGGAAGGACATGAAAATGAAAGTCCGGGTTTGTGCTGTCCACTCGGGTGGGAAGGGCTCTGGAAAACCTCTCCCTTGAGACAGCAGGGTGTGAGAAACCCACGTTACAATAGGCACGAAGGGGGGTGTCCTCCTTCTAGGAGAGGAGCTCATTTGGGAAGCCAAATCACTAACATACAGATATGTCTGTTCTGGAAGAGGAGCAGAGACCGCACGTCCTCTGTAAGCCGTTAGAGTGACAGTCAGTCCTGAGGCTCCTGGCACTGAGGTGGCTGCCAGATCATAATGCACATTTAACGTTTCTGCTGTGTCCCACTCTTGCCTGTGAGGCTTGCTTATTTTCTCTTTTAGGATCCTTCACTGGCAGAAGTCCCAACTGTATTTGTCCCCTTGATTCTTCTCCTTATACTTCCAGTAATATTGCTGGCTGATCCTTAAGAAAGCCTGTCAGGTTATTTATGGGCTATGTGTGTGTTTGTGTGTGTGTGTGTGTGTGTGTGTGTGTGTTTTACCATTTTTGTTGATTTCAGAGGGAAAGGGAGAATGAGAGACAGAAACATCAATGATGAGAAAGAATCATGGATCAGCTGCCTCCTGCACGCCCCCTCACGGGGATCAAGCCCGCAACCTGGGCCTGTGCCCTGACTGGGAATTGAACCATGATCCCCTGGTTCACAGGTCAACACTCAACCACTGAGCCACACTGTTCGGGCACATGCGTGCTCTCGATAGGAGCTTGACTCTATAGCAGTCAGGATTATACTTCAGCAAAAATTTTATTTTGGTGCCTTGTATTGCTGTTGGCAAGATGCAGAGATGTGGATTGGATCTGCAGGTCATTGAACAGCTGTACTAAGATTGATGGGTCAGAATCCAATTGGAGAGAGCTTGTGCTGTTTGGGTCCTGTCTTTGGTCCTGGCCTGTGGAAGATGCTTTTCAGTGTCGTAGGTAAACCATGAGAGGTCTGACTATCAGTTCTGTAGATGACATGAAGTTGAGAGGTCTAGCTAACACATCGATTGACAACATAAAGCCTTTAATTAAGCTTTAAAGACTTTAAGCAGATGATAAAAACAGTGATGAATAAGTATTGAGAGAAAAAGGATTGTAGTGGGTGTAGAATAAAAATAGATATGGTCAGACCTAGCTTTTACTTTTAGTACTCAACTTACTTTCTTTGCTTGGCTTATTGAATATCTAAGTTTATCATTGAAATTCATTTGGTACAGAGTTGCATGGCTAAGTTCTTTTATTATTTAATTTTTTCAGTTGTGCCCTTGCTTTTGTAGGAATAATACAGTTGCGAGCTCTATTTCAATTCTTTCCTCTTACCAAAAGGTTACTAATGCATAACTTATAATTTCAGTTATAAAATTCCTAATTCCTAATTTGGTCCCCTGTGTGACCCAGTTAACGTCTATATAGTAACTTTATATCTGTGAGTTTACTATATTTTAGCAAACAACTTTTATTGCAATATAAAATTAATTTTTAAATGTGATTTATTGCTAAAACATTCTTTTGGATTTATGACAGATAATAAAGCATATGCAGGTGGTATATAAAACAACAATAATTTATATGTATTTAGATAAATATTTTAAGTGGTTCATTTTGTTGTAATGGTTTTAAACAAAGATTGTCATACTTTAGCTCAGATTAAATAAACTGTGAAGTTCTATTTTAAATATGCTGACTTATTAAGAATTGTTTTATTTTTATAGGAAAATAGAAATAGTACAGTTTGCTAGCCGGACACGTCAACTCTTTGTTCGATTACTAGCTTTAGTAAAATGGGCTAATAATGCTGGCAAAGTGGAAAAATGTGCGGTGAGTTAAACTTTTTATTTTATTTTAGATAAAATAACTTTGTGGAATGTTAATTTACAATAGATTCTAATTTTAGTTTTAACTGACATTTGCTGATTTGTTTTGAGAAACATTACTTATGTGAATAATATTTCTGATGATAATGTATAATATATTTCTGTAGAAGCTTAGTATTTGCTTATGGACAGAAAGAAAACTAGGCAATATCTGGAGACATCATTAAGCTAGAAGATATTAATTAGGAGACTTTAACTGAATGGGGGGAATGGTTAACTTATATTTGTATGGTTCCTTAGTTTGCAGAGTACTCCCTTATATTTTGCCTGTTGATTCTTGACAACCCTGTGAGTATGACAGTCAGTATTTCTTATTTTATAAATGAGGAAACAATAAGTTTCCTGGAAGTTAAGTGGCTTCTTCAAGGTCACAGAGCTGATAACAGCATATATCTGTTTGTTTATTCATCTACTCATTCTCCAAACATTTACTGAGCACAGGCTATGGGATATGGTGGATGGAGACTTGAATAAGGAGGCATAACCCCCGCCCTCAAGAAGCTCATAGTATTTTGACTCTTGAATAACGCTTTTGAACTCAAAGGACTGACATGTAGTGAAGTGACCAAAGATGCTAAAAATCTGTTGTCTCTTGATATGATGGGGGAATAAAAGTTTGTAGACAAAGTCTTTTGTACACTGTAAAACATCATTGAAAGAATAATGCTTTACATTATTATAAGTGTTATAAATACTTAAAGAGGTTTATTCCAAGCTTATTTATCAGAAATTTTACAGTTCATTTCATTGTTTTGGAAATTTGGGCACCAAGTGTAAATAAATCTAGTCTGGCTGAAGTGAAGAAGCATGGTATAGTATTTCTGAAAAACCGAAGGTTTCTTTTCAATAGTTAGTTAATTTGGGGTAATCTTTTCTTAAAGATGTTCAAACTTTCAGTGAAAAGTTAGGTATTACTAAAGTATATCAAATCCAAGTGTTCAGTTGTTCAAAATAGTGTTAAATCCTAAATTATACCATGGGTATTTAAGTTACCTGTTTGATACTACTGAGGTGTGCTTCAATAACATATCAAACAAAAACCAAAACTCTTGGTTTTGATATCGAGCCATATTGCATTCATCTTTCACTAATTCATAGTATAGTGTTCTGTTATTTTTTTGAATTGGCTATTCAGATAAGTCATTCTGATAAAGTCTCATTGAATTTATGTTGTTTCCATTTTGTGGATGTAGATACAGATGTGTTTATGTCAAAGATAAAGTCCATCAGCTGGAGAATTAGAGGATTATTTGTGTTTTGACACTTCTGTTCGCAACCTAATGATTATTTAGTGTCTTTAAAGGTGCTTCAGATTAATAGTTCATGATCTTTAGCCATGCCAGACATATTACATGTATAGCTGAGTGTATAAATACACAGTTTAGCCTGACTAATGTTTTATCTAAGAAAAAGAGAAATATCTCTTATTCTATTAGAGCTATTTAAAAAACCCAAAAAAAAACAGCTTTATTGAAATGTAGTTTACATATCATACCATCCACCCATTTAAAGTGCACAATTCAGTGGTTTTTAGTATATTCACAGGAACATGCAACCATTACCGCGGTCAATTTTAGTACATTTTCATCACTTCAGAACTTAAACCATTGCCCTTTTAGCTGTCGTCCCCAAGTACCTGCCCCTAGCCCTCAGCAAGCGATAATCTGCTATTCTATAGATTTGCCTATTCTGAACACTTCATATAATTGAAATCATCACATGTGGTCTTTTGTGACTGTCTTCTTTTACCAAGCATAATGTTTTCAAGGTTCACTCATATTATAGCATGTAGTAGCACTTCATTGTTTTTGGTAGCTGAATTGGATGGGTTTTGTTTATCCACTCATCAGTTAATGGCCATTTAGGTTATTTCCAGTTTGTGGCTATTACGAATAATGCTGCTATAAACATTCATGTGCAAGTTTCTGTGTGGACATATGTTTTCATTTCTCTGGGGTGTATACCTAGGAGTGGAATTACTAGGCCATATAGTAACTCTGTGTTTAATTATTTGAGGAACTGCCCAACTGTTTCCAAAATGCTTGTCCCACTTTGCATTCCTGCCACCACTCTCCCTGCGGACACTTGTTCTTGTGTGACGTTTTGATCCCAGCTGTCCTAGTAGGTGGACGGAGCATCTCATTGTGGTGTTTGCATTTCTTTGATGACTAATGGTTTTGAACATCTTTTCATGTGCTTTTGGCAGTTTGTATATTTTTCTTAGAGAAATGTCTGTTTGGTACTCAGTTAAATTTTAAAGGAAGATTATTAGCCATATTAACAGCTGGTATGTGACTACTTAAAAGAAAAAAAAAACGAACATGCTGATCATTAGGGACCTACATGGAGTCACTAATATGTTACTCAGAACTCAAGTTTTAATCTTTACTTATTTGATTTCTAAGTCAAAGGAGTATAGCTGAGGTTAGTATGTTTTGAGTTGAGCAAGGTGGTTTAGAGTGTTTCATTAGTCACCATGTTTAAGGTAGAGGGACTTGGGCTGATAAACTGTGGCACCCCATTAGGGTCGATGCATGTCTTTCTGGAGGCGGGTCTTTGCTCTTCTTTGGCCTTGGCTTTGGCCTGATGAGCATTTTTAGGGCCCTGAGTAAAGGGAGAATTGGGATGACCTAAATCTGAGTGAAAACCAGTTCAGAAGTTGAGAGAAGGCAAGATCAAAAATGGTTCTGAACATGTTAAAATCAGACACGTTCCAGTCCTGCATTAAGTTGGGATGGGAAAGCAGATCTTGCTTGTTAGAGATTCATAGATTCATGAACAAAAGATTAAGGCCTTTTAGTTAACGCCAAGCTTGCTGTGTGCTAGCAATGGTTCTAATAAAGTAGTGTTGGTGGCATTAATAGAAATCCATTTTACTAGTGTGGGGGCGCAAAAGAATGTTCCTCCCATCTTTCTAAGTTCTTCTGATTAGGCGAATAATCAAATTAACATGAGATTAATAGGAGAAAATGTCCACATTGATTAATCTGCACCTATGGAGGTTACATAAGACTATGAGACTGGAGGACGCACTGGGCAGAGAAGCTTCTATGCTATTTTGGACTAAGGAGAGGGAGGCAGGGTCTGGTATTTCAAAGAGAGAGAAAGCAGGCAATTTACAGGTAGCTGAGAAAGAGCAAACGTGGTAAACATTCTTGCCGGGCCACCCAGAAACAATGGGACGCAGAGGGGAGCCCAGCAAACAGGCTTTGCTAGATTCCTCTGTGTCTGCCACACTGAATTCCATTATGATGCTAAGGTAATGCTCCCTTTCTTGAAACAGGCTTTTCTACCTGAATTCCTTTAGCCAGGTAAGGAGGAGGGGCAGAGGTCCTGTCCGAGTCCTGTTTCTTAAAAATAACCACCTTCAAATATCCCCAAAGTGTATTTGGGATGGCAAAACTCAGGTCCCTTTCACTAGTCACAGAAGGTAGCACTTGTCCTGCTGGGCTTTGCTGGCGTAATAAAGAGTTAGAAGAAACATTTTTGGTTCCAGAGTCTCTGATTGACTGACGTTCTTTGGGCAAGTGTCTTAACCTCAGCCTCAGTTTTCTTATCTCTAAGCTGATGGTGATTGTCTGGTTTTGTCTGTTTCCTGGACTTAGAAAATGAGTGTGGAAATGCTGAGAAAATGTAGGGCATGGTGTGGTATAAGTGCTGGAGACCATATTTGAAGTTGGCCACTGACACACCAGCATTTGCAGGTAGTGGGACCAGGATGGGGAGTGGGGAATTTGGAGATGGGAAGGCTAATTGAAGTGACGTGGAATGGTTAGCTTGAAAATAGGTTGGACTTCCCCATTTTGAAGGGCATGAGAGACTAAGTATTGTTCCAGAATAGAAGTAGAAGGTAGAAGTTTCAAGGAAATAGATTTCAGCTTTGTGATGAGCTCTGGAGCTCCGATGCCCTTGTGAAATGCACTGAGGAGGGAACTGCTGGGAAGTATTGGGCATGAAGTTGACCTAGATCTCATAATGAGCAGTGTTTATTGAGTGTTTTATATGTTCTAGGCACTGTTCCAAAGCTTTCATATGCATTAACTCTTTTTTTGTTGGTGCTAATCCTCACTGGAGGATTTTTTCCGTTCATCTTTAGAGAGTGGAAGGGAAGGGGAGAGACAGAGAAACATTGATGTGAGAGAGACACATCGATTGGTTGCCATGACCAGGGCTGGGGATGAAATCTGCAACTGAGGTACGTGCCCTTGACTGGAGCTGAACCCGGGACCGTTCAGTCTGTGGGCGATACTCTATCTACTGAGCCAAACCGGCTAGGGCTGCATTAACTCTTAATCCTCAGAACAGCCTCGGGAGGTTGGAAATCATCTCCATTTCACAGTTGAAAAAACTGAGGTACGGAGGGATTAGCTAACTTCCCCCAAGGTTATAGGGTCAGTTCAGTTACAGAGTTAGCATTGAGACCAAGGTAGTCTGGGTCCAGGAGTCCACACTTCAATGCCAACTGTTAAAAATTTTAACTGAAAGTCTTTTTAAAAGAAAGCGTTTGTCATTTATTAGGCCATTGCTAGCAAAAAAAAAAAAAAAAAAAAAGACTGGCTGGGGCAGGGAGTCTAAACCACCAGCAACATGGCTAGGTAGGAAAGACAGACATGTCCGTCCCCTGGAGTTTTGCCAGTGGTTGCATACAGCCAGTTGGGGGTGGGGAAGATGTAAGCCATTCTGAAAGGCTTTCCATCCGCTGTAGACAAAGGGGGAGGAGGCAGGTGTAGCTAGGGCTAATTCCATGACTCTGTAAAGCTCATGTGTCAACACGAAGAGGGGGCTCTTGGGGTTCAAGGTGCCTGGCTCTTCTCTCTTTTTAGATAATCTCTGGAACAGCCAGCTGGCAGTTAACTTAATAATTCCAACCTACACTGAGGAGTCTGCGCAGTCTTTAGTCGGTTTTGCGCTGCACCTAACTGATTGACCCCCCTTTCTGTCTCTTCCTTCCACCCTCTGGCCTTCTGTAATTTAATTTAGGACACCTCAGCATTTTCTCCTTGTCACCAACCAACTCCAGAAGTCTGTAAGAGTAGTAAAAAGGATTTTATTCTACTTATGTTTTCTAATGTGATAGTGTGTATCTGGAATGTTAAGGATGAAGAAACGAATTAAATTAATAGAAGGTTCTTGTTTTCAAAAAGATACTGGGGGAAAGTATTTTTTAATAATTTGTTTTTTTAATCCTCACCTAAGGATATATTTTGTTTTGTTTTTAATTGATTTGAGAGAGAGGAAGGGAAGAGAGAGATACATGGATGTGGGAGAGAAGCGTCAGTCAGCTGCCTCCCACTGCCTCCTGCCCAGGGACCGAACGCACCACCTTTTGGTGCCCTGGACGACGCTCTAACCAGCTGAGCCACACCGGCCAGGGCTGGACATGTTTTGAAGAAATATTTTGTAATAGCAAATACCTATATTAATTCCCCTCGAAGTTTACTTTGGAACGAATCAATGACATTTGAAGTGAAAAGTTGCTAGTTTCCAAGGAAGCGTAATTAATACATTACCCTTTGCTTTAAAGATGATCTCGAGCTTTTTAGACCAACAAGCCATCTTGTTTGTGGACACTGCTGATCGCCTGGCCTCATTAGCTAGAGATGCTCTGGTCCATGCCCGCCTCCCTAGTTTTGCCATCCCGTATGCCATTGATGTATTGACTACTGGGTCTTACCCACGGCTGCCAACCTGCATTAGGGTAAGTACATTCTCTCCCGTTCTTAAAATCTGAAGGCTTTGGCTTTGGATCTACTATATTATTAAGTAGACCACCAAAAACTTTCATACTTTTACAACAAACATTTATTTGTTTTTTCCTGTATAACTAAAATTGTGTTTTGTTTAAATAAATTGGGGTCAGAATGTGAGTAGCTATGAAAATGGGTGGATCATTTTTTTTCCGTGAGGGAGAACAGATATGCAGGTGTAACTTACATCTATTTCCCATATGAAAATACGGCATGCTGCTTGCTTTGGGGAAGTGTTTTAAACATTTACTGTGCTGGTTTTTGACTGCCTTGGTAGTATTGGATTTTATACTTCTAAGAAGTGGTGGACATCATCTCGTGGCAGTAAGTTGGTTTCATAAATAGAGCACGAAGAAGATCATGTTGCATGACCATCTTAGCTGAGTGACTGGTGGAATCACGTGGCACTCTAATGCATGAGAATAAAGGTCACTATTATTGGGTGTAGAAGGCAGGAATGAGTGTTAAGATTCTCTTGGGTAAAGTAAGGAAATACTACATTAAGAAGACACAGCTAAAAATTATGCCCCTTTGTACATTATTTTAAAATCACTTACATTTTTTTGAAGGACAAAATTATTCCTCCAGACCCAATTACCAAAACTGAGAAACAAGCTACCCTCCACCAGCTGAACCAGATTCTTAGACATCGGCTTGTAACCACCGATCTTCCTCCTCAGTTAGCAAATCTCACAGTTGGTATGTACCTGAAGGGTCTTGTTTTAAGAATTGACTTGTTGGAAATGTTTTTTTTTAAAAGCTTTTGGGATTTTATTAAAAGAAATGTCATCATGAGGTTTGGCCCTACAATTGTGGTGGTGTTTGAACCTGTGGCTGGTCAGCCCTGTCATTTCTCTTTTATGACCTGGAAATACAGTGCTGGTATTTGAAGCTGACAAGCGGGTGAGATCACTGTTGTTCCTTGATGCTAGAAGAGTTGCCTTTGGTTGCTTAATGACCCAGAACCTGGCCACTACTTATGCAGGAACCACTGAATTGTTTGAACATTTATGAAAAAACATTCAATCTATTTAAAATTTCTTTTTTTTTTTAATGTATATATTTTATTGATTTTTTACAGAGAGGATGGGAGAGGGATAGAGAGTTAGAAACATCGATCAGCTGCCTCCTACACACCCCCTACTAGGGATGTGCCCGCAACCAAGGTACATGCCCTTGACCGGAATCGAACCCAGGACCCTTCAGTCCGCAGGCTGACGCTCTATCCACTGAGCCACACCGGTCAGGGCTATTTAAAATTTCTTCTAAGCAAGACTGAAGGTTCTGGGTTAGCAAAGAGCTGCTTACTTTTTTCTCAGCAAAGTAGACTTACTCTTCTTCTTTTAAAAGCAAATGGCCGGGTGAAGTTTCGAGTTGAAGGAGAATTTGAAGCCACCTTGACTGTAATGGGAGATGATCCTGATGTTCCATGGCGTCTTCTCAAGCTAGAAATTCTAGTAGAGGATAAGGAAACAGGAGGTAAATCATGAATATGGATTGAAATCATAAGTATTGATTTAAATGTTGGAGTTTTTTATATCATTGAAACATTTTGGCAGAATAATAAATACGGTTAGCAATTGATCCTGTAATTTGAAGCAGATTTTATGGTAATCATAATTACCTACTGACCTTAAAGATTTCAGTGTTTAAGTATAATGTTCTCTAGTTTCCATAGATAGTTTCAGTTCTTTTTTAAAAAATTTATTATTAGTTAATATATTTTTCCATAATTGGTACTATGACATGATCTGTACGCTTTTCTGATTAACCACTTTGTTTTCTCCTGTGAATGGAAGATGGACGAGCCTTGGTTCATAGCATGCAAATCAACTTTATCCATCAGCTGGTACAATCTAGGCTCTTTGCTGATGAGAAACCTCTTCAGGACATGTACAATTGCCTGCGTATCCTTCTGGAATTTGAGACACATGTTTATAAGGAATTTGTGTCTCCTTCTCACCTCCACATTTCCATCTGCCCCTCATCTTGAACTGCAGCAGCCTAAACTCTCCCCATCCACGTTTTTGGGTAGAAATGGGGCTGGGGAAACTAGTCAATGTGAAGAATAGTAATCTGAAGTAAACCAAGTTGTAAACTTACTGTTGACTTTGCGGGTAAAATAAAAGATGATGAATTAGAAGTAGTACTATTTGGAGAAAAAATAGTACTCTGGTCTACCCATATTCTCTAAACTATGATGAATTAAGGGGCAACTTAATGGTTTGTTTATATTGGATCAAAATTAAATATACATTTTTCTAAAACTATGCCACAAATTATGCCACTTTTTAGAATAAGTCATTGGCGAAATATAATTCCAGAAATTTCTTTCAGAACCAGTTCTTAGGAATAGAGCTTTTGTTAAATGAAGTTTGCTTGTACTTCAGTGGCTGATGTAGTGATATGTATTATATTTGCTTAACGAGATCCATCAGATTCTTTTTGCTTGTCACTTCAGTTAGAAGTGCTACATTCCCAAACTCTGATGTTAATCCGGGAGCGGTGGGGAGACCTTGTGCAGGTGGAAAGGTATCATCCTGGGAAGTGCCTCTCCCTCTCCGTTTGGAAGTAAGTGAAGTTGGCTCTGGTGGGTTCCAGCTATGACTGTAAATACTGTTCGTTTCTCTTTTTCTCTCATACATCTGATGACTGTATACTGATAGCTGTGTGCCTCTAGCAATGTGATTTGGTATAGTAAGGTCCCAGGGTATCATAGAAACTATAGAGGACATCCATAATTGGCAGCTTTCTTAGAACGTGGCATGTTTTGAGTATGTAGGCATCTGTCTGTATTAAGACTTACTCTTCTTAAAAAGTTAGATGACTCTGGGCTCATACCAGATTGCTAAAAGACTTAGATTATTGGATATTGTTTGAAAAACAAACCTGCTTGCTTATCAGAGTTTTACATGTTGAATTGCTACTTTTAAAATCTTTTTGGGGGAGGGTTTTGGGAAAAATTAGTATGGAGCTGCTTACAGTCCCAGTTTCCTATTCGAACTTTGCTTGATCCCCATTTTCTGGAAAGGAATCAGAGATGAATAGATATCACTTAGAATACAGGTTGTTCTTTTTTGGGATTTTTTTTTTTATTTGTATGCATGTGTTTTATTTTTAAATTCTGTGTCTGGGTGTGTTTTTTTGTTTGTGGGGTTTGTGGATTTTTTGGGTTTTTTTTGGATGCAGTAAATCAAATATTGTGTTTGATTACAGAATAGCTGTCTTCCCAATATTAATGTATTCCCTCCACAAACAGTGAGGGACTGCCATGTTCTGGCCTCTGGCTCAGGCCCACAGTGGATTGCCTCTATTTCATTCCAAAAGTTAACAGGCGTTGTTGAAAAAATTGTATATTTTTTCTCTTTAGTCAACAGATTCTTGGGAGAAAAACAGGGACGGCATCTGTTCACAAAGTTACAATTAAAATCGATGAGAATGATGGCTCGAAGCCTTTACAGATTTTTCATGATCCTCCTTTGCCAGCTTCTGATTCCAAATTAGTAGAAAGAGCCATGAAGGTAAATATCTCAATATATTTTAATATTGGTTTAAATAAATGGATATAATGTAACTTATCATTTATACTTAAACTTCAAGTGTAAATTCTTTAAATTACCTAACGGTTCCTAAAACCCTTTATGGAACTTGTTTTAAATGACTGTTACGCTTCTGCATTTGTTATTTTTTAAAATCTAATATAATAATAAAAATATGTTCTTTCATATTTGATAATTTTGATCAGATCATCATTTTGTTTTTAAGGTCATTTAATCTATGATAAGCGATACATATAGTATCTTGATCTATACTCATCAAAATGTTACCTGTAGTCTTTAAGCTGCCAGCACCACATGTTTATTTTTGTACTTTAAGTTTGTGCTTAATCATTATGATTCTAAAAGGAAATATCTTGAAGCACAATAATCTACTCAAGCTTTAAAGTAAAAATGTTTAAATTGCACATGTGATTCTGTTGTTCTTGTCTATGCAGATTGATCACTTATCAATAGAGAAACTCCTGATTGACAGTGTTCGTGCACGAGCGCATCAGAAGCTCCAGGAACTGAAGACCATTCTTAGAGGCTACAATGCCAATGAAAACTGTAGGTTCTTTTAAATAGGCATCTTTGTCTTTCTTTTGTTTAGATTAGTATTCACTTTTATTTTCTGAAGGGTCTATCTTAATGTGCCCTCTTTCCTGCTATATAGGTGTTGTTGTGAAGGCCGGACATTTTTGCATTTTAACTTGTGATCTACCCAGCTTGTCCTAACTTTTCCCTTATTTTCTTTTTATTTAGCTTGGCCTTATTTTTGAAATGCATGCATATTGACCCTCCTTAAAACTTTTTTTCCTATTGGAATGGAAGCTATTTTAACATTTTAATATGAATTTTATTTCTTTTAGGTTTTCTTCTAAGGTTAAGGCAGCTTTGCAAATGTTTATAATATAGTTATAAAATGTGCCTCTTTGAAGCAGAATGTATGCTTTGTCTTTTAAAACCTTTTTTGAATTGTAAATACATTAACAGGGTTCAAAATAAGAAATACAGATAGACACACAGTGAAGAATCTTCCAGTTACCTAGAAGATTCCGAGCTTTGGGGGATAGTCAATCATTTAGAAAGGAAGCACTTTTCGTTCTAGAAATACAGTTTCACAGTGTCATTATGGGCATGTTTACTGTCCCCGCCCTAGTTGTTGTTGCTGTGACTACCTTGTGCCCACAGTGAGCAGCCTTTAAGTGAGATGATGTTGAAGTGCCATATAAATAAGAAGTTCTAATCGCGCTAGTAGCAAAAGTACTGCGTTTCCTGATCACAGAGCCCACCGCAACCCATTATACTTAAAAAGGCAACTTCTTAGGTCCAGGCTAGTCACACTGGAATGAAACTGCTTTGTTGAAGTAGAGAAAAACACTGCCTGAAGAAAAGACAGAAAGTCAGGAAAATAAATTTGTGTTGAGAATACATAATTTCCAAGGAAGGTGAAAAAGAGGATCTAAGACAAGCTAAAAGAGGAAGGGTAGGTTAACTTAAAAATGCAAATGTGAGCCTTAAATAAAGGGTGTGGCAGGCATCTGTAGTTGTTTCATCTGCTTTGAGGGGGCATGTCCTTTAACCCCATCAAGGTTTAGCATTAGATATCTCAGGTTTTAAATTTAAATTAACCTTTTGCACTCAAATGTGACTCGACATGGTTAGCATCGGTAGCAGGAATCGAGAAAAAAAGCAAGCGAGTGCAAAGGGTTAAATTTAATTATAAGATGTAGTGTAAATTGCCCCCCCCCCAATTTTAATCCCTCAAGCAATGTTACTAAATACAGACCTAAAATTTATGATTGGAAAGCATAATTAAAACTCTAATTGGACCCTCCTTTTTTTTTTAAATTGCTTTATTGAGATACTAGTGTGGGGAGGTGTCCCTCAGCACCCTGGGACCCCTCAGGGGACATCCCTGTCACAATCTGGGACTGTTAGCTCCTAACTGCTCACCTGCCTGATTGCCCCTAACCACTCTGCCTACCGGCCTGCTCGCCCCCAACTGCCCCTCCTTGCTGGCCTGCTTGCCCCCAACTACCCCCCCTGCCGCCTGATCGCCATAACCGCCTCTGCCTCGGGACCCCCCACCATGGCTTTGCTTGGAAGGACATTCGGAAGGTCTCTCAGAAGGTCTCCTGGTCTAATTAGTGTATTACCCTTTTATTAGTATAGGTAACTCACATATAATTCACTCATTCAGTGTTTTTTTAATATATTCAAAGAGTTGTGCAACCATTACCACAATCTAATTTTAGAACATTTTTATCATCCCCGAAGGAAACCATGTACTCATTAGCAGTCACTCCCCCATTCACCCCTCCCACCAGCTCCCTGGCAACCACTAATCTATTTCTGTCTATAGAATTGCCTTCCAGGACATTTCAGAGTAATATCATATATATGTACCTATGAATGGAATAGCTGGGTCATATAGTGACTCTATATGTTTTACCTTTTGCCATGTTTAACACCTATTTTTTATTCCACTACTAGCACGTGAGGATTCCAGTTTTCTCCACATCCTCACCAACACTTGTTATTGTCTATCTTTGTTTCTAGCCATCCTGGTGGGTGTGAAGTGGTATCTCATAGTGGTTTTGATTTGCATTTTCCTAATGATTGTTGAGCATCTTTTCACTTACCTTTTTTGGAGAAATGTCTATCCAGATCATTTACCCATATCATACTTAGATTAATTATCTTTTTATTATTACTGAGTTATAACAGTTCTTTATCTAAGTCCCTTTTCCTGTATCATGGATTTTTTCATTCCATGAGTTGTCTTTTCACTTTCTAAATGGTATCGTTTGTAACACAAGTTTTTAATTTGGACATTGTCCAGTTTGGCTATTTTTTCTTTTGTTGCTTGTGCTTTTGGTGTCAAACCTAAAGAATCCATTACTTAACCCAAGGTCATGAAGATGTACTCTTGAGTTTTCTTCTAAGAGTTTTATAGTTTTAGTTCTTACTTTCAGGTAGGGGTCCAACTGAGTTTTTTGTTTGGGGATATGCCGTTGTCCTAGTAACTGGTTAAAAAAATGATTTCCCCCCCTATTTAATTGTCTGGGCACCCTTGTTGAAGTGCCCCTTTTGTTCTTAATGAAAATTTAAAGTATTTTTGCAATCTTAATTCTTTCTAATTTTTCTTATTTCTAGTTTTTCAAAATAGAGAAATTCTAAAATTTCATTTGGTGGGATTGCAGAAAATAGGGGTTTGTGATCTTGTGGTAGGCTCTGGTTTACTTTAATATCGTCTGTAAATAAGGCTTAGTAAGTAAAAAAACTCAATATGATTGCCCAGGGGATATTTAAATTACTTTGAAAAATAGACTGTAAGCATGTGTTTACATAGGAAGTGCTGTTTGAATAAGTTACGAAGGTTTTTCTGTAGCAGCATTTTGTAGCGATGTCACTACTTGAGTCAGTAGCCCCAAGACCTGAGTTCAGCTGCGAGTCTTGAATAATCACGCTCTTTGGGCCCCATTCTCCTCATTTGTAATTAGAGGATGTCCAGGCTCTTCCGAGATCTCTAGAACTCTAGCAAAAGTGGGGTTTTCAAGCCCTCGGTGTCTGGGGAGTCCTCAGTGCTAGAGAAAGGTGCTTGGGAAACTGAGCTTTAGAGGGGAGGGAGGTGCTGGCGTGTGGGGGTGGAACTCTGTCCTACTTTAATCAGACAGTCCTGGAAGTGAGAACCTATAGGAAAGGGCCTGCTGACCCACCGTCTTAGGACATATGCTTTACCTTGTGTGTTGTTGTTGTTGTTGTGTTTTGTTTTTTAAATAGATTTTTATTGATTTCAGAGAGGAAGGAAGAGGGAGAGAGATAGAAACATCCATGAGGAGAGAGAATCATGGATCGGCTGCCCCCTGCACGCCCCCCACTGGGGATCGAGCCCGCAACCGGGGCATGTGCCCTTGACCGGAATCAAACCTGGAACCCTTCAGTCCGCAGGCCGATGCTCTATCCACTGAGCCACACCGGCCAACGCTTCGTTTTTTAAATTCATGTTCATGCATTTATACTCCTCATGCAGTCTTACTGGATCCCTTCTGTAAAGCATGCTTTAGTCAGATCCTTGCCTGGGACCAGGGGCTGTTCTTGGAATCCCTTTCTGCAGCCCCCTTGATCACCTGGCTTTTCCTCCAGCGCCTCACTGGCATCACCTGAGGGCGTGAGTAGCTCGGAAAGTGGAGCATCTCCAGGGCTGGCTAGGAGAAGGCACAGACAGCAGGCTGCGTGTAGCCCAGGTGGCTGTCTGTGCTTGCTTACGGGTGGGAGGTGGGGGCGGGCAAAGGCTCCGGGAAAGTAGGCAAGGCTTTGGAGAGAAATTGAATAAAAGGCAGTGCGAGGCACGTGGCCCCATTCGCAGCATTGCCTGGCTTTTGAAAGCTGGGGTGCGCTCCTTGGGTTGTGCTGTGTCAGCACTGGAATTGGGGTGTCCAGGTCAGTTCAGAAGCTGTGAAGCTCACAGCCATTCCTGATTGTGCCCACTTGCTGGTCTTCAGTCTTCACCCTTCATGTTACTGTCTGCTGGTGCATTCCTCGTGTTGTCCTCAGTGAAGAGAGGGGGGAACCAAAGAGGAAATCTGTGTATGGATCGCTGCTGCAGGCAAAAGTAGTGCCTAGTCCTGTCATCTTGCGCAGCATTTAATTCCCCCTGCTATGTTTTATTCGCAGGTTTCTCCATTTTTGGATAACACCTGCTGCCTTTAAGTGCTTAGAGCCTTAGCTATTTTATTTTATGGACATTGGTGGTCATAAAATATGTTCAGAGATAGACATCAAAGTATTTTCTGTCTGTTGGACTGTGTTGTATATTTTACTTTGGTCCCCTGTCTTTTCAAGAATACTCAGTTTTTATCATCAGATTGAAGTTATAATTGTTATCCCAGTTGTCAGAGCTAGTTTTACTCCATTACTACGCTTCAAAAATGTTTTTGCTTTGAGGAAAATATCTCTACCCCATTAGGAATTCTAACAGTACAGATAAGTTTTAAAGTCAGCAACCCTGCTTCAAATCTGTAAGTACTTTTTATTTTATGAACAGTCATTTCAGCAGAACATGAACTAATTTGTCACACTGTTCTGAATTATAAAATATGGTACAGAAATTCCTGTAGGTGCCTTTTTGTTCTGTTTTTTGTTCTATTTTTTATCTGTCTTTAGGTGAGAGTTCTGCTGGATCTGCTGTTAAACATTTGCATACAGAGATGTACAGATACACTTGAAAGCAGCTTGTTTTCATCTATGTCTCTTTCCATTTTTTGCTTTATTAATTTGTTAGATAATTTGTATAGATAGTACCAAGGGTAACTTCCCTCATTTTAATGATTGCAAATTCACAATAAGATGTTTTGGTTTGTCTCTTCGATTCGTAAAGGTAACGTACATTGTTAAGCACTTTGTTTTTAAATCACCTTCACAAACTTGTCACTTTTTCCTCCTAAGGACCCCTGGCATGGACAGCAAGATGTTATTGTCCTTGTTGAACAAAATAGCACAGAGAAGCCACACCCGAGGGAAGGCTGGGCCTCCATGTCCGCTCTCCTCCCTCTCTGCCTTTCTTCTGTGTTAGCCTTAGAGGAATGCGGCCGCCGGAGGGGCCTGTTCCTTTCCCAGCTCCCCGGCTGGTCTGCTCAGTGTGCTCTCAGTGCTTTGCTCCTTTCCTGCTCTGCCTGCCAGCTTGTGGGGTGAAGGGAAAGGTTCCTTAGGCCTGCTGGGAATACTGCGAAAGCCCAGAACAAGTACATGGGCGGCTTTGGGAGTTTGTGTGTAGAAGTTGCCTGTGTTCTTATTTTATCTGTAACTTGAAAATGAGGGACATAAATAATGAAAAGCATTTTCCTGGATAATCAGCAATGTTCAGTAATTCTCACGTGCTGTTTGTTTTTCTAAACACATGGCCCTAATTGCCAGAAAACCTACCTTTAGGAAGAATGGCATTGAGAATATTTATGCCGCAGATGAAACTTCTTTGATTTACCAAACAACTGATTTGCTTCCCACTATATAAAAAAGAAAATCCTTAAAAATTAACTTATTGGTCATTACTGAGTGAAAGTAAAACTAGGACCCAGCTCACTGATGGGGTTAAATTTTCCCTGGCTGTTTTAATGTTTTTTAAGGCCCTTTGGGACTTCTTTGCTATAATATTTGAGTTGGGCATATTTGTTTCACGCCACGTTGAAGATTACATTTTTCCTTTTGAGCTCCTAATTGCCTTTATATATTGCAATTTTGCAAAAATCATGTTTTTCTTCTCACAGTCAGGATTGTTTACTAGTTGACTTGTTTCTAGTCTCTGAGATATACTTTTTTTTTTTTTTTTTTTTAAGAAATGCTCAGATAGAAATATAATCTTTAATTCTTAACTGTTCAGCTTCCATAGAGACTGCACTTCCAGCTCTCGTTGTTCCCATCTTGGAGCCCTGTGGAAATTCAGAGTGTCTACACATTTTTGTGGATTTGCATTCTGGAATGTTCCAATTGATGCTTTATGGACTTGGTAAGTTAGTAAATGATATAGTCATTCACTGTAAGGAAAAATACTTTTAACAAAAGCAAAATTAAAAATTCCTGCCACTAGATATTGAGAAGAGCGGCATGAGCAGTGTAGAGAGGAGTAGATATGGAAAGAATAACTTGCTGACATCTGTTCCTTGGGGCCCATTTTAGCTCCACTTTGGATTTTCTTGTACCGGAAGTTAAACTTCCCAATATGAAGTACATTCATGTTGCTTCTCTGACGTAAAAGTCATAATGTTGATGGATGATGTGTTTTAGATGTAACGATTTTACCACTAATAGTTGGGAGACATGAAGATGGCCACAAGGGATTCTCATGCCATTCATAGCTATAAACATCTAAGATAACTTGGGGTACAGGATCCTGGAGGAAAAGGTTTTTTTCTGGCTTAAATACAGTAGAAATTAAAGTTTGATTTCTTACATGTTCTGTCAGTTGGTGTTCTAAAATGGTGAAATACTAGGAACTTAGTGCTTTTGTATTGCTAATGGACCATTGCTCTGGGGCATATTAGCACCTTTGCCATTTGAAATTAACATTAAGCTACATAGATTGCTGAAAATAAAAGTTTTTCTAGTTGTATGGCTGGCTATAAAGAGATTTTTCTACGAGCTGCTCGTGGAGTACTGGCCACATTACTTTGAATCGCATCACATGTGTGATGGCTAAATGATAAGTGACACATTTATGAATTACCTTTTAACTATGGTTCCAAACCAACCAGGCAATTGTTGTTTGTTCTTAAAAACTTTATTTAACTGTTTTCTTGATTATTAACACAGTACATACTCATCAGTGAAAACCTAAACATGTAAAAATGAGAGAAGAAGTAAAAAATAGTTTCTCTTGGCAATCACTGTTACTTTAGGATATCTATGCTTATCTTACTCATCTCAGGCTACCATAACAAAGAACCAGAGTGGGCGGCTGAAACAACAATGTGCTTTCTCACAGTTCTGGAGGTCAAAAGTCTGAAAGCAGGTGGTCAGCACGGTTGAGTTATGGTCAGGGCTCTCTTCCTGGCTTGCAGACTCCGGCCTTCTCACTTGTCCTCACATGGCAGGAAGCGGGAGAGAGCAGGCTCTCTGGCCTTTCTTATAAGGGCACTAATCCCACCATGAAGCCCCCGACCTTATCTGAGCCTAGTTATTTCCTGAAGGCCCTGCCTCTACCATCTCGGGCAAGTAGGGGAATACAGTTCAGTCCACAGCAGTGCTTTTTTCTTTTTTCTGTATTTTTTTCTTTAGTTGAAATCATTTTATATTTAGCTTTTTGCTCAACATTCTATTATTAGCATTATCTAGTGTCGTTAAAAATTCTAAGTGACATTTAGTATGCTAATCTTCAGCCAGCAGCTCTTGTTTATGCTAGAGACCATTTGTGTTTAATAAGTATCATAATGGAATTTTATAGTTTTTATAATTTTTAAGGTTCTTCGTCTAGTAATATTAAGAGCTTTCAATACAGATAAGTTAAAAATATCAATTGACTTAAGAATTTTGGGAATTAAAATATAGGCAAATAATTAATTCATGTATTTGTTACTTATTCTTGTTGCAAGTATACATTTGATATTAATTAGTTGTCTTAACTATAACTCTCCCTAAATGTTAAAGAGGGAAAACAGATTAGGTTAATTTATGCCTAATGATGCATTTAGTTTAGATTTTTTCTAACTCAAAAGTAACACTCCTTTCTGCCTAAAACAATAATTTCATTTTAAGTTTTGGGCTATCTAGATATTTTGTGTCTTGTACAAGCAATTAATTAATTAAAATGCTTTATTTTCTAGATCAGGCCACTTTGGATGACATGGAGAAGTCTGTGAATGATGATATGAAACGGATTGTTCCTTGGGTTCAACAACTTAAGTAAGTTTAATTATTTAGCTCAATACTAAAAATGGAAACTTTTTAAAAATATATATTTTTATTGATTTCAGAGAGAAGGGAGAGGGGAGAGATAGAGAAACATCAGTGATGAGAGAGAATCATGAATCAGCTGCTTCCTACATGCCCTACACTGAGGATCGAACCCGAGACCTGGGCACGTGCCCTTGTCCGGAATCAAACCCTGGACCCTTCATTCCACAGGCTGATGCTACCCACTGAGCCAAACTGGCTAGGGCAAAATGGATACATTTTCTCCATCATTGCTTTTTTTAAAAAAAATATATTTTTAGCCCTAACCGGTGTGGCTCAGTGGATAGAGCGTCGGCCTGTGGACTGAGGGGTCCCAGGTTCGATTCCGGTCAAGGGCATGTACCTTGGTTGCAGGAACATTTCCAGTGGGGAGTGTGCAGGAGGCAGCTGATCGATGTTTCTCTCTCATTGATGTTTCTAACTCTCTATCCCTCTCCCTTCCTCTCTGTAAAAAATCAATAAAATATATAAAAATATTTTTTTATTGATTTCAGAGAAGGGAGGGAAAGAGGGATAGAAATACCAATGATGAGAAGATCACATGGGGATTCTCATGTCATTCATAGATCTGTTGCCTCTTGCATGTCCCTCCACTGAGGATCGAGCCTGCAACCCAGGCTCGTGCCCTGACCGGGAATCGAACCGTGACCTCCTGCTTCATAGGTGGACGCTCAACCACTGAGCCATGCCGGCCGGGCTCCATTGTTGCTCTTGGTCGGTCCTTAATGTTTATGACGTGAAGCTTGAACACCTTTTAGTACTTAATGGTCGAATCTAAATTCTCTTGGAATAGGTCCAGGATGGCAGTGCTTCGTATTAGATTCCCCTCTAGAGCAAATGTAGGTATGAAGGGCATGGCGGTCAGCTTTCGTTCCTTGCCACTTTTTCTCCTGCACTATTACGCTGCACCAGGAATTTTATTGTAGCTGGTGTTCTCTGCAGTAGTGCCTTGTTGTTCTTATCCCGGAGAGTCTTCAGGGTATGCATCTGCCAGCTGACACTTTCAGAATAATCATTTCTGCTTCTCTGATACTGTCCTTCAATGTGTCTCAAAATCCTTTGAATGCTTCATGCTGTGAAACTAAATAAAATTGAAAATGGAGCGAGAGATAATCCTTGAAGGTTTCATTACCACTCTAGTCCACACAGGTACCATTATAGCAACTCTAACAAACTCTCTTAAAATTAATAAATCAACAAAAATTCCAAGAGAGAAATATAAATTTTAGAGATCAAGGCTAAAGCTGGCAAATGGAGAAGGGGTGGATCTACTGCTTTTGTGATCTTCTAGCCTACCTCTTCCGCTTTGGAAGTTTTAGGTGGTAAAAATTCAAACATTTTTATATCAAGTCATTTTTCTCATTAACAGGACATGATTTTAAATGCCAATAGAGAGATAATATTACATGAACCTTTCTTTTTTTTTCATGAGCCTTTTGAATGGCTGTTTAGTTTGTATGTGAAAAATGATAGTCATTACTCTAGGTAACAGTTTCTAAAATTTTTGTGGTTTAGCATCATTTTTTGTGCATTTTGGCTAAACAAGCAACGTTTAAATACTTAAATGCTTCATAATTCACATTTTGCATAACTTAAGGTTATCTGGCAGTTCCAGCCTGCAGAAATATAACTAAAACCAGAAAGCTAAATCCCAAAAGCCTTAAACTCACATAATTATAGGAAAGGTCCCCTGGTCCTGGCCAGGTGCCTTGCTTGGAGCATCATCCTGGTCACCAAAAGATTGCAGGTTTGATTCCGGGTCAGGGCACATACCTAGGTTGTGGGTTCGATCCCTGATTGGGGTGCATGCAGGAGGCAACTGATCAATGTCTCTTTTCCTCCCTTCCTCTCTCCCTCTCTCTCCCTTCCTTCTTCCCTTCCTCTCGCTAAAATCAATAAAAACAGGCTCAGATGACGATTTAAAAAAAATCCTCTGGTTGTCAGTTATTATACTGTTTCTCAAATGATCTTTGATGAATAACCAGTTCGTCACTAATTTATCATGGAACATTAATTTTTTTGAAATAACCATTGAAGTATAATTTGCTTATCATAAAATGCATCCTTTTTAAGTGTGCAATTCAATGACTTGTAGTAAATTTACTGAGGTTTACAACCATAGCCACAATCCAGTTTTAGAACGTTTTTTATCACCTCAAAAAGGTGCTCATTTACAGTTCATTCCCATTCCCAGCCTCAGCCTCAGGCAAGTATGAGCCTGCTTTTCATTTCTGTGGATTGTCCTTTTCTGGACATTTCATACAAATGCAGTCATAAAGTATGTGATCGTTTCTGACTGGCTTCTTTCACTTAGCATAATGTTAATCAGAAAATCCTATGATTTTTATGATGTGGATTACCTTTTTTAAATTAAGGTTTTGGCTTGGACAACAACGTTGCAAACAATCTATAAAACATCTGCCTACAATAAGCACTGAAACATTGCAGCTGTCCAATTACTCAACTCATCCTATTGGAAAACTTTCTAAGAATAAGCTGTTCATTAAACTTACTCGCCTTCCACAGTACTACATTGTAAGTATGCAAAGGGGTGATTTGGGTGGCCAGTTCAGTGCTTCTGTCAGTATCTTGAATGATTTATTGTTTAAGTTCATTTGCAAATGTATTTTATTGGATAACTGACTTTTGTATAGTGATTCTCAACCCAGGAGGGCAGGGACAATGGTAGGGTTGGGAGAGAGGAAAATTCTAAGAAATTTCATAATGTGCAGGCAGGCTTGGGGAATATAAGATATACCCCCATTTCTCACCCTGGGATCTTTCCTATGGTGAGGCCTAATTTCTGCTTGGAATGAGGCATCATCTTTGAATAAGAAGAAAAAAATTGAACGCAACTACCGTGAGGGTTTGGAGATGTTGTTTGTGTCAGATAAATTTATTTGGTTTTAATCAAATATTGACTTGCATAATGCAGCCTTTTAATATGGGTTGGCTGAAGGAGCTTTATTTTCTAATCTTTAATTGATTGAAGGTATATATATCCACTTTATTGGTTACATTACCTTTTAGTGCATAGTAAGATTCTTATTGTTGTATGTATCATAGTTCACCCCTTTATAGCTGAGTAGTAGTCCATGGGAAGGTGGGGCACAGTTTGTTTAACCAGTCTCCAGTAGAAAGAATCTGGGTTGTTTCCAGTTTGGGATAATTATCAGTAAAACTGCTATGAGCATTTGCATATAGGTTTTTTGTGAACTTAAATTTTTGTTTCATTTGTATAAGTAACTAGGAGTGGGATTGTTGGGGTCATATGGTAAGTGTTTAGCTTTATAAGAAACTGCCAAACTTTTCCAACATGGCCGGACCATTTTGCATTCTTGCCAGCAACACATGGGAGTTCCCATTGCTCCACACTCTTGCCAGCACTGGATATTGTAATTTTTTTTAAATTAGCCATTCTGATATGGGATGGTGTCTTACTGTAGTCTTAATTTGCGCTGCCCTCATGACTGATGATGTTGAATATCTTTTCATATGCTTATTTGCCATCCATAGGTCTTCCTTGGTGAAGTGTCCATTTTACTTTTAATTCTTCCATTGCCTCGGGTGTATCAGTGTGATGCTTAGGTGTTGGCCAATTTCCTGAAGAGAGTATTTGGGGAGGGGGGGGAGAGGTAGGATGAGAGATAGGAAAGTGTTGGTCAACAGCTTTGCCTAAGGGCATTTCTTTCTCTCACTAAAGTATTTAGGGGACTTTTCTTAAATTTCAGGTAGACCTTGAGAATAGTAAGCTGGTACGGTGAGTAAGAACAAGGTCTCTAGAGCCAAACTTCTGGGATCAAAGTGTGAGTCCATCGCTTCTTAGCTCTGAGACCTTGGACAAGTAACCTTAACTCTAGTGCCTCAGTTTCCCTACCAGGAAAATGAAGATAATCCGATTTCACAGTTATGAGGAGGATTAAATATGTTAGCACCTGTCATCTTGTAGGTGATACCGTTACCATTATCCTCACAGTGACTACATTTCTCTGTTGAAAAGACGGGGTTCATTTTTATATGCTTCCAAGTATGAGAGATCGTTGTCCTTTTTTTCTGCCATAATAGTGGAATTCTTAGGATGTTTTCATGGTTAAGGGAGACAGCAGGGCAAGTTGAAATAGGTAACGTTGTAGAAAAATCTAGCAGAGCTGCTGGACTTAAGCGTAACTTTTTTTCCCCCCAATTTATTTAAGCTAAGGCAGGAATATCAAGAACATCTAATGAAAATAGTCTAAATGTCCCATTAGCTATAGTTTAAGGTTTTCACTATCGTTGTTGTTCTTTAGTCTGCTCAATTTTTTAGAAAATTATATATTTACTGGGTAGGAATGCTTTTTTTGACATCACGATTAATTTGTCTTGTTTAAAGAAAAAAATAGATCATTAGATTTATAATTCTAAGCCCTACTTGATATCAGGGGAACATATCCAACCCCTATTATTTTTCCGAGTTTCATTTCTTGTGTGGGCCTTTTTAGGTTGTAGAGATGTTGGAGGTTCCCAATAAACCCACACAGCTGTCCTACAAGTACTACTTCCTGTCCGTGAGCGCTGGGGAGCGCGAGGACGGCCCTGTCATGGCACTCCTGCTGCAGCAGTTCAAGGACAACATCCAGGAACTGATTTTCCGGACCAAAACCGGGAAACAGCCTAGAACCGGTACCAAGCGCAAGGTATGCTCACATGTGCAAATAAGCACAGAATTTGTGTGCATTAACTTCATTGTAGTCTTCACATGTTTTTAATATGGGAAAGAATTAGATAGTTTTTAAAAGACGAGGCAGCAATAAGATTTAAGTAATAATTGTCTACATTTTCTTGGAAATGCTTCTCTTTTAATTAATAATTAATTATACATCATTTTCCACAAGAGAACTTGTTAAATACACAATATTTACTGCTAAATTTCTCATGTTTAGGCCAATATTTGCCCAATAAATATTTGCTGAATGAGTAAGACTTTTACTTAACCTTGAGCTTTATCATAGTTTAACTGCCTTAACTAATTGTATCACATACACTTTTTTTCTGTTTTTTACTTATATTCTAGTTGTCTGATGATACATGTCCACTAGAACCTAAGAAAACCAAACGCTCAGGAGAAATGTGTGCCTTCAATAAAATTCTAGCTCACTTTGTCGCTGTGTGTGATACAAACATGCCATTTGTAGGACTTCGGTTGGAGGTAATTTTGTAACAATTTTGGGTACTCTAAATGAAAGTAATTTTTCAAATGCTTTGCTAAAGCTACATGGATTCCATTAGGAGAATCAGAATGATTGTCAATCTTGTTCATCTTGGGAGGGGGGGGATGAAATCATACATGTAAAACAACTTAAATTATTTCATCTCTCTCATCTGGAATTGTGTGCCTTCTGCTCTTTGTGGAAGTGGAAAGCAAATTCTTTTCAGTTTTAAAACAAAAAGGCAGCTTTTGAGAATTAACATCTTGTATACCTCTTTGTAGCAGCATTATTTAACTCTGTTAGACATGGCCAGTGGATAAAGGGGAGGCTTATTTTTGAGTTGATGAAGCTATACATATTGCTTACACAGTAACAAAATTGGGTTCCTTTCTGAGAAGCAGGTCAGAAAGAATCTTAAACTGAATTTACTTTTGTCACATGCAAGAGGCATAGACTTCCGCAGAATTCGTGTTTTTCAAGAATACACAGTTGTGATCATCCAGCATGACCCCCATGAAAGTAAAAGGGGAGGGAACCGACAGAACCTGCTTTTTATAAAGGGCTTTAGACCAGGATCAGCAACCCTTAAATCCTAGATTATTTCACTCTAGTTGAAGTTTTACTTTTTGTAAGACTCCTTCCCTCTGGGAATCATTGTGAAGGAAGGAAGAGATCTGGAAATGTGAAAGTGGAGTGTTTCCGTCGCACTGATGGTGACAGTCTCAGGAAGACTCAGAAAACACTTTCGTGCTTTAGAGCAGGGATTGGCAAGCTGGTTATGGAAAGGGCCAGATAGTAAATAGTTAGGCGTGTGGGTCATATGGTTCATACCACAGCTACTCACATCTGTTGTGTAGTGTGAACCAGCCATGGCTGATGCTTTAAAAAATGAGCATGGCTATCGTCAAGTAACACTTATTTATAAAAACAGGCAGTGGGCCGGATTTGGCCACGAGCTGTTCTGCCTGACCCCTGCTTTATAGAGCTTGGGGATCTCAAGGTGGGCATCAGCTGTGACACTGAAGAGCCCAGTAGCCCTGAGAAATGCAGCCCAGGAACAGGCACCTAAAAGAGATCCCCTGTCCGCAGTGTCGCGGCTGCTAGAGCTGAGAGCTTGAGGAGTATTTGCTGGGAACCGGCCACAGCTCCTAGCCTGTACAGACCTCGGCCTTTCTCATGGTGCTGTGTGGCTTGAGCGTGTGAAAGTCAGGCAGTGCTGCCTTTGCATTAGGAAGGGAGGGTGCATGGTGTCCGGGGGCAAAGTAATGAATTGTTTCCTCTTTTCCTGCCTGGTCCCCCCCTCCTCCTCCAGCTAGAAATCACAGAAATGTGTCTTTGTAGTGCCCACATGGACTAACACCTCTAGACACATGTCCTCTCTGTCCCCTTGTCTTCACTCCCATACCTGTTACACACAGAAGACATATGAGCTCTTGTCAGCTCAATCAAGCTCTTAAAAACCTTGCCTACTTTTCTTCTCTCAACGAAAAAGACATGTAAAAGACAAAAGCAAGCACATTTTCTGCTTAAAGCAATTTGTACTGAGATGTGAATAACGCAATCTAATCTTACCAGGGCTATTTATTTATGTGATCCATAGAATGAAGGCAACATTGTTTGAGCCCTTCACCCTACGATTCCTTTTGAATCTGAACCCCTACTGCCTATTTGGTCAGGGGTTCTTGTTCTAAACCTTTGCCCTTCCCAGGCCAGAAGCCCAGGGTTCATTCAGATCCTCAGGGCTGCCTTAAACCCTTTCTGGACCAAGGTCAACATAAAGAGTCAAGCATTCCTTTGGGATCAGCTGACTTTCTGGCACACCTAAAGCACCTGGAGTGCCATGGAGGGTCTCAGGCACTCTCCCGCATCATCCTTACACCTCACTCTCTGAGCCCTCCCACTGGGAACTCTTTCTTTCACGGGCTGTACAGGAAATGGTTTCTTAAAAATCAAAATATATTCCAGAAAGGTTCTGAACTACAAAAATAATTGTTTGTGATTAGAAGTGAGATCTGACCATCATTCAAACAGTGTTTCAAACGAATATAATTGAATTACACCGGTAAACCAATCTTACTTTACAATTGAATCATTTGGAGCCACCAGAACAGGTTATGTTGCTTCTGGTTCGCTACAAAAATGAGATCGGTCTCCCAAATTTTGAAGATTTATCACCTATGGAGGCGTTTTTTAACCAGAAGCTCTGGGCATCTTTGCGTTTCACTGGACTTCAGTTCCCAGGAAACCCAATGATGCGGACGGTGCCCGTGCCTCATGTGCCGCAGCTTTGAGAACGAGCGGCCCCAGGAAAGGCCGCGAGAAGCAGCGGAGGCCCTAGAGAAGGCGGTTCCCCGGTGAAGTCGGTGGGCTGACGTCCCTGTGCTTTTCTCCTCCTAGTTGTCCAATCTGGAGATTCCCCATCAAGGAGTGCAAATGGAAGGGGATGGCTTCAGCCATGCGATTCGCTTACTGAAGTAAGTCCCTGTCATGTGTGTCGCTGGGTGCCACCCATTGCAGCCCCAGGGCCAGAGCCGCTCCTGTCCTCTCGGGTCAGCATCAAGCCGAGTCAGAAGCTGTGGGAGTCCGGATTTCTGCAGAGAATTGCTAAGATCTGGGGGAGGATTCTCTTTCACCCGCCCAGCGGCAATCTCGCGCCGCTGGGTGTTTTAGGTTTTCTTTCCTCTGCTTTGCTTTTCTTCATTCAGCAGATGTTTCCTGAGTGGGACTCTGTCAGGCTGGCATTCTGATGGAGCCCTTCAGGATGCTCGGGGCTCACACAGCAGGGGGATCTGGGCTAGTTCGGAAGTCAGGGAGAGGTGAGAATTAGAGGAAGGGGAGCAAGGGGGGGAGGGGCGGTCCTCGCCAGAAGGGGTAACTGCTTTTGTGAAGGCTTGGAGGCAAGAGAGCTCAGCATCCTGGCACGGGAAGAGCTTCAGCAGGGCGGGTGCAGGTCCCGTGGGGTTTTGTAAGTGTCCTTAAGGAATTTAGACTTGATCCTACTGGCAATAAGAAGCCGTTTTAAACAGAAAGTGACATCATTAAATACCGCAAGTGTTTCTGAATGATGGGTGAGTGTGGGGTTTTCTAAGATGAGGGACACTGGAGATGTGAGTTTGCGGGGCTTTCCTCAGTCTGAGGCGCCTGGACATCCCTTTGGGCAGGGAGGGATGTCTCACGCTCAGAAGGCAGGTCTGGGCAGCGCAGGCAGATGAGTCAGGAGCTCCAGTGGCGCAGTCGGCTAGCGCGAGGCACTTCTGAGTCACCACCAAGGCGATAGTAAGTGAGCTGGGATGGTAAATTAGATCACCAGGAAAGAGTGCACAGGGGGAGCTGGGCAGAGGGCTTGGCTTGCTTCTAAACATAGAGGGCAAGGGCCACAGGATGCTTAAAAGGAAAGCTGGTGCATTGTTTGTGCTCCGTAAGGTGACCAGGATGGACCTGCAGAGGTAGCATGCCATTTAAGATATATATATATCTTCTTTTTTAGAGAGAGGAAGGGAGAGAGAGAGAGAGAAACCGATCAGTTGCCTCCCTTGCATACACCGACGGGAGATCAAACCCACAGCCTGGGTATGTGCCCTGACTGGGAATGAACTGGAGACCCTTCGGCGCATGGGACGACACTCAACCAACTGGGCAACACGGGCCAGGGCAAGAGATCAGCCTTTTTCGTGCAGAAAACATTTTCTTCTGTTGGCATTTGTATTGTTTCTCAGATGTTTAATAATATAAATCATATAAGCATCTTACTGCTTGAATTCCTGTCTGCGAAGACAGGGCAGCTCTGGGATCTGAGCCAGCAGGGCTTTCAGTTTTGTTACGTGGGGATCAGTTTGTGGCCGTGGAAGATGGGAAGGGCTAGCAGGCGGCACACACACCACCGGCGTGTCCTGGTGCTCACTCCAGATAATGGGAATAGCTTTCCTTCCTGGCTATCATAATGCCATCTCTGCGAAATGTGGTTTTCCGGCGCGGGAGAGCTAGTCTTACAGTGGAAATCAATAGGAAAATGCAGTACTCTTAATTTAATTGCATTCATTCGGTTTTGAATTACTTCGGCTTCAAATGCAGGGTATTTTTTTTCTTTTCACTCTTCTTGGCAACTGCAGATGAGTAGGTGATGTTAACTTTTGTGTTCTATTTTCTTAGTTATGTTTTTATATTTTGCAAGAGTTTTAAAATAACTTATGCTCAGCATTTTTATGAAAGCAATTTCAGTCCCCTTTCGAGAACTCATAATCCTCCCGCCTAAGAAGGTAGCTTACTTTTATTCTCTCTGTTACATTTATAACCTTAAAAGCAAGTAAATATTGTCCAAGTTTCTTGGGGTAAGCCAATTGTATTTATGTCACAGATTAAGAAAGTGACATGGAATATGTTTTCAAGGTTGTATGGTTCCTGAGACCATAAATTGGAAGGAGTCTTATTCTTACTTAGTTCTTACTTGAAAATGTGCTGGCTTCTGTGTGTTCATTTTCTAACCAGATGGATTTCATGAAATACCTATTTTATGTGAAAGGAAGATAAATGTATTGCATTTACATTTTCAAAATCAAGATTTAAAAATCTGTCTGAATTGGTTGCTTTATAACTCTTACGGGTTAGGGTTATGTTTTGAAGGGTGGGGGCAGGCATATGTGTGCCCGGCTGGAGTGGCTCAGTTGGTTGAGCTTCATCCTGTGCACCGAAAGGTTGCCAGTTTGATTCTCAGTCCAGGCGTATACCTGGGTTGCGGGTTTGATCCCCAGTTGGGGCGCCTACAGAAGGCAGCTAATTGATGTTCCTCCCTCCCTCCCTCCCTCCCTCCCTCCCTCCCTCCCTCCCTCCCTTTAAGCATGTCCTTGGGTGAGGATTAAAGAAAAGCATATATGCAATGTATTCGATTCCTATAACAACTACCCCAAATGAAATCTTCCTGGTAGTAATAAAAGGTCTCTAGTATGAAAGATTCACATTTGAAAAACTTAAAAAGCTGTACATTTAAGAAGAGTTGTGATGAATTTTTAATTGAGAAAATTTCAGTACTATGTTAACTTTATGCAACCTTATAGATTTCTTCCCCCTACCGTTTATTTTTTACCATATGCAATTTCTGTCTCTGGTCTGCTCTCTGAAGTTGTTTATTCCAGGGTCAGTGGTTCTCAACCCCAGGGTACTTTGCCCTCTAGATGTTTGGCAATGTTTGGGGATATTTTTGGTTATCAGAGGGGATAAGGCGCTCCTGGCATCTGGTAGGGAGAGACCAGGGCTGCACTGGACAGCCCTCCACAACAGAGTCCAGCCCAAAACGTCACTATTGCCAACATTGAAAAACCCTGTTCTAGGTGTTACAGTCTGAGCAAGAGCCTACACCAGTGATGGGCAACCTTTGGAGCTTGGTGTGTCAAACTTCGCCAAAAAACTGAGCATAACTCGGGTAGTGTGTCACTTTGAGGAAAAAACATTATTTCGCAAATGTTTCATCCTCAGGAGCAGCAAATGTTTCATCTTCGGCATGCGGCCGCGTGTCATCAGAAATGGCTACGCGTGTCAGTGCTGACATGCGTGTCATAGGTTCGCCATCACTGACCTAAACCAAGATTCCGTTTCCAGTTATAGTTGTTGTTGTTTTCCTTAGTTATTGATAATCATACCAAATCTGAGAATTGATCCACCTTCCCTATGAGTTACAGGATAATGTAGGTAGGGTTAAAGAATATATTATCTCATTATTTTCATCCATTACTGAAAACAGCTAAACTATTACTTCTCAGTGTATTATGACAAATAAGAGAGTCATAAAATTGCGATGAAATGGATAGGTAGGTGTGGTAAGACAACTAATACGTTCCTCTTGTATATGTGATACATGTGAGTGATAATATGTATGCTAAATGAATTAATACATTTAAAGTTCATCCTAGTGCATGTTACTACTCTACAGAGGAGGCAAAGGGGATGGTAATGAACCTGGAATTCTGTCATGGCGGTCAGTGATGAAGATTTGTTTTACTGCAAGGGGGATTAACACCTATGAATACCTGCTGTATCAGCCACCATAAGCACTTTATATGTTTTAAAATCACTGACCATGAGATAGTTATTTATCTCCATTTTGTAGTTGGAAACTGAAATCCAAGGATTTATATGCGGCTGAGTCAGAATTCAAATGCAGGTCCCTGATTCCGTTGCCCTGTACTTTCCACTGCATCATCCTGCCTTCCCAAGTGACTTTACAAGCATTTTGTTCCCCTTAGTTTTTCCTTGAGGATATTCTAAATAGATTTTCTAGAAAGTCAATACCCTTGATTTTTCATTCTCAAGAACTGTGGTCTTTTCTAATAACAAGATTAAGGATGAAAGCAAACATCACTTTGTTAAAATGAGAGTCCTAACCTGTGTTGAAGTGAATGGAAATGGGTTAAATGCTATTAATTGCCTTGAATTGCTATGAGTTGCCTCCTTCCTTTACAGAAGGTGCCTAGTAGGGACTTTGAACTGAAGCTCTAATGTAAATGCCCCCTGTCATTGTAGAGATTGTGCTTTTGTCTTTCTGTGATGGGAAGTACTTCATGTGCTGTCTCTCCTCACCAGAATTCCTCCCTGTAAGGGTGTAAGTGAGGAAACCCAGAAGGCGCTGGACCGCTCTCTCCTCGATTGCACTTTCCGATTGCAAGGTAGAAATAACCGCACGTGGGTGGCAGAGTTAGTGTTTGCAAATTGTCCGCTTAATGGCACTTCTACCAGGGAACAAGGTGAGATGCTTCACACACTTTGTCTTTGTATATTTCTGGGCCTTTTTTCATACTGATTGCTATTAATTTCTCTCTTAACCCTGTAGGACCATCCCGGCATGTTTATCTAACATATGAAAACCTGTTGTCTGAACCCGTTGGTGGTAGGAAAGTGGTGGAAATGTTCCTTAATGACTGGAATAGCATTGCACGATTATATGAGTGTGTGTTGGAATTTGCACGTTCTCTACCAGGTACGTGTGATAATCTTCCTTCTGGGGGGAAAAGCATCTCCCCTTTTTTAAAGAAGTAAAACGTGCACTATTGTTTTTTAAAAAAAAAGCAAAAGTATATCTAATGAGAAATAAGTTTCCCTTTTAACTTAGGCTTCAGTTTCCTTCCCTCAGAGACAACCACTGTTAATTATGTCTCCAGAAATTTTTACACATGGGTATACCCGTGTATTAGAGGCCCGGTACACACGGGTGGGAGGGGTCCCTCAGCCCAGCCTGCACCCTCTTCAATCCGGGACACCTTGGGAGATGTCCGACTGCCAGTTTAGGCCTGATCCCGCAGTCAGACAACCCTCTTGCAATCTGGGACTGCTGGCTCTTAACCGCTCACCTGCCTGCCAACCTGATTGCCCCTAACCGCTCTCCCCTGCTGGCCTGCTCGCTCCTAACCACCTCTGCCTGCCAGCCTGATCGCCCCTAACTGCTTTCTCCTGCCGGCCTGATCACCCCTAACCCCTCTGCCTGCCTGCCTGATCACCCCTAACTGCTCTCTCCTGCCAGCCTGATCACCCCTAACTACTCTGCCTGCCTGATCACCCCTAACCCCTCTGCCTGACTGCCTGATCACCCCTAACTGCTCTCTCCTGCTGGCCTGATCGCCCCTAACCACTCTCCCCTGCTAGCCTGATCGCCCCTAAACGCCTCTGCCTCAGCCCCCGCCACTGTGGCTTTGTCCGGAAGGATGTCCGGAAGACGTCCTGTCTATCCAGTCTAATTAGCATATTGCCCTTTTATTAGTATAGATTATAATAATAGTTAATACTTAGAGAGTTTACTATGTGCCGTACAATGTAATAAACAGTTTGCTTATATTAACTTGTCATAATCAATCACTCTATGAGGTGGGTAAGTTATTCTTCATTTTATAATTGGAAAAAACAAGTCACAGAGACTTAAGAAACTTGTTGATGGTCACATAGCTAGTAAATGGCAGAGCTGGAATTGAAGCCTCTGACCACTATGCTATTGCTTAAGTATATCTCCACCCCTGCCCAGGCCCCCTCATGTAGAAATGGAAATGGAAGGACGCCTACTTTCTATTTATGCTGTTGCTTTCTTTTTTCTTTTTTTACTAAATTACACGTTTTAGAGACTTTGATCAAGGAATATAATATTGCCAAAATACCCTCCTTTTCAAATATATAGTTTTCATTTTGCATGTGTAATCTTAATCTCCTTTTTGTTTCCTTTCTATTTAGACATACCTGCTCATCTAAATATTTTCTCAGAAGTTCGTGTTTATAATTATCGAAAACTTATCTTGTGTTACGGAACCACCAAAGGAAGCTCAGTAAGTGTCTGAATTAATTAAAACTGAAGTTCCTCTCATCAGTCTTGTAAAAAGCAAGAATTCAAAAATTATGAAAACTGCCTTGAAATAATTGGGGGCTCAAGTAGAAATTAGGGATAAATGGTAAAATTTAAATACTTGGTTGATATAAATATAGTGTACTATAATGTTTAACTCTTTTAAATTGAAAGTACACGATAATGTACTTTTAGTTTTTGCATTTTGTTCTTAACTGATTTCAGATCTGCTTAGCAATGTGATTAGTGTGATGAAGTTCACATATGGGTTTGAACAATATGGTGTGTCTACTTTTGGTCATGTGATAATGAACATTGTTTGATCTTATCTTGCTTTTTAAGGTATTCCCCATAATTCATAGTTTTTGCTAATGGTTTTTTTTCTACCTCACATGTAAAGCCCTAGAAATTTAGTATGAACATTCAGCCAGCTGGCTTCTTTCTGCACTCTCCACATCAAGTAATATCAGAAATTACTTGCGTGTTTAAAAACCTGTTAACGAAGGCCTCTGTGTTGGGGGTGGCTTCCTAGAGGGTGACTCTCCTTCAGCTCAAGGAAAAGTGAACATTAGAAACATCATTGGTAATTTTTAAGTAAGTTTTAAATAAAGTTTAATCAAATGTTTTCTTTATCACCCTCTCTTTCTGTTTTATTTAGAAGTGGACTATCTAACACACATGCTCAGCAAATGCACTAGTCCTTAGTAACAGCACGTCTGGAATTTAGAGAGTCCAGTCTTAGGAGTTGCTTTCAGAAAAGATCTAATTTAGATCTTTGAAATTTTGCCTTACTGTTGAAACATTTTTTCGACTACTTGAATCTTTTACTCTCTCAGTGTCTGAAATGTGTATTCTCTTTGATTTAGATTAGTATCCAATGGAATTCGATACATCAGAAATTCCACATTTCTTTGGGAACTGTTGGTCCAAACTCAGGTTGCAGTAACTGTCACAATACCATTCTCCATCAGCTTCAGGAAATGTTCAACAAAACACCAAATGTGGTTCAGTTACTACAGGTAATTGAGTTTATTTTCTCGTTAAAAACAAGATTCGGTTAGTATTAGTGACGCGGGTGGGCGTCCGTGTCTTTCATATCTTGCACTTTTCTTGGAGAATTTTCTCTGATTCAAAGTGGACAGAGCGATCTAGTTTGCATTCGCTTCAAGGAAAAGTTTTATGGGATGTGTCAGAAGGACATCGTCTTCATTTATGTTGGTTCTACATGGAAAATTCTGAGGCTTTGGCATTGTACAGAAGCTGGCTGCTCTCACTGTGTTTGCTCCTCGTAGGTACTGTTTGATACTCAGGCTCCGTTAAACGCCATCAACAAACTGCCCACCGTGCCGATGCTGGGCTTGACCCAGAGAACCAACACTGCCTACCAGTGCTTCTCCATTCTGCCGCAGTCGTCCACCCACATCAGACTGGCCTTCAGGAACATGTACTGCATTGACATCTACTGCCGGAGCCGAGGCGTGGTGGCCATTCGGGATGGCGCCTATAGTCTTTTCGATAATAGCAAGCTAGTGGAAGGGTTTTATCCTGCCCCAGGACTAAAGGTAACACACTAAGTGGTACAGCATGAATAAGCATAAACGTGATCTCAGACCATTCCTTTGAGGGGGAAATAATGGGGAAAAGCGACAAATTCCTGTCTAAACTTAATAAGCAGCCATGTTCACGCATTAGCTCTGCCGCTTGCCTCGGAAGGAGCTAGAAGTTCTACTAAAGGGTTGTGCCTGTGTATGAGGTGAGAAATGTCTTTCCCTTTGTTCCCTACTCTGCTGAGCAAGGTGGACGATACTGAAGAGAGTCCTGTTCACTACTCAGAACGTTAAAAGTAGTCTTCATCCTGCTTATTGAGAGGTTTGATGTGCCAGCAGAACTAAGGTGCTTTTTTAAAATGTAGGGCCCTGGGCCCTAATCCTTGGAGACTCTGGTGTAACAGCTCAATTGCTTATAATGTAGAGTCAAATAGTTCCGAATGACTTGTTTTTGAAAATTAGTTCCCTGCAACCCTCTCCTGCCATTTTCCCGCTATGTTTTCAACTCTTACATAGTTGATTCTCTTGGTATTTATAGCTTATCTTTAAATAGGTGATGACATTGCTGTTTGTTGACTGCTTAGTTGAGGGCATTATCTGATGGTCACAATGAAAGATGAGGATTTAATTCTTTTTGAATGCTTTCTGTGCGCTCCTTCCTCGTTCCAGGCTGCTGCTCACAAACACCTCTTCCTTTCCTCCTGTTCTTACAACAGGGCTCGATAGCAGTTTGGATTGGGTAATTTTTCACCTTCATCCTGACTTGCAGAGGTATCTGGTGCTGCCAGTTCCTACGTGTGTTGAGGGTCTAGATGGAAATAGCGTCGCTTCTTGGCTTCCCCCACTGCTTGCTTCGCATACAGCTCCCTCCCGCTGTTGGTTACCACTCAGCCATCTGCTCTGCAGCCTCCAGAGTTTACTGCTAGTTTTTTCTTTTCCCATTCTTTTTTTGTTGTGAGTTATTGCTTTAAAAAATGTTTATAAGCGTTTCATATGCATTATTGGGAGAAGATGAAATGTGTTGTGAATCGTCATCTTTAATTCGAAATTAGACTATGTACTTTTAAATGCTTTTGAGTGATTCTGATAATCTTATGACCTATATTTTTAAAGACTGGGAAGATGAAGAGTATTACAACAAAGAAAAGCTATGCTTGACACAAATTCTGGTAGCCTTTGATGCCATATCTTATAAACAAGGCTGTCCCATTCTTGATGATTCAAGATTAAGTCATTAGAGAAAAAAGAGAAAAGATGGCTTAGTTTCTTTATTGTTTTCCTCTCATATTTTCTAGCTTAAAAAGTGAAAACTCTCACTAAGTAGGAAATTTTCCAACATACAACTTTTGATCCTCTCCTCCCCATTTTTGCTTCAGAAATTAATAAGAAAATATTTTGGCCTATTGTTAAGAAGTGCCAGGGTTTAATTCTTTCTTCAACTCGTTGCTTGCACTGTACTTTTTAAACCTCGATGTTGATTTTGTTGCGGTGGTTAACAGTTTTCCTCAATATCCCTCCTTCAAGATTACCAATATGTCCTTCAGGTTGTCCTAGTGATAGTGATCACGTGTTAAATTTCTATTTCAGAGATACACATGGTATGTTTATTTCTGTTAAAATATTAGAAATAATCTAAAATACCATACTAAAGTTAGGTAAAATAATGTAAGTTTTACCTGTTTCTATCCATAGACCTTCCTGAACATGTTTGTTGACAGCAATCAGGATGCTCGGAGAAGGTCTGTAAATGAGGACGATAATCCCCCTTCTCCCATAGGAGGAGATATGATGGATTCTCTAATCTCCCAGCTCCAGCCGCCACCTCAGCAACAGGTAACGTGTAGCTGAAATTCCACACGGCATCACATTTGTTTAATTTAACAGGTTCTACAGGTGTCTGGGCTTCTTTCTTTTAAGATGGTTTGTTTATTTTTAGAGAGAGGAAGGCAGAGGGGGAGAGAGAGAGAACATCTGTGTAAGAGGGAAAAGTTGATCAGCCGCCTCCTGCACTTCCCCCACTGGGGATTGAGTCCGAAACCTGGGTATGTGTCCTGACTGGGAATCGAACTGGCAACCTTTCAGTGCACCGGACGAAGCCCAGCTAACTGAACCACACTGGCCAGGGCTGGGCTTCGTTATTGAAAGAAAAGGAGATTGCGTCCCAGATGCCCAGGAAGTGCATGTGAACAAATAGTGCTAGAGGTGACAAGGAGGAGGCTTCCAGTGATGGCAAGTGAATAGTACCAGCAGCAGCATTAACCTCAGACTTGTGCGCTTAGTGATGTCAGTGATGACCCGTGTAATCACCAAGAGGATGTCCAAATGGCTAGTAAGCACAGGAAAGGCGTTCAACGTCATTTGGCATCACAGAAACACAAATCAAAAGTGCAGTGAGATAATCCTCCATAGCCTCAATAGTGGCTTTAAGAAGAAAAATGATCATCCTTGCCAGCATTGGGTATTAGGAGCAACTGAAACTCACTTATTACTGGAGGCCGTGAGAAATGGTACAAGTAGCTTGCCGTGGGGTTTAGCAGCATTCCAGAGGGCTAAAGATGAACATTATGCAACATATGGCTTAACGATTCTACTCTTAGGTATATATGCAACAGAAATGCATCAAAAAGCCCTAACTGGTTTGGCTCAGTGGATAGAGCATCAGCCTGCGGACTCAAGCGTCCTAGGTTCGATTCCGATCAAGGGCATGTACCTTGGTTGTGGGCACATCCCCAGTAGGGGGTGTGCAGGAGGCAGCTGATCGATGTTTCTCTCTCATCGATGTTTCTAACTCTCTATCCCTCTCCCTTCCTCTCTGTAAAAAATCAAAATATTTTTTAAAAATGCATCAAAAAAACACAAGAACTTTTATAGCAACATTATTTATCCAAAAAATTGTGAAAAACTCAAATATCTAGCAACAGTAGCATGAGTAGATAAATTGGGGTATATTTATACAATGGAATACTTTACAGAAATGAGAAAGCAAATTATTGCTTCATGCAGCAACATGATTAATTTCACTGCCATAGAGTTGACCAAAAGAAGCCAGATGCCATGTATATAATGAGTACATTCAGTATTTATATGAAATGCAAAACCAAACTTGAGTAATAGAAGTCAAAATAGTGCTTACCTTTGGGGAGGTGATGAAGACAAAGTGTATAAGGGAGGCCTTTGGGGTTCTGGCAATCTCTTCAGTATCTTGGTCTATGTGGTAGTATGCTTGTAAAAATCCATCCACATTAAGATTTGTGCACTTTACTATATGTGATTTGTACCTCAATTTTTACAAAAACAGAGCAGAAAGGATTACGTTGTTTTCATTACTGGAGATGAAGGTAAAGGTAAGTAGAGGTCAGGTTGAACTACCATGTTTCACTGACTCCAAAACTCCACCAAAGGAAAGAAGCGTTATTTTTTCTGTACTGCCAGTTAAACTAGGACCGATAAAAGGAGCGAAAGCCATCTTGAGGAATATAAGCAATGGCATCGCGAGTTCGGGAATGTGGGTGTTGATTTTTAAAAGTCAGGAGGTTTTTTCAAACCCGTGTTATTGATGTGTATTTTGTACATTTTCACGAAGTGTGAAATGGCGTTGCTGGAGCTATCTGTTGGGGAAGCCATACACTGGGGCTGTGGTTGGCCATTTGACAAACATTTCCATTTCTTCTTTTCAGCCATTTCCCAAGCAGCCAGGATCATCAGGCGCTTATCCTCTTACTTCACCTCCTACATCTTACCATAGCACAGTTAGCCCCTCTCCCTCTATGATGCACACACAGTCTCCAGGTAAGGCGATACTTATTTTCTTGTCGTGTCACCTTTAAATCGAAAGTACGCACACACAGAAGCACTGCGCGTGTAGCCTCGGACTGCAGAGAGAACTCCCTTTCTAGTCTGTGGCTACGTCTCTGCCATTCATTCATGATGGCAGGGTTGTGAAATCCGTGTTCATGATTCAAAGCACTTTAAAAGGTCCGAATTAAATGTTGGTGTTATCACCCAGGGCCAGACTCATGGCACAGCTCCAAGAAGTGCTAATCTAATCGCATGATCTATGTCAGAATTCTGTTGGCAAACTGAAGCCTGTGGGCCAGGTCCTGCCCTCCCTCCACCTGTTCTGTGGATAGTTTCGTTGGAATGCAGCCACACGTTCATGTAGTGTCCGAGGCCGCTTTCCCACCACGGCGACCGGCCCTCCCAGAAGGTTGGCCACGCCCTGGTACCTGTGAATGGTGCCCGCCCCTCAGAGCTAGGCAGCGCACCGCCTGCCTGTCCAAGCAAAATGGCTCTGCTGGTAACCCCACGAAGGATGCGGTCAAATTGCTTGAGAAGGCCAAGGTTTGACTGTTGACCTAACAGTTCATGGGCCTCTCTGAAGCTCTGTGCCAAATGCTGCATGCTGCCGAGGATTGACCCGGGAGCCAGGGACCAGCCCTGCTCGGGAGCTTGATCACCTAGCAAGGAAGACAGGTGTCCGATTTCTGGGGGACATGATCGCCTGCCTGCCCATCAGAGATGCCTGGACCACAGATGAAGACTTGGAAGTTGTTGTCATGTCACTGAAGGTCACTGAAGCCCACGTGGGTGGGTGAGCTTATCCCGAGAAGGAGCGGCCAAGAGAACAAGAAGGAAAACAGGAGACACAGGGCATGGAACCCAAGGAGAGTGTTTTTAAAATATATATATTTTTTTTATTGATTTCAAAGAGGACGGGAGAGAGAGAAACATCAGTGACGAGATAGAATCATTGATGGGCTATCTCCTGTATGCCCCCTAATGGAGATCGAGCCCGCAACCCGGGCATATGCCCTTGACCAGAATCGAACCCGGGACCCTTCAGTCCGCAGGCCAATGCTCTATCCACTGAGCCAAATCAGCTAGGGCAGGAGAGTGTTTTTCTAGGATAGAGTTGAGACTGGTTTTGCATAGAAGGTAGGAGAAATGATTATTTTGAAATAATGATAATAGCAGACAGGAATATATAGTACTTAGTCTGTGCCAAGCCCCATTCTAAGCACTTTACCCTGTAATCACTTGTCCAGGTCACACAGCTACATAAGTAAAATAACAAAGGTTAAGCAAGTTGATCAACATGTCTATTGAATGTAACGCATTGCACTAGGTATTATAGGACATGGAAATGTGAAATTCTCTTAGACGTAGAGAATTTGAAACTTGATGATATTGAGGATAGTTATGGTAAGGTAGCAAGTATTTTAGGGTTGCATTTATTCATAGTTTTGGTAGCCATGGTCCCCCTTTCATAATTCTAAGTTAAAACTAGTCCTGTGGCTAAATACCATTTTTAAGCTCATGTCTCCCCTTTTTTCGTATCTCCTATCTAGGCCTTACCCTGGAATTCAAGTCCTGTATTTCCAGCTGTTTATTCAACATTTCCATTTAGCTGTCTAGTCAACATCTGAAACCCACCAACCACCCCTCCTCCCCACCGCAAATTGCTCCTCCCACAAGCCCCCCTCTCAGTAAATGGCAGCCCCTTCCTTCCTGCTGCCTGGACCAAAGCTGTTAAAGAGTCATGTTGGATTCCTCTTTCTCTCTCACCCACATTCAGCCGGTTACCGAATGCAGCCAGCTCTATCTTTAGAATTTATCCAGAATCTAACCACTTTTCACCATATCAGCCTGTGCCCTCGCCCAGGTCATTAGCCACCTCTCACCTGGATGACTGCACTTACTGGTTGCGCTGGCCTTGGCCCTGCCCTATAGTCTGTTTTTCACACAGCAGCTAGAGGGATCCTTCTGGAACAGAAGTTAGTTCATGACTCCTCAGCTGCAAACTGCAGTGGCTTCCCAGTTCCTTCAGGGTAAACCCTAAGTCCTTTGAGTGGCCTACAAGTCCCAGTGTGATTTAGGACCACTCCCTGCCTCTCTGACTTCATATCCCTCAACCCCCCCCTCCCCCCACGCTGTTCCAGCACACTGGCCTCTTCCCTGTTATTTATAACTGTGGCTGCCTTCAGATCCTTTGCACTAGATGTTTGCCTGGAATATCTGAAGCCCTGTGTAACCTCATGCCTCTTCCTTCACTTCCTTTGTTTCTCGGCTCACGAGGTCTTCTCTGATTGCGTTACATAAAGAACAGCACCTACCTCCACCACTGCTCAGTATCGCCCCTTACCTCTCCCTGTTTTCTCCATAGCTCTTATCACTCCCTACCTGACACGTATTTATAGTCTTTCACATTCTACTGGCATATAAGTTTCATGACAACAGGAATTTTTATATCTTGTTACCTGCTAATCCCCGGTGCGTACCACGCACAATGCTAGGCATGAAATTGACGTTCAGGCCTAGTTGAATGAGTGGATGGGTGAATAAAGAGTACACTGGATTCTTTTTTCAAATTAGCCAATATAAGAGCTGGAATTTGGGCCTCATGGAATTGACCTCTTTTTTTCCTAATGAAAGTTGTAGTTTTCCTGTGCGCTATTAGGGAGCTTTACTACTTATTTCTTTAGTCTGTAGAGTCTTAACTTGGGGTCCTTGGACAGGACATAAGAGGTGTCCTGCAAGATCATCTATAATTATTCTCGTTTATCAGGAAACCTGCATGCTGCCAGCTCCCCCAGTGGGGCTTTGAGAGCCCCGTCACCAGCGTCATTTGTTCCAACTCCTCCCCCATCCTCGCATGGACTCTCTATAGGACCAGGGGCCAGCTTTGCTAGTCCACATGGTGAGTCCGTACATGGAAACTGCTGTAGCACAAGAGTTTGCCGTGGAAGTAGTTTTATTTACGTAAATTATTTTCTTTTTGCAAAATGAGCACTTGTTTATTGGGGAAATAGCAAAAGAAAAGAAATTTTTCCTAGCCACACCATGCAGAGACCGACCAGTTTTGTCTGCATTGGACTCACTCCCTCTCCCTCGCTCTTCCGGTCACACACCCCTGCTTGCCTACCTGCTCGAGTCTCTTGCTTGCTCTCTACCCATCCATCTTCTTGTCTCCTGCCTCAAACATATCCCCCCCACACCCCAAAATTGGGACCCTACCCTTTATGTTATGCTGAGACAACTTTTTTCACTAATTAATTCAAAAGTCCTATTTCAGATTGGTTCAAATCAATAAAGAATAGAAGAAGTAGCCAGTGGAGTGTTTCCTTCTGTTCCACGAGCCACCTAGTTCCTCCTCCCACGGGCATTTAGCTAGTGTCATTCATTTCTTCTTGTTCTCGCAGATGTTTTATGCATAATAAGCAAATACGGGTTTTACGCACATGGCAGACAGCATATTGCACGTGGTGTTCAGTTCCTTACTTTTTTCACTTAAATATGTCATGCCTACCGTTCCTCAGATTTGACAGCTGTGTAGCACTGGAGATTTTTACTCTTTACTATTAATATTTGCGGCAACATTTCTGGCAGTAAGAACTCTACAGTGTCATACCAAATGGCTTCATAGCATTCCCTTACCTGGGCGTACCATATTTCACTGCTCTCCTATTACGATATGTTTAGAATGTTCCCATTTTTTCACAAGTAAAAGTGGTGTCGTGTCTGCTCGCATGATTATTCCTTAGGTAAGTTCCTAGAAGTGGAATTGCTGCCTCAAAGGGTTTGAGAAATTCTAAAGCTTTTAAAACATATTACAGACTGCTCACCCAAAAGCCTGTGCCAATTGCCTCTAGTATCATACTAGAATGTCTGTTTCCCTGCATCATTGCCAACACAGGGTATTATGATTTTTTAAAACCTTGGTTATTTAGATAGGTCAAAAATGGTACCTTATTGCTTAATGTGTGCTGCTTATTTTGTGTGTGCCAGTTTATATCCTCTTCCTGTGTTCTTATGTCTGTTTGTTTGTATCACTTTGTGAGACCTCTAAGGAAGGACCGTTTATTCTCTGGTATTTGGTAGAAGTATTTTTTTCAGTTTGTCATTTGGTTACAAAGTGGTGTAACCCTGCAGGGTGAATTGAAATACCAAATTGTCCAGGAAGTCGCTGATTTCAAAACATTATTCTTTGGTTCATTTCTTAGTCCATGTCACCTTTACTAAATAAAGAAAATGGAAAATTTCCCTCTCCTCAGCCTCCTCTGAGTAGAATGAAAATATAATCTGTCACAATTAAAAATGTAAAATTTCTTTCCTTAACGGAGCTTTGAGATTTTTTTTGCTTAATATTTTCAAACCTATAGAAGATTGTTCTGTGATATAAATTGTTATGTATTCTACATCTTGAAGTTCGCGTGAAGGTAAATTTTATTCCTTCTCCGTCTTTTTATCTAATTTTTATATCATTCAAAAGTACATGAACTACACAAAATATTCAGATGCGCCGTGTTAATATCACCATGTAAAGTGTAAGCATTTAAGTGTTGTCAAGTACTTTTCAGATATTAAAATGCAGACTTTGAAAACCATGTATTTGTTTCCAGGAGGCCTGGACCCCAGTTCTCCGTACACTATGGTGTCACCAAGTGGACGAGCAGGGAACTGGCCAGGGTCTCCTCAAGTGTCTGGCCCCTCACCAGCAACACGGTTACCTGGGATGTCACCAGCCAACCCATCACTACATTCTCCAGTTCCAGACGCTTCTCATTCCCCTCGAGCTGGAACAAGTGAGTGTAATCAACACGTTTATGTCTGCTTTCAGTATAACCAACGACTGACCTATTTTATTCCATCCTCACGTTTGAAGATCATGATCTACTTGCTGAATGGGGTTACTTAATAACTTCAACCTTTGCCATTTAGTAAATCGGTGGTAATAATAGTTCATTGCCAAAGTCAGACATAATGTAAGAAAGGGAAATGTCTCTTCCAGAAGTTTTTTGAGTTGAGACCCCAGTGCCTCTGTTATGACTGCTACCCTAGCTACAATACTAGACCTGAAAAAGATCCCTAAAGGCATCTGACAAGATGATGCAATTTAACACAGAAGAAAAGAATTGTACAAAATGCCAGCTAGCTTTTGCTTCTCGACTCTTGAGTGGCTTAAAACAGCAGTTCTCTTTGCTCACCGTTCTGCAGTGTGGCAGTTTGGGCTGAGGCCAGCTGGGTAGTTCTCCCAGGCTCTGCTGGGCTCACTCATGCGTCTGTAGTCAGCTCCTGGGTTGGCTGGGCTTAGCTGATTTAAGGTGACCCCAGCGGTATGGCTCCTCTCTGCTCCAGATGGTCTCATACTTGATCGCGGCTTGTTTACCTGGTGGCTGGACAGGGAGCTCCGAGAGAGTGAGTGAAAGCCTAGGCTTGCAACCAGCAGGGCCTCACTTCACTGCATTCTGTTGGCCACAGCAAGTCACAGAGCCAACCCGGAGTCACAGAGCAACAGACTCCACTTCTTGATGGGGCTGCTGCAAAGTCTCATTGCAGGGACCTGGCCACAGGAAGAACTGTGGCCATTTTTGCTAACAGGAAGCTCATATATGATTGCTACACTACAAGGAGTAATTAAACAGTACAGGTTGCTATAGAATAGCAAAGATCTGTACCAGAAACAAAGCAGAAAGCAATGAGATAATATTGGTCTTTATAAGTGAAATGACTTTTTCCTTCCCTAAAGGTTCTCAAACGATGCCAACAAACATGCCCCCACCTCGCAAACTACCTCAGCGCTCCTGGGCAGCCTCCATACCCACCATCCTCACTCACAGTGCCTTGAACATTTTGCTGCTGCCCTCCCCGACGCCAGGCCTCGTGCCTGGCCTGGCTGGTAGTTACCTTTGTTCTCCGCTTGAAAGATTCCTCGGATCGGTCATCATGAGAAGACACCTTCAAAGAATTATCCAGCAGGAAACGGTATGGCCACCTAGTGAACTCACTCACAAGTGGGGATGGTCAAAGGCAGAATAGGATCGGAACTAAAGTGACATCCCCTCCCCTCCTTTAACCAGCTTGTTAGAGTTACGCTTTGCACTATTTTCTTTTCCCTTCTGACATATTCCTTCACTTTACAATTTGCCCTGCTGTGGCTCACATGGACCTGGAGGCAGGTCGGCTCAGTACCATAGGACATGTGTGCCCCGGAGCAGGCTTTGCAGAGAGCAGCCTAGGAGTCGCTCTTGTCCTCGAATGCTTTGCGGGCAGGCTCGCTTTGAACCGGAGTCTCCATTGAAAAAAATGACTTAAGATCACAGGGACGAAAGCTATTTTTCAAATACACGAGCCATTGAATGGATTTAAAACCCTGACCGAAAAGGCCTTCTAACCTGTCCTGTGGCGATGCCCTCAGGAGATGGCTCAGCATTGAGAGCACCTGTTCCCGAGTCCAGCTGCCTGGGTTTGTGGCCAGGCCAAGCCACCTGCTAGCAAGAGCTTGGCTAGTTCTTCCCCTTTCTGGTGATGGTAGGTCATGGTATCTGCCTAACTCGGAACAGTTGTGGGAACTGGAGATAATTCATAAAAAGCTCGTAGCATCATGTCTTGGTATTCAGTACATATTAGTTACTTATAATTATTATTGTTGATGTACATATGATAATGAGGTGGTCGTCAGAATGGTGACTGTTGAAAATATCCACTCAAGGGGTGGCACCACACTATTTTGCAGCCTTTATATTCAGATTTGAAAAAAATAAATGTTTTAACAAGTTGAATAAATTAGCATTTAAAATGGTAATCATCAGACCTGTGATCTAGGCTCACCTCTGCCACTTAAAAGCCCTGTAAGTGTTCAGCTCTTTAAAACTCGTGCTCATTTGTGTAATCAACGTATTAGTCTAGAGCAGAGGTCAGTAAACTATGTGCCTGGAGGCAAGTCCTGCCCACCACCTATTTTTGCAAATAAAGGTTCGTGGGAACACAGCCACGCCCACTCAATACATACCGTCTACGTCTGCTTTCAGCTCCAGTGGCATCATTGAGTGGTTGTAACAGAGACCATAGAGCCTGAAATATTTACCAACCCCTGGGCTAGCAGAGGTCCCAGTCCGGATCTATTTCCCCCCCCCCCCCCCCAATGTGCCAGTTTTATTGTTATTGTGGAAAATTTTAAGCTGGTAAAAAGTAGAGAGTTGGATAATGAACCTGTCTTTTCTCATCACCCGCCTTCAGCAGTGAACTCATACCCATATTGTTTCACTTAGGGTCCCCCAGATTGTTTGATAGCAAATTCCAGACATCATTCCATCCAAACACAATTCTTTATTGTCAGATACGGTTGGTGTCCAGATTGCTTTCCCAAGTTATCACTCTCTTTGCAGTTTGAATCAGAACCCAAACTAGTTCTGTTTGTTTGTTTTAATACGTTTTTTATTTTTTCAGAGAGAGAGGAAGGGAGAGGGAGAGAGAGAAACATCAATAAGAGAGAGAAAAACATCTATCAGCTGCCTCCTGCACACCCCCTACTGGGGGTGGAGCCCACAACGTGGGCATGGGCCCTGACTGGGAATCAAACCAGCAACTTCTTGGTGCGTGGGATAATGCTCAACCAATTGAGCCACACCGGCTGGGCCCCAAACTACTTTTTAAGTCCCTTTCAAACTGTAGGTTCCCCTTCCATTTCTTCTTACATAATTTATTTGTTGGAAGAAACCATATCATTGTCCTGTAGAGTTTCTCAGTCTGGATTTTGCCGATTGCATCATTTTAGAATCATTTAACATGTTTTTTTGACCCCTATAGATCTATAATATGGATCAGTCCTGTCGATCTAACTGCTGAATTCAGCCTCAAGTTGGTTCTTGTTTTGCAAGAATATTTTATAGGTGGTGTTACGCTCTTCCATTGAGACACGTGCTGTCCGATTGCCTCTTTGGGGTGGTGGTCGCAATTTAGGTGCTCACTGCCTAGATACCTCTGTTTTGGAATAGGTGTCAACTGAGTTGTTTTCCTTTTGAAACAGTAAACAGTTCCCTGGGCAACATTTCATTTTCTCTTTGTCTTACATACTGTCTTTTTTTTTTTTTTTTACATATTGTCTTGCATGCTAATTTGATGCATCCTTGTTTTGCAGCTACAGCTGATAAATTCCAATGAACCTGGGGTGATCATGTTTAAGACGGATGCGCTGAAATGCAGAGTGGCCCTTAGTCCCAAAACCAACCAAACACTTCAGCTGAAAGTGACACCTGAGAACGCAGGACAGTGGAAGCCTGACGAACTTCAAGTTTTAGAGAAATTCTTTGAAACAAGAGTAGGTGTTTATTAATGCACCATTTTAGTGTAACCAGCGAAACAGAAGAGTCAAGGTCAAATGAAGAGTAACCTGCTTTATTTATCCCTGCAGGTTGCCGGACCGCCATTTAAAGCCAATACATTAATAGCCTTCACCAAGCTATTAGGGGCTCCTACACACATCCTCAGAGACTGTGTGCATATTATGAAGCTGGAGCTGGTAAGTTACAGAGAAACACCAACTTTCACAGCCAGCTCTTTGAGGAGGTTGCATTTGGTGGGGGCAGGGTTTATTGGTTTTTACCCGTTTAGGCTCTTTTATTTTTCTCTTATATTCTTCTTAATTTCTCACTTAAATTTTCTATGTTTTGAATAGGCAACACAGTCCTCCTCTTGCATCTTTTGAATTTAGAACAAGGTGATTCAGTGGGCAATTTCCCATCCATCCCTGTCCAGCCATCTAGACCTCCTTCCCACAGGCAACCCAAGCTACCAGTGGCTTATCTCTTATAAAAGCAAATATATTTAATACACTGTTCCTACTCCTGGATAATGAAATAACCCTCCCATGGCTTCTTCTAATACTGTATGGACTCATTTTTTAAATTACTTAAATTTCGGATCCATTTTCAATATGTCTTTGTGTCACGTGTGAGGTATGGATCTAAGTTCTTCAGATGCCCCTAATTGCCTTAGTACCATTTATCAAAAAGTCTGTCTTCTCTGGGAGATTTTTAATTCCTTTCTATGAAACTATACAATTATATCAGTGGCATCCAGGTGGCAGCTGATGATAGTTTTCCAACCTTACATTTTAACGTTTTTAGAATTGCTTTGGGTCATTCCAAATACCTCATTGCTTTTTTCAGTTGATATTTTAATATTGGGACAGCATGGCTTCTGCCCTGATAGGCTGTAGATGACATGATTTATGCCAACAAGATATCCATCTGAGTTTTTAAAGGAGTAAATACTTCTGTGGTTACAAAAGCATCCGTGGATATAATTGCAAGTTATTAACACAGTTTGTCTAGTTTGTTTTGGGGAAGGAATTGGAACCGGGACTGGGAAGTCTAGGTTGGCACCAGTTAAGAAGGGCCTTGAATGCCAGCTGTTGATCCTTGGAGGGGGTGGGGACACCATGTGTCCCTGCCTGTCACTGAACATTTGTGAGCTAGAATAGAACCACCTTCCAGAACACTTGGCAGTGCTACAAAGAGGGACGGGGAGAGGCGGCCCCTGGACGGGACCATTAGGGGCCGCGGGGAAGTAACAAAGCCCCGGGCTGCCATCAGTGAGACTAGAGAGAAGGGAACAGGTGCCAGAGACCCTGAGGAGGCAGAATCCGGGGAATTAATGAAGTGAGTGGGGAGGAGAGGAACACACCACATAAATCCATAGTGGCCTTTTCAATGAGTAACTTGGTGTATATCTATTTTTTGAAAACATGCAAGTTATCAACTTGGTTTTGTTGAGTATAAAACAAAATTCTGCCTTAACTTTCCAGACTCCTAATGTTCATAGGACTTTATCTTGATTTTTGATTTTTTCCCCAAACAGTTTCCTGACCAGGCAACACAGCTAAAGTGGAACGTTCAGTTTTGCCTGACGATCCCTCCCAGCGCCCCGCCGATCGCACCTCCTGGGACGCCTGCTGTGGTGCTGAAATCCAAAATGCTCTTTTTTGTAAGTACCACCGGCATGTGTGCGCAGCTTCTGCAGAGAGCCGTGTGAGGGTAGTGCAGCAGCTTGTGGCTAAGTGCAGAAATGATCCGTCGCTGCCAAAAATAGGTCCAGATTCCTCGTCAGCTTACACTGCGCGTGACCCTGGTTCCTTTAGTGCCGTGGTCGGCAAACTGAGGCTCGCGAGCCACATGCGGCTCTTTGGCCCCTGGAGTGTGGCTCTTCCACAAAATACCACGGCCTGGGCAAGTCTATTTTGAAGAAGTGGCATTAGAAGAAGTTTAAGTGTAAAAAATTTGGCTCTCAAAAGAAATTTCAATCGTTGTCCTGTTATTTGGCTCTGTTGACTAATGGGTTTGCCGACCACTGCTTTAGTGATAACAGAAGGTTATTGAACTCGATCGTTGTGGGACAGTTGCATGTTAATCTAACTGTTTGTCCTTGTCATATTTAATTTTCTTTGCTTCACGTATCTTAATCTGACAGTAAATGATAGTACCTTTGATAAATTTTAGTCCAATGTTTTCCTTACTGCGTTTTCCTTCTCTTTGCGTGTGTTTTGTGTCTGCAGCTTCAACTAACTCAGAAGACATCGGTCCCTCCCCAAGAGCCTGTTAGTATAATAGTTCCCATCATTTATGACATGGCTTCAGGTACCACCCAGCAGGCAGACATTCCCAGGCAGCAGAACTCTTCTGTTGCTGCTCCCATGATGGTCAGCAACATTCTGAAGAGGTTTGCAGAGATGAACCCACCGCGACAAGGTACATGACCAGTAGATGCTCTTTTGTTGCGTATGTGTCGTGAGAGTTCTTTTGAGAGAGTCCCCTTCTCCCCGCTGCTTCCTCCTCCCCACCTCCGCCCAGTCCTAGGCCTAGAGCTCCGGTTGCTGTGGCCTCTCGGTGTCCGCCTGTCGCTTTCTTCTGTTCTCACTGGTTCTCTGTTTTCGTCCATGTCTCTGCTGCCTGGACTTCATTTTCGCTAGCGATTTACTGTGGGGACTGACCCAGTTGCTAATGCCAGAAGCTTGTATTTATGGCACACATTGCCACAAGGCCCTAGGCTAGGATGATAGAATTTTCCCTGGATGTGAATTCCTGCCCTGCCATCGATACCCGCCACTCTGTACATCACCAAGTTGAAATGCATGTTGCTTTCTCATATTTAATGGTTCAGTCATGAAGAGAATAATATCATTCAAAGTTCTGTATCTTCTCAATGTTTTGTGAAGAATAAACGCTGATACAAATGGCATCACTGCTTTTTGGGCTCCTTATATAAGTTCAGGTGGGTGCAAGTGAACCTTTTCACCAAGTGCACAATGAAGCTCTCAAGGTGAGCACTGTCAGGGAAACCAGAATGTTCTGGCAAGATAAACAAGGTCTGGTCAATACTGTTGTAGCCTATGCTTAACACACAACTGGCAGTGCGAAATCCTGGGTTACAAAACAAAGCTCAGCGAAGAGAATTTTCTTCCCTTTTGCTTATTTCTAATGTTAAGGGAGTCCACCATCGTTCTGTTGAGAATAGTATGATAAAGGAATTACGTTTTTAAATGAGGGAAAGTTGTTCTCTGAAACATTTTTATGTACCGCAGTGTGAAAATTTTACTAGTAATAGGAATCATGGGAGAAATGATTTATTTTTAGCTGTTTGTTTCCCCATATTGTATACAAGGGCAAGTTCTCACTCAAGTATAGTTGATAAAAAATGCACTGGGCAGTAGAGCAGGGTATGCTTCTTGTGTTGTAATCCTTCTTCCACTTCTTATAATTTTCTGCTTTCATCCTTTGACTTCTTCCTTCTTTCAGCTAAAGAATAGGTCCTTAAGAATCAAAGTTTAAAGCTAACCATTTTCAAAGTAGTAGTCCAGGAGAACTCTGATAATAAACACCATTCTCTCGTAAGCAGAGGACTATCATTATGTCTTATGGAATTGAAAATTAAAAGGAAAGCATGTTTTGATCCTATGGCCATCAAGCAAGTTTTTCTACCTGTCAATAATGAAAATGTGTTTTTAGCAAAAGAAAGATGTAACTTCTTTGAATTAATAAATGGTTGGGATATTTTGAAATTGTTTTTCTTTTATGTCTACCTTAGACAGGTTATACCTTTGCATTTCATTTTCTTTCTGTGCCTTCATTTTCCAGTGGTAGATGAGAAGGGTGCAGTGACTTGCACAGGGTCACTGCGCTCTGCCCTCTGCTGGAAGGCCATTACTCAATTGAGGTCTTCAGTTCTCATTTCAGCCACTGTAGTGTTAGGCTATGCTGGTTTATAATTTTAACAGCTGGTCTTGGTTTAGTGTAGTGAAACAGTTGTAATATTTACAAGAAGGAAGAGGCAGGGTGTTTGGTTTCTTCGAGCAAAGGGGACATTGAGAGGATGAATCGTTAGCCTCCCCCAAACGTGTCTTGCTTTGGGATTGTTGCTGGGCCACATGCAGCCTTCCTCCCGCCTGCCAAGCCCTTCACTTCCTCCCCTTGGTGGTGGAAGTGCTTTTAAGAAAAAACACTTTATTTTTGTATTAATTGATTTTAATGCTGAACTCAAGAAGTTGATCATTTCCTTCAAATTTGGGAGAAAACTCGAATAGATGTCATAGAACTGTACTGTCCAATTTAACTGTCACTGACTGCATGTGGCTATTTAATTTTAATTTAATTTAAATTAAACTAAAGTTAATTTAAAATTCCGTTCCTCAGTCACCCTAACTACATTACAGGTGCTGCTTGGTAGCCTCAGTGCACGAATAGAATGTTTTCATCCTCACAGAAAGTTCTATTGGACAGTGCTGTCATAGCTATTTTACCTCACCTTTTTATAAAAAATACATTTTTATTGATTTGAGAGAGGAAGGGACACGGGGGAGAGAGAGAGAGAGAGAAACATCAGTGATGAGAGAGAGTCATGGATCAGCTGCCTCCTGCACGCCCCTCACTGGGGATCGAGCCCACAACCTGGGCCTGTGCCCTGACCGGGAATTGAACCGTGACCTCCTGGTTCATAATGCTCAACCACGGAGCCATTCAGGGCAGGCTGTAGATCTTTTCATTACATTCAAAAGGCACAAGCCAGTTGTCAGTAGCCTTGAAGCCCAACTTCAGAGGTTTATCCAGTGCTCCTTCTCCAGTGTTTCTATAAACTGTAGGCATCTTCTTAAATTCAAACCTGAATGGGGCTTGCCCAAAATTTCCTCCTAAGAAAAAACCACATCCACATGAAATCATTATCTGATACTCGACACCAAAGCTTAATCCCCTGTAACCTGTGCAGTTAAAATTTACTCTTTTATTTTGATCCTTAAAGTTCTTGCTAATTTTAGATTTAACTGCCCCTACCCCACCGGTGTGTTGACATCATCTTTCCTGTATTGCGAATAGCTAATGACCATTTTTCTCTGTTGCAGGTGAATGCACAATATTTGCAGCTGTTCGTGATTTAATGGCTAATCTTACACTGCCCCCTGGTGGGCGTCCATAGACACTATTGTTTTTAAACCAGGAAGGCTGACAAATGAGACAAAACAACAAAAAAAGTCTGAATTCAGCCTTCAGTTAAAAAAAGGAAAAGGACTTTTTTTTTTACTTTGAGCTAAATATTCTAAACTTGCAAAAATTTTCAGGGTGCACTTCATTTATCAAACCATCCATCTTTTGTGTAGTGAACTTGTAAAGTGTGTTAAATGGGACACGTTTCAAACTAGGTAAATACATCAGTGTCTCGCTTGCCAATCTTAGATTTAATATTCTGTTTTATACTATAAAGTTACGGAAATGCCAAACTTGTTTATTTAATTGTTTTCCTATGTTTTGGGTGTAATAGTCCTTTTTTGGTTTTTGTTTTGTTTTTTTAAGGCAGGTCTGTCGTTTTGAATACTGTAAAACTGTGATAAACTTTATATGAAGCTGTATTTTAATATGACCACTTTGAATCCTTACATGAATATGTTCTGGGAGTTGTTATAAAAAAAAAAAAAACATCCCAAAGAAGCAATATTTAATAAAACTAGAGGTTTAAAAAAACAAAAAGCAGTGACACTCACTTGTGTGTATATATCAGTTCTGCAGATTTCTCAGGGCCTCCCTTCATCTTTAGCCTGGTGGGGCCAGTAACTCATTTCTAATAATATGTGTCTCAAATGTGACCAAAAACATCTACTTCTTCGTTTCAAGTTGATTTTCTTCAAACATTCCGACGCTGACTGGTGGTGAACACTTAGCGCCCTGGTTGTCTGTCAGTTTAGGGTTTTGGCAAGAGCAAGAACCCAGTCTTTGAGGAGAGACAGTGAGTACTTCATGTTAATCCAGGCTCTCAAATACTGCAGGGTTCTGGTCTGCTGAGGATGTGGGAACGTTCCCGTTAGGCAAATTTAGTTTACAGGAGACTTCTGCGTACAGCATTAATTAGGAAACAGAATTTGAATGCTCTGCCTTTGCATGAAATTTCTTCGGGAGATCCTTATCTTGCTTAATTTCCCCACCAAAGTTGGGGCTATTCAAACAATCCCTGTTTGATTCATTGTCTACAGAACGGTAACATGGTTTGCTTGGAAGAAACCTGGGCCAGTCCCCCACTTTGAAGAACCTATGATCACATCTCCGCAGAGTTTCCTTTGGGGGCACTGCGCTGTGTCTGCCAATCAGTCAGGGACTCGGATAAGCTTGAAAGAAGGTCGTCGGAAGCAAAGGTCTTCTGGTGACTTGATGCTATTGGGGGAAGTTTTACAAATGACTTCATGCTGAGTTATCTTGTCACTGTAATGTTGGTTCTCCGTGAAATTGCAGATGCTTTGTCTAATTCCACTTTAGATAATTTAATTGTGCTTCTGTAACTGTCTACTACCGAATTCTAATTTCAGGCATCTCACCGCAGCTGTAGCGTATCTGTTCTCAACTTTGCTTGATTCTGTCTTTCTTTCTGGTCAGCGTTGAGGCCTTCTTTGCCTTTCTTCTGTCTTATTCTGCCTTCATCTCCTGCTTCCTGCCCAACTCTGCCACTATTCAGGAGCAGGTGACTGAACTTTTACCCTTCCTTTAACTTACCTTTTATCCTTCCGTTTCCAGTCCTCCTTGCGGTGGTAATCACATCTGTCTGTCGGTCTGACATGTCTTTATCAAGGACCAGTCCTTTTCTGTGTGGAGCGGAACCCTCTCTCATGTAGAAGCCTCCATGTGTACACAACAAATGTATTTTTATCTACAGGATAATACTGCCTCAAACAATTTTATGAGTCAAGTTAACTTTTTAGGTGTGTGCCCTTTTAAGTATGATTGGTTTTGAACTGTTCATTGCGTTTTAAACATGATGCATTCAGTGGACACTTTTTTCCTAATTATGACTCCTCTCTGAATGCATTGTGCAAATCAAAAGGAAAATAGGACTCAGTGAACAAAACTTGTATTTTGATGCTTATTTAAGAGTACATTGGTGAATTTGAATTTTGATATCATACTTGATACTTGGAATTGGAATATACTTTATTAAAGCTTGAAAACACTAGTATTTGAATTTTAGGCTTCATCACAAACCATGTCTTTTGCCTCTTTTGTTACCTAGTTTCAACCAAAGGGATTGGATGCCCATAGAGATTTTTTCTACTATAGGGTTTGGGTCTTTAAGATGTTTTCAATGTGGTTTTAGTAATAAATAAAATTTACACAAGTTTCAGAGAACTACCAACTCTCAGTAGTTAATTTTCATGAAGATGTTTGGATAGTAGCATGTTTTAGTATTAGTTTAACCTTGAAAGAAGAAATTGGTTCTGGTTTGCCACCTTTTTTGTATCTGCTGAAATGCCATTTCAGAATGTATAGAGTACTTTCAGAATTAGGAAAAAAGTGAAAACTTCAACAGAACATATCAAGTTATTAATGGGCTGAACCTTATATTTGAAATTAACTCTCTGAGTGAGTTAAGTATAGGTGTAAACTAAAATATATATGATTGTGAATTTGAATACCACTAATAACTTTACTTTGTTGCAGTTTACACAGTAACCTGTCCACAGGATACTAATAGTCATTCTTTGGACTGTGATTAATTTATAACTTCAAGAAGCATAATTTTATTACTCTAAATTCAGACCCAGTTTCATCATAAAAAGTTGTTTCTTTCATGATTTCCCCCCAAAGAAATATCTATTACATTTTGCTTTAATATTTATTACCCAAGTGGGTTTTTTTGGTTGTTGTTTTTTAAGAGAGAGAGGAAGGGAAAAGGAGAAAGAGATAGAAATATTGATGAGAGGGAAACATCAATTGGCTACCTCCTGCTTGCCCGGGTTTGGAGATCGAGCCCCAATCCCGGTCTGGTGTCCTGTCCAGGAATGGGACCGGTGACCTCTTGGTGCATGGGACCACGCTCAGCCCCTGAGCCGCACCAGCTGGGCTACCCAAGTGTTCCTGATACGAAATTACTGTACCGAAAATCTTAAGAAAACTTATAGGGACAAAAAGAGAAAATAATGTGTATTTCATTGTTTCTTGGGGAATTTTCTTTTTCATTGGGTTTGATGGGAATGGACAGTGTGTCTTAGGGGAATGATTTGAAATTTACTTAGGATAGCTTTGAGGTTAATAAAAAATGAGCAGAGGCCAACCAGCATTGTGCTACACACCTCCAGGAAGCCATGATCTCACAATTTTCTGTCAATGGCCTCCACTTCCAAGTGGCTGTGATTTGTTAATACCTTGCCCAGGAACATGATTGATTGATGAAAGGGCACATTTGGGTTAATATAAAATAATAGCTAATATTTACTGAGAGCTTACTATTGCCAGACACCATTTAATCCTCACAACAACCCAAATGGGGTGGGTATTAATATCTTCCTTTTACAGATGAGTAAGCTGAGGCCTAGAGAAATGTAACTTGCCGAGATCAAATTTACGACTGCTTAAGATCAAACAGCTAAGTAGAGGCATTTTGAGTCCAGATCTATTTCTGTGAAATAGGAAGTCAGGGGCCGGCTCCAATGTTTAGACTCTCCCCTCGGAGCCTTTTGACGGTATACAATTTTAACATGCTTTGCAAGCTCAAGCAGTGCACGAAACCTAACTACAACTGAGATCACCTCTTGTCATTCAAAGCTGACAATTCATTTGCCTTCTGACCCTCCTGGCACACTTATTTGGAACTTAGACTCCCTTATGGGAGGAGCACTAGTTATCATATAATCAAGAGTACAAAGTAATCATCTAAGCGCAAAGCTTCACGCCAAAGAAGAAACCCTTATCTGGCTCGGAGTGTGCGGCCTTCCAGAATCCACCCTCCAAAACCCAGGTGATGTGTTGTCCACTTCGCCTCTCCTTGGTGGCCCAAAGGTGTCACCTTGGCACAACGCAAGCAGGTAATAGGTGCGTGGTGCTGGCTACCGCAGTCACGTTTCACTAGTTCCCGGATTTGCTACACCCAATCCGTGGGCTTAGGAACCAGGTAAGTAAGCTTAGTCGAGTTGTATAATGCTAGGAACATTTAAGTCAAGAAGTGTGCCTTCAGCGCCTTCTGCACCCCTACAAGAAGACAGGAAGGAGCACGGACATCGGAGAGGAAGAATTCGGGGCTGGCGGTCTCAGTTTGGGGGAACAGAGTTGCAGATAGAGACGCTGGATAAAGTGTGGGGTCCTTTAAGACGAGTGCGGCCCACTAGTCCTGGGAGCCGGGACGCCCCGCCCACAGGCCTGCGCGCCGTGCTGACGCGCCCTGCACGTGGGGGCGGCCTACGGGCGGGGCCACGCCTACCGCGCGCGCGGCTTCCGGCTCTGTCTCGGATTCCGCGCCTGCGCACTGCCGCCCGCCCCGCCCCCGTGGCCTCCGCGGCCGGAGCGGGAGATGGTGCTGTCGGAGTTGGCGGTTCGCCTCAACTGCGCCGAGTACAAGAACTGGGTGAAGGCGGGCCACTGCCTGCTGCTGCTGCGCCGCTGCCTGCAGGGCTTCGTGGGCCGGGAGATGCTGGCCTTCCACCGCGGCCTGCTCGCCTGCGCCCCCGGCCTGGGCCCGGGCGCCACCTGCCGCGGCGGCTCCAGGTGCAGCCCGCGCGGCCGCCAGGTGAGCATCCCGGCCCGGGGCCTTGACCGCTGAGCTCCCCTCTCTCCCCCCCCCCCCACCCGCTCCATCCCCTTGCCCACCCCACGGCCCCCCCCTCTCTCCCCCCGTTCCGAGCTCAGTGTCCCGTGCCCTCCCTGGTGCGGGGCTCAGATGCCCAAATGCCTCTCCCTCCCCGCGCCCCCTGTAGTTCCAGCCTCAGTGCCAGGTGTGCGCGGAGTGGAAACGGGAGATCCTGAGACATCACACCAACAGAAACGGAGACGTGCACTGGGGCAACTGCCGGCCGGGCCGCTGGCCCGCGGACGCCTGGGAGGTGGCCAAGGTGAGCCCCTGCGGCTATGGGGTGGGAGGGGAGTCACCCGGAGCCCGCGACCCCCTCCACAGCCCCAGAGAAGCGGGGTGTGGAGCCTCAGGGCTGGTGTCGGGGCGCCTCCAGGCTGTTGGGTTGGACCCAGCCCGCCTTAGGGAAGCAGAGGCTTGCTGCTGCCTGTCTGCGTCCTGGGGCAGTGAGTGGCTGCTCCTGCTTGCAAAGCTGGAGGGCGGATCTGCGGGGGGGGGGGGGGGGGACGACGACCCGGGGGCGGGATGGGGAAGAGAGCGAGGGGCCGGGGCACAGGCATTGAGGGGCAGCCGCTCCGGTCCTCAGCTTGGTTCTCGTGCCCCGTGAGGACGGCGACGTGAGCCAAGGCGGGAAAAGGCTCCAGCACGAAGGCCTCCGTGCCGTCTAAGGAATGAGGCTCCGGAGCTGGGGTAGGCAGCCAGATGGAAGGGTTCCAGGAGACTTGTTTTTAGGGTTTGGCAGTTTGCCGTCCTCACTGGGCCAAGTGGGGAGTTTGTGTTGTTGTTGTTGCCTTTTTGATGTTTGCCAGAAGCCGGGGAGGGGGCGGGGCGGCGCGGGCAGCCTCCTTGCCAGTGAGCAGCGGGCACGGGCTCGGTGCCTGCGCAGCGGAAATCGGTCCCAGCTCAACCGCTGTGAAGTGACGCGGGGCAGCCTCTGTTCCCTCGCCTCAAAAATGAAGCTGAACCGTCTCAGCACCCCCACACTGCTGGCTCTCATGGTCCAGTAAACCCACACACCTGCACCCTCGGCCCTCTTTTTTCTAAGCCAACTCCTCCTTTCACCTTAAAACTCCGTCTTCTACTGTGACTGTCTCTCACCCGCTTGGTCTCTGTTGCTGCTGCTATACCCTTAGAATCCTCTGGAAGCACAGGCCACCTGTTTATGCCACTTGGCCTTGCTGTCACCTGCAGACCTTCTAGTTCATATTCTTTCTAACCCCCTCCTTTGTTCTCCCTTCTCTGAACTTGCCTGCCCAGCTCCAGCCCTGATGCACCATCGCTGCTTCTGCTGACTGGTTTCACTTTCCGTTTTTCTTTTCTTTTGTTCATGAGCACCATTTATTGATTTATTTGTTTTCCCCCACCCCACCCCCTTTTTGGCAACCATCAGCTTGTTCTCTGTATCTGTGGGTCTGTTTCTATTTTGCTTATTCATTTCTTTTTCTAGATGCCACATATAAGTGAGATCATATGGTATTTGTCTTTCTCTTACTTATTTCACTTAGCGCACTACCCTCCAGGTCCATCCGTGGTGTCACAAATGGCAAGAAGAAAACAGAAACACTAATTCAAAAAGATATATATACTCCTAGGCTCATTCCAGCATTACTAATACTAGCCAAGATAGAGAAGCAGCTGAGCTGTCTATCAGTAGATGAATGGATAGAGAAGATGGTGTGTGTGTGTGTGTGTGTGTGTGTGTGTGTGTGTACACAATGGAATCTTATTTGACAGTTAGAAAAATGAAATCTTGCCAGGTCAGGGTGGCTCAGTGGTTGAGCATCAACACTTGAATCAAGAGGTCACCAGTTTTAGAGAGGAGGGAAGGGAGAGAGAGGGGAACATCAGTATCACAGAGAACATCGATTGGTTGCCTTCTGTAAGCACCCTGACCACGGCTTGAACCCACAACCTTTCATTATATGGGCTGATGCTCCAACCAACTGAGCCACACCGGCCAGGGCTCCAAGCATGCTTGCCTCATCTCCGAACTCTCACTACCCTCTTTGTACCGCACAGTAGTTAGGAAATCCTCCTTCTCTCCCTCTCTGCGGGGGCTTTCTGATGCCCTTAGAACAAATCCCAGACCCCTTTCCAGAGCCAGGAGGGCCCAGCGCGATCTGGCCCTTGTTTATTTCTCCACCTTCTCCTCTTCCTCCTCCTCTTCCTCCTCCTCCTCCTCCTCCTCCTCCTCCTCCTCCTCCTCCTCCTCCTCCGTGCGGGCACGGCAGGCGGCACAGAGCTGCGTTTAACGCGTGGAGCACACGGTGTGCGGTTTTAAGAAACCGCTTTCCGAGGCAGTAGACCCTCTCTGTTGGCTTCTATTTCTAGAGAAAGGGAATAATTGCTAGAATAAAACGCCATTGCGCAAGAGACAGGCTCACCGTGGCGAGGAAATGCCAGCCAGAGCGGGCTTGTAGCGGGAGAGAAAACCAGACCTGGTCTTGGGGCAACTAAGGCGCCTCTAACCCTGTGTCCCTCTCAGCCGCAGCGGGAGCAGTAAGCAGAGTTTCTCCTTCCTTTTCTTGGAACTCGTTGGTGATGCTCTAGCCGAGTTCTCTGTTCGCCTTGGTCGCATCCACAACAGGCTTCTTTCAGAGGGTGGCATGTCGGTGGCTGTTGAGACATATAGAAAGACGGGGATGGTCCTGGCCGCCGTGCCTTTTGATCGGGGCCATTTCTTAATGACATGAGGCTCAGGTGTCGGGTCCCCCGCCATCCGGAACACGGCCCGACTCTCTCCCCCGGGGGCATTGGCGCCCCGAGCAGCCCTGAAATGTGTTTGTTTTCAAGGGAACTCTGTGTTTTATTTAGAGTCCTCGTTGCACGCAGTTTCTCATGTCATCTTTTCCAGTCCCTTGGCAGGCATGTGCTCCTGAGCTGCTTAGCTCGGTAAAGTTGTTGCCTTCAGATGTAAACTTGGCAATATTTCAGGAAAGAAATGTGCCCCAGCCTTGCTATAGCACCATTTGGGGGGTTTGTGCCAGAAAATGCTCTAAAAGGCAAGATCGTGCTAGAACAGGCATCTAGGGCCGTGGTCGGCAAACCGCGGCTCGCGAGCCACATGCGGCTCTTTGGCCCCTGGAGTGTGGCTCTTCCACAAAATACCACGGCCTGGGCGAGTCTGTGTTGAAGAAGTGGCATTAGAAGAAGTTTAAGGTTAAAAAATGTGGCTCTCCAAAGGAATTTCAATCGTCCTGTTGCTATTTGGCTCTGTGGACTAATGAGTTTGCCGACCACTGGGCTAGGGCCTCCAACCCCGGAGCTCCATCTGGAACTCGGCAGGTCCTACTCCCCCGCACCATCAGCAAGGTGATGGCCAGCATTTGGGGCCTGTTCATTCGCATTAACTTACTTAATCGTCACTACACACTTCGAGGTACATGAGAACAGTCATCCCCGTCTGCTGATAGGTCTCTGAGCGCGAGGACCTTGCCCAAGGTCACACAGCTGCCGAGCGGCAGAGCTGGGATTTGAACCCAGCCCTGTCCCCCACTCCAAAGCCCACAGCCTTACCTGTATACTACTGTACTGCACTTTCTCAAGTCCTTTCAGGGTCTGACTATGATTTAACAATTTCAAATCTCCTTTAACAACAGCCTCTGACACTTCAGTAAGGAAACGAAAGACGGTGCTTTCTACCCGTGCTTCCTGCCGACATGCTGTTAAGAAAGCACCGGAAACCAGCTGTGTGAAATGTTGGTTAAGTGTCTCTCAGAGCAGAGGGACAGGTAGTTACTGCCCTTGGCCCCGGCTGAGCTGTCGCCCGCTTTCCCGGCTTGTGCTTTGGACTCATGAGGCTCTAACTTAAAACTTCACTGAGAGCATTTCGGTCAGCGCTTGGGAAGCAGACACGTGACATGGGCCCCAGTAGCTCACGGGCTTGGAGGAAAGCCGGGTGCCCCTCGCCTCTCCCTCCCACAGGCCTTCATGCCCCGCGGACTGGCGGACAAAGCAGGACCCGAGGAATGTGATGCAGTGGCTCTGTTAAACCTCATCAACGCCTGCGATCACTTCCTGGTTGATCGAAAGAAAGTCACAGAGGTAAGAACTGTCCGATTTTAGTCCCTACAGTGGGAGTCAGTCCCGTGTGTCCTGTGGAGCCAGCTGAGAAACACTCAGTGATGCTGAAGCAGCGCGCAGGCGCAGCACACAGCCCCTCCCCAAACACCGATGTGCAAAGAAACCTAGACTTGGCTCCCGAGCTGGCACTGCTCAGCGGGCTAGGGGGGCTCACGTGCCGTCACCTTCTGTGATGTCCAAGATCTCCTGCGCAAGCGCGGTCAGGAGACTGGCCTCTGTTCTTCCTCATGAACGCTTCCTGCCAGCCCGCTGTTGTGCCTTTCGCCGCTAAACTAGGTGAGCCTCACATTTCTCTTCTGGGCTCTCCCATAAACAGATGCCAAGTTATTTTCACTGTTAAAAACTATGTGTGCAGAGCAGTACATCATTCTGTTCATGGTATGGCAGCTTTTGAGTCCTGCCCTTCTAAACGTCATTGGCAAGCCCGGCCGGCGTGGCTCAGTGGTTGAGTGTCGACCTAGGAACCAGGAGGTCAGGGTTCGATTCCCGGTCAGGGCACAGGCCCAGGTTGCGGGCTCCATCCCGTATGTGGGGCGTGCAGGAGGCAGCCGATCCATGATTCTCATCATGGATGTTTCTCTCTCTCTCCCTCTCCCTTCCTCTTTGAAATCAGTAAAAGTATTTTTTAAGAACTTTTAAAAATTTAATTGATAAGACCAAGTTACACAGAACTGGAGAAAACAGGAACACTAGGGAGTAAAGGTCAAAACAGATCACTATGTCAGATTTCCTTGGAGATTTAGACAGATTTCTCTCTCTCACCAGAGAACAGCTCTACGCAGTTATTACTCTGAGGGGCACTGAGAAAGTGCATGTGAATGGAGTGTTTATAACACGTAGGAAAATGCATGGATAGTCTGCGAGGTTGCCAGCGGCTAAAAGGACTGAGAAGCCTCTGTGACATCAGCAGACAAAAACGATCGCAGTGCGGAATTGACCCCTGTGCTCTCTCCTAACAAAGATGTGGACGGCTTTCCATGCATTAACGAACACAGTAAACAGCACCATCTGTCTTAAAACACCCGCTAAAGTTGCTTTCACCATGGTTTCCGCAACGAAAAGCTCCCCTGGCCCAGTTTCCTGAGGTTCTAGCGATAGTTAAAGCATTTTTGCATTTTCTGCTGTAGCCGTGGGTGCGCTCAGAGCCGCCAGCCGATACTCTTGCTCTTCGGCGGGTTGTTTCCAGTTAAGGGATGTGGGGGTTTGTAAGAGACAGCCCAGCCAGTCCCAAGATTTCAAGGACTAAGGCTAGTTGTAAGCTTGTGTGTATTTCTTTCCCTGATGAATTGATTATTCAAGGGGCAGGGGATTGAACTTAACAAAAAGCTTTTCTGCAGATTTTCTTTTTTTATAAAAAAAACTAGAGGTCTGTGCAAGAGTAGGCTTTCCCCCGGCTGCCGGCACCTGGGACCCAGGCTTCCCTCCAGCCGCCGGCAGGCACCCAGGACCTGGGCTTCCCTTGCAGCCCCAGCTTCATCCGGAAGGTTGTCCGGAAGGACACCCAGTCTAATTAGCATATTATGCCTTTTTTATAAAAAAAATATGTTCTTTTTATTGATTTCAGAGAGAGGAAGGGAGAGGGAGAGGGAGAACCATGGATCGGCTGCCTCCTGCATGCCGCACACTGGGGATCGAACCCACAACCTGGGCATGTGCCCTGACCGGGAATGGAACCGTGACCTCCTGATTCGTAGGTTGATGCTCAACCACTGAGCACGCTGGGCTGCAACTGTCTTTGAAACTACAAAAATGTCAGTTCACCCCGCTGTTTGACTTTGAAGGCTTTTACCTTTTTCTGTCTTTCTGTAGGTGATTAAGTGTCGTAACGATATCATGCACTCTTCAGAGATGAAGGTATCTTCTATGTGGCTTCGAGATTTCCAGATGAAGATCCAACATTTTCTGAATGAATTCCGTAATATCCCAGAGATTGTGGAGGCGTACTCCAGAATAGAAGAGGTGAAAATTAGGCTAAACGCTTCTGGCATAAAGAACTAAGGGGAGCCCTAGCCGGTTTGGCTCAGTGGATAGAGCGTCGGCCTGTGGACTGAAAGGTCCCAGGTTCGATTCCGGGTCAGGGCACGTGCCCAGGGTTGTGGGCTTGGTCCCCAGTGGAGGGTGTACAGGAGGCAGCCGATCCATGAGTCTCTCTCATCATTGATGTTTCCATCTCTCTCTCCCTCTCCCTTCCTCTCTGAAACCAATAAAATATATATTTTTTAAAAAGAACTAAGGGGGAAAGTAGCCACAGTCACTCATTTAGAATTTGAAGTTTATTAGGGTTAAATGAAATGTTAGCATGTAAACAGGGAAAAACATGTTGATATGAAATCTAGAATTGTACTGGGCTAAGAAGTATTTCTGTGGTCACAGGATGTTATTAAAATGGGTCCAGCCGAAACCGGTTTGGCTCAGTGGATAGAGCGTTGGCCTGCGGACTCAAGGGTCCCAGGTTCGATTCCGGTCAAGGGCATGTACCTTGGTTGTGGGCACATCCCCAGTAGGGGGTGTGCAAGAGGCAGCTGATCGATGTTTCTCTCTCATCGATGTTTCTAACTCTCTATCCCTCTCTCCTCCTCTCTGTAAAAAATCAATAAAATATATTTAAAAAATAAATAAATAAATAAAATGGGTCCAGTCAGTGATAATTCATTATGAATGAATTCTTCAAGTCACCCAGCGAAATATCTTTTTCATTCAATGAGTTCACCTATCTTTTCGGTATTCCAACAGCTGTTGACATCGGACTGGGCCGTCCTCATCCCCGAGGAAGATCATCGAGATGGGTGTGACTATGAAACAGGCATATACCTGAGTGAGAGCCAAGTCCATGAAATCGAAATGGAATTTCTAAAGGAAAAACTTCAAGAGATTTATCTTCAAGCGAAAGAACAAGAGGTGTTGCCAGAAGAGGTAAAAAAATAAAATAAAAAGTACTATATCCTCTGTGCGAGTAAACAGACAGAGACGCCAGGGAGGAAGAGTAGCTAATTTTAGCATATTACCAGCCACGTTTCTGATTTATAAGACAAATCCCTTCCAGACATGAATGCCCTTTTGGCGCAGGTGGATATTACCTTTAAACAGTTCTTTTCACTTGGACAGACACATTTCAGTGCCTGATGCATGCCATAGAGTGGAACCACACGGTGAGGCTGCCACAGAGTGCCAGAGTCTCTGTGAGTGGGGGTGGGGTGGGAAAAAAGGCTTTGCTGAGAAGGTGCTGTGGAGCTGGGACTAACAGAATCAGCTCAGAGTTTGACAAATTGGCAAGAGAAGCAGGGCGTTCTTGGCAGAAGGAACAGCACCTGTCAAAGCATGAAAGCAGCTTGGGCCCAGCCGGTGTGGCTCAGTTGGTGAGCGTCGACCTATGAACCAGGAAGTCACAGTTCAATTGCCAGTCAGGGCATGTGCCCACGTTGTGGGCTTGATCCCCAGGAGGGGGCACGCAGGTGGCAGCCAATCCATCATTCTCTCTCATCATGGATGTTTCTCTCTCTCTCTCTCTCTCTCTCTCTCTCTCTCTCTCTCTCTCTCTCTCTCCCTCTCTCCCCCTTCCTCTTTCTGAAATCAATATTTTTCAAAAAGACAGACTAGCTTGGGCCTGGACAGTGACAAGGTGAGCATGGGAGGAGGCATGATGAGATGTGAGGTGGCCAGGTAGGTTGAAGCCATATTTTGAAAGATTTTCTGTGCTTCACCCAGGGCTTGGACCTTATTCCCAGAAAGTGGTAGGGAGCCGACAGGTTTGTGTGTTTTGTAAATCCTCACCTGAGGATACGTTTCTTGGTTTTAGGGAGAGAGTGAGTGGTGCCCTCCCTGGCACACCATAGTTATTTAAATGATGACTAAGACTGTCAGATCTTCTGTTTTCTGAGTCCCTGGGCTTCATCTTGCTTTGTTTTAAAATGCGTGGAGCCAGCTCCACTTCTCTTCCTGCTGCTGCTGCCAGAAGCAGGGTTGAGCAAGAGGAGGCAGCCAGGCGCTCAGGATCTCAGCCCCAGCGGCGTCCGGGGTCCCCACTTCCCTCTTTTTTTTTTTATATATTTGATTGATTTTTTACAGAGAGGAAGAGAGAGGGAGAGAGAATTAGAAACATCCATGAGAGAGAAACATCGATCAGCTGCCTCTTGCACACCCCGCACTGGGGATGTGCCCGCAACCAAGGTACATGCCCTTGACCGGAATCGAACCTGGGACCCTTGAGTCCTCAGGCCGACGCTCTATCCACTGAGCCAAACCGGTTTCGGCCCTACTTCCCTCTTGAGGGAGCTGCAGTTCTTTCCTGTTTGTGTAACAACGAGCAAAACGCACCAGCAGCAGCGCACTCGAGCCTGGAGTCTGTGAGCCGCGAGCTGCCAGGGAGCCTGGCCATCACCTGATCGCAGCCCGCGCGTTCCACGCGAGGCAGCAGCCGGAGGAGCAGGCTCTGGCGGGTGGGAGGCTGCCGGCCGCGCCTGAGGGCTGGCCGGGGGTGCCCGCGCTCCGGGCCTGTGCCTCATGCCTCACTGCATCTTGTGTCACCGAAGAGCTGGCGGCCGTACATTCCAAACCCTCATTATCTCTGTTTGCCAGGAACAAATTGGGGTTAATGGGCTTGTTCTCTGGGTCCCAAGTCTCTAGATAGGGTTGATAAGTTCTCATTCCGCATGCTTTTGTTCAGTAGACCATGGCATTTCTCTTGCTGTTGCCATTGATCAAAATGTAAATTCAGATGGATTGGCATGTTATCTCTAAGAAGTTGAAGGTTGGCTTTCCATGATGTGTGGAACTTGACCTCGTTGTGGAAGTTCAGTCCCAGATATGGTTCTCCATGCTCTCCAGGGTCAGTCTCCAAAGGCAGATGATTCGATAGACCACCTCTCAGTGGCTCTAAGATGCCATGTTGTAAGACACAACATTGATTCCGTTACTTCTAAGACAGAAAAAAAAAAAAATGCTGCCAATTTATTGTAAGACACTCAGTGGTAAGATGCATTCTCATTTGAGATGTTAAAATAGGAAGAAACAACACATGCATCCAGGAATGAAGAAATCCGGTGATTATATTATGCGCACAGGCCTTTTCCTGTGAGTATTTCATAAGACCTGCTTCTGGTATGCAGTAAAACGGGGAGTCGGGGTAGAAAGCCACGTTGAAGAATGGCTCATGGTGGTAATTTGGTGTGACGGTTCCCAGAATGCCTCATGGAGCTCATGGCAGAGAGAGCTCATCATGTCAATTCTTTTCTGTTCGATGATGAGCTGTAATGATATACACTGAGTGGCCAGATTATGATGATCTCTGAATGCATAATAATCTGGCCACTCAGTGTGTGTGTGTGTGTGTGTGTGTATGTATATATATATATATATATATATATATATATATATATATTAGAGGCCTGGTGCATGCATTTGTGCATGGGTGGGGTCCGGCCAGCCTGGCCAGGGGGAGGGGACATGAGCGGTTGGCCGGCCTGCCTGCTGGTGGAACTCCTGGTCGAGGGGACCATTTGCATATTAGCCTTTTATTCTATAGGATATACACGGAGTGGCCAGATTATTATGCGTTCAGAGATCATAATAATATGGCAACTCAGTGTATATGTATCTTGATAAAGACTGGGCCCTAGCTGGGCCCTAGCTGGATAGACCGTCAGCCTGCGGACCAAAGGGTCTCGGGTTCCATTCTGGTCAAGACCACGTACCTCGGTTGCAGGCTCCTCCCCAGCCCGGGCCCTGGTCAGGGCTCATGCAGGAGGCAACCAGTCAGTGTGTCTCTCTCACATCGATGTTTCTCTCTGTCTCTCCCTATCGTCCACGCTCCCTAAACATCAATGGGAAAATAACCTGCGGTGAGGATGAACAACAACAACACTCCATCATACCCCAAGATACACGTCACTCTCACCTTTGTCATAAGCACAGTTCTGCAAGTGCTTGTAGTTAAGTGTCTGGAAGTACGTTGCCGGTGGGAGTTTAAATTGCTACAACCTCAGTAGATGGAAGTGTTGGCACAATCTATGAATGAAACAGAAAACCCCATCAGAATTAAAACTGCCTTTCACTTTTAAAAACATCCTGCAATAGACTTGTTGCTTATGCAGAATGGCACACATACAGCATTATTGGTTTTAACAGAAGGTTTGAAATAAAACGTTAAAATGTGATTCCCTCTCATCATTGATGTTTCTCTCTCTTTTCCCTCTCTCTTCCTCTCTGAAATCAATAAAAATATATATATTTTTTAAAAGTTTGAGGAGGCAAGCAAACACTCCATTGTGTGGCCCAGAACCAGTGAGCCTGAGTTTTATTTTGTTTGAGTAGAGGATGCTTTGTTTTATTTATTTTTAAAAATTATATTTTATTGTGCCCGCAACCAAGGTACATGCCCTTGACTGGAATTGAACGTGGGACCCTTCAGTCCACAGGCCGACGTTCTATCCACTGAGCCACACCGGTCAGGGCGAGGATGCTTTGTTTGAAAGGGTTGGTTGGGTTTGTCTGTGGGCAGGCGGCTGTAGCCATGGTTTCTGTCTCTCGGTGGACACGTGAGCAGGAGCCCGACTTGGAGCTGGGAGTTTTCCCTTGAATCCCGAGCCCATCAGATCCTCTGACTGTGCATTGTGTGGTTTCTTTCCGCAGATCCTAACTCGGCTGGAAGCGCTGAGGGAATTTCTGAGAAACAATGAGGATCTTAGGAACGGTCTTTCAGAGGATCTGCAGAAGCTGGACAGCCTGTGTCTCCAGCATCAAAAACTGGATTCAAAGGAGCGTGGGGTCCAGGCAGCCGCAGGGGAGGCCTGAGGTGAGCTTAGGATCTGCTGGTAAATAAGAACAGAACAGCCTCGCCCCTTGGATGTCCGCTCTCTGTGTCGGGTCACAGTGGCCACAGTCTCACCCAGGACTTCCCTGTCCTGCTGGAGAGAAGGGGCCCCGGGCTTGGTGCTCTTGCCAGGTGCGGGTTCTCGCGCCAGCTTCATGGAGCCGCGTGTGCCTGAAGGTGCTGGTCTGGCCTTAGGTGAGTCAGCCTCGGACCATCACCGGAAAGCAGGGCAGCCCTCAGTGGTGCCCACGGTGCCCAGCTCTCAGCTGTGGCTTTCCTAGCAACTTGTTAATTTCCACAAGAAGATCTCATCAAAATAAATAACTTCGGTATTTTAGTTTCTTCCCCCTCAAATACAATTAAATATCTTCTTTGATTGTAGGTTGCCCTTGGGCCAAACCAGACCTGTTCTCTGAAAGGCGGCACGACTTGGCCCTCAGCGTCCTTTTCTGTGCAAAAGGGGAGACTTCCCAGAGCACTCTGCCCCCCAGAGGATGCTGTCTGTCCCTGAGCTCCCCTTTCTGCCTTTGGGACTATTGCTCTAGACCAGTGGTCGGCAAACTCGTTAGTCAACACAGCCAAATACCAACAGGACAACGATTGAAATTTCTTTGGAGAGCCACATTTTTTACACTTCAACTTCTTCTAACGCCACTTCTTCAACATAGACTCGCCCAGGCCGTGGTATTTTGTGGAAGAGCCACACTCAAGGGGCCAAAGAGCCACATGTGGCTCGCAAGCCGCAGTTTGCTGACCACGGCTCTATACTCATAAGCGGGGGTGTTGTGCGAGCTATACTGCCCGAAAGATGTTAGATACTCTTAAGCCAAAACTGTCATCCAGGGGTTTTTGGAGGTTTTGCTTTTGTTTGGTTTGTTTTGTTTTGTTTTGTTACTCTTTAAAAGCTGATGTTCTTTTCTGGTCCTAAACTCTGGCTGCTGAGCGCAGGCAAGGCTGGGTGAGGCCAGCCTGTGTGAAGGCTCATGCAGAGCCCTCTGCCCCCTTGCAGACCCTCCCCCCGCTTCCTTCCTGAAAGTCTCACTCATGAGGAGGCCCAAGGCGCGAGCTGGGTGTCAGAGTTGAGACAGAAATCCTTCCTTTCTGGAAGAAGGCAAGAAAGAAATGTCCCGAAAGGCCATTTTCTAGCCATTTCCAATTAGTTCCGGAACTGGGAGCCTGAGGCAGTAGGACGAGAAGGTGGGTCCATGCTGGTCAGGGCGGGACTGGAGAACAGTAACTTGACTGACCAAAGGGCAGGGCCGGGGGGTCACAGGTCAGCGACACAAAGGAATGTTGGGAAAAGGTCCCCAGTTGCTGGCACTTAGGAAAGTAAACTGCCTCAGCAGTCACAGCTGAGCACCGGCCTGGCCCTCCTGTGTTCATATGTAGATGTACATGTCAGTTACACTGTCATCTAAGCCTCGTCCCTCTTTAGGAGATTTCAGAATTACAACTTTCTTAAGGAAATTCATTTTCTTTTCAACAGATTCACAGATTCATTCATACCTCCTCTATTCCTCTCACCCAAGATGTCTTCCACCTCTGACTGTGTCCTGTGCTTCCTGAACTGTGGCGCCGCTGTCCCATTCCAGCTGTGGTGCTTAGCTGGCCATGTTGCCTCTGAACCTTCAGGGACAGAATTGCCACGGTCCCCGCTGCCCAGGGCCTAGCCGCCTGGAGGAGTGGCCCAAGGGAAGCTGAGCTCTTGCTTCCTCGGCTGCCCATCAAGGATGTGATCTGGCCCTGGCCAGTGTAGCTCAGTGGATAGAGCGTCAGCCTGCAGACCAACGGGTCCCGGATTCGATTCTGGTCAAGGGCATGTACCTTGATTGCAGGCCTCTCCCCGGCCCGGGCCCTGGTCAGGACTCGAGCAGAAGGCAACCCATCGATGTGTCTCTCTCACCTCGACGTTGCTCTCTGTCTCTCCCTCTCTCTTCCACTCTCCCTAAAACAAAAATCAATGGGAAAATAACCTTGGGTGAGGATTAACAAACAAATTTTTTTTAAAAAAAGGAAAAAGTTTAAAAATGGATATGATCTGTAGAGAAGGGGCAAGGATGGGGGCGGGTGTTCAATGTAAATATTTTTACATTAAGAGACACTTAATGTAATTTTATAAAACCTAGATATATACAGATGTGCCTGTAACTTCCTGCTTGAATCTTTCTTGTTACTCTTTTTTTTTTTTTTTTGGGGGGGGGGGGTTTGTTTTGTTTTTGTGCCGAAACCTGGGAACGAACCATGCTCTTTGGTCTTTAATCTTACATTTTCTCTCTCCCTTCATTTTATGGAATCCTTGAGATGACTTCAGTAGTGAAGAAACAAAAATTTTCATTCATCTTAAACTCCCCCCAAACTAAGAAACCCTGCAGTGTTTTCTAGCTTCTAGATATAAGATACAAAACTTGGCATCAAATGAAATCTTGATTCACTAACCTCATTTCCAACTTTCGGGACTTTGGGGTTATGAACACTTGATTTTCATACCTCTCACATCCAGTTAGCTTTTCCTTATCTATTCAGCAAACATTTATCAATGTCAGCCACGTGCCGGGCATGGAATAAATGCAGATGTGGGGATTTCAAAGGCACTGACGATGGCCTCTGAGCGTTCATCTTCCTGGATTTAATGTCCGCTCTGGTAAATTGCGACACTTCAGAAAACTAGACTGGCGGCATTGATTACATTGAAATGGAAACGAAGACATTCCCAGAGAAGGCTTAAAGCAAATGTGACGGGTACAGGGACAGGAGCTGTGGGCCCCCTGCAAACCTGTGCGTGTGGGAACAGTATGCACCGAGGGTAGTCCCAGAATTGGCAGCCAGCCATGGGGGGGGGAGGGGGGAACCAGTTTAAGTGACAGCACAGCCATGCTGCAGAGTATTATGCAATTGGTAAAAAGGAGAGAAGGAGCAAGTACTGCCGTGCAGTCCTATGGAATACTCTCAGACATATTCACAGAAAAGCGGAATGTTAGCAATGCGTAGCATGCTGTAAAACTATTTGTATTTTAAAATAACAGGTCTGGAAAGTTGGGTGTTTTTCCCCAGCTTTTTGGCTGTTAACCTCTGCGAAAGGAATTGGGGTCAAGAGGGGTGGTTCGAAGAAACTGGGCTTTGTATACTCCCATGTGGAGTTTTTACAACAAACACACACCTGTGTCCTTTGTAATTTTTTTTAAGATTTTATATTTCAGAATAAAGAGACATGAACAATATGAATCCAAACAGAGTCATGTGTCACATTTCCTGTAAAATGTCGCAGCCTCCGTGTTTGTAGGGGTCAGCTCCACCTCGGGGTATTCCTTAGCTGTCAAGGTCAGAAGTAGCCCCGGAAGTGGCTGCTCCCTCCCCTCCCCCAAGGCTTTGTTTGATGTCGCAATGCCTTGTTTTCATCCAGCAATACCATGCTCTCAGCCTCTCCCTGGGACACGATACGGTGGTTCATGGTTTTGAAAGAATTAGAGGAGCCTGGCCGGTGTGGCTCAGTGGCTGAGCATCGACCCAGGAACCAGGAGGTCACGGTTTGATTCCCCGTCAGGCCACAGGCCAGGGTTGGGGGCTCGATCCCCAGTAGGGGGCGTGCAGGAGGCAGCCGATCCATGATTCTCTCTCATCATGGATGTTTCTATCTCTCCCTCTCTGAAATCAATATATATATTTATATATATATAAGAATTAAAGGAGAAAAATGGTTTTAGCATTATACACTGAGTGGCCAGATGATTATAATCTCTGAATGCGTAATAATCTGGCCACTCTGTATATCCTATAGAATAAAAGGCTAATATGCAAATTGTCCCCTCTACCAGGAGTTCGACCAGCAGGCAGGCCGGCCAACCGCCCATGTCCCCTCCCCCTGGCCAGGCTGGCCGGACCCCACCCATGCACGAATTCATGCACCGGATCTCTAATATACACACGCACACACACACACACACACACACAGAGTGGCCAAATTACTATGCGTTCAGAGATCATAATAATCTGGCCACTAAGTGTAGTTGGGGAGATATGGCAGTTCTTTGGATTTTAGCCTGCACTTTGCCAGGAAGCTCAGAGGACCTCAGGAAGAACTCGGGACTTCTTAAACGGTGTAAAACACAAAATCGGGGAAATAACAAGCATGTGTCAGTAACAGAAACTTCGGGAAAAATAACTGCCAATTCGGAAAACGTTATTGGCCTCATAAAGTCCTGGTAGGGATCTGTAGACAGTTTCAGTTAAATTGCCAAGGCCAGGAAGGATTATGTTTGAGAGTCTGGGGACATTATGAAATTATTTTACCCCAATGATTTGAAAGGTTCGTTTTTATTAAAGTATTAATCATTTGTATGACTTTCAGCATGAATATCTCAGGCGACAAAGGGTTAGAGCTCTCAGTTGGGTGCGCATACTACCAATTGGATCCTGTGAGTGGAGGCTGCATTGGAGTAGAGGTGTCATCTTTTGGGTGTTTTTCTAATGGGTTTGCCCACTAGATTATAAATGTAGAGTGAGGAAATTCTCAGCAGGCAGTACCCCCTTTTCTCTTACCAGGTTAATTAGAAACCTACCTGCTCTGAAATGTGTTCAATAGACAGTGGCCTTTTATTGAAATCTAATACTCAACTTACAAAGTACATTCTGTAAGACAAATCTAAAAATATTAATTTCTCCTCATATCATAGCGAGGGGGAAAATCCTTCCAAGTTTTAATAAAAATCTTGATACAAGGTTATGATTCATTTCAGAACTGTAAGAACAGCTTTTTATTGCTGCATGGGAATTTTTATTTCAGAGCCGTGTGTGGGGGAGCCAGCCGAGGGTGGCCCCCCGTGATGGCCACCTCCTGGTATTCCCACCCTTGTATGGTCCTCTCACGGTGTACCACGTGGCCAATAGAACCCAGGTGAGGCGATGGTACATCACCTCCCAGATTAAGCTCTGGGAAACCAGAGAGCTTCTTTCTTGGGGTTCCTCTCTCTTAGAACACCTGCTGTGGGGGCAGCACATGGGGAGCAGCCCTGTGGCCCCCCGGGCACAGAACTGAACCCTCCTGCAAATTGTGAGTTTGGAAGTGGGGTTCTCTAGCCCCAGGCAAGTCTCCAGACTGCAGTCCCAGTGACAGCTAAGAGACCCTGAGCCAGTGCGAGCACCCAGCTAAGCCACTCCCATTCCTGACCCTCAGAAATTGTGAGATAATAAATATTTAATTTTTATTTTAAATAACATTTTTATTGATTTCAGAGAGGAAGGGAGAGGGAGAGAGAGATAGAAACATCAATGATGGCAGAGAACCATGGATCAGCTGCCTCCTGCACGCCTCACACCAGGGATCAAGCCCACAACCCAGGCCTGTGCCCTGACCGGGAATCGAACTGTGACCTCCTGGTTCATAGGTCGATGCTCAACCACTGAGCCACGCCACTGGGCCATTGGTTGATTCTTGAATGTGCCCTGAGTATGGGACTGGAAACCTTGGTGCATCGAGTCGACACTCTAACCCAGTGGTCGGCAAACTGCGGCTCGCGAGCCACATGCAGCTCTTTGGCCCCTTGAGTGTGGCTCTTCCACAAAATACCACGGCCTGGGCGAGTCTATTTTAAAGAAGTGGCGTTAGAAGAAGTTTAAGTTTAAAAAATTTGGCTCTCAAAAGAAATTTCAATCGTTGTCCTGTTGATATTTGGCTCTGTGGACTAATGAGTTTGCCGACCACTGCTCTAACCAACTGAGCTACTAGGCCCAGGCTCAGATAGTTGTTTCCAATTGCTTTGCATTTGAAATATTGAATAGAAGCAGGGTTTCAGCAATCTTAAACACATACATTGGGGTTCCCCAGTAGACCACTCTGGAACTTCCTGCATCCTGCAGAGATAGGGAGAGATTCGGGGTCAAGTCCTAAAGGGTAGCCTCTGCTGTGGCCTCACCCCCACAGCCCCACTGCTCTCTCTTCCCCTCCTCCCCTGCTCCCTGGTTTAAGAAAAATCCGTAACACCCATGAGATCCCTAGGGGCACAATCTGGGCTAATACTGTTAACCGCACCCCCTCACCGCCAGCGTAGCTAGTGTTCAACACAGGGTGATAGGTTAACCAGTTTTACAAACTGCATTCCCCCATTTTTAGGCATGAGGAGAAGAGGAAAGGATTGTGATTTTGTCACTTATATTTTCTAGTTTAGGTATCTAGACTCCAGGGTTGATAACAATGGACCTCAGAGTTGTTTATCCTGTTTCCATGGAAGATTCTAGAATTGCTCTGTCACCAAGAGATTCTAGGTTCTCTTAGTAAGTACTCCTTAAAAGTCTAAACTGGATTTCACTGAGTTCGTTTAAACTCACTTCCAAGTATTTCCATCAGTAGAACTAGTCCCAGACTTTTTTGGTGTGAAGAGATTTGTGGCTCTACCAAGTTTTTAAAAAGCCATGTGTGCTAAGCATCCTTATTTGGCCCCTGGACACCCAAAACAAGTAACAAAAACATATTCCCAAGAGAGCTTTAAGAAAATAAAAGAAGCAATGAGTTAGCCCTGGCTGGTTTGGCTCAGTGGATAGAGCCACGGCCTGTGGACTGAAGGGTTCGATTCCCGGTCAAGGGCATATGCCTGAGTTTCAGGCTCAATCCCCAGGGTGGGGCATGCAGGAGGCAGCTGATCCATGATTCTCATCATTGATATCCATGTCTCTCTCTCATCATTGATGTTTATCTCTCCCTCTCTGAAATCAACAAAAATGTTTTTTAAAAAGGAAGAAGCAATGAGTTAGATACATAATTTGAAATACCTTTCATTCAGTCTTTCTTCCCCATACAAAACTAACCCTCGAGTTGCAGGTCCCATGAAAACAACCCATCTACCCCCTCACCTTCCAGATCAAGGAAGAGGCGACACTCGGTGTCAGTTCTGTGCTACTTTTATTAACCAAACTGCAGGTTTCAATGAGATTTGCACTGTTTTAGAGTCAAAACCGAACTTTTCCTTCATCTTTAGGAAGAATAACAGTTCAGCACTTGCCAGCTGCAAAGATTCGACGAATCTCATTCCGGGGCCTGCAGGTTGGGGCTGGCGGCCACCTAGTCGAAGCTGACATAAATGCAGCACTCAGTGGCCATGGTGGTGGCGGCCCTGGTGCGGGTGTTGGTGCGGGTGCGGGTGTCGGTGACGGTGTCCGCAGCCGCCTTAACGCCGCCGCCGCCGTAGCGGTGGATGAGCAGGCGGCTGCCCTGCACGCTCTGCGCCATCACGTTGGCGCCATGACACGCCATGAGCAGCCGGTTGCGAGGCTGCACGCGGTGGGCGAAGCGCATGAAGGCCAGTGAGTAGAAGATGAGCGCCGTGGTCATGCGGCCGCTGATGATCTCTGGGGTCGCCTTCATGTCCCGAAAGGCGGCCAGCGGCAGGCCCCAGTTGGCCAGGGGACCCCAAAAGTGTGTGCTGGTCACATAGTCGCGGAACTCCTTGGTCTTCACATGGTCCAACGCCTTCCGCCACAGCGCCGCCATGGCCGCTGCCGGGGTCACAGAGCAGTGGGAGCGCCAAGGGACGCCCAGCCAACTCACAATGACGTGACCATGGAGACCGCTGCCATGGCCTCGCGCCTCAGCCGGGCTTGCCGTAAAGTGCAACACACAGCACAAGCCGTTGTCGTGTGTGCGCCTTTGGGGCGGGGTCATGGCCTCGCTTTCGCGCCTCCAGCGACTGCCGTAAAGCGAGGCAGGCAGCACGTGCCGCTGTTGTGCGCCTTTGGGGCGGGATCATGGCCTCGCGCCTCCAGCGACTGCCGTAAAGCGAGGCAGACAGCATGTGCCGCTGTTGTGCGCCTTTGGGGGCGGGATCATGGCCTCGCTTTCGCGCCTCCAGCGACTGCCGTAAAGCGAGGCAGACACACGTGCCGCTGTACAGGCGTTAGTGCCGGGCAGGAGCGCAGCTTCGCCCTGGTGCCTTAATGCGGCTGCCGTAAAGCACGTTGGGCAGCACGTGCTGCTGTGTGTGCCTGTGGGATCCCGAGCAGGGCCCTGTGGTGCCTGCCTTCGTGTGACCACCTGAGGTGTGCAGAATGCGCATGTGTGCGCGTCTGTGTGTGCGCGTCTGTGTGCGCCCCTCTGGCAAAGGTGGAACCAGAGCCCCGTCGCTGGCACCCACCGTGCTGTGGCCGCCTTAAAACTCCGGGCCCCACTTAGCCCCGGAAGGTGACCGCTGGGCTGTCGTGTCCCCTCAGCTGTACAGACGGAAGCTGGGCTTGTTCAGTTTGTGGACAGCGATGGTGGAAGCTGATACACAATTCTTCACCCAGGTAAACGCTGTAGTCCTTACCCAGGTTGCCGGAGTGTTACTTGCAGGCATAGTTACAGGTCACCCCGAAACAGTCCAGCTCTGGTTCCTAACAAGGACATTCTCCTAAACGAGTAACTTAACCACAATACAATAATCCCGTCAGATACTTAACATTTACTAGAGTACTTTCTCTACTGTGCAGCGCACATTTAACTCTCAGTTTTATGGCTGTGCTTACAGTTTATTTTTAGTGTTTTTATTGATTTCAGAGAGGAAGGGAGAGAGAGAGAGAGAATCATGGGTGGGCTGTCTCCTGTTCGCCACCCACTGGGGATGGAGCCCGCAACCCGGCACGTGCCCTTGACTGGAATGGAACCGTGTCAATCAAGATTCACATTTAGTTATTAGAGTAATCTTTTAGATTGATCTCCTTAATCCAGAATAGTTCTACAGTGTTCTTTGTCTTTAGTAACACTGGCATTTTATTTTATTGATTTGAGAGACAGACAGACAGACAGACAGACAAGCATCAATTTGTTGTTCCATTTATTTATGTGTTCATTGGTTGATTCTTGTATGTGCCCTGACCAGGGATCAAACCACAACCGTGGCGGATCAGGATGACACTCTAACTAACTTGAGCTATCCGGCCAGGGCCCATTGATGAAAATTCTTAATGACAAAACTGATTATTTTCCCAGGGTTTTCTACCATTTCCAATAAAAATAATACTGGTTGAAAAATTATTAAATATACATTGAAAATACTAATACTTTAAGTAGTGATTTATAAATAAGCCCATTGTACCTTTAAAAGTTATTACATTCATTCTGTTCATTTATTTCCCAAACATTTCACATAAATATATAGTATAGCCATTGCTCGAAAGGAAAGCAGCGTACTTTTTAGATAACCCTTCTAAAAGGCTAAGCTTGCAAACATGGATGACTGGTATAAATCAGGTTATTATTAGTTTGAATTCATAAGTCAGCAGCATGAATTGATTGACATTTTAGGCCTACACTGCCACATGCTCCAATGTCCTAAAAGATCAGCTCGCTTGGGTTATTACTTGCTTTCAGTTACCTATTGCTGCATAACAAGTCACTCCAAAACGTAGTGGCTTAGAACAGTGGTCAGCAAACTGCGTCTCTCGAGCCACATGCGGCTCTTTGGCCCCTGGAGTGTGGCTCTTCCACAAAATACCACGGCCTGGGCAGGTCTATGTTGAAGAAGTGGCGTTAGAAGAAGTTTAAGTTAAAAAAATGTGGCTCTCAAAAGAAATGTCAATTGCTGTCCTGTTGATATTTGGCTCTGTTGGCCAGTGAGTTTGCCGACCACTGGACTAGAACAACAGCCCTTTTTTTAACTCACAAATGTGCAGTTTGGGCTGGACTCCTGGTTCCTAGGTCCATGCTCATCTGCTCCAGGGACTGCCAGCTGTGGCAGCTCAGCTGGAGGCTGGAAGAGTCATTTTCGGGATGGCTCACTGCATGGCTGCCCTGTTGATACTGGTTGTCGGCTAGGAGCTCAGCTGGGACTTTGGGGGGTAGGTCTCTCTCCACAAGCTGCTTGTGCTCCCTCACTAAGCTCCAAGAACAAGACAAACGAGAATCACAAAGAAGCACCCGGTCGGCGTGGCTCAGTGGTTGAGCGTTGACCTGTGAACCTGGAGGTCATGGTTCCATCCAGGTCAGGGCACAGGCCCGGGTTGCAGGCTCCATCCCCAGTGTGGGGTGTGCAGGAGGCAGCCGATCCATGATTCTCTCTCATCATGGATGTTTCTATCTCTCTTGCCCAGCCAGCGTGGTTCAATGGTTGAGCATCGATCTATGAACCACGGTTAGGGTTAGGGTTAGGGTGAGGGCTGGAGGTCACAGTTCAATTCCCAGTCAGGACACATGCCTGGGTTGCAGGCTCGATCCCCAGTGTGGGGTATGCATCTCATCATTGAGGTTTCTCTCCCTCTCCCTTTCTCTCTGAAATCAATACAAATATATTTTAAAAATTCTATACATATAAAAGCCTAATAGGCAAATTGTTTGACCGGGAGTATGACCATTTGCTATGACATGCGTTGACCACCAGGGGGCAGCGCGGAAATGGTGGGTGTCGGTGAGCAGCACTGACAGTGGGCAGCAGTGGAGGAGCTGCTGGCCCCAATGGGCCCCGACGAGAGCGGAACCGCAGTGGGATGGTGCAGCAGGTGATTGGGCGGTGCCAGGCCAAGGTGGGTGCAAGCAGGGGCCCGATTGCCCCGCCAATTGCCCCGCAGATGGCAATAAGCGGCGACAGCGGGGGTCGGGGCCACTGCCTGGCTCCCAGGCACTGAGGAAGCTGGGCAGGGGCCCCAACCCCAATTGATCACCCCACAGACAGTGACCAGCAGGGGTGTCGGGGGGGCCCAGCCCCAATCGATTGCCCCATAGGCAGGATGGTGGAGCAGTTGAGGGGGCACCGCCAGGCCATGGCGGGGTACCAGTTGGGGCTGCAGGGCTGGAGGCGCGAGCTGGGACCCAATCCCCGCAGGCCACCCCAAGGGACCCCACCCGTGCACGAATTCGTGCACCAGGCCTCTAGTAATAAATAAAATAAGTGATTTGTGGGGAGATACTTTGAGACTCTGTAAATGCTCATTTCCTCATCTAATATTTAACCTACTACATTTAGCATCCATTCATGATTTTTGCCTGTACCTTGTCTTAATCTAATGATAATTTATTTATTTGGTTTTTACTCTATTATTAATATTTTTTCATCCTCACCCGAGGATATTTTTTTATTGGTTTTTAGAGAGAATGGAAGGGAGGGAGGGAGAAGAGAGAAAAGTTGATGTGAGAGACAGACTGACTGACTGCTTCCTGCATGAGCCTTGACAGGGGCCAGGCATCAAAAGTGCAATTCAGGTACATGCCCTTGACTGGGAATGGAACCCTCGATCCTTCAGTGTCCGGGCTGACACTCTAACCCAGGCGTCCTCAAACTACGGCCCGCGGGCCACATGCGGCCCGCCGAGGACATTTATCCGGCCCGCCGGGTGTTTTTGCCGTTTTGTTTTTTTACTTCAAAATAAGGTATGTGCAGTGTGCATAGGAATTTGTTCATAGTTGTTTTTTTTAAAACTATAGTCCGGCCCTCCAACCGTCTGAGGGACAGTGAACTGGCCCCCTGTTTAAAAAGTTTGAGGACCCCTGCTCTAACCACTGAGAAACAGCAGCCAGGGCATTATTTTTTATTTATTTTTATTTTTTAAAAATTTTCTTCTCTTTTTTTTTTTAAAATATATTTTATTGATTTTTTTACAGAGAGGAAGAGAGAGGGATAGAGAGTTAGAAACATCGATGAGAGAGAAACATCGATCAGTTGCCTCTTGCACACCCCCTACTGGGGATGTGCCCGCAACCAAGGTACATGCCCTTGACCGGAATCGAACCTGGGACCCTTGAGTCCGCAGGCCCACGTTCTATCCACTGAGCCAAACCGGTTTCGGCCAGGGCATTATTTTTTAATTTATTTTTCAATTATGTTACATTCAATATTATTTTATATTAATTTCAGGTATACAGCATAATAGTCAGACAATCATATACTTTACTAAGTGTTCCCTCCAATATTTCAGTAACCCCCTGGCAGTGTACATAGTTATTACAATATTATTGACTAGATTCCCTAGCCAACATTTTACTTTTTAAATTATTTTCTGTCTTGTGGTGTGAAAGTCAGACATGTATTTTATTAAAGTTGCCCTGGTATGCTGGCCAACATTTACAAAGCATAAGACGTCCTGAATTATGGCTGTGAAAACCGAACATTTAGGATTTAGGTATTTTATGAATTTTTTTGCCACATCCTATGCTGATTTCCTTGGAATATTTGCTCTTAAATTCTACCAAAGGGAATAAATAGCATAGTGTCTCAAGAGAAGCTGGATGAATAAAACAATAGGCAGATATATTGACTCTGCTATTTTCAGTTACCGCTGAAAGTAATTTTAGAGCCATCTGTGGTTCTGATTCTAATCTTCTGCCTTCTTACACTGTTTTCTCCCCTCATGTGAATAGAATGGCCGAAGGCTGGATAGTTATCCAGTTTCTTCCAGTAGCTACCAGAATGTCAGGGAGATGTGTTGTACCTCATTTTCTCTAGCAATCAGGTGGCAGGAAGGGATCGGTTGGGTCCATTCCCCAGTGACCTGTTGCTCCCTCCCTATCTTTTGTTTCTGACTCGCTTTATTGCAATACTTATTTTATTGCAGTGCTCTGGAACTAACTCACAATATTTCCAAGGTATATACACACACAGGTACACATTACTATTTATTTTTATTTTTTTTAAAGTTTTTATTGATTTCAGAGAGAGGAAGGGAGAAAGAGATAAGAAACATCAATTGGCTGCCTCTTGCACGCCCCACACTGGGGATTGAGTCCACATGATTTCTTAAATGACAGCCAGGCTAGATATAAAATTCTTGGCTTGCATTTTCTTTTCTTGAAAATGCTGTTTTAGTCTTGCAGTACTTTGTGTATTATTCTTGAGGTCTGATTCCAGGTAAATTGTGCCCTGACTGGGAATTGAACCATGACCACCTGGTGCATGGGATGACACTCAACCACTGAGCCATGCCAGCCAGGGCACATTACTATTTATTTTATCTGAACCATTTGAGAGTAGGTTGCAGACATTTTTCTACTTCACTCCTTAATACTTCAGTGCATATTTTCCTAAAACAGAGATATTCTCTGATGTAACCATAGTACAGTCATCAGAGATGTACCATTGTATATAATACTTTATGTAATTACTAGAGGCCTGGTGCACGAAATTGTGCACAGGTAGGGTCCCTAGGCCTGACCGGCAATCAGGGCTGATCGGGCCTTCCGGCTGCTGGCCGGGGCCTTCCTTTGTTCCATGCCACGCCTGGTGGTCAGCACACGTCATAGTGAGCGATCGAACTCCCAGTCTCCTGATCGAACTCCCAGGGGGACACTTTGCATATTACCCTTTCATATATATAGATTATATATATAGGTAGTCCATGTTTTAGTTTTGTCAATTGTCTCAATAATGTCCTTTATAGCATTTTTTTCCCTACAGTACAGGTTCCAGTCCAGTATGATTTCAGAGTCCCCTTTCATCTGGAACAGTTTCTCAGCTTTCCTTTGTTTTACTTGACATTTTTTTAAGAATATTGGAGCTTGCCTGATGTTTTCTCATAGATTCAGTTTTAGCTTCTCACCCAAAATACTAGTACTTGTATGGTTTCTTTCTCTCTTTAAAATTTAGATCTCGCTCTGGCCGGGTAGCTCAGTTGGTTAGAGCATCCTCCCAATACACCAAGGTTGTGGGTTCGGTCCCTGGACAGGGCACATATAAGAAGCAACCAAAGAATACATAAATAAATGGAACAACAAATCAGTGTCTCTCTCTCTACCTCTCCTCCCCCCTCCCTCATCAATAAACAAAAATTTTTAAAAATTTAGATCTCATCCATTTGGAGTTTATTCTTGTGTGTGCTGGAAGATGTGGATCTAGTTTTATCTTTTCCAAAATGGACTTCCTACTCTATTCCATTGGCATGTCTGTCTTCTGATCTACCAGATCATACTGTTTTATATCAGAGAGGCTTTTTAATATCTGGCAGGGCTAGTTCACCTCTGTAACTTCCCTTTTTCAGTGTTTTCTTAGTTTTCAGTTTTGCACATATAAACTTTAGGATCAACTTGTCTAGCTCCATAAAAACATTTTTGTTTTCACTGGGATCATATTAAATTTGTTAATTAACCTAGGGAGAACTGACATTCTTATGATGTGGGTTGAATTTTGTCCACCGAAAGCTGTGCTGAAGCTCTAACCTCTGGTACCACAGAATGTGAGCTTATTTGGGAATAGGGCTGTTGTAGATGTAATTGTGTAGTTAGGATGAGGTCATGCTGGAATAGGGTGGGCCCTTAATACAATATGACTGTTCTTGTAAGAAGGAATTCTACCTCAAGACTGTAACAGGAATACTGCCTGAGTTCCAGCTTGCTGGCCTGCCCCCACAGCCCCATGAACCAGTTCCTTAAAATAAATGTGTGTGTGTGTGTATACATATGTATATTTCATATATTCTCTGGAACACATTGACTGATATACTGCTCTTTCCTATTCAAAAGGCTGTCTTTTCATTTGTCAAGCCTATTTTTGTGTGTTTTTAGAGTTTCAAAGTTGAAATGTGTTTTCTATATACATGATTTCTTAAATGACAGCCAGGCTAGATATAAAATTCTTGGCTTGCATTTTCTTTTCTTGAAAATGCTGTTTCAGTCTTGCAATACTTTGTGTATTATTCTTGAGGTCTGATTCCAGGTAAATTTCTTCTTATATCAGTAACTAGAGGCCTGGTGCACGAATTTGTGCATGGGTGGGGTCCCTCGGCCTAGCCGGCGATTGGGGCCGATTTGGGCTATCTTGCCCAGTCCCAATCAGGGCCGATGGGGGCCGGCTGGCCGGGGAGGGGCCATGGGAGGGCTCCAGGGCATATCCAGCCCGTGTTGCCCAGTCCCGATTGGTCAGACTCCAGCAGTAAGCTAACCTACTGGTCGGAGCATCTGCCCTCTGGTGGTCAGTGCACGTCATAGCGACCAATCGGTAGGACACAGCATATTAGGCTTTTATATATATAGATTTGACCTTTTGCCTGGAAGCCCTTAAAATCTTTCTTTTGTCTCTAAAGTATAAAATTGTATTAAGATGTGTCTCAGAGTTGATAGACTTAGGTCAATTTCCCCATGTATGTATGTAGATTTTTCTTATTTATGGAGTTTTCTTCGATTAGAATTTTGAAAAATTAGCTCTCTTTCATTGTTGTTTTTCTTGTATATTTTCCATTTCAACTATTTTTTTCTGACCCTTTTTTCTTATTTACCTGGTTTTCCATCTTTATGCTGTATCCTTTATTAGATTTTCATTTTAATCTATTCTCCTTTGGGTTCCTTGTAATTTATTCATTTGAGATGGTTGTCTTTTACTTTGACCTCAATTTCTTGCCCGAGTTCAATCAACTCTCTTGCATTTATTTCTGTCTGTCCTTTTCCATTCTTAGTTTTTACATTTCTGATTTTAAGATTTTTTATATTGAAAAACATGTGTTTAAGTGTATTTAATTTAGTTTGGATTTTTCCTGGTTGGCCTTTATGGGGAGAATTTTTGTGAGCTGATTTTTTTGTTTTGTCTTAAAGTAGTTTTGCATTGAAGTAATTACTTTTTTCTACTCCCAGGCATGTTGTGAACAGAGTTCCTAGCTGGATAGCACCTTCTCCTTCCTCTCAAAGAACAAACAGAAAGGGAGAGAAACCAAGATGGCGGCATAGGTTAAACACCTAACCTGCAGCCGGACACAACAATTTCAAAAATACAACTAGAGTCAGAACGGACATCGTCCAGAACCACAGGAGAGCTGGCGGACTGAAATGCCCACAGCTGGGGGGAAGGAGAAGGCCACGGGGACAGTCGGGGAAGCCGTAAAAGCCTGAGGTATGGAGAAACGGGCGGAGACACGAGCACACGCGCATGCGGGGAGGATGGAACCGGAGAGGAGGGGGCGGCTGATGACCTGGCCGGAGTTCACTGGCAGGAAGGAGATAAAGGCTCCGGAGTGCGCTGAGCACCGGCTCCGATTGCACTGAACCCCATTCCGGGCGAAACCCTGGGAAACTCACTCACTTTCGCAACTCCGCCGCCCCCACAGGCTGCCCGGCCCGGGACGCTGGGGACGCCGCCGCAGCGGCGGCGCCCGGAGCCCGGCGGCCTCCCAGCACCCGTCCCCGCCGCGCAGCCCCCGCGCACCTGGTGCCGCGGGCCGCGTGCCCCGCACACCAGACGGAGGCCCGGGCGCCCTCTCCCTGCACCTCCCGGCGGCGCTAGACTTCAGTAGAGTTGACTTAATTCAAGGGATTAAGAAGTATAAATTGGGGGGACGCCGCGGCGGCGACGTCCGGAACACAGCGATGGCGGTGCCTGGAGCTCGGCGGCCGCCCAGCGCCCGTCCCAGCCGCGCGGCCCTCACGCGCCTGGTTCCGCGGGACGCGCGCACCGCGCACCGGACGGAGGCCCGGGCGCCCTTTCCGTGCACCTCCCGGCGGCGCTAGACGTCAGTAGAGTTGACTGAAATGAAGGGATTAAGAAGCACAAATTGAGAAGTTTGAAAAAGATGGCGGCGGAGGTTAAAGGCTGTTCTGTTGCCTCGCACCCAGCGAAATCGGAGGGGATGAGGTGTGGAGGTGCGTGGGTCTGGCTGGTGGCGGGGGAAAGGGGCTTTTGTTCCAAACCTAAGGGAGATTAGCTCTCCATCACCCTGAAACCCATCTTCTGGCGAACCCCGGGAGACCCAGATGCCTGCGGGGAGAGGCGGGACTCTTGCAGAGGTGCGCCCAGCAATCAGTGTTTGCTGCGCTGGAGTGCGGAACGAGGGGACTTAGATACATGGAAGGCAGAAGGACCAGACTCACAGCCATCGAGGCTCGCCACACCATGGCCTGTTGGCGCCCTGAGACCCCGCCCCGCCCTGGGACCCGCCCCGCACGTCTTGAAGACCTGCCCCGCAAGTCTTGCAGGCACACCTGCGCCCCAAGCAACGGCTTAGGCATGTGGGTGGACTGCCCTCTGGCAGCGGACCAGATGATCTGCTGTTCTAGTGGGACTGCTCCAGGGCCACTCAGACAGGAGGAAGAAACTACAGTTTTTGCTGTAATCCTTGCTGAGTGCCTAAGGCAGTAGCTGATCTACACCCCATTGGAGACCCAGAAACGAGGGCATCTAGTGGTCTGTGGGAGATGACACCAGATTTCAACCACGTGCATAAGGGACACATTCAACGGGAATATTCAGTGAGCGCCAAAGCTTTGCTGCACCAAGACCCGGCCCATAAACGTATCTCCTGCACAGCAACTCTTCCTTTATAGACAAAGAGAGCCCCCCCAGTGACACCAACACCAATCAAGACTTAACTATACAAAGGAGGACCAAGATGGAGGCATAGGGCGGAAGCCTGATTGTTGCCTACCACAACAACTTTGAGACTACGACAAGAGAGCAGAGCAGACACCATCCAAGACCACCATAGGGCTGGCTGAGTAGATGCTCTACAACTAGAATAAAAGAGGGGGATGTGGGATGATGCTGATGCCGGTGACCCAAAGACCACACTTTAAGAACTACAGCTCAGGCGACACAAAAGAACTATGGCTCAGGCGATACAACAGCGGCCTGGAACGTGCTCGGCGCAGTTCCCCCGGCGGTCTCCGGCTGAGGGGACGGCTCCACTGGCAGCCAAGCACGGACAGACGAGCCCCTATGAGACATGGGGTGGGAGACTCCGCGCTTGCTGACCTCTGAGTCCGTCAAGAATCTCAACGCCCCGGAAGCGGCCAGGTGCGCATGCTCGGCGACCAGCCACCGATGCAGACCCAAGGGCCGACACAGCGACGCCAGACTGGCCCACCGCCATGCACCGGGTGCACCGGAGCTTTGCCGAGCCGCCGCCCGACGAGTTCTGCAGCAGCCATACTGGAGCTCCAGAAGGATGGCCAGGGGAATTGCTGAGGGGGATTGACCGGCAGGAATTGGGATCGGGAAGACGGGGCCCCACTGAGACCCGGGTGCGGGCGGGGTTGCGCGCCTCTGGGCTCGGGTGTGGTCACACGCCTCTGGGTATAAGTGAGGCCTCACGTCCCTGGGTCTAGGTGAGGCCACATGCCCCTGGGTCCAGGTGAGGCCGGACTCCGGGTCCGGGTGAGGCCAAGTGCCCCTGGACCCGGATGACGCTGGATCCCGTGCCCGGGCGAGGCCAAGCGCCCCTGGGTCAGGGAGAGCCCACACACCCCTGGGTCCAGGCAGACCATGTGTCCCTGGATCCGGGTGAGGCCGCGTGCACCTAGGCCCGGGTGAGCCCAAGTGGCCCTGGGTCTGGGAGAGGCCAAGCGTCCCTGGGTCCGGGTGAGACCATGTGTCCCTGGATCCGGGTGAGGCCTCGGGCACCTAGGCCCGGGTGAGGCCACGTGCCCCTGGGTCTGGGAGAGGCCAAGCGTCCCTGGGTCCGGGCGAGACCATGCGACCCTGGATCCGGATGAGGCCTCGTGCACCTAGGCCCGGGTGAGCCCAAGTGGCCCTGGGTCTGGGAGAGGCCAAGCGTCCCTGGGTCCGGGTGAGACCATGTGTCCCTGGATCCGGGTGAGGCCTCGTGCACCTAGGCCCGGGTGAGCCCAAGTGGCCCTGGGTCTGGGAGAGGCCAAGCGTCCCTGGGTCCGGGTGAGACCATGTGTCCCTGGATCCGGGTGAGGCCTCGTGCACCTAGGCCCAGGTGAGCCCAAGTGGCCCTGGGTCGGGGAGAGGCCAAGCGTCCCTGGGTCCGGGTGAGACCATGTGTCCCTGGATCCGGGTGAGGCCTCGTGCACCTAGGCCCGGGTGAGCCCAAGTGGCCCTGGGTCTGGGAGAGGCCAAGCGTCCCTGGGTCCGGGTGAGACCATGTGTCCCTGGATCCGGGTGAGGCCTCGTGCACCTAGGCCCGGGTGAGCCCAAGTGGCCCTGGGTCTGGGAGAGGCCAAGCGTCCCTGGGTCCGGGTGAGACCATGTGTCCCAGGATCCGGGTGAGGCCTCGTGCACCTAGGCCCGGGTGAGCCCAAGTGGCCCTGGGTCTGGGAGAGGCCAAGCGTCCCTGGGTCCGGGTGAGACCATGCGTCCCTGGATCCGGATGAGGCCTCGTGCACCTAGGCCCGGGTGAGCCCAAGTGGCCCTGGGTCTGGGAGAGGCCAAGCGTCCCTGGGTCCGGGTGAGACCATGTGTCCCTGGATCCGGGTGAGGCCTCGTGCACCTAGGCCCGGGTGAGCCCAAGTGGCCCTGGGTCGGGGAGAGGCCAAGCGTCCCTGGGTCCGGGTGAGACCATGTGTCCCTGGATCCGGGTGAGGCCTCGTGCACCTAGGCCCGGGTGAGCCCACGTGGCCCTGGGTCTGGGAGAGGCCAAGCGTCCCTGGGTCCGGGTGAGACCATGTGTCCCTGGATCCGGGTGAGGCCTCGTGCACCTAGGCCCGGGTGAGCCCAAGTGGCCCTGGGTCTGGGAGAGGCCAAACGTCCCTGGGTCCGGGTGAGACCATGTGTCCCTGGATCCGGGTGAGGCCTCGTGCACCTAGGCCCGGGTGAGCCCAAGTGGCCCTGGGTCTGGGAGAGGCCAAGCGTCCCTGGGTCCGGGTGAGACCATGTGTCCCAGGATCCGGGTGAGGCCTCGTGCACCTAGGCCCGGGTGAGCCCAAGTGGCCCTGGGTCTGGGAGAGGCCAACCGTCCCTGGGTCCGGGTGAGACCATGTGTCCCTGGATCCGGGTGAGGCCTCGTGCACCTAGGCCCGGGTGAGCCCAAGTGGCCCTGGGTCGGGGAGAGGCCAAGCGTCCCTGGGTTCGGGTGAGACCATGTGTCCCTGGATCCGGGTGAGGCCTCGTGCACCTAGGCCCGGGTGAGCCCAAGTGGCCCTGGGTCTGGGAGAGGCCAAGCGTCCCTGGGTTCGGGTGAGACCATGTGTCCCTGGATCCGGGTGAGGCCTCGTGCACATAGGCCCGGGTGAGCCCAAGTGGCCCTGGGTCGGGGAGAGGCCAAGCGTCCCTGGGTCCGGGTGAGACCATGTGTCCCTGGATCCGGGTGAGGCCTCGTGCACCTAGGCCCGGGTGAGCCCAAGTGGCCCTGGGTCTGGGAGAGGCCAAGCGTCCCTGGGTCCGGGTGAGACCATGTGTCCCTGGATCCGGGTGAGGCCTCGTGCACATAGGCCCGGGTGAGCCCAAGTGGCCCTGGGTCTGGGAGAGGCCAAGCGTCCCTGGGTCCGGGTGAGACCATGTGTCCCTGGATCCGGGTGAGGCCTCGTGCACCTAGGCCCGGGTGAGCCCAAGTGGCCCTGGGTCTGGGAGAGGCCAAGCGTCCCTGGGTCCGGGTGAGACCATGTGTCCCTGGATCCGGGTGAGGCCTCATGCACCTAGGCCCGGGTGAGCCCAAGTGGCCCTGGGTCTGGGAGAGGCCAAGCATCCCTGGGTCCGGGTGAGACCATGTGTCCCAGGATCCGGGTGAGGCCTCGTGCACCTAGGCCCGGGTGAGCCCAAGTGGCCCTGGGTCTGGGAGAGGCCAAGCATCCCTGGGTCCGGGTGAGACCATGTGTCCCTGGATCCGGGTGAGGCCTCGTGCACCTAGGCCCGGGTGAGCCCAAGTGGCCCTGGGTCTGGGAGAGGCCAAGCGTCCCTGGGTCCGGGTGAGACCATGCGTCCCTGGATCCGGATGAGGCCTCGTGCACCTAGGCCCGGGTGAGCCCAAGTGGCCCTGGGTCTGGGAGTGGCCAAACGTTCCTGGGTCTGGGTGAGACCATGTGTCCCTGGATCCAGGTGAGGCCTTGTGCAACTAAGCCCGGGTGAGGCCACGTGCCCCTGGGTCTGGGAGAGGCCAAGCGTCCCTGGGTACGGGTGAAGCCAGATCCTGGGTCCGGGTGAGGCCGTGCGCCCCTGGATCCATCCGGGTGAGGCTGGGTCCCAGGCCCGGGTGAGACCACGCGCCCCTTGGGTATGGGTGAGGCCACGTGCCCCTTAGTCCAGGTGACGCCGTGCCCCTGGGTTCGGCCGAGACCAAACCAGAGGGAGTCGGACCTCCATTACCACCATTTGTCCACCATCCAGAGCTGAGGGGTCAGTGCTGACATGTACACATAAGGAACTACTGGACATCGAAATTGGGTCTCAAAAGAACTGTTGGTCCAGGGGGAAGCTCGCTACAGATTGATTCATTTGCCTGTCAGCATAAATATTATTGCTCGTCTCACATTCAGTTCTTATTAGTATATATCTAGTGACATTTGATCTCATTCATCTAGAGGAAATGATGAACAACATAGACTGAGGAACAAGAACAGAACCAGAATCAAGTAGGCATCGATCGGACTATCGGGCCTCAGAGGGAGGATAGGGGAGGGTAGGGAGAGGGTGGGGGGAGGGGGAGAGTTCAACCAAAGGACCTGTATGCATGCATATAAGCCTATCCAACGGTTAAGTTCAACAGGGGATTGGGGCATGCGTGGGGAGAGGGGTGGGATGGGAATGGGGGGATGAGGACAAATATGTGACACAATCAATAAAGAAATTTAAAAAAAAAAAAATAAAAAATAAAAAAAAAAAAAAAAAAAAAAAAAAGAACAAACAGGGTTTTGCCACACAAGGTGGGAGCGGGGTGAAGACAGGCAGGGGAAGAGAGAGGAAGGAAGGGAGAGAGAAACATCAATGTGAGAGCGAAACATTTATCGGCTGCCTCCTGTACGCTCCCTACCGAGGATCAAGCCCGAAACCTGGGCATGTGCCCTGACTGGAAATCAAACCAGCAACCTTTCAGTTCACGGGACAGTGCCCAACCAACTGAGCCACACCGGCCAGGGCAAAATTGCATTTTAAGTCAATATAATCAGAAAAAAAGAAAAATTTATAAAAACTGTGCATTCATTGAAAGTGAATATATATAGGTAATTAATCACTATTTATATTCATAACTTTATCATTACACAGTTGTAACTAAATAAAAAGTTACAAGTCAAAGCAGTTCTCCCACATTAACTACCTACATGCACACTTTGAACAAAACCCATGAATATTAATATTTTAAAGTTTTGTTTATTTTTTAAAATATTTTTTATTGATTCAGAGAGGAAGGGAGAGGGAGAGAGATAGAAACATCAATGATGAGAGAGACTCATGGGTCGATTGCTTCCATGCCCCACACTGGGGATCGAGCCTGCAACCCGGGCGTGTGTCTGGACCGGGAATCGAGCCATGACCTCTGGTTCATAGGTCGAGGCTCAACCACTGAGCCACGCTGGCCGGGCAATATTTAAAAATTTTAAATGTGACAAATAAGCTTGGTTGCTTGCTAGCCTATCTAATTGAAGTTGGATTGTTGACAGTGCTGAACTGTTTCTTTCTTTGGTCTTAACATTTATAGTAGAGAAACTAGTCTCACAGAGCTGTTGACAGGAAAGGAAGAAGATATTTTAAAGTAATTCAGAAAGTTCAGGATATTCATTTTTAATTCTCATCCAAAATAAAAGCAAGTGATGATTTATTCCCAAAATGTCTTCAAATCTTCATCCAGCTCTAACAATTTATGATGTAAAAGTTAAATATAAATTCTGAATGTGATATACTTGTGGGTAACAGTTGGCAAACTAACCTTAGACTCTCTTCCATTACTGCATGGTGTGTGGTGCATGACTAGGACAGCCTGCTCTCTGTGACTCACCATACACGCTTTCCAGTATCCAAACTGGTCTGTACCTCGTTCACTGAGATGAGTCTGTTGATCATGTGTTTGGATATCATAACGTCAAATCGCTATAAAAATTTCTCAACACTTATCGCATCACAAACTGCTAACAGCCCAGACCTGCACCAGTCTATGGCCCACTGGCAAGTTACCAGAGACTCCTTGGATCTTCCAGAGTAGCCGAAGGTAGAAGGAATATTGCTAGAGGAGATTAAAAAAAATCTCACAAAAACCACCCAAGACCTTGTTATCTTTTAAGGTGGCAAGAACATCTACCCTGATTCCTTCCTCATTCTCTCATGTGTTATGCTTACATGTTCTAAATGATACCACTTTTTCTTTCCTTCCTTGTCCCACCCATCTTTCTCTCCATCACATAAAGCTATCACATAGAGGTTTACTTGATATTTAGTCCATAAACATCAAGTGGTGCCAGAGGCAAACAAGTGCTCAGAAAAAAATGAGGAGGTGTTAAAAGGACATAGGAGCCAAAGAAAGGGGCTCCCACTGGCCAAATCTGGGACAAAATAAATGATTATAATCCAGTAATGGATTATAACACAGAGACTAAAACAAATATCCACGAGTTCAGGTAATCTATATATATAAAAGGCTGATATGCAGAGTGTCCCCTCGGGAGTTCAACTGGGAGACTGGGAGTTCAGTCGCTTGCTATGACGTGTGCTGACTACCAGGGGGCGACACGGAACAAAGGGGAAGGAAGGCCCCGGCTGGTAGCTGGCAGTGGGGGAAGGAAGGCCCTGGCCAGCAACCCGAAGGCCCTGATTGGCCCTGATTGCCGGCCAGGCCTAGGAACACTACCCATGCACAAATTTCGTGCACTGGGCCTCTAGTAAATAGAATTGATAAATTAGTGGGAGAGAAGGGAAAGCTCTTTACAGAATTCCAATTAGTAAGTATACTAGGAATAATGGATTGAGAAAATCATCATTTGGCAAACACCACAGTAATAATTATTTCAGACAAGAATCAGTGGATGCTAAAATGAATGGGTAAAAGTAGGATGAAAAATGGGATATAAACATAGTCTTAAATTGTCTAAGTATAGCCCAGCCAGTGTAGCTCGGTGGTTGAGCATCAATTTAAGAACCAGGAGGTCATGGTTTGATTCCTGGTTGGGCCTGGACTGCAGGCTCAATCCCCAGTATGGGGTGTGCAGGAGGCAGCTGATCAATGGTTCTCTCTCATCATTGATGTTTCTTTCTCTCCCTCTCTGAAATCAATAAAAAATACATATATTTTAAAAAGACATAGCAAAAGAAAATAAAAATCGATTCAATAGTATTCCTAATAGAATTAGGCTATAAGCAGTATCTACCACATGTAAAATCTCAAATGTTTTATAAACCCAGAAAATTCTACCAATAAGATATGAAGTGATTGGGTTTTTCTCTTTCAATGCCAGTGGATAGTCAGCCATGAGTCAGCCATGAGGCTTTCCTGCTTTTCACACACTGTGATTTATGTTCCTGAACAAATGAGACTTAATTTAAGAGCAAATCATCAGCAACAGGTATAATAATCTTGGCAGAACATTTATTTTAATTAATTGCTTTCTGTCTAACACAGATAGAAGGGTGCTGATGCCATTTACCCTATAAGGATTAGTGCTGTCATGTAATTAATTTTTTTTCTTCCCCTAGAACTTAAAAGTCATCAGTTTTAAATCACAAAGGCATTGGTTTACTTCATTGTTAATCATAACAATCTAACTTTTATGCACTGTTTATAGAAGAAACTTGTGGAAGAAAAATGAATTTTAATCACTGCAGCATTACAGATTTCCTGCTTCCCAAACATAGGCCCTTAGGGGTCCCATGGGGGTCAGTATTTGGGGCTAGGCAGCTGAACAACCCTCACCCCATAAACTTGGCAGTGGGTAGCGGTGGAGAATACTTGAGTGATTTTAGAACAGTGTAGTTTTTCTTCCCTGTGGAATTGACTATCAGCTTCATTATTATTTACTAGTGGCCTGGTGCACAAAATTCGTGCACATTAAAAAGGGATTAGAGAAATATTTTAATATTGCTATTTGCCCTTTCTCTATGATAGAAGCATCAGAGATGAAAGAAAATTAGTAAAATGTATATGAAAATCTTCCTCCTGTCAGAGTCTGGGGCGTGCCGTGGGACCCAGAGTCAAGTCCCTGCCCACCCGTGGCACCTCAAAATCGCACCAGACACAGACCGCCCCACCCACATTGGGTGAGATCGAGACCCAGCTGGCCCCACCCTTGTCAAGCCCTGCCAGGCCAGGGGGGCGCAGCCTCAGGCCCCCCGTCAAGCCCCACTGGGTGGGGGGGGCGCAGCCTCAGGTCCCCCAGTGCACACCAGGCAGGGGGCACAGCCTCAGGTCCCCTGCCCCGGCCCAGCACCACACAGCCTCAGGTCCCTGTCGATTGCTCATTAAGGCTCGTTATGGGAATTCTGCCTCCACTGTGGGTGCAACCATCTTGTGTTACAGAAACCCCTGCCTCTGCTGTGGACGCTGCCATCTTTGTGATGGTCAATTTGCATATTTCCTCTTTATTAGGGTAGTTTAATGGGAGGCAAAAAGAAAACAAATATTTCCTTCACACTATGGATGCTTAATACTGCAGTGGTAGAAAACACAACCAAATAGACTCCGTTTTCTCAAATCTGCCGACCCTCAATGTTACTTAGAAATGATTTGATAATCTTTCCAAAGAGGCAGCAACAGCTGATACTAAACCCACGTAGGGTACCCAGGGGCAGGGCAGTATAACTCTCATACTAGAATAATTTAGCTACATCATCGTGAAATTTTAAATTCTACTATGTAAGTCATTTAAGAAAATTATAACTTTAAACCTCTGCTTTGGATAGTCCTTCATATTCTAACCAAATAGTTGCTTATTCGTCTTTGAAAATGCTATACTATAGGGAAATTTAAGCCTTTCCTTCCTAAAGTCTAGTGTGAATAGATCATATATTCTGTATAAATGCAACAACAGGAGTGGTGATCAAAGTGTCTACCTTCTATTTGGTACAACCTCAGGAGGCAGTGAGAATAAATATATGAGCCCTAGCCAGTTTGGCTCACTGGATAGAGCGTCGGCCTGGGGACTGAAGGGTCCCAGGTTCGATTCCGGTCGGGGGCATGTACCTTGGTTGCAGGCACATCCCCAGTGGGGTTGTGCAGGAGGCAGCTGTCGATGCTTCTCTCTCATCGATGTTTCTGGCTCTGCATCCCTCTCCCTTCCTCTCTAAATCAATAAAATATATTTAAAAAAAATAAAAATAAAATAAAAAAAATTAAAAAAAAATAAAAAGACGCATGAAACTGTGTAACAAAATGGCCAATTCCGATGAAATAAAATCCCGTTTAGTTAGGGTTTTACCATATAAAATAGATTTAGTATTGAAATGACACAGATTTGGAATCATTAACTTTATTTGTCACTCTTCACAGACATTGGTCCACTTCCACATCAAAAGTAGGAACATCTACACTTAGTCTTCGATAACAATGTTGTACCACAAACCATAGTAACTTACATAGAGAAAAGTTACTGAAATAAAGAGATTTTTATATTCATGACCCTACACATCCCCCAAATATTTGTCCTATCTGTATAATAATGAGGCTTTATAACTCCACAAAGCTATTTCTTCTTAATTTAGTATTTTAATATCCACACTAGACCATCGGATCACCAAACTTTCAAGAGGTTGAAAAACAGATGCAGTTCAAAATCTAAGTGACTGTATACGCACATGCATAGTTTAGAGCTGCTCTAAAGTTAAAAATCTTCTCTTGTTTCAGAGATATTTACATCAAATTAAGACATTTATAATAGCTCACAGTACATAACAACCCAAATACCATTTTCACCTATCCTATAAGGAAGTTAAGCATTCATAATCTAATAAATTCAGTGCATTTTGTCAACATAAATAACACAAGCTATTCTAAATGTTTTACATTTATTTCAGTGCATTATTTTCAAATACTAAATGGAATGAAATTATAATTACTGGTTATATCATAATTGAGCATATTACGGAATCTGTTACACAAACAATTCACATCAATACTATAATTCATTCTAAAACAACTTTACAGGCACACACAAAATAGAGAACAAAATTTGCTTTTAAAAAAATTTAAAGTATACTGTCTACTTTACACTAAAAGATTTATTTTCACAAAACAGCCAATTTCCAAACCCCTTTTCTAAGTTTGACTTAAGGAAAGTTCAATCCATTCGAATCTTCTGGTTTGTCATCCTATAAATGATGCTATCATATCCAGGATCCATGTTCCAAATATTGTAAGAGGTGATAATCACAGCCAAGGCCAAGCCGATCATTATCCAAAGTACCATGTTGAAAATCACTGAATACTCAAAATTATACTTATAAGCAAGATTATAGGGACTTGATGGGTTCTTCTACAATGAAGAAAGAAAATCAAGAGGGAAGAATTTTAAGAGAGGAAATTACCCCAATGCAGCAGCTCTGATTCATCTCTCTAACAAGCATTTATTCCTAAGTGGCGTAAGAGCTTAGTCGAGGAGGGACCAAGGAGGGAGCTTTCAAGGAGAGGATCGCACACACTGCTGATTAAGTATGAACGGGTTCAACTGCCACAGGTGACTTAAGTTTTAGTGGGGTTTTAAAGTTAATGTCGCAGTTTGAAAGCAGGATCTGAAAACGTGCTTACCTCTTGTTTTGCCTCAAGGATAGTCCTTGTCTTCCTCACAAGGGATGTGTCGAATGATCTGACAGTCACCAGCTCGACCACTGCATTCCCACCATAGAGACCATACATGTCATCTGCAAACTGCGGAGTCAGTGACATTACATAAATCTTAACTACATGTCCTACAAGGACAACATACCTACCTATTGGCTCATGAAATACAAGCTTAGAACAGGCAAGTCTTAAACGTTTCAACATACATTCAAATGTTCCAAATAACTTGAAGGGCCTGGATTTTTGGCATATAAGTTGGGAGAAGGGAAGTAGGGAAGGGAAATGAAAGAATCTTCCTAAATGGTCTCTGGTTAATCACAAACATCTACCAAGACTTAACTGTGAAACCTCATTAAAGAGTTACAGGAGAGTAATTTCAAGAGCGAGAGAAATGAGCATTTATTACCTATCTACTAAATGTCTGCTCCTGGCTTGGTGCGCCCCTTTGATTATTTCCTAGTGCTTAATGGGGACAGAGTTTCAGGTGGGGAAGATGAAAAGTTCTAGTAATGGATGGCAGTGGTGGTTGCACGGCAATTTGAATGTACTAAATGTGACAGAACTCTGTGCTTAAAAATGATTAAAGTGGCAAGTTTTATGTTACGTATATTTTAGCACGATGAGAAGAAAAAGGTATTGGGCTGGAGTTACCCATCATTTCCTACGCGGCCTCTGCCAGCATTCCAGACGTCCCAGTATACATATACGTCTTTGCTGTACTCTATCCTTGGCCACTAAAATTAGAAGTTCTCCAAAGAGCGTAAGAGTTCAAGCAACATTAAGGATTTCACTAAGCAGACTTTTCCATTAAGAGGCTAAAGGTGAGGTGGTCATACTGTAACCTCTCATACCCCGCTGATAATTTACCTTTTGTAGCGCATCAACAAGGATCTTAGAAGCATCTCTGAATTGTTCAGAATCTTCTCCATAATGCTTCCCAATTTCATCCAAACCTGCCAGCTCCAGTGAATATAAATCAGGAGAATGGTCCTTGGCTAGATGCTTATGTCGAGACAACTGCGGAGAACAAACAAACAAGATGAAGTGGATGAAGTCATGTCAAACACAGCCAATTCAAGTTTTATGCCCAACTAAACTAGGCTGAACAGAACCAGCCCATGTGCCACAATATACAAATAGTCTAAAATGGCGGCAAATGGAGCTGGTTTACATGGGAGTTTCCAATAAATCCAACATAAATCTCATTTTTAAGAGCAGTTCCAGGACTACATGAATATTTAATAAAAGCTCTTTTTAAATTTTCTTTTAAAAACTTCAGATATGAAAGAACAGATGGTTGGACCAGTCTGATCCCAGAACATGAGCCATCAATGCTCAGAGCAGACACTTCCCACACGCCCTCCTGGACCCTGGGCGGCCCCCGGACTGGGCTTCCAGCTCCCGGGACCAGCCCTGCTGGAAAAGTTTGAGCAACGACTTCAGTAGACAGCCAACAGGTATATTTTTCTGTTTCAATCACAGGAAGATTTTTGTGGGAAAAAAAAATTCACCAAAAATACCCTTTAGGCAGATTTATTCCCTTCCTGACTTGGTGTACGGCTTTGTTAGTCCAAACTGTTATTTCTATTTTAAATACAGGATTTAAGTCTTAATGTCTCACAAGAAATCAACCCCAAGACAGGGCTGCAGCTAGGGCGGCCCACTCAAGTCCCGTGTTCTTGGAGGATATACTTACTACCTCCTAAGAGTAGAAATCCAAGATAATTTGACTAACATGAGATGAGTTCAAAATTCCCACCGCCACTGATTCCTCAACTTTCATGGCATCATGAATCCAGGGCGTACTTGATCAAACTTTTCTATTGGTTTCATTAGCATGCAAAGATTCTCTAGAAGTGTCTTCTGGCACCAAAATAAATGGAACTGAAAAATCAGAGCAGCCTACTCACCAAACTTGAAATATCATGTAGAACTTGCAGTTCAGAAAGAAAGAGCAGATCGACCTGCAGAGCCGAAAGAAATGCGCAGTGCCTTAAATATGCATCGCGGAACTGAGCTTGCCATTTATCAAGTAAAGCGCAGGGTATTACAAATGCTAAGCACATAAGCGAGCTTATGCAACAGTTGTCCTCCATTTGGTAGGTTCATTTCAATGGAAAATACATGTAAGACATCATTTCCCACCAGAAAGGGGATGGCCATTCCCCGCACAGTGACCACCACTCAGTAGCTGTGTCTCTTTATTTTTTTTATGTTTTTATTGACTTTTTAGAGAGAGAGAGGGAGGGGGGTAAGGGATGGAGGGAGAGAGAGAAACAGACATTGATCGGTTGCCTCCTGCACACCCCCTGCTAGGGAATCTAACCCACAACCTGGTCATGTGTCCTGACTGGGAATTGAACCGGTGACCTTTTGGTACCGAATGACACTTAACCAACTGAGCCATCCCAGCCAGGGCTCAATAGCCATATTTCTGATAAAGCTATGATAAAGCATCTAAACTCTACAGTTTTTCCTCAGGGTGTCAGAATGTTCTGGCACACTGCAGCAAGGTCTTGCCAGTGGCCCCATTTGCTCACATCCCTTGAGCATGTTCTGCATTGGAGAATAGCAGACGGTGGTCCTGGTCAACCATAGGAGGAGGGGCGGGTGCCAGAAAGGTGGCGTGCCACGTGGTTAAGAGGGTACATGAGCAGGTGGTGAAACTGACAGACAGGAGTCATAAGGAAGGGTGGCTGCCTCCACTTCACTGTCAAGAATAAACTAGAGCCCCAGCCAGTTTGGCTAGGTGGATAGCATGTCAGCCTGAGGACTGAAGGGTCCCGGGTTCTATTCTGGTCAAGGCTCAATCCCTGGCCCCAGGTGGGGCATGTGCAGGAGGCAACCAATCGATGCATCTCTCTCACATTGATGTTTCTGTCGCTCCCCCTCCCTTCCACTCTCTAAAATTCACTAGAAAAATATCCTCAGGTGAGGATTAGCAAAAAAAAAAAAAGAAAAAGAAACGAAACAAAGAAGAATGAACTAGAAAAATGGGGTAACACATCAGAAGTGGCAGTGAATGAGGGCGCCCACAGTGCCAGAGTGGCCCAGCTCCATCAGCCGCCAAGTAAATCCCGTGATTTCTGGTTTGTCCAGATTCATTGGCGACAGCCCTCATGTGACAATGTAATACCACTTACCACTACAGTTCAACTCACCGAAGGAGCTGACTCATGCAGTCCGCGAGAAAACTACACTAGAGGAAAGAAGAATCTATTCCAGCCATAAATTTGCAAAAGTCAGCAGCATAAGAAATGGGAAAGTGTAGAAGGCCCCCTGGGAAGGCACATGGGCATTTCTTTAATTATTGTCAGCTGAATCCAAGGCGACAGGCAGAGCCGCGTCTTGGATACACATTGACCAAAAAGGCGGACGTGTTGTCAGCACTGACTCTTACCTTTGCCCAGGTGTCGGGGAGCGGCCTTTGATATGTAAATCCAGTCTAGCACCGGGATTGAGGGAATGAATAGGACCTGGGCCCCCCCAAGCTCCTTTGATCCTAAGTTTTTGGTGAAACCCCTTGGTATTTGGAATATAAATAAACACGCTGCATCGGCTCTGGGTCCCTGTCCCTCCATCAGAGAGGACGGTGGTCCCACCCGGGTCCCAGCTTTTTCCTTATATTTTGAGTCTTGTCTCTTTCTTTCTTTTATTTCTCAATCCCCAGCTCCTCTACTCGGGAACTGGACCCGCTGTCTTAAACACCTACAGGAAAGAGTAACGAGATTAACTTGCGCGTCGGTAGCTGTACTCACTTCATTGTTCCTGCTCAGGAAATTGAGGGGGAGCGAGTTGAGGACAGAGTTTTCTTGAAACAGGCGACTGCGCAGCTGTCGTAACGTTACTGAAAGATCTTCAAACGCGGAGTTTGCCTTCCCCACCATGTACACTCTCTGCAAGAAGAACCCAGAAGTTTCAGCTGGGTCCTACAGATGAAGTCCCATGTACAGCGGTCTGACGGCAGTGTTCATAAAACTGGCTTTAAGTTTTCATCAACTAATGAAAGCTCATTTCTTAAAGCAGCTTAAATAAAAAGTGTATCACTCACTTCCTCGCTGGGAGCCAGCTGCAAAACTACTGGAGTTTCTTCAGAAAATAAGGAGTGAATGGAATTTGCCACACTGTCAAGGTTAAAAGGAACCGCCTGAAATTTAAGAGGAAGACCTTAATTATTATCTCAACCAAAGTGGGAAGAAAAATCATTCAGATGGTATTAAAAAAGGAGCCTCAAAAAAAAAAAAAAAAAAAGGCATCAGCAATTTCTAGGGAAATTCAAAAGACCCAAATCACATCCAAACACAGAGTCCTTTTGAGGGCACAGAGGTCAGACAGCCGCCTAGTGGGCCAATGAGCCTGTCCCCCAATGTGCCCAAACAGGAAATAACCTGCAAACACCACGGACGCAATGCTGTCTTGCATAAACCATCATTTCCTGCTGGTCATGTGTGTATTTAAATAGCAATATATTTCGTCTCAATATTAACTAAACATTCGACAAAGAATGTATATTCTACAATAAAGTATTAACTTTCACTCAGGAGGTCAGAATACACCTGAAATCCGTATGATGCCATTAACCAATGTCACCCCAATACATTTAATAAAAAAACACACACAGGTCAGAAGATTTTGAATTGAATTGAAAGAAACAGACCTCATTTATCATTTCAAAATTTTAAAAATGTTTGTCTTCAGATACACTGAAGACTCTTAGACAAAGCATAAAGTATGTCACAGAATTTCATAGGGCTTTTATCGTAGGTCCACAGGATATTAAACTGAAATAACCACTTGTGGTAAAATCTTTTTTTCCTTGAACTTTTTTAAATTTTTATTTTATTGATTTTTTACAGAGAGGAAGGGAGAAGGATAGAGAGTTAGAAACATCGATGAGAGAGAAACATCGATCAGCTGCCTCCTGCATACCTCCCACTGGGGATGTGCCCACAACCAAGGTATGTGCCCTTGACCGGAATCGAACCTGGGATCCTTCAGTCTGCCGGCCGACGCTCTATCCACTGAGCCTAACCGGTTTTGGCTCCTTGAACTTTTTTTATTGAAGTGTAACATACATGCAATACAGTGCACAAATCTTGGGGTAACAGCTCAAGGAAGGTTTACAAATGGGTACACTCATATAATCTCCCCAGATCAAGACCAAACATTATCAGCCCCTAGAGCCTCCCCCATCAGTCACTCCACCCCCAAGAATAACCGAAAGTCTTACTTCTATCCTCACAGATCTCTTTTTGCCCTACATTAGTTTTAACAATAAATTGCGATAATTTTCCCCTCAAAATAATTATTTTATTCTCAATATTATGGTACTAAAAAAAGCAGTATAGCCCAGCTGGTGTGGCTCAGTGGTTGAGCATTGACCTATGAACCAGGAGGTCACGGTTCGATTCCTGATCAGGGCACATGCCCAGGTTGCAAGCTCGATCGTGGGGCGTGCAGGAGGCAGCCGATCCATGATTCTCTCTCATCATTGATGTTTCTCTCTCCCTCTCTGAAATCAATAAAAATACATACTTTTAAAAAAACAACAAGAAGCAGTATAGTAGTAGTGGTTTTGCTTTAATGGAGATTTCTTACAGTAATTCCTTTTACTATTAAAAAGGTTCACGTTTATAAGCAGCAAAGTAATGCTAACATGGTACGGGCAGAAATTTTTGGGATTATATAAATCTTACTGATCAAATCCCACCACTCATGAGGCTGTGAAACAAAATCATTTTTTCCTCTTAGTCAGGATGCATATTAACTCTTCCCAAAATTCTCTTAAAGTGAGTTAATGAGCAAATGAAGAGAGGAGAATGTTCAAGCTTGCGGGAGCATCCTGAGCAGCCAGCTCTCTGCCTCGGACTCCGGAGGGAACACTAGGACATGTACCCAGTGAAATGGCACTCGTGGCAGGAAAGCTGAGAACTGAAGGTAGCACGTCCCCAGCGATCAAGCTGGAGAAGCTAGAGAGTCAGGGCTGCCTAATGTGGAGGGAAAGGGACATCCCAGGGACCGCTCGTGTTGGGGTGACTTCTCGGTGCTTGCAGCGCAGGAGGGTCTCTCCCGACAGCTGTCAGCCGCCTGCTTGAGAGCTTGTGAAGGAGTGAGCGAGCCTCCAGTCGCCTTCCAGAAAAATGAGGTGAAATTCTGAAGGGAAAGTGACAAGATAACGCCCGAGACAGCGTCAGCGGGAGACACCGCGGCTGCTTCCCGTGTTCCGAGCCTCTGACTGTTCCGAGTGGGGCCATTTGTCTGCCTTTTATCGGAGACAGTACCCCATGCTCAGGGAACAGACAAGCCTCAATAAATCCACAGCCCACGTCACTGCTCGTACCAGAAGCTGTTGGACTTATCAATCAGTGCATCCAAAAAGACACGTGTGCTCAGAACACAGCATGGTGACAGCTGACAAGACGCAATTAAAGACGCCCCCCGTTGCCTTTCCAGATACTCACGTTCTCCAGAGGGTAGGAGATGACGCTGCCTGGGGGCAGCGCGAGCCGGTCCACTCCCTTCACCAGCACCATCACCGTGGCCTGAGGACGATGGAATAGGTTTCCCACGGCAAGGCCCGGCCAAGAAAGGTCCTGAATGAAGGTGGAGAAGCGTGAGACGGCACTGAGTTACCCCTCGGGAGAGCAGGCCGGAGCCTCTGAGAACAGCTAAGGGGTTCTGGGCGGACGCCGCAAGGACACGTCACGGAGAGCAGGTGTTTCCGTTCAGGGAGCTGCAATCTCCTAAGCCAGGGGTCGGCAAACTCATCAGTCCACAGAGCCCAATATCAACAGGACAACGATTGAAATTTCTTTTGAGAGCCACATTTTTTAAACTTAAACTTCTTCTAACACCACTTCTTCAACATAGACTCGCCCAGGCCGTGGTGTTTTGTGGAAGAGCCACGCTCAAGGGGCCAAAGAGCCGCATGTGGCTCGCGAGCCGCAGTTTGCCGACCACGGTTCTAAGCAAGGACGCGGATTTCTACCTTCATTTGCTTAAAAACTTCTAGATTTCAGCAAGAACGTCTAATAGGAAGTCACCTCAAGTCTCTGATGGGAAATAGCCGGCAAGTAAACACGAAAGCATCTCATTAGCCCTGGCCGGTGGCTCAGTTCGTTGGAGCATCATCCCACGCACCAAGTTTGTGGGTTCAATTCCCGGTCATGACACATAACCAGGTTTCGGGTTCAATCCCTGGTCGGGGAGTGTACAGGAGGCAATTGATGGATGTTTCTCTCTCACATAGATGTTTCTCTCTCTTTCTCTCTCCCCCCAACCCCTCCTCTCACTCTAAAATCAACAGAAAACATCTCAAAAAAGTTTTTGTCATTAGACTAAGCTCTTTATAAATAAAACAAAATTCCTGCTGAAAGTAACTCATATTAGTTCACTAATAATTATTTCTAAAGGTTACCTTAATTGCCATTTGTAGTCAAATTTAAGCCTGTAAAGAACAAAGTACAAATCTCATCCTTAAATGTAACCGCCAGTCCCGCTCGTGCTAGGAGCTCAGGAGCCCCGCGAGCTGGTGCGCAGGCATTGCTCCTGGTTTCGGGGCACCCAGGCCCTCGGAGGACAGTTCCTCTGAGTGACGGATGATATCTGGAGGCCACATCAAAAGCCCCAAACTTATAAAACGGGAGGCGATGACAGGAAGACCCAGCAAACGGAACCCCTTTTCCGCTAGTGCACAGCCGTGCGTCCCTCACGCTCACTGGGGCCAGGCCCCTCTGCTACATCGCATGATCGGCCAGTTCCTGTGTGTTACAGCTTAATGGTTGGAACCTGTGATCCTAGGCCCGTGGTCAGCAAACTGTGGCTCTCGAGCCACATGCGGCTCTTTGGCCCCTTGAGTGTGGCTCTTCCACAAAATACCACGGCCTGGGCGAGTCTATGTTGAAGAAGTGGCGTTAGAAGAAGTTTAAGTGTAAAAAATGTGGCTCTCCGAAGAAATGTCAATCGTTGTCCTGTTGATATTTGGCTCTGTGGACTAATGGGTTTGCCGACCACTGTCCCAGGCTACTCCTTAACTGACAACACCGTTTTCCTAAACTCAGGCAAGATGATACACACTTTTTCATTCGTAACAAATTATAAGAGACTGAGTGTTTGTGTCTCCCACCCCAAATTCACATGCTGCGCTCCTAGCCCCAAGGGGATGGTATCGGGAGGTGGGGCCTTCAGGAGGTGCTTGGGTCATGAGGGTGGAGCGCTCACGAAAGGGGTCAGTGCCCTTACAAAGGACCTGGGGCGCTCTCACCCCTCCCACCATGTGGGGACACAGCAAGCAGCCCAGCCTGCGCCCTGGAAGGCGGGCCCTCACCGGCACCCTGAGCTCACACAGTCGCAGAAAGGCAGGAAATGGCTGCTGCTTAGAAGCCACCCAGCCTCAGTGCTTTGTAACAGCAGCCGCAGCTGAAACACAAATCGGTCACGTATACTGAAAACAATAAAAGTATACGTCCTGCCCTAACCGGTGTGGCTCAGTGGATAGAGCGTTGGCCTGTGGACTGAAGGGTCCCGGGTTCGATTCCGGTCAAGGGCATGTACCTTGGTTTCGGGCACATCCCCAGTGGGGGGTGTGCAGGAGGCAGCTGATCGATGTTTCTAACTCTCAATCCCTCTCCCTTCCTCTCTGTAAAAAAATCAATAAAATATATGTTTTTTAAAAAATATACGTCCTATTACATGGACAATGATTTGTAAGGATTTGGTTTCATAAGCCACGCTTGTACTTATCCAAAATCTCCCCAACTACAAATGAGCTTTTTTACTTTTGCAACCTGTACCAAATATACCTATGTTAGCTTGTTGCTTTCTCGGGCTATTTGCAGAAATCAACAAAAATGCTTTCAGAAACAGCTCTAATTTTTAAAAAAAAATTTTATTGATTGATTTGAGAGAGAGAGAACATCGATTTGTTGTTCCACTTATTTATGCATTCTTTGGTTGATTCCTGTATGTGCCCTGACCGGGGATGGAACCATATAGGGATAAGCTACCCACGAGGGCCCAAATATATATTTTTAAATACACATACTTCTTTCACAGAGAAGCCCATGGATAATGCAGCCACATCTGGGATTCGCTCTCCTGGTATAGGCCAATTCCCATCACGGAAAACAACAGACCCCGGAGATCTTAATATACTAAACTCGTTCCCCAAAACACCTGGAAGAGAACAGATTAGTAAGTGAATGATGAGCATCATAAATCTTTTGCATCCATGTTGAAAATTATGAAGTATGTTTCCCCATTCCCAGTGACTTAGCATACTAAATCATGATGGGACAAAACGCTGAATCCTAAATAAACATCAATGAATTCTTTTTCAAGGTATCAATCACTCTAAGAATTTAAGTGCAAGCATTCTGCTGTAACAAAGATACAACTACGAAACCGGATTCCCCTAATGATCTAGAGGACATCCTACAAATGGCCCTTAAACAGGGGCACGTGGCAATTTGTCAAGTATTAGAAATCAGTGGCACGTCTCCAGAATTTAAGAAACAAAAAAACAAAACTCTAGCACAGACTAACAAGAATGAAATCTTAAAAACTCTAAATTATTTCTACCATCGATCCTCTCTTCAAAATGCAAATTCATAAAATTTCCTAGCATTTCACCCTAAAACGGTAGTAGGTTAGTATCTTAGGAAAGGTCAGATCTTTCCTTTCATCCCCCAGGCAAACCTAGTGAAATGAGGCCTGTCAAGTGGGGGTACATGTTACCAGTCAGGATACAAAACACCAGACCATAGAGACAAAATCCAGGAAATAGTATTTCCAGTGGACATATGAAGGTGAGAAAAGGTATTCTGTAATAACAAAGTCACTAGTCTAGGGATGTGAGGAGAAGCCCGGCCGGTGTGGCCCAGTAGTTGGCGGTGACCATGTTTGGTGTTGCGGTGCTGACAGTGAATAAAAGGCCTCCGATGGTGCTGATAAAACGAGATGCAATTCAGTGCAGCCACCAGAGCAGAAATTTCCAAACTGTTCCAGCCCGAGGTGGACCAAAACAAATGGGCAGAATGGAAGGGCCGTTTGTAATGGATACGCATCTTGGTTCACTAAAGGAGTTTTGCAAACTCTACGGAAAATGGGGCAGCAAGAGACGCTTACTTTCAAAACACCACACACATTTAAAAACCACATTTGGATCCAGAGATAGCCCTGTTCTGAGATGTGGCCCTACTCACTCAACCCAGCAATGTTCTACTCAATTCCTTTGCCGTGACTTTATTATTTTTTAAATATGTTTTCATTGATTTTATTTTTGGTATTCTGTTTTCTCCTTTTTTTTATTGTTTAAAGTTTTACATATGTCTCCTTTTTCCCCAATTGACACCCCCCCCCTCAGCCATTCCCACCCTGGGCAAGCCCCCACTGCCCAGTGTCTGTGTCCATTGGTTATGCTAATACGCATGCACACAAGTTCATTGATTTTTTAAAGAGAGGGAGAGACAGAAACATCAAGGATGAGACAGAATTATTGATCGGCTGCCTCCTGCATTCCCCACACTGGGGATCGAGCCCACAACCAAGGCATGTGCCCTGACCGGGCATCGAACCGTGACCTCCTGGTTCATAGGTCGAAGCTCAGCCACTGAGCCACACCGGCTGGGCCTTTGCCTTGACTTTATAGTTCGATGCTCCTTCCTGTCCGTGCAGCAGTCCCGCAGGAGCCCAGCGCTTTAGAAAACATCAGTCATGGACTCCAGACTTTGTAGGTTTCAATCCTTCCAGTACAAAATACAGAATTTGAATGTAGCCCCCCTGTACACATATTTACAAAGCATACACTTGTGGTATAATAGGTTACATATTCATAATATATGCCCCAAAGTTACAATCCTTTAAAAGGAGAGACCTGTATAGTATTTTTCCCAATTTAATCATCCGAAAATATCAGGCAAACCCAAAGCGAGGGAATTCTACAGAACACCTGACCACTGATTGCTATTCCCAAAACTAAGTGCGTACTGCACTTGGGAGGCCCGAGGCCCCCTCCCTGCCCCCACTCTCCTAGTCTCCCTCTCTCTCCTAAGGCTGAACACTCCCCAACACACTGATGGCTCCCAGGGTTTGATTTCAGCCTGGATTTCTCTTGAGCCTCAGACCTGCACCCCCAACAGTCTGCTGTGCATGTCCCTCTCAGCCCCGTGGGTCTTTCAAACCCAACAGGTTCGGAACGGAACTCCCCAGCTTTCCATCTGCTCCCCCGTGTTCCCTGCCCCCAAGGATGCCCCCGCCTGCCATCCAGCTGCTTGAATGGGTCGCCTTGAAATCCTTCCTCAGCACCACAGCTCACCTGTCCACTTTTTTTCTGATGATCCCACGAGTCCTTTCCCACCCATGTCCAGTGCGCACGCTTCGGGCTCTCGCCAGGCCTGGGGAACTGCCACCTTATGACCTGCCTTCCTGTCACCTCAAAATACAGATCTGTTCATTCATCCTTCAGTTTAGCCACCTCCACTCACTGCCCAGAGCCTTGGAGACCAAACGCAAGGGCACCTCACTAACTACTTCTGGGGTCTCTCAACTGAACCCCTAAACACTCAGACCTGTACTGTCAGAAATGCCTCTCCTTCCCACCCCAACCTTCCACATGTGTCCTGTGAGCCTCCCAGTCTGAGTGGAGGCCGAGTCCCACCCCTTGGGAGCCCCCCCCACACTATGCTGTGGTCTGGGAGTGGCAGATGGAATCAATCCGGGAAAAAGGGAACGGGTCCTACTTTCTACCTCTGGGGCTTCAGTGACCAAATCAACCCCCTCCACAGGACAGCCTTCAGATCCACGTGTTTTTGACCTTGCGCCTTTCCTCTCCAGGCTGAACGTGAATTTTTTCAAATACTCCTTGTGACGTGGTATTCATAATCCTAATTCCCTCCTCTAGTCTCTCTCTGACTTGGTAACAACCATTTTAAAGAACCTATGTTTTCTTCACTAACAGAGAAGTCTGATCTCTTAAAGATGTCTTCCCTTAGATCACATTTAGTCATTGTGGAAAAAACTAATGGAACCTCAGCTGACAAGACCAAGCAATGCAAATGCTGACAGGATGGGATTCTTGGTCTGCATGAACTAGCCTATTCTAGTTAGGAAAGCGTGTTCAAACCATCGGCCAAACCAAAAATAAACAAAACCCCCTAAACGTCCCTGAATCAAAATAGTATCACTCATAACACTAAACGTGCAATTAGCATATGTTCAGATAAATCATGGTATGAAAGGGAAGATTTTTAAAGTTCAAAAATGAAATTTAAAACATTAAAAAATAGTCCTGGCCAGTTTGGCTCAGTGAATAGAGTGTTGGCCTCCAAAGGGTCCCAGGTTTGATTCAGGTCAAAGGCATGTACCTTGGTTGCAGGATCCTCCCCAGCCCAGGCCCTGGTTGGGGGGCTCGTGCAGGAGGCAGCCATCTGTGTGTTTCTCTCACATCGATGTTTTGCTCTGTCTTTCCCTCTCTCTTCCACTCTCTCTAAAAATGAATGGAAAAATATCCTCAGGTAAGGATTTAAAAAAACAACAAAAAGAAATTAAAATAAAAAGTTGCCCCCAAGTAACTTAGTAGATAGATCAGAATGACTTTCCAGAGAGAGACACAAAACAGGCCTAAAATTTAGGGGCAGGAAAAGAAGTATAACTGTCATCAACACAACACCGTGCAAGCAGAGGCACGGGCCTCCTCTAGATTTTAACCCATGGGCTTTAAAGCCATGCACGGGGGGCCGGAACCCAATTCCTCCCAACTGTTTCCACGCGGCCTCTTGTTGGCCCGCCTGCGCCGGGTCCCAGCCCCCGTGATTCCCACAAAGCGGCAGCCTTCCCACCGCCTGGGCCACAGCGCCTGGAATGGAAAGGCCCACGCTCTGGCGAGAGCTGATCTGGGTTCAAGTCCAGCCTTGCTGCTGGCTACCTGCGTGGCGTTGGGTAATGTGCTTAGGCGTGATCACTGTCCTGCGCAAGGGCTGCTGTGAAATTCAAGGAATTGCGTGATACACTGAGGCCAAATCCTAGCTGCCCCTTGCTGAATGGCAGGGAACCCAGGCTCCTCTCACAAAGCTACCATGATCTGACATGTGACCCTAAGAACGTGACTCACATCTTAGTTCCCAAATCCTTAAAATCGCTAACTGGGACCGGCCACTGAGAGGGACTTGGAGTTCGCCTTTAGAAACAACCAGGCAACGACAAGGACTCCACCTCCAACTTTTGTGTCCCGCAACGATCACTGAGGCCATCGGCGAGGGATGAAGCCACCAGGAAAACGGAAGAAACGCAGCCGCTGATGGCAGCTAAGTCCCTGCCCTTCTTCGCGGACGGCTGCGGTTCCACACTCAATTGAGAAATGCCTCCCCGGCGTCCGGAGCCGGAAGAGGCCGGGAGGACGCGAGGCCAGACGGGCGGACGCGCCTTCCGCGGGGAGGAAGGTGCGGCCGCTCAGACGCCCCCCACCCGGCCCCGCCCCGCCCCGCCCCGGCCGCGGCGCCCCTCGCCCGCACTGCGGCACCCGCCCCCCCGGGGCACCCGCCTGGCCGCCCCCGACCCGGCGGCCCCGACCCCGCGGACCGCGCCCCGCCCGCCCCGGGTCCTCACCCGCCACCAATAAGGGCAGAAGCGCGACGAGCACAGCCATGGCTCCGGCGGCCGCGGCGGCGCAGGGGACGAGGAACGGGCAGGAGGACGCGAGCGACCACGGCAGCACCGCGGGTGACGAGCGCCGGCTCTGCCCGAGTGCCTGGGACCGCCCCGTCGTCGCCGCCGCTCACCGGTGCCGCGCTCTCCACCAATCGCCGGAGACGCCGCGGCTTGCGGGGGAGGCGTGGCCGGCGCGCGTCGGGCCGATGGGCGGGCCTAACTGATGGATGGGCGGGTCTAACGTGATGGACGAGCGGCCCTTCTAATGGGAGACAGCAATCGCAGAGCCGGGCAGGCCCGCCCCCTGGCCCGTGACAACTGGTCACGAGTTAGAGGGTCGCGCGGGCGATCGCAGGTGTGGGAGCGGACGGAGCCTTCCTCCCGCGTGCGGACCCCGTGGCCACTCCCGGGTGGCCGTTTCCAACCGGCTGTCCGTCCTTCCCGGTCGCGTGGCTCTGCCCTGCCACGGGGGTAGCCGCGGAAGCTGCGTGGCCGGTTTGGTTTCGCTCTATTGCCCAACGCTGCGTTCCGGCTGGGAGGAAGCTGGGAGCCCCTGGGAGCCCTGTCCTCCACGTAGGGCACAACGAATAATGTTTAGGATGAATATTTCATGGGACGTACTTATGCTAAAAAAAGAAATTGATAGTCTGAAATCCAAATACACCTGGGCGGCCTGTGTGTGGATTTGCTAAATGAGGTGACCCTACCTCCTAAGATTGTCTGACTTCCTGATCGACCAGGAGTGACGTGACAGAAACATCAATGACTTTCTTCATCCATTCACTCCGGGTTCCGTGAGGGCTACACATAGTAATTAGACCAGGATCCGCCCTCCCCACAGCTCGTAATTCTTGGCCCGTGATATGAGGAAAGAAGTAACACACTGTAACAGCTGGAGTTAGAAGATGATTGCCCAGCTGATGACCTTGAAGGATGGATGCGCTCCCATAGGCAAGGATAGGTGAGGGGGGGGGGGGGGGATTTCTACCAGGTAGGAAACTAAGTTGTGGGGGAGGCAGCACACGATGGAGTCGCTTCTGTTCACATCCACTGAAATGTCACTCTGGCCACCAGAACCGGTTCTAGACCAAGGGCCTGGAAAGAGCTTGTGTAAATGAACCTTACTTAGGGGCATAGTCAGCTAAAAGTGGAGCAGAGCGCCTGCGCGCTCATCCAACCTAAAGGGACAGGGAAAGGAGTGGATTGTCCTGTTCTTGAAAGAGTTCCAGAACATTCTTCTGTCTTTTAATTTGAAGATGACCAAAAATATTGTAAATAGCCTGGAATAAAATAAATCCTTCCTCTTCCCCCTCACACAATAAAACGTCAAAATCTCACCATCTCTCATGCTCTATTATGTCTTGACAAATAACATCCCTTGCTTAGCTAAGGGTGAATCTCTTACCCTTTCAACCTAAGGCCCCCTTTCCTCTGAGGTCTTAAAGGGGCAATGCTGCTTCTTAGCCGTAGAAGCCAGTAAGATAACCGCTGTAGGAAGCCTTCTGGTTTCATACACTGAGATTGAAACCTGCGGCGCGGGGGGTGGGGGGCGCATACTCAAGGTCCCATTCTGAACCATCAGTAGTTCTGCTTTATGAATGCAGCCCTTTGGATTCAATCTTGAGCGCTTCGTAAGGAACTGGGGATGACTCTCAGAAGAATCAGAAAACGAAAACGGAAGGAGAGGTACACATATAATATTTGAAAGAATATGTACATAATTCAGTTTGCTTTCCTAACTCTTTCCCTCTGCCCCCCCACCCCCCCACCCCATTAATTCCAGCAGTAAATTCTGAGTGATCCCAGATAGAGCATGGTGAGGTGGCCTGGTCCCTGCAAATCAGCCATCGGGGAGCCCTGCGGAGGCCAAGGTCATATCATGCCCCAAGACCATGCAGCCCCCACTCAATTAAAAATTAAGAATTCCTTTTCAAAAGATAGCATATACAATTCTGTAGAATGAAAAAGTGAAGGGGGGGCGGGAGTAACTTCACAGGGAAGAAACCTGACAAGCGACCTCAGCGAGGTGACCAAGGTCCACATCAACAATCACACACCATGTTGATGCTACATACCCAGATATGATGTGATGACAATGGCGCTTCAGCCTGGCCGGCGCGGCTCAGTGGTTGAGTGTCGACCTATGAACCAGGTGGTCCTGGGTTCGATTTCCGGTCAGAGCACATGCCCGGGTTGCAGGCTCCATCCCCAGGAGGGGGTGTGCAGGAGGCAGCTGATCTATGATTCTCTCTCATCATGGATATTTCTATCCCTCTCTCCCCCTCCCTTCTTCTCTCTGACATCAATAAAAATATATATATATTTTATAAAGGACTTGGCTATAAAAAAATAAAATAAATTGGCCTTTGTCAGTTCACAGCATTATCAAACTTTAATTGACGAAACCTGTTTAAACAGACATTTAATGTCTTGCCTTTACATGAAATGCTGTGGTACCCATCCATTTCACAGAATGTTTGCATATACACTGAGTGGCCAGATTATTACGTGTTCAGCGATCATAATAATCTGGCCCCTCAGAGTATATTTTTAATTACTGCATAATATGTCATTGTGTAGATGGCACCCTAATTTATTCGTCTAATCCCCTATTATTGTATTTTGTGTGTTGGCAGAACCTAGATCTGTACCCAGGTCTAGTTAAGGCCAAAACCCACGTCATTCCCAATACTTCTAGAATTTTCCGCAAGATTGAAACTGGGAGTTGAAGTACCAGGAGCTCATCATTGTGGCTGTTGTTCTCAAGACCTCAATTGACTTGTCCCCTCTCTGGGTCAGCTTGAAAGGGTTCCCCACCCTTGTCACGGGTGTGGTTTCCTGACCAAACATAAGAAATGCTGCTGTTACAACCTAATTTTCCAACCTGGGAAGGTGGCAAGATCCGATTGCCAGAATATGAAGTTAAATCTAACCTCATGCACCACGCAGTATATTGAACACCCTAATTAATAATTCAGAGCACCGAGCGCGGCGTGGAAAGGTACTGTGTCTGCACTGCCTGCTGGTGGGAAAATTTGCTGCCTTCACTGCGTTATACTCACCTTTCACCCATCAAGCCAAGAAGTGGCGACCGTATATTAATAACAATTAATATTAATTAATACAATAATAATTTTCCAATGATAATGCCACTGAATAAACTTCTTTACGTTTCATCTTCCGAGACAATGGAGATTTTGACGTGGATTTTTGCCTTCATTATAGTGTTTTATAGTCTATGTTCCTAAGAACTAGGTCAGACTTTGCATTATGGCTGTAATTTATTTTGGAGTGCCTGATATTTACACTCCTAGGCGAGCAGTATATACAGTATATAATGCCATATTAACACTGGAGCTTTACGTTAGAGGAGTTATTTTTTTAATTGAAATAACAACTCAGCCCCATTCTGTACATAGTCCAATGTAACTTAATTGTTTCTAAATGAACTTATCTGTGATTTCCCTCCTGCAGGATCAGTCTTTCCCACCCCCCACACCTCCTCCCCGGCGCCCAGCCAGCCAAAGGTCAGTTCCATCGTTTCTGATCCTCCAGAATATTTTGTCATTCTTTACCTTATACAGCAGGGCGCCTCCTAAGTTGGGATTTGAATTTGTTTCTAGGCAAGAGGAGCTGCATGTGAAAATCTGTTATTTGTAATTGGAAAGGATTTCAAACAGCTGTTACCGGAGAGGGGCCTGGGCCTGGAGCAGGTATGCCTCAGGCCGGCGGTGGTGTGTGGCTTCTTGACTTCATGCAGGAAAGATTTCACCAGCGAGTCCGGTGACTGTGAGAGTGTGTTTGTCACAGCTGGGGCTGGGCGACCAGGAAGGGCCAGGAGAGAGGAAGCCACAGGGGAGCCTGGGTGGGGCTGCTCTGGCTCACTGGGAAGCCAGGGAAAAGACGCCTTGGGACAGGTTCAGGGGGCTAGCTCGGACCAGCTGCCACTGCCCATTGCTCCCCCAGATGCAAGTCTTTTGGGGTCCCTTAGAGGTTAGGAGGTGAATGGCTGTGGGGATGAAGTGGGGGGAGGGAAAGGTCCTTCATCTTGAGCAGTGGTCGGCAAACTCATTAGTCAACAGAGCCAAATATCAACAGGACAACGATTGAAATTTCTTTTGAGAGCCACATTTTTTAAACTTAAACTTCTTCTAACGCCACTTCTTCAAAATAGCCTCGCCCAGGCCTTGGTGTTTTGTGGAAGAGCCACACTCAAGGGGCCAAAGAGCCCCATGTGGCTCGAGAGCCGCAGTTTGCCGACCACGGGTCTAGAGGGTTTTAAAGGCTGGGAGTTTAGGGGAGGTCTTAGGGAAGGGTCTCAATAGACTATTCTTCAGCTTTTCCAGGTGTGTCCTTTTTTAAAATATATTTTTATTGATTTCAGAGAGGAAGGGAGAGGGAGAGAGAGAGGGAGAGACATCAATGATGAGAGAGAAGCACTGATGGGCTGCCTCCTGCATGCCCCCTACTGGGGATAAAGTCCACAACCTGGGCATATGCCCCGACTGGGAATCAAACCATGACCTCCCGGTTCATAGGTTGATGCTCAACCACTGAGCCACACTGGCCAGGCAGGTGTGTCCTTCTGAAACCAGGCAACCAATGGGTCTGGTTTCAAATCCTCAAGATGAAGGACCCAGCATGTGCCCTGGAGCAGGCCCATACCTTTCCCTCCCCCCCACTTCATCCCCACAGCCATGCATCTCCTAACCTCTAAGGGACCCCCCCAAGACTTGCATCTGGGGGAGTAATGGACAGCAGCAGCTGGTCCGGGGCTAACCCCCTTGAGCCAATTCAGCAGAGGCAGGGTTAAACCATATATGAGTGTTTATTCCAATCCTGCCAGCAGCATGGGAGAGCAGCAGGTCATCCACAAAAATCTTCTCTGCACCCCTCCCCCCGATAAGCCAGCTGCTTACCTGGTATGTGGGGTACAAGGATGAAGATTACGTGGGGAAGTGGGTGAAAGGAATAAGAATGGGTATGCAAAAATAAAAATGGGTATTACAGGCATGGGGAAGTAGGCAAAAGGAACAAACGGGTATAATCGTTAGGCAATGCTGCCTGGGGGGTTGCAAAGGGTGCAACAAGGTTGTTAGTGTTTCCTTGATAATAGGCAGTTCCAAGGTTAACTCCCAGGTCCCCAGGCATACAATTCCCAGCCAGATCAGAATATGCTTTCTTTATTTTTTAAAAATTTGTATTTTATTTTGGTTTTTCATGGGGAGGAGGGGGAGGAGAGAGAGATGGGGAGAAAAGGAAGGGGAAGGGGAGAGGAAGAAGAGCAAGCGGAGGGAGAGGAGGGAGAAGGAGGGAGAGGAAGGGAAGGAGAGAGACCAAGCCCAGAATATGCCTTCTTTAACCAGAACAAAACAATCACGGTTAACAGAGCATGATTTATCCTATCTAATAAAAGAGTAATGTGCAAATTTACTGTCACTCCAACACACAAGATGGCCACCCCCATGTGGTCAAAGATGGCTGCCCCCATGTGGACACAAGATGGCCACCACAAGATGGTCGGCAGGGGAGGGCAGTTGTGGGTGATCAGGCCAGCAGGGGAGGGCAGTTGGGATGGACCTGGCCTGCAAGGGAGGGCAGTTGTGGGCGATCAGGCCAGCTGGGGAGGGCAGTTGGGAGGGACCAGGCCTGCAGGGAAGGGCAGTTGGGGTTACCAGGCCTGCAAGGGAGGGCAGTTGGGGGCAACCAGGCCAGCAGGGGAGGGCAGTTGGGGGGGACTAGGCCTTCAGGGGAGGGCAGTTAGGGGCAACCAGGCTAGCAAGGGAGGGCAGTTAGGGGTTACCTGGCCAGCAGGGGAGAGCAGTTGGGGGCAACCAGGCCTGCAGGGGAGGACAGTTAGGGGTGACTAGGCTGGCAGGAGAGGGCAGTTAGGGATGACCATGCCAGCAGGGGAGGGCAGTTAGGGGCAATCAGGCTGGCAGGGGAGCAGTTAGGTGTCAATCAGGCTGGCAGGGGAGTGGTTAGGGGGTGATCAGGCTGGCAGGCAGAAGCGGTTAGGGGCAATCAGGCAGACACGCAGGCAGGCAGGCAGGTGAGCAGTTGGGAGCCAGCAGTCCTGGATTATGAGAGGGATGTCCGACTGCCCATTTAGGTCTGATCCCCGGCAGTTGGACATCCCTCAAGGGGTCCCAGATGGAGAGGGTACAGGCTGGGCTGAGGGACATACACACACACACACACACACACACACACACACACACACACACACCGTGCACAAATTTCGTGCACCGGGCCTCTAGTCCTATATAATAAAAGCGTAATATGCTAAGTATCCAACCAATTGGTCAGCCGCTTGACCAGTTGCTATGATGCACCCTGACCACCAGGAGGAAGACGCTCCGACTGGTAGGTTAGCTTGCTTCTGGGGTCCAGCCGATCGGGACTGGGTGAGAGGGCCGGACTCGACCTGGAGCCCTCCCGCGGTCCCTCCCTGGCCAGCCAGCTCCCATTGGCCTTGATCAGGACTGAGCAATATGGACCCGATTGGCTTTATCACCAGCCAGGCAGAGGGACCCTACCTATGCACAAATTCATGCACCGGGCCTCTAGTATTTCTTATAATGATAGCTGGTCCCCACTATTCTATTTCTGCCTGTAATATCCCTCTCTGATGGGTTGAAAGTGTCCTGGTGGGTGTCTGCTGGCCAGAGAGGAGACATGGGAACCCTTGGGTAAATGAGCCAATAAGGGAAAAGCTTAGCTCAACACCTTGGTGTTGACTGTTAAGAAAGGTGAATTCTGGCCAAGGCCGGGCTGGGCCTGCAACCCCCCAGGTGTGTTGTGGAAACAAGGGCTGTTTCAAGGCAAAGTAGAGCCATACACTTGGGCTCCAAGTCGTGGCACCTTATTCCAGGGCTCTCAGGAGGAAGGGGGCAGGAGCTGGACTAGGGGTGAATTCGGGCTGCCGGACTGAGCAAGACCACTGGTATTCATCAGCAAAACTTGGGGGCAGCCATGGCAGCAAAAAGAGGGTGCCTGTTGGGGGACTGCTCAGATTACCTACTTCTTTCTTTCCCTTGAAAGCAGGACTGGGATGGAATTGGGCTGTGTCCTGGATAAGTTCCCTGGAGAGGGGCCCCAAGAAAGAATCTGGGCTTTTTGTTAACCTGGGTATGTGGACCCTCAAGCAGTTCATTTGAATATGAGACTTGAAGGGGAGCAGAATCTGCCACCCCCAAATACGCCTCTTTGGCATAAGGATTCTTTTAGGCTGGTTGTTGTTTTTTGTTTTTTTTTAAATATGTTTTTATTGATTTCAGAGAGGAAGGGGAAGGGAGAGAGAGAGAAACATCAATGATGAGAGAGAATCACTGATCAGCTGCCTCCCACAGGCCTCGCATGTGCCCTTGACCGGAATCGAACCCGGGACCCTTCAGTCCGCAGGCCAACGCTCCATCCACTGAGCCATGCCGGCCTGGCCAGGCTGGTTGTTTTTAAGAGACAGCAGGCACAGGGGAAGCTCTGAAAACTGAGCAGAAGTTACCCTTTGGCAAGAGACCTTTACCTCAGGGAACGCTCCATGGGAAGGCGTCTCCCTCTCTGTCCCAGGAAGAGGAGGTGACCCAAGTCTCTGGAGACTCTTGTCAATGGAGAAGGCACAGCTTTAAATCGGCATCACAGCCTTCCCCTTGTTTCCTGGGCCTTCCTGGTAGCTTCCGGAACCGGAACTGCCTCCCCGTCCCCAGCATCTTCTTTTGTCTTTACCTGCAGATGGTATTTAAGGTGGTGGCGTCAGCCATTTGGGGAAGTCGCTTGGTTTTCCTGGGTGTCTCCCATGTATACAGGAGGTATACAAGTTATTACACTTCTTTTGTTTTGTCCTGTTGTTATCTCTTTTATTACCGTGTGCGTGTGTGTGTGTGTGTGTGTGTGTGCGCGCACGTGTCTCAACCAAGAACCTAGAAGGGTAGAGAGAAAATTATTTTTCCTTCCCTACAGAACAAGTGATATTAAGGTATCATTGTTAATTATTTTGGGGGCGATATTGGTATTGTGGTTATGTTTACAAGGATTCCTTCTCTTTTAAAGATACATAGTGAAGTATTTGTGGGTAAAAGAATATGATAGCTGGTATTTCCTTAAAAAAATCAATAGGGAGGAGGTGGGGGAAGAAAAAAGTGGGTAGGGTGTAGAAGAACTGAGATGGGCCATGAATTCATACTAGTTACACTGGGTGATGGGTACATGGGGGTTCATTATACTACTCTCAGTTTGTGTAAGTTTGAAAACATTGTTTTAAAAAAATTTAAAAACAAAACAGCCCAGTCGGCATGGCTCAGTGGTTGAGCTTTGACCCTTGAACCAGGAGGTCACAGTTCAATTCCCAGTCAGGGCACATGTCCGGGTTGCGGGCTCAATTCCCAGTAGGGGTCTTGAAGGAGCCAGCCAATCGATGATTCTCTCTCATCATTGATGTTTCTTTCTATCTCTCTCCCCCTCTCCCTTTTCCTCTGAAATCAATAAAAACATGTTTAAAACAAAATAAAACAAGCCACATGTGCTTATTTAACCCCAAACTGGTAAAATTTGTTCTACCAGGATGTACAGGGTAGGGCAAAAGTAGGCTTACAGTTGTTAGTATGGAAAAGAACACAATAGTCCTATATAATAAAAGCCTAATATGCTAAGTGTCTGACCATTCTTTTGACTGTTCAGTCACTATGACATGCACTGACCACCAGGGGCAGACACTCCAAACAGTTTAGCTTGCTGCTAGGGTCCGGCTGATAGGGACTGGGCGAGACAGGTCAGACATGCCCTGGAGCCCTCTTGTGGTCCCTTCCCAGCCCCGATTGTGCACCATTGGGGTCCCTCGGCCTGGCCTGTGCCCTCTTGCAATCCGGGACCCCTTGGGGGATATCAGAGAGCCGGTTTTGGCCCGATCCCTGCAGGCCAGGCCGAGGGACCCTACTGGTGCACAAATCCGTGCACCGGGCCTCTAGTTAGTTAATCCATAAGAATACAGTGTGTTTTTCAAACTCACACTGTAACCCTCCTCTGCCCCTCCCTGCATATGCTATTTGTTCCTGGGCTCCTTTGGTCTCTTGTGCTTGTGTCAACTCCCTAAGTGAAGCAAGAGCTCGTCTTCACAGCTGCCTCAGCTTGAGTTTCTTGTGGGCACACGGAGGCAGCAGAGGATAGTGGTTGGAAGGCAGAGCACTGGGTACCTTGCCTGAAGCTCACACCTGGGCACAGCCACTTAGTCACTGGGCAAGTCGCTCAGCTTCTCTCTGCCTCAGTTTCCTCCTCTGTGCTACAGCAATAAAGCAAATAATATACCCTAAATGCTGTTCAAGGATTAGACAAGATGACATAATATAGCACCTGATGTATAAAAAGGCTCAAAAATGCTTATTAATAGTAGGCACTCAAAGAGTATTTATTGAATATGAATGCCTGGATAAGTAAATGTGTGTGAGGGATGGTATTATTACAAAATCTACAATTTTGTAATTTGTCTTATTTTAAAACTGTATTCAATAGTTTCTAATGTCCTTAGTTTTCTAAGAAAATGTTGAAATCAGTTAAAATTCACCACATTTTCAGTGATTTAACTTATGTTTAATTTGGGGTCTCCTTTGCAATAATAATGGATATCTACAAGAATTCATTCTGAAAATTTATTATTTAGCATATGTTTTTTTGTTATTTTATAGTCTCAAACTTCAAAGATTTCTTTGTGAGAAATGTGAAGTTTATACTTTTGGCTGATTTATTTCTGAGGAGATTAGATGCCCCTTAAACATAAAATGGGGATATATTTTCCTCCCATGCTTTGTTAGTTAAAAAATTAATTGAGACTCAACCTTGTGTTCTTATCACTTTCTTTTTAGACTCAACTTTAAAGCTTCCAGACAGAAGTCTGTTCTTAAGTTTATATATATATATATATATACATGTATATATATATACTAGTGGCCCAGTGCATGAAATTCATGCACATTAAAAGGGAATTAGTCACGTCCCCAGCCAGCGCTGGGCAGGGATGCAGCCTCACTGCGCATGAAATTCATGCACATTAAAAGGGAATTAGTTGTCGAGGCCGGTTTGGCTCAGTGGATAGAGCATCGGCCTGCGGACTGAAGGGTCCCAGGGTTCGATTCCGGTCAAGGGCATGTACCTTGGTTGTGGGCACATCCCCGGTGGGGGGTGTGCAGGAGGCAGCTGGTCGATGTTTCTCTCTCATCGACGTTTCTGGCTCTCTATCCCTCTCCCTTCCTCCCTGTGGAAATCAATAAAATACATTTAAAAAAAAAAAAAAGGGAATTAGTCAAGTCCCCGCCCACCCGCATGAGCCTCACTGCACACGCAGCCTCCTGCTGGATCGGTTGTTACGGCGTGAGGGTGTCACAACTATTTGCATATTAGCCTTTAATTATATAGGATATATATATATATATATATATATATATATTAGAGGCCCAATGCACAAATTTGTGCACCAGTGGGGTCCCTCGGCCTGGCCTGTGGGATTGGCTGAAACTGGCTCTCCAACATCCCCTGAGGGGTCCTGAATTGCAATAGGCACAATGCCAGGCCGAGGGACCCCACTGGTGCATTATTGGGGCCGGGGAGAGACGCGGGAGGTTGGCCAGCCGGGGAGGGACTGCGGAAGGGTTCCAGGGTGTGTCCAGTCCATCTTGCCCAGTCCCGATTGGCCGGACCCCAGCAGCAAGCTAACCTACTGGTCAGAGAGTCTGCCCCCTGGTGGTCAGTCCGCATCATAGGGAGTGGTTGAGCAGCCTTAGCATATCATTAGCATATTACGCTTTGATTGGTTGAATGGCCGACTGGTCGACCAGACACAGCATATTAAGCTTTTATTATATAGGACACACATATATAATTGATTTCAGAGAAGAACGGGGGGGGGGGGGGGGGGAGGGCGGGGAGAGAGAGAGAGAGAGAGAGAGAGAGAAACATCAGTGATGAGAACCATGGATCGGCTGCCTCCTGCACGCCCCCTACTGGAGATTGAGCCCACAACCCAGGCATGTGTCCTGACTGGGAACCAAACTGGGTTCATAGGTTGATGCTCAAACATTGAACCACACCGGACGAGCTGAAGTTGTTTTTGACCAGAAATTTTGGCCACACGTGAGCTCTGGAGCTGCAGAGAGCTGGGCAATTCCTCTCACTCCCACTACGGAAACCACTGCTGTATCTCATCTCAGCCGCTTGAGGTTGCAGAAAGAGCCCGCGTTGCCATTTAGAGTTGCTCTGTCAATGCTTCTGTAACTTCAAGGGGTGGTCATGGCCCCCGACATTACACCTAACTTTTCAGTCTTCTCACTTACATCTGCAGACCCCACCCAGGCTGAGGAAGCCAATTGATTCTTTTTTTTCCACTTTGCAACATTTTATTTTAGCCATTAAAAAACAATTATTAGGGTTATATTGCTTAATTACATTACATAAATTTCAGGGGTACAACTTTGTAATACTACATCTGCACACTCCACTGTGTGCACACCACCGCAAGCCCCTTCTCCTTTGGGCAATTGAGTCTTTATTTCTTTGACTCTTAAAAGGTATTCACATATCTTCCTGCCGAGGTCTAAAGACCTTTGAACTTTACAGGAATTCTGCATTTTTAAAAAAATATATTTTTATTGATTTTTTTACAGAGGAAGGGAGAGGGATAGAGAATTAGAAACATCGATCAGCTGCCTCCTGCACACCCCCCCCCCCCCAACTGGGGATGTGCCCGCAACCAAGGTACATGCCCTTGACCAGAATTGAACCTGGGACCCTTCAGTCCTCACCAGTTAGGGCAGGAATTCTGCATTTTTTTAATGTCTCAGGGCAACTGGATACTTCCCTATATTAAAATGGTTTTGTCTTGCCCTAGCCGGTTCGGCTCAGTGGATAGAGCGTCAGCCTGCGGACTGAAGGGTGGGTTCCAGGTTTGATTCCTTGTCAGGGGCACATGCTTGGGTTTAGGGCTCGATCCCCAGTGTGGGACGTGCTGGAGGCAGCCGATCAATGATTCTCATCATTGATGTTTCTCTCTCTCTCCCTCTCCCTTTCTTTCTGAAATCAATAAAGAAATATATATTAAAAAGAAACTTTTAAAATGGCTTTGTCTGATTTGTGATCAGAGTACCTAAGGTCCATTCTGCTGGTGTTAAATACCATTGGATTTCATGGGAAATGTTTTTAGAAAGGTGAGCGAATAAGTCTGTGATCAATTAGAGTAGATTTAGTGTTGCATCGTAAACAAGGAAGAAAACAGGAAGAGAGGGAGGAAGGGATGGGGAGAGAGTGTGGCAGACACGTGGTTTATGCCTGACAGGCTCTCACCACCCAGGAATGGAAGCAGGACACCAGGGCAGCTTGGAGAAGGGAGAGATGCCCCGTCTCCTTACAGCTACGTGGGTGGGCAGGGCCCCTCCCCATTCATCTCTGATTGTAGGCTTCTGATTGATGGGTTCTCTTCCCTGCCAGGAGATGTGGGCTTTGCTAGCTGGTGGTTGGCAGGCTTCCCCTGTAGGCCCAATAGAGACAGCCTTCACCTGGCCACGGACAATCTGACCCCCGGGTGGCTGCCTGGAGGCTGCAGGACGCTGTGGCTGCAGGATGTGGCTTTCTTAGGGTGACAGACGGATGCTGCTGCTGAAATGCTCCTCTTGCACCTCAGATGTCCTTCCTTCTCCCGGAAGTGCAGCCCTTAAGGAGCTCCTTACGTGGGGTCCGTTGCTGATAAAACGGCTCAGTGTTTGTTTTCTGAAAAGGTCATGTTTTTACCCTTTTCCTTGAAATGCAGTTTATCTTGGCATAAAATTCTAAGTTGATGGTTATTTTCTCTCAGCACTTTAAAGACAGCATTTGGTGGCAACACAATTCAATGGGGGCGGGGGGTGGAGAACAGTCTTTTCAACAAACAGTGCCGGACAACTGTATACCAACTCGCAAAAGAATGAAGCTGGACTCCTCCCTTCTACCCCATACAAAAATTCATCAAAACTAAAAGTTCTTTTGGTTCAAAGAATACCATCAATGAAGTGAAAAGACAACACATGGAATGAGATAGAACATTTGAGAAGCATACCTGATAAGGGTCTAATATCAAGCACATATAAACAACTCTGACAACTCAATAATAAAAAGACAACCCAATTAAAAATGGGCAAAGGATTTGGATAGACATTTCTCCAAAGAACACATACAAATGGCCAATAATCCCATGTGCAACATCATTAGCCGTCAGGGAAAGGCAAGTCAAAGCCACATGCGATATTACTTTACACCCACTAGAATGGCTACGATAAAAAAGACAGCTAATAATACATGTTGACAAAGATATGGAGAAGTTGGAACCCTTATACAGTGCTGGTGGGAATGTAAAATGGTGCACCTGCTCTGGAACACAGTTGGGCAGTTCCTCAAAATGTTAAACACAGAGTTCCCATCTGACCCAGCAATTCCACTCCTTGGTATACACCCAAGAGAAATGAAAACATGTCCACCAGAGAAACTTGCACATGAATGTTTATAGCAACATTATTCATAACTAGAGGCCCGATGCATGAAGATTCATGCAAGAACGGGCCTTCCTTCCCCTGGCTGCGAGCACTGTCTTTTCGCTCTGGCCCAGAGCCGCCTTTCCACCTTCCCACGCTGCCCAGAGGCCTGGAGTGGCTGGGGCGGTGCAGTACGCCTGGGTCATCGTCATGGCGACAACGCAAGCATCCCGCCCCACTTGGCGCCTGCATATGCAAATTAACCCGCCATCTTTGTTGGGTTAATTTGCATGCTCACTCCTGATTGGCTGGTGGGAGTCGCAAATGTATGGTCAATTTGCACCTTACTCTTTTATTAGTGTAGATACTCACAAGATAGAAACAACCCAAATGCACCAACTGATAAATAGAGAAGTAAAATGTCGTCTATCCACACAAGGAATCTCATTTGGCCATAAAAAGGAATGAAGTTCGGACACATGCTACAATGTGGATGAACCTAGAAAACATCATGCCAAGTAAAAGAAGCCAGGCACGAAGAACTACGTATTGTATGATTCCATTGACATGCCATGTCCAGAGCGGGCAGATCTATAGAATTAGGAAGTAGGTTAGTGCTTGCCAGGGGGAGACGGGCAGTCTTTTGGGGTGATGAAAATGTTCCAGAATTAGACAGCGGTGATGTTGCAGAACTTTGTGAATACATGAAAAACCACTTAATTGCACACTTTAAAGGAATGAATTGCATGATATGTGAATTATTATGATTTTTTAGAAAAAGAGCATTTAGCTGTCTTCTGGGTTCTACAGTTGCTGTTGGAAACTATGTTGACATCCTAATTGTCATTCTTTTCTGGGTAATTGCCCTCCCCGCCCCCCCAGGCTGCTTTAGAGTCTGTTTTTTTCTTTGGTTTCTCCAGTTTCACTGTGATGTGTCTCAGTGTGGGTTGCTTTTTATCCTGTTTGAACTTGTTGGACTCTGGATCTGAAGATTCATGCATTTCAATAATTTTGGAAAATTGTCAACCATTATCTCTTCAAATATTGCCTTTCTTCCATTTTGTTCCTTCTCAGATGCCAATCAAACACTTATTAGACTGTGTCGTTCTAGCCTCCATATCTATGAGCCCCTCTTTTCTATTTTTCATCTCTCTGTCTTTGCTGCATTCCGGATCACGTCTTGGAACTTTATGTTAATATATGCAGCCGCTTTCTCCATTTTTCCGCCTACATGCCTAATAGCTCATCAACATCCAACACTAAACTCCCACCTCCCCCCGCATGCCCCTCCCCCCGCCTTCCCATCTCAGCCCAAAGCCTGGTGCGATCTTCACGGTTGCCCTTCCCTTCACATGCACATTCAATCTTCCAGCAAATTCTCCAGCCTCTACCCTTATATCTTGAAGGTAGGAGAGAAAATGTATCCATCTGTTCCAGAAGGAAGGAGATCAGCCAAAATGCGAAGCTGAGACCCACTTCCTTAGCAACAGAGTAAGCTGGAAACGCAGCCTGTGCTTTTGACTAGACGTGGCTCTCTGCGTCCTGAACACCAGCCTTTGATTCGCTCCGGACATTCTTCCAGGAGCTTCGATCTCCTGCACAGACCAGATTACAGAGCAGAAAGCTGTTTCCTAAGCAGAGAGTTAGAATAAACAAATTCTCATCAGGCTACAGAGGCCCGAGAGGCTGGCGGGCTTCACGCGAGGCCTCTGTCTGAAGAACTGAGGCCAATCACCCAGCATTAGGCACCCCCAGGCCCCCATCCCCCTTCACCCCAGAACTTCTGCTCGAGTCTGGTCTCTGGCCTCCATCCTCACCGCTGTGCCTGGGTTTGAGCCTCATGGTCCCTTTCTGGACTCATGCGGCGGCCCTCCACCTGGTCCACCTCTAATCTTCCCTCCCACTCAGGTATTCTCCTAAAACGTCTCCCCTCACACCCCTTCTCTGCTACAAAACCTCCGTTGCTTCCCCAGGTTTCATCATCAAATCAACACGCTTCAGCTTGGCATTCGCACGCCGCACCCGCTACGCTCCAGCCCCTCTGACCGGCTCCACAACCGCTACATCTGTGTCCCCGGAGGTGTGGCTTCCTCTGCCTGGAAGCCCTTCTGCCTGCTGTCTGCTTGGTAGCCATGTACTTGCCCTTTAAGAGCTAGCTCAGCCCCGGCTCACATGGCTCGACCTACGAACCAGGAGCTCACGGTTCGATTCAAGGGCTGTGGGCTTGATCTCCAGAGCGGGGCGTGCAGGAGGCAGCTGATCCCAATGCTGGGCTCATGCAAGGTGCTCAGAAAGGTGTGCTGAGTGAATGGGGGCCTGGAGGAAACAGTGACCTTTGACCCCTGTGGTGGACTGCTGTTTGGTGATGCGGCACGAACCTCGCCCCTAATGAGCCAGGCTCTTGTGGAGTCCCTCCCACGGGGCCTCTGCGCTGGACAGTGCACCTGTCACTGCATTCCCCCGCTCAGGCAGACCTGGGCACATGGCCTTGCCTGACTGCTCCATGCAGGCCAGCGTGCTGCCCCCGGCTCTCCTACCCTTCAGGGGCTGCCACTGAGCGATGGCTGCTGGGATACGAAAATCTGACCATCCAGCCCTGGCCGGTGTGGCTCAGTGGACAGAGCGTGGGCCTGTGGACTGAAGGGTCCCGGGCTTGATCCCCAGGGTGGGGCGTGCAGGAGGCAGCCGATCCATGATTCTCGCATCATTGGTGTGTGGTTGTTTTTTCTCTCTCCCTTCCTCTCTGAAATCAATAAAAATATATTTTTAAAAAATGAAAAGAAAAAGAAAATCCGGCCATCTAGGTGCGACTCAGGACAAGCGTGCAGGGTCACCCTCGCTCCAGAGCCTCCTGGGGTGGCTGAGGCTGGGCCTGGGCCTGCATCGCGGCCGACTGAGCGTGTCTTCCCTCCCCTGCCTCCCTCTCCTCCTCTCCCAGGGGCCTTCCTAAACATCCCTCCTGCTCCCCTCCCCTCGGGGCCCCCAGGACCCGCCACCCCCACTGCAGTGAGCGACTCTGCCCGCCTGGCTCCCCTGGCTGGAGCTGTGGCTGCGATGCGGCAGCGGGTCTCAGCAGGGGGTCGCCCTGAGCCTGCAGCCGGAAATGGCAGCGAGTTGCTCAAGGGATCGCTGCAGGCCTTGCGCCCGCGCCTCCCTCTGAACCGCGTGGCGCCCGCTGCCTGCCCCCCTGCGCCAGCGCCGTGTGTGTGGGGGGGGCGATCGCGGGGTGGCCCGGGCCCCCACAGCCACAGCCCAAGGGGAGGGGCGTGGAGGCTGGTCCCCCAGCACGAAGCCTCTGCAGGAGACAGTTCTCATTTTGGGGAGCCCCGGGGGGGGGGGGGGAGGCGCGCAGTGGCAAGCAGTGAGGGCGGGGGAGCTGCCGTCCTGGGGCCCAGCAGCCGCACCTGTGCTGGAAGCTGGGCGCACCGGTTCCCCTTTGCACTCATTCATTTTCCTTTTCTTTCTAAGTCCTCACCCCGCATACTTTCCTTTGGTTTTTAGAGAGAGTGGAGGGAGGGGGAGAGACAGAGACAGAGAGAGAGAAACATCCATGATGTGAGAGAGACACATGCATGGGCTGCCTCCCACACGCACCCGGACCAGGGCCAGGGATGGAGCCCGCAACCGAGGTCCGTGCCCTTGACCGGAATTGAGCCCGGGCCTGGGCCCTGATCGGGAATCGAACCGTGACTTCCTGGTTCATAGGTCGAGGCTCACCCGCTGAGCCACACCGGCCGGGCCTTACTTGATTCCTTCTATCCACCTGTCAGTTTGCGGCGGAGTCACACCGCTCGCCCCTTAAGGAATGTTGGTGGCACCACGCACCCTTCGCAGGAGAAGGCATTGACATCGATAGCCCGCGAGTCCACGCAGGGTGAGCACGAGATGGCCGTCACAGCCCCACTCCTCATCGCCCCCAGTTCAGGGCACATGTTCTCACAGTGTGACCCCCGCGTGCAGGTGAGCCACTCCTTCAGGGGCTCCCCGAGAAACAGCGCCTCGCGGGGCAGCGCTCAGTGCTGAGCTGCCGCCGCGCTGCCGACCACACGGCTCCCATGGGCCACGGCTCCCACGGACACGGCTCCCACGGACACGGATCCCATGGACACGGGACACAGCTCCCATGGACACGGCTCCCATGGACACGGCTCCCATGGACACGGCTCCCACGGACCGTGGCTCCCACGGACACGGCTCCCACGGACACGGATCCCATGGACACGGGACACAGCTCCCATGGACACGGCTCCCATGGGCCACGGCTCCCACGGACACGGGACACGGCTCCCACGGACACGGATCCCATGGACACGGGACACAGCTCCCATGGACACGGCTCCCATGGGCCACGGCTCCCACGGACACGGGACACGGCTCCCACGGGCTGTGACTGCCGACTCCTCGCGTGCCTGCCTGTGGGAGCCGCCCCTCCAGAGGTACCCCCCCCAGCACTCGGGCGTCTCCAGTTCTCCGGGGGAATGAGGATCCTGGGACGGACGCTCCCGTCTGTAGGAGCGATGTCTAGACGCAGACGTGATGGAGAATTTTGTGTCACTGGACTGGACTCTGGGGTGTCCAGATATTTGGTTAAACGTGCTTTCTTTTTCGTTTTTTTAAAATATATTTTTATTGCCGAAACCGGTTTGGCTCAGTGGATAGAGCGTCGGCCTTCGGACTGAAAGGTCCCAGGTTCGATTCTGGTCAAGGGCATGGACCTTGGTTGTGGGCACATCCCCAGTGGGGGGTGTGCAGGAGGCGGCTGATCGATGTTTCTCTCTCATCGATGTTTCTGACTCTCTATCCCTTTCCCTTCCTCTCTGTGAAAAATCAATAAAATAAAAATAAAATAAAATATATTTTTATTGATTTCAGAGAGAGGAAGAGAGGAGGGGAGAGAGAGAGAGAGAGAAACATCCATGATGAGAGAGAATCATGAATCAGCTGCCTCCTGCACGCCCCCTACTGAGGATCGAGCCTGCAACCCAGGCATGTGCCCTGACCGGGAATCGAACCATGACCTCCTGGTTCATAGGTCGAGGCTCAACCACTGAGCCACCCAGGCCGGGCCAGCTGGGGGTGGGAGGAGGTGCCCTGCTTGCTGGCCGGAGCCTCAGGCCTGAGGTGCAGTCTTGCCTTGGGGGTGTCTGTAACCTGCAGCGGCCCTGACCCAGGCCGCTCCTTTAAAACCAAACAAAGTAAACCCACGTGGTCCTCGGGGCCACTGCATTGCTAGCCTGGGGCTCAGGTGTGGCGGGGAACGGGGCGTGGCTTCTGCCTCTGGTTGGGAGCGTTTGTTAGGCCAAGTCTACAGCCAGGAAGGCCCGAGCCGGTTCGGTCCGGGAATAGGAGGTGAGCCGCATGCCAAGGTCAGTGAAATGGAAAACATGATTTTTATTGTAGCTGTCAGTGCTTTGCAGGCTCTAGTTTGTCCCAGAAAATACAGGCTATTGCCCTGCCGGCGGCGAGAGTGTTGGCCCGCGCCCCAAAGGGCCTCAGGTTCAATTCCTGATCAAGCGCACGTACCTGGGTTGCGGGTTCCCTCCCAGGCCCCACTGATGTGTCTCTCACACATGGATGTTTCTCTCTCTCTCCCCGCTCCCTCCCTCCCGTCCTCTCTTTCTCTCTCTCTCTCTCAAAAAAAAAGAAAAAATACAGGCTATCGATTTCCCCCTGCATATATACAAATCCACTTATAATCTTACTACTGAAGAAAACTGAAAACTTGGAAAAAGAAAGGAAGAAAGAAAGAAAGAAAGAAAGAAAGAAAGAAAGAAAGAAAGAAAGAAAAGAAGAAGAAAGAAGAAAGGGAATTGGCTCCCAGGGAAAAGATACGGGGGAGCAGAGCATGGGAGGAGCCCACGCCCCGGGCTGAGGCAGGGTGGGCTGGGAGAGTTAACGCAGGAGAGACTGGCAAGGAAACATCAATTGAAACCATCTGCTTCTAGAAGAGGGCCAGGTGCCACCCTGACAGATGGGCACGGAGGCGAGCCTGGCCCGGGGCCAGCTGCGGCTCGGCCTAATGGCAGGGAGCACAGCCTCTCCGCAGCGTGTGTGGCCGCCACCCGAGCCTGGTCCCGGCGGAGCTGCGGGGCCGGTCCCTCCACTCTTTCTGCTTGCAGGGCGGCATCCTGCCCCGCCTCGGGCTGTGAGTGCGGGTTGCCCTGTGGGGACGGGAGGAGGGTGCTGGGGGCTCCCCTCCTGTGTGTTGTTCATAAAGCGGTCCACTTGACAAGCACCCTTGCCCAGCTGGCGTGGCTCAGTGGTTGAGTGTCCACCTATGAACCAGGAGGTCACAGTTCAATTCCTGGTCGGGGCACGAGCCTAGGTTGGGGTGTGCAGGGGGCAGCCGATCCATGTTTCTCTCTCATCATTGATGTCTCTATCTCTTTCTCCCTCTCCCTTCCTCTCTGAATCAATTTTATGAATATACTAGAGGCCCGATGCACGAAGATTCGTGCAAGAATGGGCCTTCCCTCCCCTGGCTGCCAGCACCACCTTTGCTCTGGCCGGAGCCACCTTTCTGCCTTCCCACGCTGCCCAGAGGCCCGGAGCAGCTGGGGTGGTGCGGAATGCCTGTGTCGTCGCCATGGTGACGATGCAAGCATCCCGCCCCCGGTTGCTTGGTGCCTGTGTATGCAAATTAACCTGCCATCTTTGTTGGGTTAATTTGCATACCCACTCCTGATTGGCTGGTGGGCATCATGAAGGCACAGTCAATGAGCAGTTACTCTTTTATTAGGTTGATAAAATTGCCCATTAGTGCTTAGTCAAAAATTTCCCATGACCTTTGGGCTAGGAAGTGGGTTGACATTCGTTTGGGTCTCCGGGTGAAAACCTTTTCTCCTGTCAAAATGGATGCATGCATGGCTGACATGGATTGCTTTTGCCTTTCCTTTCCAAGAAAGTTATTCTCCCCAGCCTCACCTGCGGCAGCTCACACAGACGGCTGCCGTCTCACCCCTGGGCCATGTGACTTGCAGTGCCGTCCACAGTGGTGGGTTGATCGCCTCACTGTGGACGCCGGCTCAGCCACGTGACTTGCTTTGGTCACTAGTAAGGATGACACGGGGCTGGAGAGGGCTCGTGCGTTGCAGCTTGCTCGCTCTTGGGTGTCTGCTGTCCCCAAACAAAAACATTTTTATTGACTTCAGAGAGGAAGGGAGAGGGAGAGAGAGATACATTCGTGATGAGAGAGAATCGTTGATTGGCTGCCTCCTGCACACCCTCTACTGGGGATCCAGCCCACAACCCAGGCATGTGCCCTTGATCTGGAATTGAACCTGGGACCCTTCAGACCTCAGGTCGACGCTCTATAGAGTCTAACCCCTGATCCAAACCGCTCGGGCGTGCCCCTGAGCTCTGACTTGGTTGTTAGGCAGCTCTATCTGCAGCAGCTGACTGACACAGCCACGAGGCGGGGCCTGAATTTGCCCTCCGTGCTTATGGGGAGGGAAACCCACTTTCACACGCTCCCAGCCAGGGCTGCCCACTGAGAGTATTTATGGAAGAATCGGTGCAAACCTGGCTCCAATTGCAGCTGCCCCAACCGCAGAATCCTGGGAGACTTCTCTGACCCAGAGCGCTCGTAAATTAAGCCGGATTGGAGCCATGGACGGTTTTAGAATACGATCGCCCATAAAACCTTAAGAGTTCCCTTAGAAGAATGTTCAGGAATCACGTGTGGACAAAAGCTCCGTCTGTGTAGCCGGAGGCAGCTCATGTTTGTTTTAGAAACTTCCCCGTTTCCTGGCGCGCAGTTGGCCCGCACACCGGCCACCGGAGTCTGCGGGAATGCCCTGGGCCCGCACCGGGACTCCCACCTCCCCGCGGAAGGTAGTTCTCACAGCAGGGTCGTAATTCTTAAATACTTAAAATATTATGGATGTTGTCTCTCCTGATGAATAGAACATTTTTTTCATCTCGCTGCTAACAAAGTTAGATTCTCTCGAGTGATTGAAAAGCACTCTGCCAGCCTAAAGTTCTATAAAAACTCTAAGTAATAGCGACAATAAAACCTTATTAGCCATTTCGGGCTCTGAATCAAGAGTTTCAATCCTTGGCATCTAATTAAACGCTTTACATTCCGCGGGAACGCGGAGCATTATACCCCTCCGAGTGCTTGCCTTCCTGCCTGGGATTAGCGAGGCGGGCAGGACGGGGTGCGAGGCGCACAGGCGAGTGGCCATAAAGAGATGTCTCCCCAGCGCTGCGGGCTCGGGTTGGCTGATGGTGCTGACTGCTGGGGGCGCGGGGGCGGGAGGAAAGCCATTGTTTTTGAAAAACCTACAGGCATCTCAGGCGCTTTGGGGATGTTGCCTCGTTAGAGCCTTACACCCGCATTATGAGACAGGAACAGCGTTACCCCTGAATGATGGGGAAGCGAGAGGGGTGGGCCAGCGAGAACCTTTGAGTTCAGGCTTCAAACTCATCAACCCTAGAAGCAAAAGTGCTCAGTGCCAGACCCCAGATTCTCATATTTCTTCTTCCTCTTCTTCTTTTAAAAAATATGTATTTGTTTGCTGGCCAGCATGGCTCAGTGGTTGAGCGTTGACCTATGAACCAGGAGGTCAAGGTTTGATTCCCGGTCAAGGGCACATGTCCAGGTTGCAGGCTCGATCCCCAGTGTGGGGCGTGCAGGAGGCAGCCGATCCATGATTCTCTCTCATCACTGATGTTTCTCTCTCCCTCCCTCTCCCTTCCTCTCTGACATCAATACAAATATTAAAGAAAAGAAAAACACACCCACTGTCCCATGGGGTACATCCATCCCCCTCAGACAGACACTGTTGCCTGGACTGCAGGAGAGGTGGGGTCCTTGTATCCGAGCACAGGCTGGCAGCCTGGCGGCTCTGGGGCGTGCCCTTCGCCCTCTCATTGTTTCCTGCAAACACCCCCCCCCCCCCCCTTTACCAAGTACGTGTCCAGGGCAAGGGCTCAGGGATGGCGCAGCTCGCAGAAGAGGTCAGGAAGGCGGCCAGCCGCCGCCCCGGGCTTTCTGCGCCGTGTCCTGAGCTGACGGTGTCGGGCTGCCGGGCGGAAGGCCTGCAGGACCTCCCGGGGAAAGAGGTGGACAGTGTCCAGTGTCAGCTTGGAGCGTGGAGGATTGGACCGCGGAAGCTCAACTCTATTTTTTTAAATATGTTTTTATTGCCCTGGCCAGTTTGGCTTAGTGGATAGAGAGTTGGCCTGTGGACTGGAGGGTCCTGAGTTCGATTCTGGACAGGCCTTGGTCAGGGCACATGCAGGAGGCAACCAATCGGTGTGTTTCTCTCACATCGCTATTTCTCTGTTTTTCCCTCTCTCTCTAAAAAAAAAAAAATCAATGGAAATATATCCTCTGGTGAGGATTAAAAAATAAATCAATACATCTACTTTTAAAAAATAATTTCAGAGAGGAAGGGAGAGGGAGAGAGAGAGAAACATCAGTGATGAGAGAGAATCACGGATCGGCTGCCTCCTGCAGCCCCCACACTGGGGATCGAGCCTGCAATGCAGGCATGTGCCCTTGACCGGGAATTGAACCGTGACCTCCTGGTTCATAGGTCAATGCTCAACCACTGAGCCACACCGGCCGGGCTCTACTCTAGTTTGATCGTTGTCTTTCTTAGGCTAGTCAGTCCTATTTCTTAGGGTCACTATAGTAACAGCCTTCCCGAGGCCCTGGTAAAGCTAGAGGGCCCCATATCTCCCTCAGACAGACAGGCACGGGGCTGGTGTCAGATAGCGCTCTGTGCAGAGCCCCGACGGGGCGGCACGGAGAAATGCACTCGAATAGCAGCCGGTAATGAAAGCGCCAAGCACAGCAGCGCAGGAGCCGGCAATTACTGAGCTAAGACTTTACTTTTAAGTCCCGAGACTTCCGAGTCAGAAAATTCTCCTAATAACAGTTAATAAGAACATAATCCTTACCGGTGAGCAGCGGGGCAAGTTGTCTAGAAGGCACTGCGGGCTTCAGCTGAGCTCACAAACAGAAGTGCAGGTTTGTGACAACTTGAGCCACGAAGAGCGGAACAATAGTGAGTGCACTGAGGCTTGGCAAAGGGGGGAGGCAGCGGCAGGAAACGCGGAAAAACCCACTTTACCTGATTAGCTCTTAATGAGGTTTTGGCTGAATGGAGGGACCACTCTTCTACCTCCATCTTGTGGTCAAACACAGAACTGGAGCCCACTCTGCGTCCCCCTCCCCCCACCTTTTTCTGTTTTTTTCTTTCACTTTTATAAATTTATTTGAAAACCAGCAGTTAGTTCTCATCCATATTAACTGTTTCATGTATGTATGTATGTATGTATGTATGTATGTATATATGTATTTTAATCCTTGCCCGAGGATATTTTCCCATTGATTTTTTAGAGAGAGTGGAAGAGAGGGAGAGACAGAGAGAAACATCGATGTGAGAGAGACACATGGATTGGTTGCCTCCTGCATGAGCCCGACCAGGGCCCAGGTTGGGGAGGAGCCTGCAACCAAGGCCTGTGTCCTTGACCGGAATCAAACCTGGGACCATTTGTCGTGCAGGCCAACGCTCTATCCAGTGAGCCAAACCAGCTAGGGCTGTTTGCATTTTTAAAAATATATTTGTATTGATTTCAGAGAGGAAGGGAGAGGGAGAGAGAGAAACATCAATGATGAGAGAGAACCATTGATCGGCTGCCTCCTGCACGCCCCCTACTGGGGATGGAGCCCACAACCCGGGCATGTGCCCTGACCTCCTGGTTCATAAATCGACGCTCAACCCCTGAGCCAGGCCGGCCGGGCCACATTAACTGTGTGCAGATTGTTGAAAGTGGTGCCGGGTCTGTAGGTGACCAACGTGTCGAGTGTGTTGAGTGACTCTTCTTGCCCTGTGCCAAGAGCCACCTCCGAGCACCCGGGCCGACGAGATGTGTGTGCAGGGCGCTGGGTCCAGAACAGCAGTGCTGATGACATGCACATGCCTGGGGTCATGGGTGAAAACGGAGGATGATCAAGGCATTGTAGGCCTGAAACTAACACCTTTCTGAGGTCCCTCTTTTTAAAAAAATTATTATTTTAAATATACACTGAGTGGCCAGATTATGATGATCTCTGAGCGCATAATAACCTGGCCACTCAGTGTGTGTGTGTGTGTGTGTGTGTGTGTGTGTGTGTGTGTGTCTTAGAGGCCCGGTGCATGAATTCATGCATGGGTGAGGTCTGGCCAGCCTGGCCAGGGGGAGGGGACATGGGTGGTTGGCCGGCCTGCCTGCTGGTCAAACTCCTGGTCGAGGGGACCATTTGCATATTAGCCTTTTATTCTATAGGATATACATGGAGTGGCCAGATTATTATGCGTTCAGAGATCATCATAATCTGGCCACTCCGTGTATATTTTTATTGATTTCAGAGAGGAAGGGAGAGAGAGAGAAACATCCATGATGAGAGAGAATCATGGATCGGCAGCCTCCTGCACGCCCCCCACTGGGGATCAAGCCCACCACCCGGGCACGTGCCCTGACGGGGAATTGAACCGTGACCTCCTGGTTCATAGGTCGACGCTCAACCACTGAACCACACCGGCCGGGCTGAGGTCCTTCTTTAAGGAAAAGTACATAAGATTACAGGTCCAACGTTTGGCACAATGCAAAATCACAAGAAATTCTGAATTTTGAAGAGTTGATAGCTACCTAAACCTCACAAAATGCAGACAAGGCAACATAATATATTTTTAAACTGCCTAACACCCCTCTATGGTACTTTTTATTTTACAACTTTTGGCTGCATACTCAATATTGATTTTTGGTTTGATCAATAATTCCAAAAAAATATATAAAGTTAATCTGAAATTAGGGCCTACAAGAGCAATTCAAATGCCTTCTTAAATTGCCGCTACACGGTATTGGGCTACGTAATTATGTAATCGAATTACTCTTATGGGATAAAAATTGACTCATTGATAAATACGTTTCTTCAGGGCATTTTGCTGTGTCAGTGGCAATTTTCCCTTCCGTTCCGTCTGGAGCTGCCAGACTTCATCAGAGCAAGAGGCGCAGACACTGAGCTCCGGCCACTTCCCCGAGGGGGAGGGCACGTGACTGCACAGACAGACCTGCTCGCTGCGTGTGCTGCTGCCAGAGGCCTGTGCCCTACAAACCAGCAATTCTGATCAATTCCACTTCCCACAGCCCGGCCGGCGTGGCCCAGTGGTTGAGCATCGACCTAGGAGCCAGGAGGTCACGGTTCAATTCAGGTCAGGGCACAGGCCCGGGTTGTGGGCTCCATCCCCAGTGGGGGGCGTGCAGGAGGCAGCCGATCCATGATTCTCTCTCATCATGGATGTTTCTGTCTCTCTCTCCCCTCTCCCTTCCTCTCTCTGAAATCAATAACAATATGTTTAAAATATTCTACTTCACCTACATCCCGTGCACAAGGAAAGAGAACTATACGGTGCATTCATAATCACAGACATTGTGTTGCTGAATAGCTTCCCGGCAGCAGAGAGTCCCCTTTGCCTCGGGGTGAGTAAGAACTAACCCCCGCCTAGAAGTTTCCATGTGTGATGATTGGAAGAGTTTTCCTGAGTGGCTTCTGACGCCATCCCTTTCACACCCGGTCCCCCCGCCCCCCTGAGCTCCCGATGCCGTGGAGGGAGAGAGAGGATGCTGGAACACGGCAAGGACGCTGGGTCAAGGCAGGGCTTTTGCTTTTCATTTTCTTTTCTAAGCTGAGGCAAACTTCAACATGCTTATGTGCTGGCGCAGAGAGCCAGCAAAAGCAGCATAAATCAGAACAACAGAACATGCTAAGCGCGGCTGGGAGACAGCGCTGGGAAGGCCTCACAGAGAGAGGGGCTCCGGGGCACAGGAGGGGGAGCAGGAGGGGGGCTGGCGTGGGAGGCGGCGTGGGCTGGGCACCCGCGGGCACGCACCGTCCTGGGCCCCGAGGGTAATTCCCATTGATTCTTAGGGAGAGAGGAGGGAGAGGGAGAGACACAAACATCCATGTGAGAGACGTCCATTGGCTGCCTCCCGCATGATCCCGACCAGGGCTGGGAGCCTGCAACCAAGGTACGTGCCCTTGACCAGAACCGAACCCGGGGCCCTTCAGGCTGCAGGCCGATGCTCTGGCCACTGAGCCACACCGGCCAGGAGGTGGAAGGTGCAGGAGAGAAAGGTGATGATGCTGAGGCCCCTGCAGGGGGCGGGCTGTGTGGGGAGCACAGGGAGAGATTAGCCTCTGGATCCGATGAGACGCCCTTGGCCATGAGACCAGGGGAGGGAGCGCCTGTGTGTCCGCGGGCGGAAGAGGCGGCAGCTTCGGCGCGTGTCCGTGGCTCATCAGGTGCGTGAAGGACCAGTTCTGTCAGCCACTCGGCCCTGTCTTCCTTAGCTGTTGTCTTTTCTTTTTCCTTCTTTAAGGATTTATTTTTATTTTTGTTAATCCTCACCTGCGGATCTTTTTCCATTGATTTTTTTTTTTTTTTTTAGAAAGAGTGGAAGGGAGAGGGAGAGACAGAGAGAGAGAAACGTTGATGTGCGAGTTGCCAACTGAGGTACCTGCCCTTGACCGGAATCGAACCCAGGGCCCTTCAGTCCATGGGCTGACGCTCTATCCACTGAGCCACACCGGTTTGGGCGCTATTGGCCTTTCTTCCCATTCTTGTCACCTCATGGTGTCGAGGTGGCTGCTGTGGCTCCAGGCATCAGCACCTGTTGCAGGAGAGGACGTGATGGGCAGCCGGGCAGCGAGGACCCCGCTCTCAGGGCTGGGCCACAGGCCCGGCAGCGAGCACAGCGCCCGAGTGAAGAGCTGTTGCCTAGCACCCAGCAAAGCTGGCTTCTGTGAGCAGGAGTGAGGTGGGGTGCCCGGGGTGGGCAGCCCGAGGTTCTGCACCATCAGGGTGGGGAGCCGAGGAGAGGGAAACATTCTCGAATAGCTGCGAAAGGGAAAGGGGAGAGTAGCGCGTTGCCCCAGGGCAGCGGGGGGGTGGGGGGCGGTGGGGTCCGCCGGGTGGGAAGCCCAGCGCAGGGGCGGGTGAACGCGGGCAGACAAGAGTGACGGCCGAAGTCCCCATTCACACACAGGCCCCCACACAGCCCTGGAACCGAAGATGCTGGCCTCGACCAGGGGCCGCCAAAACCTCAGGTGAGCCCTGGCCAGGGTGGCTCAGTGGCTAGAGCATCGGCCTGCGGACTGAAGGGTCCCAGGTTCGATTCCCAGTCAGGGCGCATGTCTGGGTTGTGGGCTCCATCCCCAGTGCGGGAGGCAGCTGGTCCAGGATTCCCTCTCATCATGGATGTTTCTCTCCCTTTCCTTTCCTCGCCCTTTCTCTCCTGTCCACTCTGAAATCAATAAAAATAAAAATAAAATAGAAAAGAATGACACCAGGGAACTGGCCACCTTAAGCAGGAGGGCAGGGGACGAGGAGGCCTTTTGGAAGCTGATTTTGAGTTTTAGCGAGTACCCCCTCCCCCCCTCCCCCGCTGCTTCCGGTCTCTGGGAGCTTGCCTGCTCCAGGCTCCGGTGGAGGCGGAGTCACAGGGCTGTGACTTCTGGTGAGTGGTGTTCTAATGCAGATGAGCATCACCAATGGACGCAGACAGCAGGGGGGTGAGGGCCTGTGCTGGGGGCGGGAAGGGCTGGTGAGAGGTCAGTGGGGAAAAAAGGAGACTTATGTAATTCTTTAAACAATAAAGAATTTAAATGTAAAAAAATTGGTTGTGGCCCAGCTGGTGTGGCTCAGTGATTGAGCCTTGACCAATGAACCAGGATGTCACACATGGTTCGATTCCCCATCAGGGCACAGGCCTGGGTTGTGAGCTTGATCCCCAGTGGGGGCCTGCAGGAGGCAGCAGATTGATGATTCTCTCTCATCATTGATGTTTCTCTCTCTCTCTCTCCCTCTCCCTTCCTCTCTGAAATCAATCTATAATAATAAAAGTGTAATATGCTAATTAGACCGGATGTCCTTCCGGACGAAGCCGGGGCTGCGAGGGAAGCTCGGGTTCCGGGTGCCAGAGGGAAGCCTGGGTCCCGGGTGCCAGAGGGAAGCCTGGGTCCCGGGTGCCAGAGGGAAGCCCGGGTTCCGGGTGCCAGAGGGAAGCCGGTGCCGGCAGCCAGAGGAAGGAAGGCCTACTCTTGCACAAATTTCGTGCACCGGGCCTCTAGTAAAAATACATTAAAAAACAAAAACAAAAGAGAGGTTTCCCACAAGATGAAGTTGATTGGATACTTGACATGTGGGAATGTCTTCAGAGGAGCTGAGCTATGGGCACAGTTGGCAGTTGCGTTGCTGATTCGTTTGCAGAAAACTAAGAAAGCCAATAGGCGAAAGTTGATTAACTCCAGGGGAAGGATTCTGCAAGAAAAAAAAACCATGACTGACAATATGGACCAGCTGTAGAACATGATATATTTAAAAATATATATTTTTATTGATTTTTTACAGAGAGGAATGGAGAGGGAGAGAGATCTAGAAATATCGATGAGAGAGAAACATCGATCAGCTGCCTCCTGCACGCCCCCCACTGGGGATGTGCCCGCAACCAATGTACATGCCCTTGACCGGAATCGAACCTGGGACCCTGCAGTCCACAGGCCGACGCTCTATCCACTGAGCCACACCGGTTTCGGCTATAACATGATATTTACAAGACGTCTACACATTTAATACGATAAACACTGAATAGTGACCCAATCAAAAGCGCGATATCAGCATTGGGGGTTTGGGGGTGGGGAGGGGAAGCCCTAGTGTGTGGGAAAAGCAGGAGAAATGAGGAAAATTTAAGGGAAAAACGGATGGATAGATTAAGTATTGTGCTCTAATTTGATCATCATGAGTGAACAATATTTTAGTCCTTTAAAGATTTTAACTTGTAAAAAAAAGATAGTGATGGTATTTGAAGAGGGCAGCAGTCAGAGGATTTGGGGCTAGTGTAGAGTAAGGTGGATAAAGCCAGCTTTCCCTGCCAGAGGGAGAGCTGCAGGGTTCTAGAAGGCATAGAACTTTCTAGCAAGGGAGAAAGAAAATGCCTATGTTTCTTCCTTTGGGGAAGAAAAAATATAGTAATAAATAAACGTGAAGGCATCTGCCCGTGTCCAATCCATGGCAGAGACGGAATGGTATGCACTGGGCATCCTTCATTCCCGGGCGTGCCAGTTCCCGCCGCCGCTGTGGCTGAGGCCCGGAAGGAAAGCCGCTTAGCCCTGCGCTGCTTGATTCGAAATCATTTCCTGTGCTCAGAGTTGGGGGAGTATTTTTTTTTTAATTTTTTAAAAATATTTTATTGATTTTTTACAGAGAGGAAGGTAGAGGGATAGAGAGTTAGGAACATCGATGAGAGAGAAACATCGATCAGCTGCCTCCTGCACAACTCCCTACTGGGGATGTGCCCGCAACCAAGGTACATGCCCTTGACCGGAATCGAACCTGGGACCTTTCAGTCCGCAGGCCGACGCTCTATCCACTGAGCCAAACCGGTTTCGGCTGGGGGAGTATTTTTTAAAAAATTGATTTCAGAGAGGAAGGGAGAGGGAGAGAGAGTGAAACATCAATGATGAGAGAGAATCACGGATTGGCTGCCTCCTGCATGCCCCCCAACTGGGGATCGAGCCTGCAACCTGGGCCTGTGCCCTGACCGGGAATCGAACCATGACCTCCTGGTTCATAGGTCGATGCTCAACCACTGAGCCACGCCGGCCGGGTGGGAGGCTGTTTTGAATAGGACAACAATGAACTTTTCATTTATAAGCTGCTTTATAGCTTCCCGAGTTCGGTCACAAACATGAACTGATTTGACTTGCACAGGAATCCTGCGGGCCGGAAAGAGTTACGGTTTTCATGAAGTGTGGCAGCGGGAGCTCAGAGAGGTCGAGTGACAGTCCCTAGGTCACACAGTCAGCCGGAGGCAGGGCCAATGTCAGGACCAGATGGATCGGTTGTCAGTGGCTGATCCACACGTTCAGCAGCTCAAAGCACAGCCAATCACCAGCGCAGAGCTTTGTAGGTCAGAGATGGGGGCGCTCCCTCCCGGTACTATGCTAATGTATAATTTACATGCTGGAAAGAGCGGAGATCTTAAGTGGGTAGCTCGATTGCTTTTTCCGTGTGTATGTACCACGTGACCGGCACTCAAATCAAGACAGGGACCATTATCACCCCCAGAGAGCTCTCTTGCGTCCCCTTCTAGTCAGTATCACCCCCTTAGCTTCCCAGAGGTACTGCTATGACTACTTTACTACCGTAGATTAAATTTCGCCCGTTTTAAAGCTTCATATAAATAGAAGCGTGTAGTATTTACTCTTATATGTCTGGCTTATTTCACTTGGCAGAGTATCTATGTGATTCATTCATGTCGTTGTGTGGATCCATGCTTTGTTCTTTGAAAAAATATTTTAATTTTTGATTGAGGTATAATTGACATATAACATATTCATTTCAGGTGTACAACATAAGGATATGGTATTTATATATATTGCTAAATGATCACCACATTTTAGTCTGGTTAACATCCGTCACCATAGTTATAAATTTTTTTTTTTTGTGATGAGAACTTTAAAAAATATACACTGAGTGGCCAGATTATGATGATCTCTGAACACATAATAATCTGCCACTCAGTGTGTGTGTGTGTGTGTGTGTGTGTGTGTGTATTAGAGGCCCGGTGCATGAATTCGTGCATGGGTGGGGTCTGGCCAGCCGGGCCAGGGGGAGGGGACATGGGCGGTTGGCCGGCCTGCCTGCTGGTCGAACTCCTGGTCGAGGGAACAATTTGCATATTAGCCTTTTATTCTATAGGATATACACTGAGTGGCCAGATTATTATGCGTTCAGAGATCATCATAATCTGGCCACTCAGTGTGTATTTTATTGATTTCAGAGAGGAAGGGAGAGGGAGAGAGAAAAACAATGATGAGAGAGAATCATAGAACGGCTGCCTCCTGCACGCCCGCTACTGGGGATTGAGCCTGCAACCCGGGCCTGTGACTGGGAATTGAACCTTGACCTCCTGGTTCATGAGTCACCACTCAGCCAGCGAGCCAAATGTGCCGGGGGTGATGAGAACTTTTAGGTCTCCCCTCCGGTTTTGTTCTCCCGTATCCCATTGATGAACGTCCACTCCATTGCGGGCGGACATTTGGGCTGTTGGGAGCCGGGCTCTGGGCATGCGATCAGTCCCGTCCTCTGGATTCATCCCTAGGGACCAGGCAGCCTCGGGCCCCTTAGGGAGAGGCGAACCCCTTTGCCCCCTGGCGACAGGACAGCCCAGCCCATCTGAGTGCGGGCTCCCCGTCAAGGGCAGCACCAGGTGAATTGTTTTGCCATCTCCATGGAGACCTGAGAGCCCCCCCTCCCCCCAGCCCACTGTCCAGGCAGGCAGGGTTAGGAGGGCTTGTCTGGCCTGCAAGGCCGTCTGTAAAGCTCACAAACCAACCACAAGGCAAATCGAGTCCAGGCCCTCTGGGCAACAGTCCTTGTGGGTTTCAGGTGGGGACCCGCAGGCGCAGGCCCGGGGGGTGGGGGGTGTCTGCGGGCAGGCTTTAGGGGCCCTGGCGGACGGCTGGTCTGCCGCAGCGAACGTGCCTGACAAAGGGCCCTTAGAGGCGAGGTTTATGGCCCCAGCTCCCCAACTCGGGGAGGAGGCCGGGAGGGTGATTTACGGCGGGGCTCCTCCCTCCTGTGAACTTCAGGCAGCTGAGGGGCTCCAGGAGCAGCTGGGGTGACAGCTGACAGCCGGGGGTGATGAGCCGCCGGGGAACTGGGACGGATGGGCGCTCTGGAAGAACCCGGAGAAGCAGATTAGCACCCACCGCAAGGACAGGAGGGCTCCCCCACTGTGGTGGTGGTGGGCTCTTCTCCATCTCGCAGCCAAGGAGAGAAAGCGGGAGCTGAGGAGGTGTGACAGGCAGCGGGGGGCGGGGGGCCGAGGAGGAGATGGGGAGGTGGGCCCAGGAGGAGTGCCCGTTGGGCTGGGCCACCGTGGAGGCTGCTGGGAGCTTTCTGCGTGGCTGTGCGAACCGACCGGGAGTGCCTACAGGTCAAGAGGAGCCCGGATGAGTTCCAAGGTGACTTGATTTCTGTCTTAGCGTGGGTCCCCTGAGACCCAGAGGGTGTGGGGACAAGTGGTTCAGCGAGAAGAGGTCCCTCAGAGAGGGACAGAGAGAGAGAAACATCCATGATGAGAGAATCATGGATCGGCTGCCTCCTGCTCGCCCCCTACTGAGGATGGAGCTCACAACCCAGGCCTGTGCCCTTGACTAGAATCAAACCCGGGACCCTTCAGTCCATAGGCCGACACTCTATCCACTGAGCCAAACCAGCCAGGGCTAACCCTTCTCTCTTAAGTTTCCCAGGAAACAAGACTCCAGCATCCCAGACTGGCTCTTCTCAAGTAGACTAAACTCATGATAGAAAGTGAGTGAGTGAAGTGGTGCAAGGGGTGGACTGTAGTAGACACGGTTGTGTTCTACCCAGACCCCTCTTCAGGGCCAGCCTCCCAGCCCCCGGATGCTGATGGCTCCCAGCTGTGGGAACTGGCCCGCGCCACAGTTCCTTGTTCAAAGTGATGTTCCTTCCCAAGGGAAGCCTGCAGCCAGTGGCTGGGTGACAGTGACCTAGCTTGTGAAAGAAAAGTTACAACCTCAGCAGGCAGGACTGCTTGCATAATTTGTGGGGCTCAATGAAAAATGAAAAGGCAGAGCTCCTTGTTCAAAATACAGGAAAGCCCGGCTGGTGTGGCTCAGTGGTTGACCCATGAACCCGGAGGTCATAGTTTGATGCCTGGTCAGGGCACATGCCCAGGTGCGGGCTCGATCCCCAGTAAGGGCGGGGGGGCGGGGGGGGGTGGTGCAGGAGGCAGCATATCCATGATTCTCTCTTATCACTGATGTTTCTATCTCTCTCCATCTCCCTTCCTCTCTCTCTCAAAATCAATAAGAATATATTTTTAAAAGCACTAGCCAGTTTGGCTCAGTGGACTGAAGGGTCCTGGGTTTGATTCTAGTCAAGGACACACACCCAGGTTGTAGGCTCAATCCCTGGTCGGGGGCAGGAAATAGCCAATCAATGATTCTCTCTCATCATTGATGTTTCTATGTCTCTCTCTCTCCCTTCCTCTCTGAAATCAAGAAAAATATGTTTTAAAAAAGGGGCTATCCTTTATATATATTAAAACAACAAAATTTTTCTCTAGGTATTTACCTAGATGTAGAATTGTTTTTTTTAAAAAAAAAAAGAAAGAATATATTTTAAAAGGCAGGGGGAAATGCTGTTAAAGTTACTAAAGTATAAAGCTTTTTCCTTGAAAAATGTTTTACCGCTTATAAAACACAGTAGGAGTAACGGTGATATTTACAAATAGGGAAACAATTACCTTTGGTATTCTCATTTTATGAAATCCAACAAATAATACTTTATTAACGCGATCTCTTGATTGATCATCGTTTTCTGGCTCATTTACCTACAGATTCATTTATTAGGTCATCAAAGTTTATCCTTTTAGCAATTTCATTTTCAATCAATATAAATGGAGGGCGACATCAGTCACCCTGGCAAATGCAGCTTTGTTAATGTTGAGTTTGGAAGAGGCTCTTCCTGCTGACGTGCCGCCGCCGGAGCCGGTCAGAGCGCTTTTACAGGCCATGACCACGTGGTCATCAATTTCTGACAGCTTCTTTACGGCACGTGGAAACGTAAAACTTTCAGTGTCTCTGGAACTGATGATGCTCACGAAACAATATTTTTAAAAAATTTAACTGTAAATATCAGTTTCATGTAAGTCTGAATTTAATTTTCAATATAAATTTATACAATGGCATTTAAATATTTTCTCTGACATTTCCTGTAACTTGTGGAGGTCACGGGAGAAATGGAAAGTGGCTCCATGATTTATATGTAATCAAAATGCCCATTTCTGCATTCTATTGCTGGCTCTTCAATCAGCAGGAAAAATCAATTTAAGAAATTGTCTTCGTTGTTAATAATTGGTTCATCTGAAGCGTCCGATGAAAATAGTGTTCTTTTCACTTGAATCTGACGAGCTTTAAATTTAATTTCTAGTTCTGAGCGATGTTGCTGTGGTCGTCAAAACCCAAGACCCTTCACTGGGAAAAGCTCGGCCAGCTCGCGTCTGGGCTCCAGGGGCTCAGGTTGGAGAGTTAAACATTGTGCAGCCTGGCCAGTGTGGCTCAGTGGTTGAGCATCACCAGGAGGTCAGAGTTCAATTCCCAGTCAGGGCACAGGCCCAGGTTGCGGGCTTGATCCCCAGTGTGGGGCGTGCAGGAGGCAGCCGACCCATGACTCTCTCTCATCATGGATGTTTCTCTCTCTCTCCATCTCCCTTCCTCTCTCTGAAATCAACAAAGATATATTAAAGCCTTAGCCAGTGTGGCTCAGTGGATAGAGCGTCGGCCTGCAGTCCGAAGGGTCCCAGGTTCGATTCTGGTCAAGGACATGGACCTCAGGTGCAGGCTCCTCCCTGGCCCCGGTCCTGGTTGGGGCGCCTGCAGGAGGAACCAATGGATGTGTCTCTCTCACATCGATGTTTCTCTCCGTCTTCCCCTCTCTCTTGCACGCTCCCTAAGAATCAATGGGTGGGCCCTAGCTGGTGTGGCTCAGTGGATAGAGCGTCGGCCTGCGGACTGAAGGGTCCCGGGTTCGATTCCGGTCAAGGGCATGTACCTTGGTTGCGGGCACATCCCCAGTAGGGGGTGTGCAGGAGGCAGCTGGTCGATGTTTCTCTCTCATCGATGTTTGTAGCTCGCTATCCCTCTCCCTTCCTCTCTGTGGAAAATCAATAAAAAAATACATTTAAAAAAAAAAGGATGCCGCAGGGTGGGGTCCAGGCATGGATGGGCAAGTTGGTCTCCTCCGCCCGGCTGCTGCTTCTGCCATCGGCAGCGCCAGTCTGGCTGGGGGCTCTGGCGCCCTGCCTGCCGCAGGTGTGGGGGTGCGCCTGCCCGGGGCCCCAGGGAGCCGCTTGGGCTGCGCTGTCTGCGGAGCCCGAGTTGCCACCCAAGGTGTCCGTGCTGTCACACGCATGCGCCGATGTCCCGCCAGAGGCCACTTAGGAAACACAGGTTCCAGATCAAATGCTGAAGACTTTCCAGAAGGAGACAGAGGGCAGGAAAGCCGGATGGGCCCTTCCGAGAGCCAGCCGGGCGCTGCGGGTCTGAGTTCTCCTCAAAGCAGAGGGGCCCCAGGCAAGGGTGTGGGTGCGGCTTGTTGGCTGGGGTGGGGAGGCGAGAAAGGGAAGCGGAGACGGCCAGCTCAGGCTGTGGATGGGTGGGTGACCCGTGGACACTTGGGGTGCGATGCTGCCCGGGGGCCTCAGAGGGACTACATAGAAGACACTGGCATCACCCTTCTACCCACAGGCCCGGAAGTTGGGGTGTCTATCTTTCTTTAAAAAATATATAAATATATATAGATATAGATATAGATATATAGATATATAGATATTTTAAATCTATCAACAAATATATGTATATATGTATTGTATATATATATGTGCATATACATATATTGATTTCAGAGAGGAAGGGAGAGGGAGAGAGAGAAACATCCATGATGAGAATCATGGATCGGCTGCCTCCTGCACGACCCACACTGGGGATGGAGCCCACAACCTGGGAATCAAACCATGACCTCCTGGTTCCTAGGTGGAGGCTCAACCACTGAGCCACGCAAGCGGGGTACTTATCTTTCAACTCCCACTCCTCACTGGTTGAGGGTAACTCCTGAAGCATTAACACCCAGCCTGCCCTCCACTCCTCAACCCGCCCACGCGTGCCCCTTGGGGGGCGGGTACCTGCTGGTAGAGAGACCACAGGAAGCCACAGACCATTTGCAAATGACCTCCTGGGTGGAGCTGGGTGCAGCTATACCAGCCCCATACCTTTCCTCTCCCGTCTCCCACCCCTGCCCCTCCACACACACCTCACACACACTCACACTCACACACACAAATGCACAACACTCACACTCACACACACTCACACACAGTCACACTCACACACACTCACACAAACACACACACTCACACACACGCACACACTCACACACTCACATACACACATACACACACTCACATACACACACACTCACACACACTCTCACACACACTCACACAAATGCACAACACTCTCACACACTCACACACACACACTCACACACACTCACACTCACACTCACACACACACACACACACTCACACAGACACACTCACAAACACTTGTACACACTCACGCTTACACAGTCACACAGTCATAGTCACACACTTACACACACACTCATACACACACTCTCACATACACACATTCACAAGCTCACACACACACTCGTGCGCATACACACATACACTCATGTGCACACACGCACTCACACACACATTCTCACACGCACACTCACACAGACACACACACGCACACACACACAAACACTTGCACACACTCACACACACACACACTCGTACACACTCACGCTCACAGTCACACACACACACGCACACACACACACACACACTCACATACACACACACTCTCACACACACACAAATGCACAACACACACACAGTCACACTCACACACACAAACACACATACACTCACACACACACACTCACACACTCACATACACACATACACAAATACACACACTCACACACAGACACACTCACACAAGCACACACACACAAACACACACACTCACAAACACTCGCACACACACTCACACACACTTGTACACACGCTTACAGTCACACAGTCACACACACACACATTCATACACACACATACACACAGTCACAAGCTCACACACACTCGCGCGCACACACACGTACACTCATGTGCACACACACACTCACACACACATTCACTCACACACACTCACACAGACACACACACACACTCACAAACACTCGCACACACTCACACTCACACTCACAAACACTCGTACACACGCTTACACAGTCACACAGTCACACGCTCATACACACACTCTCACATACACACATTCACAAGCTCACACACACACGCACACTCATGTGCACACATGCACTCACACACACATTCTCACACACACGCTCACACACACACACACACTCATACACACACTCACATACACACACTTGCACACACTCGCACACACACACACGCTCACACACACACTCACACGCGCGCACACACACACGCTCACTCACACACACACGCTCACACTCACACTCACACGCTCATACACACACACGCTCACACACACACGCTCACACACTCATACACACACACTCACACACACACGCTCACACACTCATACACACACACTCACACACACACGCTCACACACACACACACACAAACACTCACACACACACACTCACACTCACACGCTCATACACACACACACACACACACACACACACTCACACACACACTCCCTCGAACTGCGGGCCGTGCATCCCTCCCGCTGCGGTAATTAGCGCTTACCCCCCCCCCCCCGCATTAGCATGGCAAGTGCACCCACCCCTTCATCCCTTATCTATTCTGGCGCAAAGGCACTCAGCGGCACATTCCGCGCCTCCATCCATCTCCTACCTGTTCGTCTGTGTGTTTGCGGGCGCCTGTCACCGGGATCGGGGCGCTCCGACAGCCCCATTAGATCAGATTCTTCCCCGGGAGCCGGCCTCCTGCCCGCAGAGGGCGCCGGGCGCGGTCCGCGGGGTGGGGACACCGGCCACCCGGGCCTCCTGGCTCCATCTCCGGGGAAGCTCCTGGCCGGAGCCGCCTCTCAGGGGGGGGGGGGGGGGGGGGCGGTCTGGAGGCTCACGTGGAGGATCCCCAGAGGGTGGGAGTCCATATGTTGGGCATTTAACATTTGAAATGATTCCAATTCCATGGCGCTCCAAATACCAGATTGGGCCCATTTTTCCCACACGCGGCTTCACGCTCCGAGCACTTTCCACAGGAGATTGTGGATAGTAACCCCTTTCTCACCCTGGGGTTCCCCAGGGAGCCCCGCTCCAGCGGCTCCTTGTGCCCAGGCCTGTGTGGCTGCTGGGCAGGGCATGGAGGCCTCTGGCCCGCCCCCCCCCTCCCTCCAGCCTCTCCGGCCCTCAGGCTCCCTCTGAGTGCAGGGCCTTGTAACCCAAGCAACAGGCAGGGAGTCGGTGGTCACTGTCACACACACCCCCCCCCCCCCCCCACTGATGAGGCAAACACAGAACCCGGGGAAGCAGCTATGGTTGTAAGAAATACTGATCATGCTCTGTTGACCATGATTGCGTTGTGCTGATGAGAGAAGGCGCATGCTCACCTGGCTGGGAGTGGCACGTGGGCCCTGGGAGCTCCCCTGGACACGCGGCCCAGCCCCCCATCCGGGAGCCGCCTCTGGTCCCGGGAACATTAGCACCCTGGTTGCAGAAGCCAGGGGAATGGGGGGCCGTATGGCTTACAATGCACCCCCCCCCATGCTTATGGTCAGAGGGTTTTGAGGAGGGACAGGGATTGGGGGGCGGGGGCGGGTGAGCTTCGATTGCTGGACCTCGGGACCTGGCCATGGCGAAGGCCTTCGGCACCGGGCACCCGGGAAACAGACACTTTGCGCGGCGTTCAAGTTCCCACCAGGTCCCGGGGAGGGGGACGGGGGGGGGGGCACGCATGTGCAGTGCTGTCTCCGTCAAAGGACTCACCGAATGGGTTCCTCACTTTAAGGGGCAGAAGCAGCTTCAGCTGCTCGGTGTGATTCGTGTCTGTGTCACCTGGCCTTGCCCCGCCGACAACAGTGGCAGCCGGGACCTCTCCTGGCCTCCGTGGGCTGTCCTGACCAAACACCATGTCAACCCAGGACTTTCGGGGTCCCCGCTGTGGCATTTCCTGGGGGGGCTCATGCAGGCCCAGGTAGGAGAATGGAAATGCCGTCCGTCTGGGAGAGGAAGAGCGGGTAGAAAGCCTTGCCTTTTAAAAAAATATATATATTTTATTGATTTTTTACAGAAAGGAAGGGAGAGGGATAGAGCGCTAGAAACATCGATGAGAGAGAAACATCGACCGGAATCGAACCTGGGACCCTTCAGTCCGCAGGCCAACGCTCTATCCACTGAGCCACACCGGCCAGGGCAGAAACCCTTGCCTTTTAAATGACATTTGATGACATGCTAATGCTGACACGCTGATGTTGGGGCGTCACAATCCTTTTCCTCTCACCCTTCTGAGTTCTCTGGCTGGGCTAATCACGGCGACGGGCGGCGGCAGGGGGATGAAGCTGAACAGCATGTGTACCTCCCGTGTACACGGGAGAGACTCGGGAACACCGGGCGACTTGCCAAAATGATGGAAGTCATCGCCCTAAATACCACTTTCAGCTGAAGACAGGAGGCGCGGGGGTGGGGCGGCAGGTGCCGGAGACCAGTAAACAGGGTGAGACTGCTCTGCAGAGATTTGATAAACATTCATTCTCTTAGAGTTCGTGTGTGTGTGTGTGTGTATGTGTGTGTGTGTGTGTGTATATGTGTATGTGTGTGTGTGTGTGTGTGTATGTGTGTATGTGTGTGTATGTGTGTGTATGTGTGTGTATGTGTGTGTATGTGTGTGTTAGTCCTCACTGGAGGGTATTTCTCCATTGATTTTTAGAGAGAGTGGAGAGGGAGAGACAGAGAGAAACATCAATGTGAGAGACACCTCGATTGGCTGCCTCTGCACAGGGAGCCAGCCTGCAACCCAGGTACATGTCCTTGACCAGAATCGAACCCGGGACCCTTCAGTCCGCAGGCTGAGGCTCTGTCCTCTGAGCCACACCGGGGAGGGCTGGTGTGCAGTTCTGAGTCCAAGCCTTGTCCGCTGACGGTGAGGGCAGGCCTGGCCCAGGGCGGGAGCCAGCCTGGCAGATGGAAGGAAATCTCCATGCGCCCTGACGGAACCGAACCCAGGACTTCTAGGTTCATGGACAAGGCTTAACCCCTGGGCCACGCCGGCCAGACTGTTGAGTGTTGTTGACCCAAGGCCAGGCTGGTGTCGTATTGGACTTTGTATTCCAACAGATGGAGCACAGTGACTGCTTAATGGGAGCTGCTCGAGCAATCAGCGGCGTGGACTTGACCGTTGGCCCTGCCCGCCTCCTGTGGCGCACACGGCCTGACTCTCCTCACCTGACAGCCGAGGAAACGGATGCTCCCAGAGGGCAGTCCCTGGTCCGAGGGCCATAGCCGTGAATGTGGCTGCTCCCGTGGGAAATTGAGGCTGGATCCCCTTGGGGACCCTCTTAGGGACTGTTTTGAATACGTTTCAGAATCACCCCACCGAAGGCTGCAATGAAGTACCACGAACTGGGCGGCTTACCACCCCTGGACGTATTGCGTCCCGAGCCTGGAGGCCCGACACCCCGGTGTCTGCAGGGCGGTTTCCTCCTGGAGACGAGGAGGCAGAGCGCGCTCCGCGCCTTCCCCCGCTCCTGGCGCCTGTTGGCCATCCTTGCTGCTTTGGCTTGTAGACACATCATTCCGATCGTGGCCTCTGTCTTCATATCAACTCTGTGTGTGTTCTCCTTTCTTCTTCTTTTTTTAAAATATATTTTTATTGATCTCAGAGAGGAAGGGAGAGGGGGAGAGAGACAGAAACATCCATGATGAGAGAGAATCACTGATCGGCTGCCTCCTGCACGCCCCATACTGGGGATCGAGCCCACATCCTGGGCCTGTGCCCTGACCGAGAATCAAACCTCGACCTCCTGGTTCATAGGTCGACACTCAACCACTGAGCCACACCGGCCAGGCAAGGACACTTGTCATTGCATTCAGGGTCCACTTGGTTAATCCAGGAGGACCTCACCCCGAGAGTGTTAACTTGACCCTGGCTGGAAAGACCATTGTTCCAAATACCGTCCCATTCATAGGTTCTGGGTGGACACAGCTTTTTGGGGTCCCCATGCAACCCACGACAGATGTGAAGCTGAAGTGCTTCTCCGCAGACTCTCGTCCCTCATTGGCTGGGGTGGCCCTGGTGCTGTCAAAGCCTAGCACTGCCCGGCCGGTGTGGCTCAGTGGTTGAGCATCGACCTAGGAACCAGGAGGTCACGGTTAGATCCCGGTCAGGGCACATGCCCAGGTTGCGGGCTGGATCCCCAGCGTGGGGCGTGCAGGAGGCAGCCGATCCAGGATTCTCTCTCTCATCATAGATGTCCTCTCTCTCCCTCTCCCTTCCTCTCTGAAGTCAATAAAAAGTATATATTTAAAAAGCCTAGCAGAAGCCAGGGGAGCAGAGGCAGTGGCTCTGTGGCAGGCCCAGCCCACCGGCTGCAGGTGAACCCCAGGTGGGTCCAGGGGGCGCGGCGGGAGGCGGGAGGCAGTTGCGGTTGTGTAGAATCCTCCTTGGAGAGATGGATGACAGAGAGCGCGCCTGTGTCCCAGGCCTCCCCCCTCCTCCCCCTCGCCTCCGGTGCCCTGGCCTTGCCTCAGCCTCTGGAAGAGATGAATCAGCAGGAACGCCTCCCGTCTGCCAGAAAGATCAGGCCGCGGGGTTCACGTCCCTCCCACACAGGCAGCCCTGGGCTCGGCTGGCAGCGCGGCCCCCGCCCGGAGCAGGCCAGGCGGAAAGGGGGCGGGGTGGGCAGAGGGGGGAGAAGTAATTAGTTTGATGAATCCTCTTTTTAAGTCGTTCTCTACATGGGCCTCTCGCGGCGTTATAGGCTCAGTGATGCATTCCCTGAGTTTTATGAATCCTTAAACACGGGCCATTTTTCAAAAGAGAGAGGTGAGAGCAGTCAGCCGGCGGCACCGGCCCGGGTGTCCCCGTGTGGCAAGGACGCCTGGCGAGGCCCCCGGCCCGGCTGTGCAGAGGGAGGCCGGGCTGGGCTCCCCCCGATGCCCGCTTCGCTGCCCGAGGTGCTGCGTGTTCAATGCCCATCCAGGCACTCGACAAGCCTTTAAAAAAAACACTAACATTGTTATTGATTCCAGAGAGGAAGGGAGAGAGAGAGAAACATCCATGATGAGAGAGAATCATGGATCGGCTGCCTCCTGCACGCCCCACACGGGATGGAGCCCGCAACCCGGGCCTGTGCCCTGACCGGGAATCGAACCCTGACCTCCTGGGTCATAGGTCCACACTCAACCACTGGGCCATGCATCCGGGCTGGGCACGCCTTTGGGCCGTGGCCGCCTGGCGCTCGGATCTGGGGCTGGGGGGTGTGGCCGGCCTCCCCTGTAGAAGCCCACGGCTTGCGCCCAGGCGTGGCCCCAGGAAGACTGTTCTCTGTGGACCCTATCCACCAGGCTGGGTGGTGACACCAGGGGCCAGCCCGCCAGCTGTGGGGGTGACGGCGGCCTGTGGTCCCTTTGCTCACCCGACAGCCAAGCCTCAGAAGCGGCAGAAGCAGCTCTGGGGGGTTGGAGGGCGGGAGGTGGGAGAAGGGAGGGCAGAGGCCTTCACGCCACTAGGCCGCCCCTTACACCTTTCCTGTGTGGGGGCGAACGTGTGCTTGTGTGTGTGTGAGCATGTGCTGCGTATGTGTGAATGTGGGGGATTTGTGCGTTGTGTGCAGACATATTTGTGTATGTACATATATGTTTGCATGTGTCTGTGTTTGTATATACCCAGTTCTGCCTCCTATGAGGTCATGCCACTTTCTCTGCCTATGCACAAGGGGAGGGCTGGGGGGGCAATGGAATGGTCCTTCTTAGGTATGTTTTTACTAGAGGCCTGGTGCACGGATTCATGCACCGGTGGGGTCCCTCGGCCTGGCCTGTGCCCTCTCACAATCCAGGACCCCCCAGGGGATGTCGGAGATCCGGTTTTGGCCCGATCCCCGCAGGTCAGGCCAAGGGACCCTACGCACTGGGCCTCTAGTGTGCATATAAGATCTTTGGTTAATCTCTTTTCCCCCTTCCCTCTCCCCGCTTCCCTCTGAGACTCACCAGTCTGTTCCATGTTTCCATGCCTGTGTTTTCTGCTCCTGCATTGAGCGTCTGCCCCCTGGTGATCAGTGAGTGTCATAGCTACTGGCCAGTTGGCTGGTCGGCTGGTTGGCTGGTTGGCCAGTTGCTTAAGCTTTTATATATATACTAGTAGCCCATTTGCAAGAAAATCCTGCAAGCGGCTGTTGCGGCCACGTGCGCTGCTGCTGCCACCGCCTTTATGGCCACCGCGCCTGCACCCGCTCGCCACTGCCGCCCGCCCAGCTCCGCCCCATTCCACCCCACCCCACCCCGCTCCGCCCCATTCCACCCCGCCCCGCCCGGGCTTTCCCTCTGGCAGCCACCTTGCTTTCTGCTTTTCCTCCCTCTTCCTTCTAAGCTGTCTTCAGTCTTCACTCCTCCCTCTCTCAGCGTATGCAAATTAACCGCCATCTTTGTTGGGGGTAATTTGCATACTCGTCCTGATTGGCTGGTGGGTGTGGCTTTGGCTGGTGGGCGTGGCTTGGGCATAGTGAAGGTGCGGTCAATTTGCATATTTGTCTATTATTAGATAGGATATACTAGAGGCCCGGTGCATGAAAATTCATGCACTGGAGGGGGGGGTCCCTCAGCCTGGCCTGCCCCCTCTCACAGTCTGGGAGCCCTCTGGGGTGGGAAGTGATCCGGCGATCAGGGGAAGGCAATGCCCCATCACACCTCTGCTGCTGCCACTGCCAGCAGCGCAAGCCTTGGCCAGCCCTGGTTACCTGAGCCTCGGGCGGCCCTGAGCGGCTGGGCAGCCACCATCTGAGGCTTGCCTGCACCTTGGGCCGGCCCTGGGCAGCTGGGTGGCTGAGGGCAGGTTGGGCTGCACCATGCGCCTGCCGCCACCCCCCCGCCCCCCCAGCTGGGCTGAAAGGACTGGGGGACTCCAGAGAGGCTGAGAGGACTGGGCACCGCCATCTTGTGGCTGTGGGTGCCGCCATCTTTGTGATGGTGTGATGGTCAATTTGCATATTCCCTCTTTATTAGATAGGGTTGCTTTCAGAGAGAGGAAGGAGAGGGAGAGAGAGAGAGAGAAACATCAATGTTGAGAGAGAATCATTGATCAGCTGCCTCCTGCACGCCCCACATGGGATCAAGCCCACAACATGTGCCCTGTCAGGAATTGAACCGTGACTTCCTGGTTCATAGATCAATGCCCAACCACTGAGCCACACTGGCCAGGCTCTCCTGCCCTTCTGCAAAGAGCATGTCCCCTGCGGGCCACAGCCCAGGGTGAGGTCGGCAGCCCTGCCCGGGAAGCTGGGGCTGGCGGGGGATGCGCGGATCCCTGTGCTCTCTCCTCCCAGCCCCGGCTAATCACAGCCCCGCGTGTTTTGACTGCAATCTCTCCCTGCCTCTTGGGATTGATGTGAAGATTAATGCCTGTTTAGCAAATTACAGCTTCCCCGGCACCTCCCGCTCCTGGGAGTGGTGCCTTGGAAACGGAAAATAAAAACAAACCTCACAGCTCCATGTCGGGGCTTGGCCACAGCAGTGATGGCCGGGCCCCAGTCTGCAGCCGGGGCAGCTTAGCAAAGCGAGGTGAGGCCCGGGCCTGCCAAGGAGACGGCGGAGGGACGCCAGGCCCACCCTCTACAGGCCCGACGGGGAGCGCGGGGAGGCTGTCCGCACACGGAGCGGCCTGTTTCTGCCGTTCTCCGGGGCAGGGGCCTGAGCCCATCCCTTTAAAAAAATGCTTTTATTGATTTTATGAGAGAGAGGAGGGGAGAGAGAGAGAGAAACATCCATGATGGGAGAGAGTCATGGACCGGCTGCCTCCTGCACGCCCCACACTGGGGATCGAGCCCACAACCTGGGCCTGTGCCTCGATCAGGAGTCGAACCCTGACCTCCTGGTTCCTAGGTCGACGCTCAGCCACTGGGCCAAACTGGCTGGCCCATCCCTTTCCTCCCCGCTGGCCCTGAGACGGAAGCATCTTGGGTTGGATTCCTGGTGAAGGCCACGTTCAGTCCCTGGCCCTGGCTGGGGTGTGAGGGGGAGGCAACTGCCCGAGGTGTCTCTCTCACCTCGATGTTTCTCTCTCTCCCCCTCCCGTCCGCTCTCTAAAAATCAATGGAAAAAGTATCCTTACTCCTCGGGGGGGGGGGGGAGGCTTAAAGAACAAGAGAGAAGACAATGACCTCTCCTCCCTGCCAGGCCCCCGCCCTGCTCGCTGCGTTGCCTCCACATGAGCCGGTCCCCCGGGGATGGAGGCTGCAGCCCGGGCATGTGCCCTTGACCAGAATCGAACCCGGGACCCTTCAGTCGACAGGCCGATGCTCTGTCCTCGGAGCCACACTGGCTGGGGCAGTGGTTTGTTTCTTAGGGATCAGCTTGTTCTATTTGGGAGTCCAGAGACCACACCGCTTCGCTCTCCTCCGCAGCGTCCCAGGCCCAGGATCCAGGCAGGGTCCACTGCACAGCTCTCTGCTCCTCCAGGCAGAGCGAGGCCCCTCGGTGGCACTGCGCTGGCAGAAGGTTCTGGAGGCTTCCCCGCATGTCTAGAACTTCGGCAGGGATGCCAGAGGCCGGGTTCAGAGCGGCCTGTCCAGCGTGGAGTCCCAGAGCCGCCGGACAGCCCACGTGATGACCCGGGCCCTAAAGGGGTGAGTGTCCCGGGAGCCCGCAGAAAGCCGCATGGCCTTTGATGACCAGGTTCAAGGGGGGAGGCCCTCACCCCCACCTCATTGGAAGGGGCGTCCCACAGGGAAAGGCATGCTTTAAAGCGTCCCCACGGCCCGGCTGGCCAAGTTGGCCCGCAGCCCTCCAGGCCCCCACCCCTTCTTTCATCCCCCCGGTCCCCTGCCCGCAGCCAGTGCCCAGCCCTTCTCTCTGGAATGGTCTGGAACATTCATTCATCCTCACTGGCAGGGTCCCCACGTGTCACTCCCCCGAGGGGCATTTGCACTTGGAAACTGTGGCCTGGGGACGGCGTGGCCTAACCAAAGGAATGCGTGGCTGATGGTGGAATCTCCGGCATCCGCCACGGGCCGGAGGGGGGATGTTTTCCGGCCAAGGGACTTTCCTGCTGCAACCAGCTGGCTGCGCAGCCTCCCTGCGCCCATAAACCCCGAACTGTGGCCACGGGGCTCTGGAAGCAGCCATCGGCCAGCAGGCGGCACAGGGGCCGGGGTGCCCCAGCGCGGGGCCAGCTCCCAGCCGCGCAGTCGGGGCTGGATAGGGTGAGAATTCCGTTTGTTTGGGAGTTAAGATATTTATGCAGCGCTGGCTCCCTCCGAGCAGTCTCTCTCCTTGGCCTCATTATTGGATTTCTCAGCACTAACACTGCAGCTGGGAACAAAGAACACGTGGGAACGGCTTAGGGACTCACGACCTGATAGAGAACAGCGCTCACTTCAAGCAGGGAGACCCCCCAAGTCCATCTCACACACGCCGTCTCATGAGGACGTGTGTGTCTTATTGGTTTGTTTTTTTACATATGTTTTTATTGATGTCAGAGAGGAAGGGAGAGGGAGAGAGAGAGAGAAACATCCATGATGAGAGAGAATCATGGATCGGCTGCCTCCCGCACGCCCCACACTGGGGATCAAGTCCACAACCCGGGCCTGTGCCCTGAGCGGGAATCGAACCCTGACCTCCTGGTTCCTAGGTTGACGCTCAACCCCTGAGCCACACTGGCCGGGCTCTTATTGTTTAGCCTGATGTCAGGATAAGGTGGGTGTGGCCAGTATATTTCAGCTTTTTAGAGAAAGTTCAGAAATTTCTGCACAGAGTCCTGTTAATGTCCCCCCCCCCCCCCCCCCCCCCGCTTTTTAAACCAAAGCTCGTTGTGTTTAGTTTCAGGAGGAGAGATGAAGAGACATATGGGAAGCTCTGAAAGGAGGCCCCAACAGCATTATGGGTAACTTTAAGTGAGCACTTACTATATGCAGGCAGGGTTCCGAGTGTTTTCCATGCATTGACCTCATAGAACTGTCTCGACAGCCCTGGAGGTGCCAGCATCCTCTGGAGCTGACAAACGAGGCTCCGGGGCCTGGAGGGTTGAAGCAAACAGCCCAGAGGCACAGAGCGGGGGGGTGGGGGTGGGGGGGGGGAACAGCGAGGAGATCTGAACCCAGGCCGCCTGTTTCCGGCGCCTGTTAATCCACTCGGACACATATTGATTTGGGTCCTCACACTCTGGCCGATACTCTGGGATCAATCCAAATCCAATCTAGAAAGCAGCTCATCTCCAATAGGTGAGAGGCCCGGCGCCCGCTGGCAAGGGGGGGCAGGGGGGTGGGGGGGAACAGAAAGCTGGCGGGTGCATGTGGCGAGGCCAGGCCAGCCCTGCTTGGAAGGATGAGGGATTGAGGTTGTTTTGAAAACAAGACTCAAGTCTCTTGTAGCAAAATTCAGGACAGGTGTTTGCCCGGCGACACAGCCTCTATGTCTGGTCTGGAAATCGGGTCTCGTCCCAGCTCTCACTTCTCTGTCTCTGTCTGTCTGTCTGTCTGTCTATCTCTCTCTCTCTCTTTCTCTCCCTCTCTCCCCCTGAGTTTCTGTTTCTTCATCTAGAAACTTGCACTATTTGATCTCCAAGGCCCCGCCTGAAATTATACGATTCTAAGATGCATCACAAAGGTGAGCCAACACAAACTCTCCCCCAGGCCAGTTCAGGCTGGGGAGCCCAGCGCAGAGGGAAGAAGGGGACCCAGCCTCGGGAGCTGTGCCCCTGAAGTGCCTCTGCGCCGGGGATTCCAGTGGAAATCCCTCTAACGGGGACAAAGCTCTCCTTGCATAATGACTTGCATCCAGAAAGATGGAAATGCAGACCCTCCCGGGATGCAGAATTAGTTCAGACTAAGGGGTAAATAACTAACATGGCTTTCTTCCAAAGAGTAGATTTTCTTTCTTTAAAAAAAAAAAAAGGTTTTTTTTTATTGATTTCAGAGAGGAACAGAGAAAGAGAGAGAGAGACATCCATGAGGAGAGAGAATCACAGATCAGCTGCCTTCCGCACACCCCTTACTGGGGATGGAGCCCGCAACCCGAGCCTGTGCCCTGACCGGGAATCGAACCAGGGACCCTTCAGTCCACAGGCTGATGCTGTACCCACTGAGCTAAAGCGGCCAGGGCCAAAGAGTAGATTTTCTTAGGATGGGAGCCTGGGATCCTGAAGACAGAGAAGAAAGAGCACCCCGAAGGTCAGGGGCGACAAAAGAGTCCGGTAAGGTGATTGGTCACAGTCCAGTGTGGCTGCCCCCCCTGCCCCCCTGCCCCTTGGCCCTCTGCCCCCTCTCACTGCCCCCCACCTCCTCTCACTGCCCCCCCGCCCCCTATCATAGCCCCCCCCCCGTGCCCCCTCTCACTTCACCCCTGCCCCCTCCCCCCTCTCATTGCCCCCCTGCCCCCTCTCCCTGCCCCCTCCCCCTCTCATTGCCCCCCCTGCCCCCTCTCCCTGCCCCCTGCCCCCTCTCATTGCCCCCCTGCCCCCTCTCACTGCCCCCCCTGCCCCCTCTCCCTGCCCCCTCTCATTGCCCCCCTGCCCCCTCTCACTGCCCCCCCTGCCCCCTCTCCCTGCCCCCTGCCCCCGCTGACATGGAGCCGGAGCCGCACTGGAGAGATGGCTGGTTCCAGGACCAGAGGGGAGAGAGCAATGAAGCCGAGGCGCTGGGGAGGCGCCCGCGTGCAGGTGACAGGCCAGGAAGGGGACCTTGCTCCCCGCGGGGCTGGGGCGGGAGGCGGGCCGCTGGCCTGGAGCCGCAGCCAGGGCACCTTCAGGAGCGGGATTGCTGAGCTGGCCTGTCGCCTCCCTCACCTTGTGGGGGGCAGCAGCAGCGTTCCGGGCTGTCCCCGTGTGAAATGCTCCCCATGATTTACTAAAGCGGAGGGACTTGCGTTTCTCAGCATGACGTCCAGGGCAGCCGGTGATGAATGGCAGCCACCTGAGAGCGCTGAGCCTCCGGAGGGAGGGAAGGGGGAGGGGGAGGGAGGGAAGGGGGGGGGGGAGGGAGGGGCCAGGCTGAGGGCCACCAGGGGACACAGGAGAGGTGGAGGAGGGACAGCACCCTGTGCGCTTGTCCCAACCCAGACAGGGGACCCGTAGCACTGGGGGACACCCGGGGACCAGACCACACTTTCTTCTTCTTCTTCTTTTAATATATTTTTATTGATTTCTGAGAGGGAGAGGGAGAGAGAGAGGAACATCCATGATGAGAGAGAATCATGGAACAGCTGCCTCCTGCACACCCCCTACTGGGGATGGAGTCCACAACCTGGGCCTGTGCCCTGACTGGGAGTCGAACCCGGGACTCTTCACTCCACAGGCCGATGCTCTACCCACTGAGCCACACCAGCCAGGGCGACCACATTTCCACCTTGGGCAGGTCATGGAGCTGCTTGCTGGGGTCCTCACTGCACAGGCAGGTGAGCGCTGGCCACTGTGACCCCCGCTGCTCACGGTCCCTCCTGGGGGGGGGGTCCTAAGGATGGGGTGCTCCCTCCACCTGCCTCAGCCCCCACCCTGCCCGGGGCCACTATGCTTTGCCTTTGGTGCCTCTGAACTCACTCCGAAAGCCTGGCTCTGCTGTGGAGGGCGCCCCGCAGGTCAGGCTTCCTGCAGGCCCCGGGGCGGGGGGGGGGGGGAGGGGGGCGGGCTCCGCCGGGAAAGCCAGCGCCACACCAGGTGCGCAGGCGTGCTGAGCAGTGACCATCACCTGGCCGGGTGGCTCCGTGGAGAGGTCCCAGGTTCGATTCCCGGTCAGGGCACAGGCCTGGGTTGTGGGCTCCATCCCCAGTGGGGGGCGTGCAGGAGGCAGCCGACCCATGATTCTCTCATCATCAATGTTTCTCTCTCTCTCTCCCTCCCTGCCTCTCTGAAATCAATAAGAATAAAAATACATTTAAAATAAATAATAAGTAACATCGACACAGGCGCCACCGCGAGCTTACCCTGGCAGAGTCCCACGTGTCCTCCTGATCCCCACGCAAAGCACAGGCGCTACAGCCCTCGGCTTGCGGGCCCCCCAGAAGCGGCCTGGTCTCCCCCTGGTGTCCGCGGGGCGGAGCCACCCTCCCGGCCCAGGGGTGCCTGCAGGCCACGCAGGGCCTCCCCGCAAGGCGCCCGGCAGCACAGGGTGAGAGCCGCAGACCTCCCCCTCCTGTTTCCGAAGACAACAGCTCAAGTTCACGGTATCAACAGTAACCACGGCCCTTCACTTCCGCTGACCCCCTCTCTCCACACATGGAAACACACATGCACAATGAAATACACGCACACAGAAACACACACAGACACAGAAACACACACACATATAGAAACACACACATATAGAAACACACACATAGAAACACACACACAGAAACACACACATAGAAACACACACAGAAACACACACATATAGAAACACACACATATAGAAACACACAGAAACACACACACATAGAAACACACACACAAACACACACATAGAAACACACACATATAGAAACACACACGCATAAACACACAGAAACACACACACATAGAAACACAAACACACACACATAGAAACACACACATATAGAAACACACAGAGAGAAACACACAGAAACACACACATAGAAACACACACACAGAAACACACACACAGAAACACACACAGAAACATACACACACAGAAACACACACACAACACACATGAAATCAGAGACGCCCACTGACTATAACCGTCCACCATCACCCCCGACCTTCAGCAAAAGGCTGCTACCCCCCATCGGCAATGGGCCACACAATCATTTTTATTAAATAAACTCGGATTCAGTGCTGACCGTGTGCCTGGCAATGTTAGAACCCCCTCCCAAATACTGACCCTCACGACAACCAGAGGAGGAAACTGAGGCACAGAGCTGCGCGCTGGTAGCGCTGGGATTCCAGCTAGGCCGAGGGCGCCAGAGGAGAAGCGTGAAGGATGGGCAGCAGGTGTTGAGGGGAGGGCGTCCCCGGGAGCTGAGAAGGGAGGGGATTTGCAGCGACCTGGAGACCCGGACACATCTGTCAGGCACAGAGGCCTCCCGGATATGAAGGCGGAGAGCGCAGGGCTTTCTGTTCCTGGGTCTGGCGTAGAGTAAGTGCTCAACAAACAGAAACACGTGGCATCACTACTCCGCCCAAGGGTTTCACACCACATCCCTCCTTCGAATTGCAGGCCTCAGGCAAACAAGGTCAGAATGCACCTTCATACTTCTGGGGCTACCGGGGAACAAACACCTTTGCCATGTCTCTCATAAGAACCCAAAATTCACACCTCCAGGACCGGCATCGTCCCTGTGCCACGGGGAGAAAATCCCTGGAGGCCAAGTGAGATCTGGGACCTCCCCAAGGGTAGGGAGGGCAGACCCAACCCTAACCCTAATCATAACCCTAACCCTAACACTAACCCTAATCATAACCCTAACCCTAATCATAACCCTAGAACACAACCTAAGGCTAACCCTAACTCTAACCCTAACTCAAGCCCTAGTCCAACCCCAACCATGACCATGGCCCTAAACCTAATGCTAACCCTAACCCTAACCCAAGCCCTAGTCCTAACCCTAACCGTGACCCTAGTCCTAAACCTAATACAAACCCTAATCCTAACCCCAGCCCTAACCCTAACCCTAGCCCTAACGCTAACCCCAATCCTAACCCTAGACCTAACTCTAACCCTAACCCTAACCCTAATCCAACCCTAACCCTAATCCTAACCCTAGAACTAAACCTAATGCTAACCCTAACCCTAACCCTAACCCTAGCCCTAACGCTAACCCTAACCGTAACCCCAATCCTAATCCCAGCCCTAGTCCTAATCCTAATGCTAACCCTAGCACTAGCCCTAATCCCAATCCTAACCCCAGCCCTAACCATAACCCTAGCCCTAATGCTAACCCCAATCCTAACCAAAACCCTAACCCTAGACCTAACTCTAACCCTAATCCTAACCCTAGAACTAAACCTAATGCTAACTCTAACTCTAACTCTAACCCCAGCCCTAGCCCTAACACTAACCCTAACCCCAAACCTAACCCCAGCCCTAATCCTAATCCTAAGGCTAAACCTAACACTAGCCCTAACCCTAACCCTAACCCTAACCCTAACTCCAATCCTAACCCAAACCCTAGCCCTAGACCTAACTCTAACCCTAACCCTAACCCTAACCCTAAGCCAGTCACCCAAGCACAGGGAGGGGGGCCTCCTTGAAGCTTAGCAAAGGCTATTGTGTCCCCTTTGTCTTTGTCTGGGCTCTTTTATGGCCTCGAAGTGCCACAAATGTCGCTGCTCCAACACAGATGGGCCCCAGCAGGGTTGCTGCGCGCATCCGTGAGGAATGTGGTTTCTGGATTCTGGCCTTGCCCTGTCTGCCTACTTTGCAGAATTATTTTCCATTACATAAGTCTCTGCAAAAGGCCTTGAGTTGCCGAGTGGCAAGGCACCGCATGAAATACAAATGAACCAAAGCGCTGATATCAAAGGACGGGGGAGTCCACCTCGCCCGCTCCCTGGAAGAGGCCCATTATCCGCCGGCTCCGCTGACTCATCCCACCTTCCCTCAGAGGAGATCTGCAGGCTCCAAACAGCCCTGGCCTGGGCCCGCCCAAACCCTCAATAGTTTGCCTATCAATTAGGCCCAAGGAGGGGTGTGTGTGTGTGTTGGGGCGGCGGGGGGGGGGGGGGGGGGGGGAGTAGGGAACCAGAGAGAGGGAGAAAGGCAGGCAAGGAGCAGAAACTGCTGGTTTGTCGCCAGCCTTCTCCCATTCGCCTTCTCCTGGGCCCCGAATGACCCGTTAGCGGTGGTCAGTTTGTCCATCCCAGTGAAGGGACTGACTGAACCCAAGAGTACCTAGCTCATCCTTCGCCGAGGTGACAAGTACAGATTTCCTAAGAGCGTCAGGTACCTGTAGCTGCACAAGGAAGCCAGGCGGCCAAGACCAGATGCGCAGATGGGATTTAGCGGGGGATCGGAGGCCGGTGGAAGGAGCCTGTGATTCGGAGCGGTAGTGGGGGCAGGTGGGGGCCCAGGAAGCGGGTGAAATGGATGGGCTCCCCAATTTCCGAGCTGCTAAAGGACCCGAATATAATTCACGTGTCTGCTCTCAAGAAAGGGGACCCCATCCCCAATTCAGAGGCAAATCTTTTTTAAAAATATATTTTTATTGATTTCAGAGAGGAAGGGGAAGAGAGAGAGAGAAACATCAATGATGAGAGAGAATCATGGATCGGCTGCCTCCTGCACGCCCCCTACGGGGGATCGAGCCCGCAACCCCCACCCCCCAACTGGGGGTGGAGCCCACAACCCGGGCATGTGCCCTGACCCAGAATCCAGCCCTGACCTCCTGGTTCATAGGTCCACGCTCAACCCCTGAGCCACGCCCGCCGGGCCAGAGGCAAATCTTTACCATTCTAGCCCAGTCAGTGGTCATCCCCCGGAAACTGGTTTTGGGGACGGGGGTCATGCGATCCAGTGCTGGCCGGGGCGCTCTGAGCTAATTCCATCGGGAGCTGCCTCCCTCCCAGGAAGCAGGTCCTGTCTGTCTGTGCCCCCACCAGGAGCCAAAAGAGTTGGATACACCCCCCACCCCCACCCCCACCCCAACCGAGGCCAGTTGGAGCAGTAAAGCTCACCTCTCCCTTCCTCTCTGAAATCAATAAAAACATATTTTGTAAAAAAGAAGAAGAAACACTGAAAAAGCAGTTTCAGCATAGGTTTCATGGAGTTACCAAGGATACGGAGATCCTGTGAGGGTGGGGGCGGGGGGCGAAGGTGCATGGGCGGGGGCGGGGTCTCCTGTGGGGAGAGAATAAACAGGAGGCAGCCAGGCTTGGGCTGGTGCGGTGCTTTTAACCCCTTGAGCTCCCAGCAAGGCGCCCGCTGCTCCCTCCTCAGCATCACAGGTCACAGCGGCTGGGGCGGAGGAGGCCTGCGAGACGGGCCTCGATGGGGAGACGGAGACTCAGAGGGGCCGAGTGACTTCCTCCAGGTCACACAGCGAGGGGCTGGCCGAGACCGGCTCCTTCTGGTGCCCACCTTGTTGGGAGGCAGGGGCCACAGGGCTGGCTGACAGAATGGACCCCACAAAGGGTGAAGGAACCCATTAACGTGGTCTGGCCTCAGGGACGAAGTGCCTCCTTGTATTTCTTTTCTTTCTTTTTTTATAAAATATATTTTATTGATTTTTTAAAGAGAGGGATAGAGAGTTAGAAACACCTATCAGCTGCCTCCTGCACACCTCCTACTGGGGATGTGCCCGCAACCCAGGTACATGCCCTTGACCGGAATCGAACCCAGGACCCTTCAGTCCACAGGCTAACGCTCTATCCACTGAGCCAAACTGGTTAGGGCTGTATTTCTTTTAAAAATCTTTATTGTTGAAAGTATTACATATGTTCCCCTCTTTCCCCCATTGGCCCCTTCTAGCCTGCCCCCACCCCCAGCCCCAGGCTCTCACCATGTCTGTGTCCATGGGTTATGCACATTCTATATACTAGTAATAAAAGCCTAATATGCAAATTGTCCCTTCGGGGGTCGTTTGCTCAGTATGATGTGTGCTGACCACCAGGGGGCGGCGTGGAACATGGCGGGCGTTGGAAACGCAGCACCGCAGCGGGTGGCAGTGGAGGTGCTGCTGGCCCCGATGGGCCCTGACGAGAGCGGGACCGCAGAAGGATGGTGGAGCAGGTGAGCGGGTGGTGCCAGACCAAGGCGGTTGTGAGCAGGGGCCCGATCACCCCGAGGGTGGCAGCGGGGGGGGGGGGGGGGGGGGGGGCGGGGCCACTGCCTGGCTCCCAGGCGCTGAGGGAGCCAGGGGGCCCCGCCCCCAATTGACCACCCCGAGGTGAGATGGTGGAGCAGGTGAGGGGGCGGCACCAGGCCAAGGCAGGGTGCCAGGCAGGGCTGCAGGGCTGCAAGGCTGGGGCAAGGAGCTTGGGCCTGATCTCTGCAGGCCTCCTCAAGGGACCCCCCTCCACCGTGCACAAATTCATGCACCGGGCCTCTAGTGTGCCTTTAAGTGCTTTGGTTAATCTCTCCCCATCTCCCCCCTCCCCCGCCTTCCCTCTGACAGCTGTCAGTCTGTTCCATGTATCCATGCCTCTCTAGATTGCTCATCAGCTTATGTTGTTAATTAGATTCCACGTATGAGTGAGATCATGTGAGACTTGTCTTTCTCTGACTGGCTTATTCACTTAGCATAATGCTCTCCAGGTCAGGGTTCGGTTCCCGGTCAGGGCACAGGCCCAGGTTGCGGGCTCCATCCCCAGTGTGGGGCATGCAGGAGGCAGCCGATCCATGATTCTCTCTCATCCTTGATGTTTCTCTCTCTCTCCCTCTCCCTTCCTCTCAGAAATCAGTAAAAAATAAATAAATAAAAAGAACTCAGGCTCTTTCTACCTTTTTCCCCCTGTCATCCCCTCCTGGTCCCAAAGTGGCTGCCGCTGCTCCAGTATCTCTGAACGTTTCTTTTTTTGAGGGGGGAGGCGGGGGAAGAGAATGATTTCTGAGAAATCCCTCACCAGCATCCCTGTTGGGTTCGATTGGCCAGGAGAGGGACTTCGCTCAGCTCAATCATTGAAGAATGCTGTCTGTGCCGTGATTGGCTTCGGGCATCAGACTCAATCCGGACTCGGGCTGGCCAAGAACAAGGGAGGTGGCTGTTGGTGAGCCAGGGACCCCGAGTCCCTCGCCCTGACAGCAGCCGTCAAGGCCCCTCCAGCTATTGACAGTGCAAGTGCTTTGTCTACTAGAAGGGTCAAAGGACACTCAGGACCAGGGTTGTGCTCGAAGGTCTGGAGCGTGGAGGTTGCCCTCACACAGGTGGCCACATGCCTCTGGCGGAGAGCCATCCATTCATTCTCCAGCGCCTTGCCTCTGTCCCGAGGGCCAGGGAGATTTAACCCGAATTGCGACATTGACTCACAGCCTTGGCTCCCCTCCTGGGCAGGCAGCCAGCGGCCCGGCTGTCGCGGGGCGGGCCTCCTCTGATCTCCTGCTCAGGGTGCTGCGCCGATGCTCTGATTGCGTGCAGGATGTGGTGTGCTTGGCGACGACTCCTCTTGTAACTTGACCATGGCGTGGTCCAGCCGGAACCGTAAACATGGAGCCACGAGGGACCATGTCTGTGGCGTTCCTTCCGTGCTGTCTGTCCCCGTGCGCATGAATAATGCTTCCGGTGACTGATGCATGCCAGGGGCTTCCTTACCGTGACATCTGACAAGTATTAGAAAAGCCACGGACACTTCTGAGCGCTGATATCTGTAAAACTCCCCTCCCACCCTCCCGCCCCAACACCTCAGTCTCCAATTTGGGAATCCAATTCATTTTGGAAGGGTTTAAGAAAACAATACTTTTATTTTATTTTTGCTTTTTTTCATTTTTCGGTTTGCCAATGGCTGTAATTAAAAAAAAACAACTTTATTGTTGAAAGTGTCACACATGTTCCCTTTTCTCCCCCCCATCAACCCCCTCCAGCCCACCCCCACCCCCGGCCCTCAGCACCCCACTGTCTGTGTCCATGAGCCATGCATATATGCATACAAGGTCCTTGGTTGATCACCTCCCACCCACCCTCCTTCCCCCCTTCCCTCCGAGATTCCGCACTCTGTTCCATGCTTCCACGTCTCTGGATCCACTCTGTTCATCAGTTTGTGTTGCTCATTAGATTCCACATATGAGGGCGATCATGTGATACTTGTCTTTCTCTGACTGGGCTTATTTCACTTAGCATGATGCTCTCCAGGTCCCTCCATGCTGTCTCAAAGGGTAAGAGGTCCTTCTTTTTCACAGCTGCACAGTATTCCATGGTGTGGATGTGCCACAGCTGTTTTATCCACTCGTCTACTGATGGGCACTTGGGCTGTTTCCAGATCTTAGCTATCCTATATAATAAAAGGCCAGCGACCATAACAGCGTAACGACCAGAACGACCAATCAACCAGTCACTATGAGGTGCATTGACCACCTCTCGGTCCCTCCCCGCAGCCTGCAGGCTCTGACGGGAACCATGGGGAACCGGGGTGGGTGGCGGTGGGGCGGGACTGGGGACTGGCGAGCAGGCAGAAGACGGCCCGATTGCAGGCTAGGCCTAGGGACCCTACCTGTGCATGATTTCGTGTGCTGGGCCTCTAGTTCTAAATAACGCTGCTATGAACATAGGGGCGCATACATTCTTTCTGATGGGTGAAGAAAACAATACTTTTAGTCCTTACAATTTCTTCTGACAACAGACACAGTACTAGACCCCTATTATTCTTCTGAGAAAACACTGGGGAACATGGTGGTTATGATGTGGGGAGGTGGATTTTATAGAGGATACTAGGGGCCCAGTGCACATTGAAAGGAACTGTGGGCTGCGAGGCTGCGGTGGGCACAGGGGCGGGTCTTGGCCCATCCTTCATGCCCCTGCCTGGCTCCTCCCACCACAGCCCCGCTCCCATGCGCTTATGGCGTGGAGTGATTGGGGCTGGCATCAACAGTGGGTGCAAGCGGGGCCAGAGCCATCAGCAGGTGCGAGTGGCAGCTGCTGCCCCGATCGCCCCTCAGGAGCAGGGGGAGGTGGAGAAGCCCTCAGGGGTGATCAGGGCTGGCAGCCACTGCTCGTATCTGCCAATGGCGCTGAGCAATTGGGACTGGTGCTGGGCACCGGCAGCGGGTGCAAGCAGCAGCTCCGGTGCCAGCAGTGAGTGTGCGTGGTGGCTGCTGGCCCCGATCGCCCCTCAGGAGCAGGGGGAGGTGGAGAAGCCCTGAGAGGCGATCAGGCCTGCAGCCGCTGCTCACACCCACTAATGGCGCTGAACAATCGGGGCTGGCACCAGGCGCCAGCAGCTGGTATGAGTGGCGGCTCCAGCATCGGCAGCAGGTGTGAGCGGGGTGGGACTGTGGTGCATGGGAACACAGAATTTTCGGTAACCACCAGAGGCTCACTCTGATGACAGCGACTGGCACCCCACCTTGGTCTGGTGCCCCCGCTCACCTGCTCCACCGTCCTGCCACAGCTGACCCCCAGCACGTTCTGCGCTCTGCCGCTGACACCTGCCATGTTCCATGCGCACCCCATGGTGGTCAGTGCATGTCATAGTGACTGGTTGCGACCGGTTGTTCAGTTGTTCCATCATTTGGTCTATTTGCATATTAGGGTTTTATATATATAGATGGGGCGGGGTTTTAGACTGTTGCAAATTGACCTAAGCCAGTTTGGTCTTGCAAAAAACTGTTTAGGGCCCTGGTTGGTTTGACCCTTCGGCCTGCGGACTGAAGGGTCCCGGGGTTCGATTCCGGTCAAGGGGAGCAAAACCCACCAGATAAGCAGCTGGATGTTGGCAGGGCCACTTCGGATCAGTGCAGGGTGCCACTCCTGCAGATGAACCACTGCCGGGTTCCCGGATCTTCCTGCCAGAGCGGGGATGCCCCGTTCCTAGCCACTCGCCCCCTGCAACCACAGCGAGAACTCATTCTAAGGCCCTTTATGCGGATGAACACACCCTACGGCGCTCCGTGGAGTCCAGGCGGCGGTGGGCTCTGGAGCTGCACTTGTCATAAAATGCTAACTGACCGTCCTAAATGCGTGTACCAACCAGGCCCCCCCTGCTTTCCCCCAGAGCAGATGCACCCTAACTCATGCATACCTCCCTGCCAAACGCCCCACTGCCCCACCGGAGTTTACTTTACTTTACAGACAACAGCGAGAGCCGGCCCCCTCCCCCTCCCTCCCTCTCCCCCTCCCTGCTCCGCAGCAGGAACAAACTAAAGCGCCCCCTGTGGCGAAGCTTGGAAGCGTCCAGTTAGAGAGGAAAACTCCTCCTGTTCAGCCAGCCTCTCCGGGCCGCAGGGAGGGGCTCCCGGCTTCCCACCAGGGTCAGTGCATTCCACTTCCTCGTAAACTTGCTCCCGCCACCAGGTTGGATGGGAGGAGGGATGGGAGGGGGATGGGAAGAAGGATGGGAGGAGGGATGAGAGGAGGGTTGGAGGGGAGATGGGATAGGAGGGGGATGGGAGGAGGGATAGGAAGAAGGATGGGAAGGGGATAGGAGGGGGACAGGAAGAGGGATGGGAGGAGGGGTAGGAAGAAGGATGAGAGGGGGGATGGGAGGAGGGGTAGGAAGAAGGATGAGAGGGGGGATGGGAGGAGGGGTAGGAAGAAGGATGGGAGGGGGATGGGAGGAGGGGGAGGGGAGGGGGGGTGGGAGGGGGATGGGAGGAGGGATAGGAAGAGGGATGGGAGGGGGATAGGAGGGGGACAGGAAGAGGAATGGGAGGAGGGGTAGGAAGAAGGATGGGAGGGGGATGGGAGGAGGGGTAGGAAGAAGGATGGGAGGGGGATGGGAGGAGGGATAGGAAGAAGGATGGGAGGGGGATGGGAGGAGGGATAGGAAGAGGGATGGGAGGGGGATAGGAGGGGGACAGGAAGAGGGATGGGAGGGGGGATGGGAGGAGGGTTGCAGGGGAGATGGGATAGGAGGGGGATGGGAGGAGGGATAGGAAGAGGGATGGGAGGAGGGGTAGGAAGAAGGATGGGAGGGGGATGGGAGGAGGGATAGGAAGAAGGATGGGAAGGGGATAGGAGGGGGACAGGAAGAGGGATGGGAGGAGGGATGGGAAGGATGGGAGGGGAGATGGGATAGGAGGGGGATGGGAAGAGGGGTGGGAGGGGGATGGGAGGAGGGATAGGAAGAGGGATGGGAGGGGGATAGGAGGGGGACAGGAAGAGGGATGGGAAGGATGGGAGGAGGGATGGGAGGGGGGTTGGAGGGGAGATGGGATAGGAGGGGGATGGGAGGAGGGATAGGAAGAGGGATGGGAGGGGGATAGGAGGGGGACAGGAAGAGGGATGGGAGGGGGGATGGGAGGAGGGTTGCAGAGGAGATGGGATAGGAGGGGGATGGGAGGAGGGGTGGGAAGAAGGATGGGAGGGGGTAAGCGGAGTGGTGGCAGGAAGGACAGGAAGAGGACTGAGGAGACACAGCAGTTAAGGGGCCAGGCAGGGTGCTGGGCTCCCCTGGGGAGGAGGGACTTGCACCCCCCACTGCTGACGCTGCTGCCCGCCCAGGGCCACGCACCTCCAGGGCAGCCCGCGCCCAGCGCTCCCTGAAAGGCTCCCGGGTGCCCGCCTGCGGGGCCCCCACTGGGGTGGTTTCCTCCCGCGCCCGGGGCCGTCTGCTGGGCTCCCGCCGGTGGGTGCGGGTGCGGGAAGCGCTCCCTAAGAAGGCCGGCGGCTCTGGGCTCAGCAGCTGCGCCCCGTGGGGAGGCCGCGGCCGTCTGACCCGGAGCTGCGGGGCTGGGCCGGAGCCAGGACCAGGGAGGGGAGAGCCCAAACCACCAGCCCGAACCCGACCTAGGCCGCGGGCCTGCCCGCCCCGGCCCCGCTGCCCCCCTCCCCACCCCGCAGGCCGCTCGGGGCAGCGCGCATTCTCCAATCTTCCTTTCCCGACGCTCGTCCCCCACATCCTGTGGGTTTAACGGCTTAAAACCCGGGCGGGGGGGGGGGGGGGGCAGGAGCACAGAAGAGAATGTGCACGCAGCGGGGGGAGGGGAAGACGAGGAAAGAGCGTGTCTGCAGCTCCTACGGAGAGAACAGCCCCTCTACATTCAAACTGTGACGCCTGACCCCCCAGACAGCTCCCTCCCGCCGGAAAGTGTTAATCCCCCTCCAAGGGGGGGACTGGCCTCCCCGCGGCCGCCTCCCCGGGCCGCTCGGCGGGGGATCAGGCCGGTTGTTAATAAGTAATGACAGCCCGGCTCCTCCGCCCGCTCCCCTGGGGGCTGGTGTCAGAACCGTCTTCCCTCGCCGCCGCTGGAGCTGACAGCCCGGCTCCCCGGCTCCCGCAGGCAGCTGCGAACCAGGCCAGCCTGCGCCCGGATGCCCCCCCCCCCGCTCCCCCCCCCCCATCGGCTCAGAGCCCCGCGGCAGGAGAGGGCAGTAATCCCAGCCCTCCCTCACCCCTCCTCCATCCCTCCCTCACCCCTCCTCCCACCCCGGCCCCCATCTCCCCCTCCTCAGTTGAGCATGGCCTCGGCATCTGCAGGGACCAGAGCTGAGACCCTCGTGGCCTTCTGCACGGGGTGGGACGTGCCCTTTTAAAAAGTATCATTTTTATTTATTTATTTTTTTATTGGTAATCTCACCTGAGGATATTTTTCCATTTATTTTTTTAAAAATACATTTTTACTGGTTTCAGAGAGGAAGGGAGAGGGAGAGAGAGAGAGAAACATCAATGGGAACCATCGATCAGCTGCCTCCTGCAGGCCCCACACGGGGTGGTGAATTCCCAGCAGGGGAGTGGGCTCCGCTGTTGGTGACACTGTTGGAACGATGTTCCTTGCAAAGGATTATTCCGGCGGCCTTGCTTATCAGCAGGAAGTTCCTCCCTTCATCTGACCTAAGTGACAGCACATTCAGCCTTCACCTCTGCCCAGAAACCGTGCACACATGAAAGCATTCCGGCCCCTTTAGGAGAAATGGTCCATGTTTGTGCCGCCTTGCCAACGCCGTGTCCTGGTCGAAGGTCTGGGCCTTATTATTATTCAGGTACAGCGAGGCCAACAGGTCCGAGCCCACTCAGAGGGAAGTAACTGGTGACGCTTACAGGTCCCGGAGGAGAGGGCACGACAGGCCGCAGGGCCCGCGGGGAAGCGCTGGCATGGGTCAGGAGGCAGCGTGGGCTAGTCTTTACTGAGGTTCCGTGGAAGGCCCGGGCGAGGCAGGCTAAGCAGGTTTAGGGTGGGCTCTGGGCATACGGATTGTCCCTGGTTGTCTGGGGCCTGGGTCTGGGGTGACTAGGGCAGGTGGCTGGTGGCTGGGAGGATGAGAGCCCGAGAGGGGAGGTTGCTAGGGGGCGGTTGCTAGGGGTACGAGCTTGGGATTGGTGGATTTGCATTTGAGAGCTGCCTCAGTGAACCAGGAGGTCAGGGTTCGATTCCTGGTCAGGGCCCATGCCCGGGTTGTGGGCTCCATCTCCAGTGTGGGGCATGCAGGAGGCAGCCGATCCGTGATTCTCTCTCATCATGGATGTTTCTCTTTCTCTCCCTTCCTCTCAGAAATCAATAAGAATCTATTTAAAAAAATGGAAAGTATACTCTTGGGGGAACTGTTTGCCGTCGCTAGGAACTGGCGAGCCCTGGGAGGCCTGGCCCAGCCTGGATCCACAAGGCCCCGGCGCCCAAGCCGCAGGACGGAAAGGAAAGGCGTGGCTAAGCCAGGTCCCCTCAGCCTCTCGCTGCGCTTCATCCGGGTCGCCTGGAACCCTGTTCAGCTTGTTAGTACCCGCAATCCACACGTAACATGTCCATCAGCATAGAAATGGTTTGCCGAGCCGTGGGCCCGCTGTGCTACGGGATGGTACGCGGTGAATACAAACACACGCCCCTTGCACTCATCCCCACTGCTCCCGGGCATGTGCTGACTTCCTTAAAATTGCAGAATGATTCGTATACACAATGCAATGCTATGTGCATGAAACATGAGTAACAAGTTTTAGGGGGGAATGCACAGAGATGAATAGAAAACTGTCTAGGAAAAGGCACACCCAAGGCTGAGCATATTTTGCCTCCGGGGAGGGGGTCTCGGAGCACCTCAGCCCCATGTGCCAGGAGGCGTGGGGAAGAGGAGGTGACGGGGCGCTTACATTGTCCGCACTTGGCCCTGTCCTTGAAGGCTGTATGGGCGTGTGCATGTGAGTTACAAATAGATCTCTAACCGCCTCGCACCTGCGCCTCCCCCTCCCTCAGCCCAGGCCCCGGATCCTCCCAGCTGCAGCTTTGCCCCGTTTTTGGCTTTAGCTGAGACCATGTGCCCATCTGCGCTGTCCCCGCTTCGCACTGCGCCTCCCAGGCCGTTAGCATTCCTTCCCAGGAACGGGCTGCGGCCTCTTACACTCAGTGCGGGAGGCATTACTGCGGGACGGGACGGAGCAAGAGCGTGGCTCACCGCAGGGCAATGGCGAGTCACATGTGCAGCTTCACACTTTTCAGGGCAGCGCCTGCCCCTTGCCCAAGCGGGGGGTCAAGTGAGGGGCATCAGCATCCAGCGGAGGGGCCGTGGCTCTGACCATCCTGAGCACGTGCTTAGATGGGTGGCGTTTGGCCATGGCCTTGAAGGGTGCAGGAGGAAAGAAAGAGCATTCCAGTCAAAGGGAACTGCGTATGCCCGGCTGGCATGGCTCAGCGGTTGAGTATGGACCTATGAACCAGGAGGTCAGGGTTCGATTCCCGGTCAAGGGCACAGGCCCGGGTTGTGGGCTCAATCCCCAGTGTGGGGCGTGCAGGAGGCAGCCGACCCATGCTTCTCTCTCATCATGGATGTTTCTCTCTCTCTCTCCCTCTCCCTTCCTCTCTGAAATCAACACAAATATATTTTTCAAAAAGGGAGCAGCATAGAGCAAGGCAGGAAGGGGGTATGTGGTGTATTTGTGGGCTCCAACAGAACCCCACGGCCCAGAGCCAGCCTGCCTTCAGAGGGCCTCAGTCTAGTGTGGTCCATACTCTCTCCCAGGATGGGGATTCTCTTCAGCTTGCCACGGTGGCATCCCACGGTGTCGGGATCATCCCCAAATCTCCAACAAGGGCTGCCCTGCAGCTCCAGACTGTTACAACACGGAGGCCGCAGCTGCAGACCGCACCTCCTCACCCCGCACTGGCCAGCAGGAAACCGCCTTCCCACACCTGCCAGGGCAGACGCTGGCAGCGTCACTCTCCCATAAACCCCAGCACATGTCTCCTGACACTTCGTTGGCTCTAGTTGAGTTATGTGCCTCTCCCTGGGCCGATCCCCGAGGCCCGGGTAGATTTCTAGGCCCTGGAGGGACTTCCTGGTTGGAGAGCCTTCCCGATTAAAGCTAACACCAATCCCTGTGGGGGTACAAGCTTCAGCACTCGCCATTCACTCCTAAATCTAGAGCAGGAGTTGCGATCCGAACGCACCGAACGCCTTCAAAAGCGTCATTAAAGGCAAAGGCAGGACGGCGCGGAGATCTATAATTTTCCCGGCTCCACTTTAATTGCCTTCTCTGGCATGCACTGCATAAATTAAGAGCTAGTTAATGCTGTAATGCGTAAAACAATTTCATGCATCTTAAATATTGCACTTGTACTTTAATTCCGCATTAAGTGGTCCCCTGAAATTTTTAAATTTACCAAGTCGCTGCTGTGCTACATGAAAAAGGTGCTAATTAAGTGTTAATCAGTAGCCAGCTAACCTTCCCTGAACCCTGCCCAAGGTCTCCAGAATGACCCGTGGCCAGGAATGCCAGTGATGGCCACGGAACAGAGAAGGCAGACACCGGTACGACATGGCTTCTCCGCCACCTCCAGCCAATGAGGGCCATTTGCTCATTATGCAGTTCTAATTAAATGCCATTCACTATAGTGGACAAGAGGCTAATAATAATAATAATAGTACTTAATAGTGGTGGAGCTTTCGCTATTCAAAACACCGGGCCACGCTGGCTAATTAACAAGCGGGCACCCCTTTCTGGGTAAGGAGAGGGCTTCATAGGAGGGCGGAGGGGGGGTCCTTCTAGGAACCTGAGCACATGCGCAGAGATGGGTACAATGAAAAGAAGTGGCCCCTCCCTTTGAGGGACCCCATCTTACAGACCAGCGCTGCTCACAGAGTGGTTTGTGGGCCAGGGTTGGTCCCCAGCAAGAGAAGCATGGAAATTGAGAGTAGCCATTCTGACACCTTGAAAGCTACTTGACCTTGCTGTGACATACATGGAGGGTCTTGCTCCTTTGAAGGGGGTCTCTCTACTCCCCTCTGATCCCCCTCAGTCTGGGTGATCACAACCTCCTCTTAGCCTTTTGGGTCTAGGGTGGTGACAACTCCACTGCTCAGAAATAGCTTCCTAGGCTCAGTGGCTGAGCGTCGACCTATGACCCAGGAAGTCACGGTTCGATTCCGGTCAAGGGCACGAACCCGGGTTGCGGGCTCCATCCCCAGGGTGGGGCGTGCAGCAGGCGGCCCACGATCTTCATCAGGGCTGTTCCTACCTCTCTCCCGCGGCCCCTCCAAGCCGCTCATTTCAGGGTGTCGCTGAAGGAAACAAACGGGGCAGGGGACCTCCAAGAGGATGAGAGCCGAGGCTGGGGACGCCTCCTGATGTCATGGTGGCCCAGATGACCTCTGTGGGTGACATCCCTGGGCTTCGGTGTGTGGGGGCGGCGGTGGGGTGAGGGAAGCTCCGCAAAGTCTGACTTCCAGGGACGTGGCTTGTCTGAGCCTGCGCATATCTCACCCCGCGTGGCCCCCATGGGGTTGTTCGGTGGCCATCTTTCAGCGGAGCCTGACTTCACCCCTTCTGTTCCAGAAGGACCGGGCCCTGCAGCTTGGCTGGGGCGTCGGAGTGTGGCGGCCACCACGGCCTCCTCTTCAAGACCCAGCATGGGCCCCGCCCCCAAAGAGGCTGCTCCTCAGCCCCCACTGAGCAAGCGCGGGCACAAGACCCGCCCCCTCGGCCGCAGCTGATTGGATAAGGGATGGGCACCTGACCCGACTGGACCAATCAGATGCTCTCCCAGGAAGGGGCCTGGAGACAGCTTGGCGGTTCCCGGGGGTCTGTGGGCGGCCTGGTTGCGGGTCTGGGGGCGCCCCAGGGAGGAGGCCGGGAGGGCATGTGCGGGAGCAGCGGGGGGAGCGGAGAGGAAGGAAGGAGCAGCCTCGCAGGGGAGCTGAGCAGAGACCTTAGAGCCGCAGGCGGAGCCGGCGAGGCCGCAGCTGCCACGCTTCCTGCCGGCGCCCGGTGGCTGGTTCCGACCCGGCGGCCGCTGCACTTCCTGTCCTTGACTCTGAGGTGGCCTCGTGCTCTTCCCATAAATCCTCCCCTTTCCCTCGCGCCTGCGCAAGTGGGCTTCCGTTCGGTGCTGCTGGGCCATCCCCGCCTGCGGCAGCCACGTGATACAATTAGCTCAGGGTCCCTAAGGGGAAATTCATCCTTTTGCAGACTCCCTGCCATAAATTTCCCGTCTCCACCTGGCTTCCCTTCGCCCGCCAGCGAGTGTCCTTCTGGGCTCACTTTTGTTCTCACAGGCCACCAAGGAGCTCGTGTCACCGGACCCAACCCTTTCCCTGCCCGTTCCTCCTCCATCACCCTCTCTCCTGCTCTGCACTTGTCTCCTTGTCTAGCTTTCCTGGGGACTCGAGGGCCCCACCTTGTTGCTCTGTAAGCCTCCTCTTAGCATTTTTTTCTGGCTCTCCTGGCAACACCCCCCGCACCCCCGTGATTTTTGTTTTTTGTTTTTTTTTTTAAATATGTTCTTAGTGATTTCCGAGAGGAAGGGAGAGGAGAGAAACATCCGTGATGAGAGAGAATCACGGATCAGCTGCCTCCTGCACGCCCCCACTGGGGATCGAGCCTGCAACCCGGGCATGTGCCCTGACGGGAATTGAACCCAGGACCCTTCAGTCTGCAGGCCAACGCTCTATCCACTGAGCCACACCAGCCAGGGCACACACCGTGGTTTTCATGGCCTCTCTCCACACACAGGCTTGCGCCTCTGCTTGGCCCTCTCTGGCTTCCATTCCCATGGCGCTGCTGGGAGCATGCATGGGGCACGCCACAGACCCCTTCAAACTGTGCACCCCACAGTGGTCTCAGTGTCCCCTCCCAGCTGGCCCTCCTCCTGTGTTCCCCAGTTGAGTTCATGAGTAGACAGTCTCTGCTCTTCATCCGGGAAGTTCGCGCAGGGATGTTGGCCAGGCTCCTCACCCTTTGCCAGGAAACACCCACCTTGGGCCACCCTCAAATGGCGGTTCTGATTTCTTTGCCTTTGTCCTCACTGCTCACAGTACAATGAGGCGCAGGAGCCCTTTGATACTAAGATGCTCGCTGTCCCTCCCACTGAGGCCACTGGCCCAGCCTGAGGGCTGAAGGAAGGACTCCCCATGCGGCCTGTGCTTTATCCATGTGGAGGCCAAAGGTCACCAACCTTTCAGAGGGGTTCCTCTGTGGGCCCAGGGGGATCCCATTTCCTTGTGGGCATCAGTTAGACCCTCCATTCCGGGGAGCGGGTCTGGGAGGCCATGGCTGCAGGGCGGGCAGGCTGGGAGGGGCAGGAAGGCCTCACCCAGACTTAGTCAGTTTTGAAAAAGTATTTATGTGTTTATTGATTTCAGAGAGAGGAAGGGAGAGAGAGAGAGAGAGAGGAACATCAATGAGAGAGAAACCTCGATGGGCTGCTTCCTGCACGCCCCCCACTGGCCATGTGCCCTGACCAGGAATGGAACTGGCAGCTCCTGGCTCAGGGGTTGACTGAGCCACACCAGCTGGGGCCAGACTCGACCAGTTCTGAGCTCAGCTCAGGCACTGAGCTAGCAGGTCACAACGGACAAGACCACATCACGCTGTTCCTGGCAGCCCATACCTCCAGCTCCCACTCTCCACCCTCTGCCCCCAGAGGCCTCCCCATTAAGAGGGTCCTGTTCTGAGGGAGCCCTGGATTTGAGGTTACGAGTTTCTCCTGCTTCAGCCCAACCACCAGACTTTCAGTCACCCAACCCCTGTGCTGGGCCGTGACCTGACCGTGACCTGAGGAGGCAGCCACTGCGATCAGACAGAGACAACCCACGGCTCTTACACTCCCAAGAGACTCATCTGTGAGAAGAGGAACTGGATCAGGTGCTTTTAGTCACGTGTGCTTATGTAAATGGATTAAGATTAAATAGCCCAGCCGGTGTGGCTCAGTGGTTGAGTGTCGACCTGTGGACTGAAGGGTCACGGTTCGATTCCTGGTCAGGGCACATGCCCGGGTTGCGGGCTACTGGGGCGTGCAGGAGGCAGCCAATCCATGATTCTCTCTCATCATGGATGTTTCTCTCCCTCTCCCTCTCCCTTCCTCTCTGAAATCAATAAAAATATATGAAAAAATATTCTGTGACTCCCAGATCAGCCTCTGATTGGCTGGTCCTGAGTCTGGGGCTCTTTCTAGCCCAATCAGCTGCAGTCATTGGGGTGGGATGCACTACACGGGAAAGAATATGGCTGCCCAGATGGCAGGGCTTGAAGGGCAGGCAGGCTCCCTAAGAGAGGAGAGATCGCAGATGAGCAATGAAAGCGGAATGACAATGAACGTGGTAATCAAGGTGGACGAGAAGTGGGCATGATCTCAGGCTGATGAAAAAAGCCGCGGCCCCATTGGCTCTGCCGTGTCTGCTCCCCAGTAGGAACCACTTCTGACCCTCTGATCTGCTGCTTCTCCAATTCACCTTCACATTTCTAAATGTGCTAATGCGGCTGCTCCTGGATTTGTTAGCCTCAGGCGTGACCCATCTGGGATGGGTTGAACTGTTTCCCTCCAAAAGACTCCGAAGTCCTAGCCCCCCGCACCTGTGATTGTGACTTTGTTTTTTGTTGTTGTTAATCCTCACCTGAGGGTAGTTTTCGGTTGATTTTTAGAGAGAGTGGAAGGGAGGTTGAGAGACACGGAGAGAAACATTGATGTGAGAGAAACACATCGATTGTTTTGCCTCCCACACACGCCCGACCAGGGCCTGGACTGGGCAGGAGCCTGCACCCAAGGTACATGCCCTGGACCGGAATCACACCGAGGACCCTTCAGTCTGCAGGCCGACACTCTACCCACTGAGCCACACCGGCTGGGGCCAATGTGACCTTATTTGGAGGTAGGGTCATTGCAGATGATCGAGTTAAGATGAGGGCAGCAGGACCACGCCACATGAAGGTTAGGCTTCCCTGTGCCCCCAGGGCTGTGAGACACCCCATTTCTGTGGTTTAAGCTGTGCAGTGTGTGGTGCTTTGTTACGGCAGCGTCAGGAAACAAAGCCACCACTGGGTTTGTGCTTGACAATTAAATTTAACCCCCTCCCCCACACCCACACAGTTGCTTGCTCCTATTATCCTAAGAAATTATATCACCATTTTTTGTTAAACCAATATGCACTGTCTGTAAGTATGTAAATGTATTCAGTACCATGCTATCTAGTAGGCTTGGAATCCGTGTCCTTTACAATACCAATTCTTGTTTTCCTTCGAGTTAATATTTATCTCTCCCCCGCTTTTGGTTTATTCAGCTATCCCGAGTTCATCCCCAAGGTGGGTCTGCACATCTCTTCTGAGTCCATTCAAATAACCCCCTCCGCTTCTGTGTTTGGTTTGGTTTTCTCTTGGAGATCCATCCCAGCATCCTGCGCGCTCCTGCCGTGCTCAGTGCTGGTTCTGCTCCAGGCCTGTGCCCGGTGGTCCCCCGACGACCTCCCCTCCCATCTCCTCTTAGCCTCGCTCCCCTGATTGGGATCCCCAGTTTCCAAATTCCACGCTGGTCGGAGAGGTCAGCTCAGTACAGGGTCGGCTTTGGGCAGGTCTGGGCCAACTCTGAGGCAGCCGCACTGACCCCTCCCGGGATCTGCTTTCCTGGGGCCCTGGATTTGACCTGTGACCCCCTCACTCCCTCACCCCCCCCCCCCACACACACACACAGGTTGGCTATGAGGGGACAAATGAAAGCGTCCTGGCACTTCCTTCTCAGCAAATGAACATTTATACCCCGGCCTCGGGCCCTGGGGCCACCTCTGTCAGACTCCTTGGAGCCCTTCAAAGAGCCCTCGTTCAAGCATGACCTTGGATCGAGCCTTGAACTTGCTGTCGCTTCAGCTGGGAGTGCCTTCCCCTGTTCTTCGTCTGCCTCTCCCCACCATTCACTTCTCAGCTCCCATGGCGCCGCCTCAGAGAAGCCTTCCCTGACCACCCCCGCTCAAGCCAGTACTTTGGAAACATATCACCCTGTTTTATCTTCCCCAAAGTGCTGATAGGTTACCCACTTGTTTCTTTTTATATATAAACTAGAGGCCCGGTGCACGAATTCGTGCATGGGTGGGGTTCCTCGACCTGGCCTGAGATTGGGCCGATCGGGGTCACCTTGCCAAGTCCGGATCGGAGCTGATCAGAGCTGATTTAGGCTGGCTGGCTGGGAGGAGGGAATGCAGGAGGTTGGCTGGCCACGGGAGGTTGGCTGTGGGAATGCACTGACCACCAAGGGGCAGCTCCTGTGTTGAGCATCTGCCTCCTGGTGGTCAGTGTGCGTCATAGTGACCAGTCGGCCAGTTGTTTGGTCGACTGGTCGTAGCGGTCACTTAGACTTTTATATATATACTAGCGTTCCCGTTGCAGGAAAAATCCTGCAATAGGATTTCCTGCTGCACTCTACCCCGCCTCCGCTCCGCCATTGTCGCCCGCCCCGCCTTCTCCAGCCCGCCCGCGTTTCCCTTCGCCCCCGGCCCTGACTTCGCTCCTCCCTTCTCCTTCCCCCCGCCCCCCTGGCTTGCTTGCTTCTTCGAAGCTTTACTCCCTTTTGCAGCTCTTGGCTTCTTTCGACACTATCTTGATATGCAAATTAGCCGCCATCTTTGTTGGGGTAATTTGCACACTCGTCCTGATTGGCTGGTGGGCGTGGCTTGGCTGGTGGGCGTGGCTTAGGTGTAGCGAAGGTGCGGTCAATTTGCATATTTGTCTATTATTAGATTAGATAGACTAGAGGCCTGGTGCATGGATTTGGGGGCCGTGGCCTGCGGGGATTGGCCTGCTGTGGGAGCGCTGCTCATCCCAGTCAGCTGAGCGGCTGTGGACCGGCCCTGTGAGTGGTTGCTCCCGCTGTGGGAGCACCGCTTATCCCAGTCAGCTGAGCAGTGCTCCCACTTTGGGAGCGCACTGACCACGGGGGGGCAGCTCCTGCATTGAGCATCTGCCCCCTGGTGGTCAGTGCACGTCATAATGACTGGTTGACTGGTCGTTCTGCTGTTCAGTCACTGGGCTTTTATATATATATATATATATATATATATATATATATATACATACATACATACACACACACACACACATATATATATATGTATATGTATATGTTTATTTATTTATTTCAGAGAGGAAGAGGGAGAGAGAGAGAGATAGAAACATCAATGATAAGAGAGAATCATTGATCAGCTGCCTCCTGCACTCCCGACACCAGGGACTGAGCCCACAACCTGGGCATGTGCCCTTGACTGGGAATCAAATCCGGGCCCCTTCAGCCGCAGGCTGATGCTCTATCCATGGAGTCAACCCAGTTAGGGCATCCACTTGTTTCTTTATCGGATGATATACTGTCTCCCCCATTTGGTATGTAAACTTGCAAGGGACGGAATGTTCGTGTCCCCCCAAAATTCATATGCTGAGTCCCTACCCCCCAATGTGATGGTATTTGGAGGCGGGGCCTTCGGGAGGTGCTTAGGTCATGAGGATGGAGCCTCATGATGGGTTGTTCCTTATTCATGGCTCTGGCCACCTCCTCAGGAAAAACATGTGTATTGCTGGCAACAACACACAGCTGTGGAGAGGGCACTAGCGGTCCAGGGGGCGCCAGGCCGAGTGTCCCTGATCTCGCAGCATTCACAGGCCAGGGAGGAGGCTGTTGATCATTACCCAATGCCAATGTAACCCTAACCGGACCCCAGTACCCGCAGGGGAAGAACTTGTAAACTAGGAAACTGACCTAGACTGTGGGGGTCAGAACGTCTGGGAGGAAGAGATACACACGCTAAGATATAAGGACTCGTGGGCATTAACTTTGTGCAGGTGTTTCTTTCTTTTCCGCGTCCAGCACAGAAAAGGAACAAGTCCGGTTCCTGAGTGGAGCTGGGGATTAAGAAATAAAAGAAAGAAAGAAAGCAAGACACAGAAATAGAAGCAAGCTGGGAGCCGGGTGGGACGCCACTCTCTCTGATGAAGAGGCAGCGACAATGACCCTGAGCCCAAGCAGCACCTTTATTTTATACCCCAATACCAGGAAGTATCACCAAAACTTGGGATCAAAGGAGCTTATTTGCATTCTTGAGTAGGCCCTAGCATTCCTGGTGCTTGCCTGGATTTACATATTAAAGCCCGCTCCTGACACCTGGACAAAGGTAAGAAGTCAGAACTGGTAACAGCCCCCCCCCCCGCCCCCCCCGGCCCCCCCCCCCCCCCCCCCCCCCCCCCCGCCTTCTTGGGGAGGGTGTAACTGAGACTCAGCTCTGCCAGTCGCCTCGGGCTCAGCTGACAACAATTTAAAGAATGTCCATGTGCCTTCCCAGGCGGCCCTCTACAAACGACGAAGAAGGAAGGGAAAAGCATTGCAGACAGAGGGAACAGCATGTGCCAATGTCCTGCGAAGGGAGGTAACGTGACGTATGTGAGAACTCACACAACATTGGTGTGTGGCTGGAAGGCAGACAGCAAAGGGAACAGCGTGAAAGAGACGCTGGGGTGGCCGGCAGGGGATAGACCTTGCAGGCCTCGTAGTGAGTCACAGGTCATGATGCGGGTTTGGACCTTTATTTGGAAAACAATAGGAAGCCACTGGAGAGTTTAAGTGGGGGTGTGATAGAATCAGATTTGCGTTCTTAAATGGTCTCTTTGGAAACCACACATAGCCCAGCTGTGGTGGCTCAGTGGTTGAGCGTTGACCTGGGAACCAGGAGGTCATGGTTCGATTCCCCTTTAGGGCACATGCCCACTGTGGGGCATGCAGGAGGCAGCTGACCAATGATTCTCGCTCATCATTGGTGTTTCTCTCTCCCTCCCTCTCTGAAATCAATAAAAATATATTTTTAAAAAAGAAAAGAAACCACACATAGACTAGATCCATGGTTGGCAAACTGCGGCTTTCGAGCCACATGCGGCTCTTTGGCCCCTTGAGTGTGGCTCTTCCACAAAATACCACGGCCTGGGCAAGTCTCTGTTGAAGAAGTGGCGTTAGAAGAAGTTTAAGTTTAAAAAATTTGGCTGTCAAAAGAAATTTCAATCGTTGTACTGTTGATATTCGGCTCTGTTGACTAATGAGTTTGCCGACCTCTGGGCTAGATCAGTGGGCTGGGCAGGCAGAGGGGGGTTCCTGAAGTGGGTACTAGAGTGGGTGCTGGGAGGTGATAAGATGGAGAGCAGCCAAAACCGGTGTGGCTCGGTGGATAGAGCGTCGCCTGCGGACTGAAGGGTCCCAGGTTCGATTCCGGTCAAGGGCATGTACATTGGTTGCGGGCACATCCCTGGTAGGGGGTGTGCAGAAGGCAGCTGGTCGATGTTTCTCTCTCATCGATGTTTCTAGCTCTCTATCCCTCTCCCTTCCTCTCTGTAAAAAATCAATAAAATAAATTAAAAAAAAAAAAAAAAAAAGATGGAGAGCATAAGCTGATACAGCACATCACCCACCTCCCAGCTGAACAAAAGCCCAGAAGCCTGATCTGACGGAGAGACCACAAAGCATGTCTGAGTCCAAATTCTAGCTGTGCTTCTCACCAGCTGTGTGACCTCTAGCAAGTGTCTGCCCCTCTCTGTGCTGCAATGCCCTCACATGTACATAAGCATAAGAAGGCCTACTTGCTGGGCCTTTGTGCAGATCACAGGAGAGACGCCGCAACGTGCCTGGCATGGTAGGGCAGTGCGCCGAGGTGCCCTGTGTCCTGCAAACCCTTCTGGGCGGCATGCACTTCTGACCAAGTTCGTTTTTGCTACAACTGATGTCGTATATATTTGCTGCGCTTTTGAGAATGTTCAGTTCTGCCGCCGCATACAAGAAAGCGAGGGGATGGATACAATGGGCCATGGATGAGTCAGTTAGTAACCTGGGAGCAATGGCAGCCAGATAAGGCAGAGCATATGGGTGAACATAGAAAGACATGGAAGGAGCATGAGCTTCCTAATATTCATGAGGCACTAAATATATGGAAGGCACCTGAGGAACTAAATATTCATGAGACACTAAATATACATGAGCAGAGAGGCACTCCGTACCCAGCCACCCACTGGCAAGACTCCTTCTGGCCCCATGTGTCCTGGGCCCAGGACATGCAAATCACCTCCCGCTGCTCCTCGGGCCACTAACCCCCCCCCCCCCCCCCCCCCCCCCCCCCCGCCTCTCTCCCACAGAGCATGCGCGCCATGGCCCCATGCACCCTCCAGACGTCTGTGCACCTCAAGCCTCAATTGTGGTCTCAGCACAGCAGCAGAGGGTGAGGCTGATGGAGGGAGCGGAGAGAGAGCGCAAGCAACCCCCCCCCCCCCCCCCCCCCCCCCCAGGATTCAGGCCGCTGGTGCTTCCCCTGTGTGTTTCCAGTTTCTTTACCCCACGGTGTGCTTTGAGCTCATATATTTATATTCATTGATTTCAGAGAGGAAGGGAGAGGGAGATAGAAACATCAATAATGAGAGAGAATCATCGATCGGCTGCCTCCTGCATGCCCCCCACTGGGGTCTGAGCCCGAAACCCAGGCCTGTGCCCTGACCGGAATTGAATCGTGACCTCCTGGTTCCTGGGTCAACGCTCAGCAGCTGAGCCCCGCCCGGCCGGGCTGATTCGAACTCTTTACCTGGGTTTCCGAGCCTTTCTTCCCCGTGATCCCTGGCGGGGCTTGCCTGGCAGTGGGGAGGTGATTTCCCCGAGACAACTGAGCGATGATGGAGAACGAACCTCTCCTGGCGCCACGTCAGATGGAACATTGTTCCGAGCAGGTCAGGCATGGAGGTTAGAAGCTTGGCAAAGAGGCGTGGCGAGCGGCCGCCAGCCGCAGGGAAATGGTGATTACCTGGAATGGGTGAGCACTTGCCTGCGCACAGTGCAAAGCTGAAGGGGGAGAGCGTGGGCGCCTGTAAAGATGCTGAAAAACTGCCCGACGGGCGTGGCTCAGTGGTTGGGTGGTGACCTGTGAACCAGGAAGTCATAGTTTGTTTGATTCCCGGTCAGGGCACAGGCCCAGGTTGTGGGCTCCATCCCCAGTGTGGGGCGTGCAGGAGGCAGCCGATCTGTGATTCTCTCTCATCATGGATGTTTCTCTCCCTCTCCCTCTCCCTTCCTCTCTGAAATCAATACAAATACATTTTAAGAAAAGATGGCTGATGATCAGCTGTGAACAAAGGCAGGGTCTGTCTTGGGGGGAAGACACATCAGAGTGACACGTGCAGGAGCCGGAAGGGAAGGAAGAGTCTGGAAAGAAAAGTGATGAATGGAAGGACGGCAGGGCAGCTGTGTAAACTTGGCATGACCTTTCCGATTGAACTCAGCAATAGGTAAACACTTCGGGCTTTTAAAATAGCATTTCCTGGGAGCAGCCCGTTAATTGGTATTAATTAGCAGCTCGTAGTTTCTAATCGGCGGTTTGCAAGTCAAGAAGTTTAGGTGGAGAGTCGTTAAAGGGAAAGGTGAAGGGAAAGAGGGGCTTTGGTTTCGATTGATTCCGGTCAAGGGCACGTCCCTTGGTTGCAGGCTCCTCCCCGGCCTGGGCCCTGGGGTTCATGCAGGAGGCAACCCATCAGCAATAACTCACCTGAACGCAGGGCGCTCTCAGGGTTCCAAAGGTCCCCTGAGCACTCACCCCTGAGCACTCACCCTGAGACTCACCCCTGAGCAGTCACCCCGATGCTTGACAGACACACACCCAGTTTCCCTTCCAGAGCGGCTTCTGTAGCTTTAGGCCAACAGACGTCTCTCCCGCCCCCTCTAAACCCTGGACCAATGACGCTCTCCGCACCCTGTTCAGGGGCACTGCCCGCTCGCCCAGCCTGTTCCAGCACGTTCTCTTTCATCTGCGGCCTTGCTGGAGGAACCTGCCGAGGCAGAGGCTGCCGGATCTTGGGGAGTAGCCCAGGTTTCTGCCCCCGGGGAGAGGAAGCGCGCCAGCCGGCAGAGTGGGATGGAAGGGCACAGAGCTGGTTTCTGGAAGCTCAGGAAAGCATGGTGGCTGGGTTCTGACACAAGTGTCCCTGGAGGTGACGTCCAGAGGGCGAGGACGTGGAGTGGAGACCTGGCGGAAGCCTCATGGCTGTGGCTGGCCAGCCTGGGAGCCATTCGCTGTCCCTTCCCCTGCCTCTGTCAGTCACATGGGGGGGGGGGGGAGGGGAGCCTGGACCAAGTGCGCTGGTTGACAACCCGTCTGAGCCCAGCCTTCAAGTGGGCTCAGCCCAAGCGAGAGCCAGGGTGATGGCCGGAGCTTCCCAATGGCCGCCGTCCCCGCCGTCTGTTATCCCTGTTTCTAATCTTCCCGCCCAGGCCCCAGCCATCTCCCGGCAGAGACAGCTGCCCGGTGCAAATCCTGATGCACAGACTCCATGAACGTACCCAGGCTGTGCTAAGCCGTCAGCTTTGGGGGGGTTTGTTACTCAACAGGAGTGACTGAGCTACCACCCAACAGGGTAGGGGCGGGGGGGGGGGGGGGCTCACCCTAGACGGTTTGGCTCAGTGGATAGATCTGGGCCTGCAGACTGACGGGTCCTGGGTTCGATTCCCATCAAGGGCACGTGCCAGGGCGGGGCGTGCAGGAGGCAGCCAATCCGTGATTCCCTCTCATCATTGATGTTTCTCTCTCCCTCTCCCTTCCTCTCTGACATCAATGCAAATAGATGTTAAAACAAACAAGGAATGATGGCGCCCTTCCTTGAATCCTCTCCAGGGACCTACCTTTCAAGCCCAGCCCCCAGGGGTGAGCACTCCAGGCCCGCGTTCCAGCCCCAGCAGCGGCCGGCCACCTCGGGCCCTGTAGGAGGACGGGCCTGATCCGTCTAGAAAGTGCCACTGGCCTTTCCCACGCTGAGCTGAGGCCCAGAAATTGTAGCGGACCGGGGTCAGAGGGCCAAGCGTGGCGTTTGGACGGCGGGCATCCGGAGGCATGGTGTCTGCACTCCGAAGGGGCCCACAGGCCCGCAGCGCTAAGGAAGGTGGCGGGGCGCTGGGAGAGGCCTGCGGATGCTGGGGGGGCGGGGGTGCGGGGGCGCTGGGAGAGGCCTCAGCCCCGAGGGGAAGCATGCCAGTGCCTGTGATTGACAGATGTGCTCTGTCAATCAGGGCCAGGGGCTGGAGAGCCTGGGCCACTAGACACAAAGGGGGCGAGTTTGAGGCGCATGGGGGGCGGGGCTGGGATGGAGGAGGCTGAGCCAGAGTAGCAGGGAGCTCCCACTTCCTGGGCTTATTACGGGGTGTCTGTCTTGGCCAGATTGTCCAAAGGAAGCTGACTTGTCAGTGACGTGGGTGTCCAGATGATGACATTGTGTGTGTCGCGAGGCTTTGCTGTGGGGTGGGGATGGGGTGGCAGCCACAGTTTTATTATACCAAGGACTGGAGACGAATACATATCTGATCACGAATGCATTGCGCGCCAGGGCTCTGAACGGCATTTAAAAAATCAAATCCCAACGCCCTATTTTCTAGGTTTGCAGATGAATTTAAATTCGATGGTTGCAGTCATTGTGGGAAACGCTAGGCATCTCCAGATTACAGTACAGGAGGCGGGGGAAGCCCTGCCCCCCACGGAAAGCCAGCCAGCGGCGGCATCCCCGTGTAGTTAACGCTGATCTTTTTCTAAAGTCTCATTGTGATCAACTGTACACACAATTTGGTAATTTGCTCTTTTCTTGCTCAACGTAGTGATACAAGCATTTTTCATGTTATTACAAACTCCTGGTAAACATCATTTTTAATGGCTACATAATATGGATTGTATTTTCAATTTTCATTAAATTTCTATTTTATCTTCAGCCTGATTGCGTTGAGGGGCCTAATTTCTGCCAGCCCTGATATGCTTATCTGTTTATCAGGAGTTGCATTCCCACCGCAGCCGTCCCCTTGTCGGAGGGGGAGGGGGTGGAGGCAGGCCTCCCATGGGCCCCGGGCGTCCCGGAGTCTGTCCACATTTCGAACGTTCTGTCCTGTTGTGTCCATACATTTGCTGGTTCTTACAGAGACCACGTGGCCCACGTAGGATTAAAAATGACGGTCCCCAAAGGTTGGGCACACTGTGATGGAAGAGAAGGGTCAGGGCTGGTTAAAGTGGTGGCAGGGAGGACACGGACGTCCAGAGGGGTGGGAGGAAGCTGTGCAAAATATTTAGCTTCCAACTTCTACAGATAACGGAAGTGTCTGTCCAACACCAGTGAATGTATCAAATCTCCCTTCTTAAGAGAGGAGAGGACTCATAGCTCTCCCCAACAGACAAATGGTGCTGGGTGTTTCATTCATTAAGGGACGCCCTCCAACCTCAGTGTGTGTGTGTGTGTGTGTGTGTGTGTGTGTGTGTGTGTATGTATGCCTGCGTGCACGTGTGTGTATGTACAGTCCCATGGATTTTAACACGCTTAGATTCATTCAGGATACTTGAATCACTTCCTTCACCCAGACAACTCCTTTGTGCTTCCCTTTGTACTCAAGCCCGCTCCCACCCTTGATGTCTGGCAAGCACGGGTCCATCACCAGCGTCTCGCCTTTTGCAGACCCGCATACAAATGGAATCACGTGACGCACATGCTGTCGAAGAGGGGCTTCTGTCGCTCAACATGATGCCTTTGAGATCCGTCCAAGGTGAGAATATCCATAGTTCATTGCTTTTTATGGCTGAATAGCTTCCCGTCGTGTTGAAGGATATTTGGGTTGTGTTGGGGTCGGGGTAATGTTGACTAGAACTGCTATGAACATTCATGGGCAGATTTTCGTGTGAACATACATTTCCATTTCTCTTGGGTAACTAACCTAGGGGCGGGATTGCTGGGTCATATGGAAATTGTATGTTTAACGCATTTATTTATTTATTATTTTTCAATATGTTTTTATTGATTTCTGAGAGGAAGAAAGAGGAAGAGAGAGAGAGAAACATCCATGATGAGAGAGAATCATGGATCAGCTGCCTCCTGCACGCCCCCTACTGGGGATCGAGCCCACAACCCAGGCATGTGCCCTTGACCGGAATCAAATCCAGGACCCTTCCGTCTGCAGGACGATGCTCTAGCCACTGAGCCAAACTGTATGTTTAACTTTATATGAAGCTGCCAAACTGAGAAAACAGGTGAGAGTTCCAGTGGCTCTGCATCCTTGTCAGCACCTGATAAGGTCGGCGTTTCCATTTCAGCCGCTCTGATAGGTATGTGGTGTGCATCTCATTATCGTTTTAATTTGCATTCCCTAATGGCTAATGATGTTGACATCACTTTCTGTTCATTTGCCATCTGTTATCTTCTTTGGTGAACTGCCTGTCTTTTGGCCATTTTTAATTGGGCTGTTAGTTTCCCTACTAATGAGTTTTGAGAATTCCTTATATATTTGGTATCCACGTCTTTTATTGCATACGTGATTTGCAAATATGTTCTCCAGTCTTCAAGTTGCTCTTTCATCCTCTCAACAGTGTCTGGTAGAGCAAAAGTTCTCAATTTCGATGAAGTGAAGTGTAGACCAACTATGCTTTTGGTCTAAGAATTCTGCCTGACCCTGGGTCATGGAGATTTTTCTCCTAGGTTCTCATCTAAAAGTTTTACAGTCTTACACTTTACATTTGTACCTATGATCTACACTGAGTGGACAGGTTATTATGATCTCTGAACGCATAATAATCTGGCCACTCAGTGTCTATCCTATAGAATAAAAGGCTAATATGCAAATTGTCCCCTCGACTACGAGTTCGACCAGCAGGCAGGCCGGCCAACTGCCCATGTCCCCTCCCCCTGGCCAGGCTGGCTGGACCCCATTGATGCACGAATTCATGCACTGGGCCTCTAAAATATATATATATATACTGAGTGGCCAGATTATTATGCATTTAGAGATCATAGTAATCTGGCCACTCAGTATATTTTAAGTTAGTTTTTATATAAGGTGTGAGGTTGATATTGAGGCTCACTTTTTTTTTTTTTTTGCATATGGATGTCCAATTGCTGCAATACCGTTTGTTGAAGAGGCTAGCCTTTCTCCATTGAATTGCCTTGTGTCTTTCTCAAAAAATCAATCGGCCATATTTTGGTGGGTCTATGTTGGTCTCTCTCCTCTGTCCCATTGATCTGTGTCTGTCCCTCCACCAATACCACACTGTCTCGCTGTGGCTTTATATTTACTCTTAACATCAAGTAGTGAGATTCTTCCCCAACCTTTTTTCTGTGGAATCTCTTGTCACATCCCGCGTGTTTCAGAGATCCCGTTCAGGTCCGGTTTCTGGAGAAGGCCACAATCAAAGTGAAGAGAAGCTAGAAAAGAATCAATTTGGGAAAATGAGGGCCAGGCGGGAGTCCACCTCTAGGGGGAGGACTGCCACAGCTCCGGCCTTGCCATCCCTTTTATTGGGGTTCTGGGATACACCCATATCCTTTAGGCAGGAAATTACAACAATAGACAATCAGCAAAAATTTACATATGATTAACAGGTGAGAGTTTCTTTAACTACCAATGTCTCAACTAAACAATGAGTGACTAGCTCTGACCATTCAGAGCTATTAAGGTTGACCAGCCTTCCGGATTCCCTTTTCACATTTAACTACAAAGTGTCAATGTTCGGTTTCCGGCATTTTTCTTTTCAAAAAATTACTTTGGCTGCCCTAGCCAGCCTTTGGCTCAGTGGATAGAGCGTCAGCCTGCGGACTGAAGGGTCCCGGGTTCAATTCCGGCCAAGGGCACATGCTGGGTTGCGGACACATCCCCAGTAGGGGGCGTGCAGGAGGCTGCGGATCAATGATTCTCTCCCTCTCATCACTGAAGTTTCTATCTCTCTCTCTCCTTCTCCCTTCCTCTCTGACATCAATAAAGAAATATATTTTTAAAAAATTACTTTGGCTATTTTAGTCCCTTTGCTTTAGAGTCAGGTTGGCCAGACCTACCGGAAACCCTGCTGGAGCTGTGGTGGAACTTGTGTTAAATACCCGGACTGCTCTGGGGGGAATGGGCATTCTTGCCATGTGAGGTTTCTAACCCGTGAACCCGCTCTTCTCTTCCCCATCTCTAAAGGTTCGGTTTCAAGCTGTGGAGAGCACCGCCGGGGCGGAGTCTTTGCTGAGCCGCAGGCCCGCCCTCTGCCCTCAGCCCAGGGGGACAGGGTGGTGTCGCTGGCAGAGTCACACGCTGGGGGCAGCAGCGCGTCTTGTCACACTCGTTCACACAGGTGCTGGAGAATCATGTTTTGGTGTTGGTGCATACATGGTGTCCTCTGTACATATGTGTGCGCATATGTGGATGCCCACACATATACACACGTGAGAGCCTGCATGTATACACACACATGCATACGTGGCCTCCCTCCTCCTCTCTGCTGTAAGCAGCCGTATGACGCGGGCTGAGAAGGGAAGCTATTTGTTTCACATGCAGAAGCTGCCAGAGACATGACCTTGAACGGAACAGCACAAATGCATATATAGAGAGCTCTTAGCAACTGCTGGTCGAGAGAAAGAAAGGAGTGGGGTGGGGGTGGGGGCAGAGCCGGGAAACAAGGAGGAGGGGGAGGGGATGGAGAGAGAAAGCAAGGCTGACCCTTTCGGAGGGGGGCTGGACCCCACAGTGCTCGCCAGGCTCTCTCAGACCCCTGACGGGGAAGAGGCAAGAACTGGGAGCCCCTTCGGGCGTCTGGCTGGGAGAGCCAGCCCCGCTGACACAGATCAGCCCCCGAGGGCAGGGCGGCGAGGCTCTGGGTCAGCAGGCCCAGGAGTTGGCGCCACTGGCCCCATTTCACAGACGCGGCTCAGCCTCCGGCAAAGGGCAGGGGGACTTGGCTGCTGTGGTCCAGCCCGGATGTGGGGGCCCTGCTGAGGGGCCCAGGGTTCCGGAGCCACCGAGGGCGCGGGGCCGACCCTCCCCCCCGCAGCTGGGGCAGGCAGGTAGACTCAGACGCTGGTTCTCCCACCTCCTGCTTCCGCCACATCAGCTGCCTTTTGGGGGGGCCCGAGGGGTGACAGCCCAGGAAGCAGCAAGCCAGCCCCCAGGGACCCTCACCCGTCCTTCCACGATGGTATCTGGGTAGGGAGTGCAGGTCAGTGGCGGCCCAGGACCCACACTTCTCGGCTCCTTCTCCCACGCCCATCACCCCACGCCCACCCCACCCCCACGCCCATCCCCCACGCCCACTCCCACGCCCATCCCCCCACTCCCATCCTCCCACGCCCACTCCCACGCCCATCCCCACGCCCATCCCCCCACGCCCACCCCCTACGCCCATCTCCTCAAGGGCTCCTGGAATCTGCAGCAGCCCGGCCCCTGCGTGCAAGTCATCTCTCTTTAAATGTATTTTATTGCTTTCAGACAGGAAGGGATGGGGGTGGGGGGTTGGGGGGGAGAGAGAGAAACATCTATGATGAGAGAGAAGCATGGATCGGCTGCCTCCTGCACGCCCCACGCTGGGGATGGAGCCCACACCCCGGGCCTGTGCCCTGACCGGGAATCGAACCCGTGACCTCCTGGTTCCTAGGTCGATGCTCAACCCCTGAGCCACACGGGCCAGGCTCCCTGAAGCTCTTAACTCCCAACAACTAAGTGGACTCAGCCCTAAACTCCTGCCCCCCTTTATGCTCCTCCCTTAAAGAGGATGCCCGCAGGTAAATATTTCACCGGACGAGAGAATTTCTCCATAGAGACCGTCAGCAAGCTGCGTGGCTGGGAGAGGCCTGCAAATGTTTCCTCTCCCCCATCTGGCGCTGTGTACGTGATGTGTAAAGTGTACACGCGCACACACACACGCACGCATGCACACACACACACACACACACACGCACGCAGAGGACGGGCCCCGTCCCCATCACTCACCCCCGTCAGGCCTGCAGCGCTGCCTATAAATCACCGCGCGGCTGGGAATATGCTGAATCATCTAATTGGCCCGCAGAGACAGTGATGGAGCGGTTCCCTCCCCCAGCCCCGCGGGAGCCTGGGGACCTGAACTGTCTCCCGTCTGCACGTTAATCAGGAGCTTCCAGCGCCAGCCAAGCAGGACGGAGGCCACCGGCAGCCCCTCCTCCTCCTCGTGCAGGCCTCCCGCGGGCCCGCACCTGACAGTGATGGGGACCCCTCTGTACACCCCAGGCCGCTTGGAGTCTCCCACGAAGGCCGTGCTCCTTATGAGCTGCCATTGAGTGGGATGACAGATCCCCGCGCTGCTATGTGTTTGTCCCAATGCCGCCCACAGAGGCCTTTGTCCCACCCCAAAGCCACATTTCTGAGGTCAGGCAGCAGCTGAAGGGCTATTTAAAATATCTATATTTTTATAGATTTCCAAGAGGAAGGGACAGGGAGAGAGAGATAGAAACATCCGTGATGAGAGAGAATCACGGATCGGCTGCCTCCTGCACGCCCCACACTGGGGATCGAGCCCGCAACCCAGGCATGTGCCCTGACCGGGAATTGAACCCAGAACCCTTCAGTCTGCAGGCCAACGCTCTATCCACTGAGCCACACCAGCCAGGGCCTGAAGAGCTCTTAGAGGCCCCTGCTCTGTACCCAGCGGCCTCTCTCCGGGCCCTCATCTTTGTTCTCTCGGGCGGGGCCTGCTTCCTGCCGGCCTTGCCATCCGCGGGCGGGCAGGGCTGGGCCTGGGGGTGGCGGGGGGTCTTCGCAGCGGTCTGGAGCAGGACACACCGGTCACAGGAGGAAAAGCATCGCCTAGCCCCTGCCTGGCCTGCGGTCACGCTCAAGCAATTGTGTAGGATGAACGGTGAAGAGAAGGTGGGGGGTCAGAGGGAAGCAGGGTGGAAAGGGGCTCCTCCCCAGCCCACCAGGAGCGCCTCGGAGCAGCCTCCATAGGAAAAATCTTTGTTGATTAGTAACTTCAGTTTTATTTTGTATTTTTTTAAATTTGTATTGATGTCAGAGAGGAAGGGAGAGGGAGAGAGAGAAACATCAATGATGAGAGAGAATCATGGACCAGCTGCCTCCTGCACACCCCGCACTGGGGATCCAGCCCACAGCCCAGGCCTGTGCCCTGACCGGGAATCGAACCCTGACCTCCTGGTTCCTACATAGGTCGATGCTCAAGCCCTGAGCCACACCGGCCGGGCCTAGCTTTGGCCATTCACCTGCCACCCTGGCCGGAGAGCTCCGCCGTGGGAGAGTGATGGTGACCGCAGCGGGAAGCCTGCCTTTTCCCCGCCCTCCCTTGCGCAGGAGCCAGAACAGCCTGGAGAAGCCCGGCTAATGGCGGTGGGATTAATGCTGAGCTCAGGCACAGCTTTCCGCTGCGCCCCAGGCCAGCAGCTCTCCCTCCTCATTAGCCCTCAGGAAGGGCTCCGGTGGAGCCACGAGTCAGCAACTCTGGCCTCACTGAAGCCACCACGAAAGTAGGACCGAGGCCCCCCTGTTTTGCCCCTGGAGTAGGCGTCTGCCTGGACCCTGGGCTCGCTGACCGATGAAGGCCTGTGTCTGCTCACGTCCTGTGACCTCTGTGGGCCTGTGTGGGCCGCAGGCCTGCGCCCATCATACACAAGGAATTAACTCAAAATGCATCAAAGACCTCCTTCCCGAGTCACCCGCCCTGACGTTTCATGCATGTCTTCACTCCTCCTCCTGACGTCTGCCCTTAGAATTCCCTGGAAGGAGGGAGTTTGGGGAGCTGGTATTCACCGGTCCGGGTTCAACTCCCCTAATGTCTGAATGCGCTGGAACAACATTGTATTCCTTGTCACCGTTGTGTGTGTGTGTGTGTGTGTGTGTGTGCGCGCGCGTGTGTGTGCGTGTGTGTATGTGTGTGTGTGTTTAAACCCTCAGTCTTTGAAAAAGGGTTTTATTAAGAATCTCATTATGATGCCCCTTGCCCTCGCCTCACATCAGATTATCAACACGGGCTCTTCGGAGCCAAGCTCTGGGCCATTGGCCATCTTCTCAGCAGGACTGGGGAGCCCTCACCTGCTCATCCACGCAGCCGCTAACCCGCCCCAAGGCAAGGACGGGTTTCTGGGGGGAGGCCCCCTCCCCGTGGCACAGCTCTCAGCAGGCCTTTCTCAGGACGTGCGTGTGAGATCTTCCTCATTTCAAACTCAATCGCCTGCGACAGAATAAGTGAACTAGCCCGGCCAGCGTGGCTCAGGGGTTGAGCATCGACCTATGAACCAGGAAGTCACGGTTCGATTCGCAGTCAGGGCACAGGCCCGGGTTGAGGGCTGGATCCCCGAGGCAGGGTGGGGGGAGGGTGTGTGTGTGTGTGTGTGTGTGCGTGCGCGCAGGAGGCAGCCGATCCATGATTCTCTCTCATCATGGATGTTTCTCTCTCTCTCTCCCTGTACCTTCTTCTTAGAAATCAATTTTTAAAAATATTTAAAATAAGTCAGTAAAGCAGGGCTCTAGAATTCTTCCCTCCCCCTCCTATCAAGATTTGGGGTCCAAGTGGGCTCCCGCCTGGCTCTCTGGGGACAGTTGCGGTGGGAGAAGCTGGTCACTATGTAGGAAGTTGGCTGGGGAGACGCTCCAGGCATGGCTTGTCCCCACCGCAGCACCAGATGTGTGAGCGAAGCCAGCTAGGACCTGCCAGCCCAGCCCGCCTGCCACAGGGTGGCCTCCGGGGATGCCACAGGGGCAACAGATCACTCAGCTGAGCCCTGCCTGCACCCCTGCCCCAGAGACCCACAAGCCAATAAAACGGGGGTTGTTTGACTTTTATTTTTTAAATATATATTTTTATTGATGTCAGGGAGGAAGAGAGAGGGAGAGGCAGAGAGAAACATCCATGATGAGAGAGAATCTTGGATCGGCTGCCTCCTGCATGCCCCACACTGGGGATCGAGCCCACAGCTGGCATGTGCCCTGACTGAGACTTGAACCCGGGACCCTTCAGTTCGCAGGCCGACGCTCTATCCACTGATCCACACCGGCCAGGGCTTGGATTTTCAATGAATTTCGAATATTCATGAGTGTCCATTTTGGTGCAGAAAACATGCTACTTGGCTTGCCTGTCCAGGATGGCCCCCACTCAAGTGCTAGAATTCCCCAGAAAGGCCCCAGGCCACTGCAGGAGAGGGACCATCTGATCCTGCGACCCCCCCTCCCGGCTGGCAGGCCGCCCTGCTGGGCCGGGGTGACGTCAGCGCGGTGAGGCCCGGCCAGGCCACGTGCGGTTCAGCCCCGACCTGGTAAACACCCGTCTCGCCAAACCTGAAACTCAAGTCCCGGGTGAGCGGGTGAGCGGGGCGCTCTGGGTCCCGCTCCGGTTCGCCTCGTCCAACAACAATCATCGCGGAGCTTTTAAAGGACTAGATTCTTTTTTTTTGAGGCAACTTCAGAATTGGCTGAACCAGCGGAATAATTTACTGTGATGTGTTTCCTCCCCTAATCCTCCCCTCCCCGGCCCCACCCCCACCCCCACACAACACCGCAGAGGCTACAAAGGACCCTGTTGCTTAGCAACAGGAGTGAAGCTAATCAACACAGCTCTGAATATTAATATTTTTCCCAAACACGACTTCTCCTGAAATTGTGCAGGATACGAGGCCTTCCTTTCAACGTAAACAGTCATTTTTTTAAACGTCTATAATTAATTTCCTGACGTGCGCTCATTCCCTCCCCGGGTTAGCCTGTTCAACACGGTCCGGCCGCAGCGCCGACACCGCCGGCCTCGGCCACACACCCCCTCGGCGTGTTGTGATCTGTCAGCCCCGAAGTGTCGGCGAGGTGAATGGGGGGGGATTGTAAGCTCCCTCTCCAGCCGGGGGAAGGGATGGGAAGCGGTGAGGGCCTTTCCCTAAACCACGTGGCTTTCGTCTTTTCTCTGACCTGCGGAACTTCGGCTGGAGTCTTCTTGATCGGACCCCTCTGGACCTCGGTTTCCTCATCTGTGAGAGAGGAGTGGTGAGGGGATTGGCTTGGGGCAGCCCTCACGTCCTTCCAGTCCAGGGATGCCAAGGGTGTGGCTTAGTCTGTGGGCCACATTCTTAAAAGTGAGTGTGGCCCTAGCCGGTGTGGCTCAGTGGATAGAGCAGTGATGGCGAACCTATGACACGCGTGTCAGCACTGACACGCGTAGCCATTTCTAATGACACACGGCCGCATGCCGAGGATGAAACATTTGCTGCTCCTGAGGATGAAACATTTGCGAAATAATGTTTTTTCCTCAAAGTGACACACTACCCGAGTTATGCTCAGTTTTTTGGCGAAGTTTGACACACCAAGCTCAAAAGGTTGCCCATCACTGGGATAGAGGGTCAGCCTGCGGACTGAAGGGTCCCAGGTTTGATTCCAGTCAAGGGCACATGCCCGGGTTGTAGGCCCAGTCTCGGCTTGGTCAGTCATGTAGGAGGCAGCCAATCAATGATTCCCTGTCATCATTGATGTTTCCCTCTCTCCCTTCCTCTCCCTTCCTCTCTGAAATCAATAAAAATGTATATTTTTTAAAAAGTGAGTGTGGAGGGAAAGGGAAGGAAGGGAGGGAACTTAAAAACAAAGAATGTTCTAAGGAAACAAGAGCTAGCCCAGCCGGTGTGGCTCAGTGGTTGAGCATCGACCTATGAACCAGGAGGTCATGGTTTGATTCAGGGCACAGGCCCGGGTTGCAGGCTCAATCCCCAGTGGGGGGCATGCAGGAGGCAGCTGATCCACGATTCTCTCTCAGCATTGATGTGTCTATTTCTCTCTTCCTCTCTGAAATCAGTAAAATAAATTATATATATTAAAGAAACAAGAGCTAGACATTAGGGGAGAAAGAGCAGAAAAGACCCCTGTGAGGGTGATGGGAAGCAAAGGGGTTCCCTGCCAGCTGTCAGGAAGGGGGCTCGGACTTGGCAGAGGTGACGATCATATCACAGAGGTGGTTCCCGGGCCAGGGAACCCCTGTGTGCTCAGGGGCCATGTTCATATTTATAATAAATCCCCACGATGCCTGGCGTGGTGTAGACACTCAATCCATATTTGCTGATTGATTTATTGATCAACTGATGGAAAGTTGGTCATGCGTGCAAATAATCCATTTGCAAGTCATTTGCTGCCCTTGAGGCCAGGAAAGCAAACATTTCTTCTTGATGGTATGGATAGTGGTCCTCAAGGAATATGTCTCCATCCGCTGTGAGTTGCCTCGCACAGAATGTGTTATTAACGATAAAATACATAAATCTCAAATTATTTGCTTAAATAAATTAGAATACATTCAAGGTTATCCCTGTAATAACATCGCTCTCACTCACTTGCCTTCCAATGTGCTTTCTTGATGGGGAGAGAACATTGTAGAATCCTGGTCATCACACTAGGGGATCCTGGGTTCATTTTCTGGGAGGGGCTGGGCATGTGTACGTCACCTGTCTGTGTCTTGCCCTGGGAACAGGGATGAGGTTCTTTTTTAAAAATATATCTTTATTGATTTCAGAGAGGAAGGGAGAGGGAGAGAGAGAGAGAAACATCCATGATGAGAGAGAATCGCGGACGGCTGCCTCCTGCACACCCCACACTGGGAATGGAGCCCACAACCCAGGCCTGTGCCCTGACCAGGAATCGAACCGTGACCTCCTGGTTCACAGGTCGACACTCAACCACTGAGCCACCCTGGCCGGGCCAGAATGATGCTCTTGAATTGCGGTTGGAAAGAATGGAGCGCATCACAGGGTTCAGGTTCTTCTTAGCGCCTCCCCGCTGACTGCACCCCACTGGCGGCGGCTGTTTCCTTTGGCTTTCAGAGCCCAGCGATGCGCCCCATTAGTGGGAGGAGAAGAGGAAACCGAGGAGGGGAATAAATCCAGACGTAACTCCTGGGGGAGCGCTAATACTATTTCAACTTGCAAATTGCTTAAGGAGCAGCCGAGCTGCCTGATGGCCGGGCCCGGGGCGCTCGGAGCCTCCCCTGTGACCAGGGCCAGATGCCCGCTGTGGGGACACGGCCCCATCCCGCCCGTGTCCCTGAGGGCCCCCCGCTGCAGTGCACACAGCGACACCCACAAGCGCCGGGGGCTGCAGCTCCGTGCCCGGGACTTGCTCTCTGGGCTGCAGTCTGCCCTGCCCTGCAGGATGCGTGACAGTGACAGTGACACACAGTTCCCACCCTCACGTCCGGGGCAGTGGGAGGATGATCGCCAGCACCCTCCCCCGTGGGTGACATGAACGGGCCACAGCCTGCGCTGTCTCCTCGAGGCTCCCAGTGCCATTGAGCTGACGTTGCCCAGAGAGGTGACAAGTGTCATAGCAGGCCTTCTGTCTTCCGCCCCCCTCCCTGGCCCACTTCCCCCAGCCCTTCCGCATCCCTCTCACCTCCCAAGAAACTGGCTTTGTTGTTGTTGTTGTTAATATATGTTTATTGACGTCAGAGAGAGGGAGAGGGGAGAGAGAGAGAAACATCCATGATGAGAGAGAATCATGGATCGGCTGCCTCCTGCACGCCCCGCACTGGGGATCGAGCCCACAACCCGGGCCTGTGCCCTGACCGGGAATTGAAGGTTCATAGGTCGACGCTCAACCACTGAGCCACACCGGCCCGGCGTGGCCTCGGTCTCCACTCCACTGGTTGCCGCCTGTGTGATGCCGGGCAACGCGTTTCCGCCGCCTGTTCTTCCCCCGGGGGGGCGGTCTAGCAGCCGCCGGGACGGTGCGGGCGGGAGGATTTTGCAAACTGAAAAGGGCTGTGGGGCCAGGTTCCTCCCCCGGGGGGGCCGGGAGCGGGGGGCTCCGGGGCCCCCGCGGCAGCTGTGAAGCGCTGGTGTGGGCTCAGCCTTAGTTCCGAGTCAGAAACGGGACGAGCCGCCTGGGCTGTGCATTGGGGCTTTGGTTCACCTCATTTCACCCCACCGCGCGGCGCTCCCCACCTCGCCCCTGGTCTTTTAATTACTGAGCGCGTCGCAAACGATCAGTACTCTGGGCCTGTTAGCATGATGAATGAGCAATTAAAGCTACAGAAGCAATTACACCGGCTCCAAATGTTCCCGTTCAGCCCGGTCATGCTTCCTTGGTTGGTCAGCTCTGCAGCCAGTGGGCCGGGCCCTTCAGCCAGACGGAGGGCCCCCTCAACTCCCCTTTCAGGAGACCACTGCCCCCCACCTCCCAGGGGTCCCGAGTGAAGCGACAGAGAAAGCCTGGCCACAGCTGCTCGGTCCCGTGGTCGGACAGGCTGCGCCGACCCTTTGGGAAACAAAACCAAGCAGCTTCCATTCGTCCCAGCCCATTGGCTGAACTGTCCAGCAGGAATATTCTACAAGGAAGCGAGGGGGGCCAGGCTGGGAGGCCATCTCTCTCATCAGTGATGCTTCGATCTTGCTCTCCCTCTCCCTTCCTCTCTCTCTAAAATCAATAAAAACAGTAATAAAAAAGTGGCTCAGCCGGCGTGGCTCAGTGGTTGAGCACTGACCTATAAACCAGGAGGTCAAGGTTCAATTCCTGGTCAAGGGCACAAGCCCAGGTTGCAGGCTCGATCCCCAGTGTGGGGCGTGCAGGAGGCATCCGATCCATGATTCCTTCTCATCATTGATGTTTCTCTCTCTCTCCCTCTCCCTTCCTGTCTGTCATCAATTAAAAAAATTTTTAAGAAAAAGAAAGGAAGGAAGGAAGGAAGGAAGGAAGGAAGGGTCTGGCCGGTGTGGCTCAGTGGCTGAGCATTGACCTATAAACCAGGAGGTCACGGTTCGATTCCCGGTCAGGGCACATCCCCAGTGTGGGGTGTGCAGGAGGCAGCCGATCCATGCTTCTCTCTCATCATTGATGTTTCTCTCTCTCTCTCCCTCTTAAATCAATAAAAACATATTTTAAAAATAAATAAATAAAAGTGGGAGTGCAAATACCCAGCGGCGAACCCTGAGACAGATCCAAGTGCAAGTGGTTTATCGGGAGCGAAGCGAACAGGGACGGGCCGCCAATACAGTGTCGTGTCTGTGTATGTGAGCAACTGGGAGACCTGGGGCCCCGGGGAGCCGTCTCAGCGTCCCCCAACCCAGGGGTAAGGCGGCACCTGAGCAGTTTGTTAGTGAGACGGAGGCGGGCGGGGGGGGGGGGGGGGGGGAGGTGCCCCTTAACTCACCCAGGCAGAGAGTTGCAGGCGTTCCCAGGGAACAGCTCTCGCTCCGGGCTGTCCAATAGACGGCCCCGTGCGGCTCGTTACGTCTGAAGGCGTTTGAGTGAACGGAAAGGGAAAACTCCGTGTCTCAGTCCACTGGCCAGATTTCAGGCGCGTCTCGGTAACACAGACAGAAGGACGGTGCCCGAGCGTTGTGGGTAGCTCGATAGATTTGCAGGTCCTTTGTGCGTGTAAGAAAACACACCAAGTTCTTAGTTGTAAAAACTCAATAAGTGCATGCTGAACGTATTTGCATTATTTTTTTAACCATTTGAGAGACAGAGAGAGAGAGAGGGAGATTTGTTGTTCCACCCAGGCATTCATTGGTTTCTTCTTGCATGTGACCTGACGAGATGGAAACCACAACCTTGGTGTATTAGGACGATGCTCTAACGGTTAGGGCCTAACCAGCTGAGCCACCTGGCCGGGGCTGAACGTATCTGAATTATACTGAGCTTCTGTTTTCTCATCTGTAAAATGGGGGTAAGAATAGCACCCACTGCCAAAACCGGTTTGGCTCAGTGGCTAGAGCGTCGGCCTGCGGACTGAAAGGTCCCAGGTTCGATTCCGGTCAAGGGCATGTACCTTGGTTGTGGGCACATCCCCAGTAGGGGGTGTGCAGGAGGCAGCTGATCGATGTTTCTCTCTCATCGATGTTTCTAGCTCTCTATCCCTCTCCCTTCCTCTCTGTAAAAAATCAATAAAATATATATTTAAAAAAAAAAAAAAGAATAGCACCCACCTATAGGGTCATGATTTCAGCTCCCATAGGTCCCTTCATGTAGAAGGCTTAGCCCAGGCCCCGAAGGGTGAGCGTTTAATAACTATGGCTGCGGAAGTAGATTGACTGTGAACTTGGCTTAAGCTCCGGGGCCCTCGCTCGCATTGGTCTCTCCCCAGGGCCCGGGGTGGAGCGCTTACTCATTGTACACAGACCGCTGCCCGCTTCCGGTCGGACTTCCCTCCACCACACCTCCCCTCGGCTGGGCAGCATGAGAGCAGCCACGGCCATGTTTGCGGCCTGGCCAAGGGGAAGTGGAAGTGCGATAGCATCAGTTTTTGTTGAAGGGCGTGTGTGTGTATGATTTGTCGCCACGTCCATGCGAAGCCGGTGCTTGCCGCCACACGCGATGACTTTGGGGACACTCCTACTCCCCTCTGGGCCGAACTTGACGGTTCACACCAGAGGTCATTTCAAAATATAACTGTGTCTGTCCTGGGTATCTATGGCGACATAGAAGTCACCCCAGAACTCAGTGACTTAAAACATCAGCAATGGCCCGATCTGCGTGGCTCAGTGGTTGAACGTCAACCTACGAACCAGGAGGTCAGGGTTCGATTCCCTGTCAGGGCACAGGCCCGGGTTGCGGGCTCGATCCCCAGTAGGGGGCGTGCAGGAGGCAGCTGATCCGTGATTCTCTCTCATCATGGATGTTTCTCTCCCTCTCCCTTCCTCTCTGAGATCAATAAAAATATATTTTAAAAAATATATATGCCCTTTGGCTCCCAGCCCCCAAAGTCTGTGGGAAGCGGAGAGAAACGGAGCTTGAAATGTACGGAGCCAGGAGCTCGTCTGGGGGAAATCTTCCCGTCACCAGATGTGGGAAATTGTAAACGACGAATCCCATGCTCATCGATGCCTAGTCACGATGGAAATTAGCTTCTGTCAAGAATATACTCGAGAATGCAGTGTATGCAATTAATAACGCACCAGCTAGTTTTATTTCTTTTCTGATGGCAATTGCACACGATAAGATTTATCAGAATTCATGTGTTTGCTGGGCACGAGACTGTAGCAATCCGACGAACACAAGCACGCGTGTGCGGAGAGCAGGCAGGCTTCGGGGCCCCGGCCTCCAGATTGCATTTCAGCATAGCTGCCGCATCTTGGCTTGAAGTCCGGTGGATCCAGAAAAAACGGCAAACAAAATTGCTCCTGATGCACCCAAACTGCCTGAAGAAATGAGTACTCCAGCACAAAGCCCACGTGCCCAGCAGCACACCAACGTGGACAGCGTAAGAGCAGTTTAATTTTATTAGGCAGCTCGATATGTACACCTTAACTGCATGTCAATTTTGTGTATTTTTTTTAGAATTACTCATCAGACCCAAATTCAAAGAGGAGCAACTTTGTAGTAGCCAAAAACAAACAGAAAAATCTACAGATGCTTTAAAATGTCACTCTGTGTCCGGCCGGAAGCCAAAGCCGTGCAGCCCAAAAATGTAGGAAAAAAAGGATGAGACAGTTGATTAATAAAAATATTATATATATTTTTTGGATTTTGTGAAATTGGAAGTCTTCATGAACCTTTAATTATTGCAACTTATTTTTTTTTTCATTTAAACATTTACTCTTATACTAGGTTTTATATTTGCAATTTTGTGTTCTTTTTCTTAAGGAGAGTCCCCCTAAGTGTTCAATCTTCAGACCCCACTGTTAGCCACAATTGGCGCCTATTGGCTATTGTTATTATTATTAATATTTTATGATGATAATAGAGACCACGCATGTGGCAGTTTATACACATGAGAAGATGGATGATAAACGCCAATCAACTCAAACTGGTATCCTTCTCCTTCGCTCTTCTTTTCCAGGAGGAATGGCTAGAATGGGGTTGAAATACCCACATTAGTCACCTCTGGCTGCCATAACAAAGAACCACAGGCTGGGGGGCTTAAACAAAAGAAATGTATCGGCTCACAGTTCTAGAAACTAGAAGTCCAAGATCTTCTGAGGCCTCTCTCCTTGGCTTGGAGACGGCCGCCTTCTCTCTGTGTTTTCACATGATTTTCCTTCTGTGGGTGTCTGTGTCCTCTCTTCTTATAAGAACACCAGTCAGCCCTGACCAGTGTGGCTCAGTGGATAGAGCCCCGGCCTGCGGACTCAAGGGTCCCAGGTTCGGTTCCGGTCAAGGGCATGTACCTTGGTTGCGGACATCCCCAGTAGGAGGTGTGCAGGAGGCAGCTGATTGATATTTCTCTCTCATCGATGTTTCTAACTCTCTCTCCCTCTCCCTTCCTCTCTGTAAAAAATCAATAAAATATATTAAAAAAAAAAAAAAAAAAAAAAAAGAACAGTCAGATTGGGGTAGAGCCCTTCCATATGACCTCATTTGAACTCAACCACCTCCTCGGAGTCTGATTTTCACATACAGTCACCTTCTGAAATAACGAGGGTTAGGGCTTTGAGGTATGAACTGGGGGAGGGACGCAGCTCAGCCCACAGTAGGGCCTAAACCATAGGTCCCCAGAAGGCAGACAATAGCCCCAGCTGCCCTGTCTAAGCTGCTCAATTAGTGCTTCCAAGCCTCGCTCAGCTCTGAGTCACCAGCTGGTGTCATCAAAGGCCCCGCTTCCTCCACACGAGCCAGTCCTGCTAAGCGGTCCTGGCAAGGGGGCCAGCTTGTGGCAGGAGCACCACAACCTCCCGCCGGAGAGGGAAAAGCCCTCGGTAGCTGCTCGCTGACAGCCCTTTTAGCTCTATTTTAAGACACTTTAAAGCGCTGCACGTGGGCCCTCTCTCCAGAAACCATATCCTGTCTTGCATTGGGAGGCACTTCTTGGCTCCGGGCAGGCGCAGGGTACCACCTCTGGTGCCAACTTAGTGGCAGCCACCCAGGCTAGGCACTGCACATCATCTGCATGATACCAGCTCTGATTCAAGCGTTGCCAGCACATTCACTATACTGTCTGGTGCATGTTTAATACCCACTGAGGTGGCCTCTGCCCACACTGAGCTGCCTGCCTGGTTAGCCCAACTGATCTCCATCAGGACCAATTAGTTTGCTACCTCAGGGGCTCCCGTCTGATCTGCATCATTAGTGGCCGCCACAGTGATTGGAGGAGAGGGAGAGAGGGGCGGTTCCCGGCCCAGGGGAAAGCTGGAGGGACTCAGATGCCATTTGCCCAACTCTGTGCTAGGAACCTGACATGTGACTGACCCTCCGAAGACTCTCAAGAAGGGAATAGTATCCGCATTTCCTACATGAAGCCAGTGGGCTTCAGGGGATGTTAAATGACTTACCCAAGGCCACACAGCTTGTTATTCAAACGCCAGCCTTCAGGATGACAAAGCCCTTGGCATGCTTTTTCCCATGAGGCCTGCAGCCTCTCGCCAGGCCCTGCCCACACAAGCCCAGCTGGGAAGGAGTTGAGAAGCTGTTGTGTCCAGTTGCTTTTTTGCCCCCTTAGGGGAGAGCATGAACACAGTCTCCCACTGCCACAGATCATGCAGGCGAGTCTCCCACATGTGGGGAAATCGCCGGGGTCAGCACATCCGGAGTGCAGTGGATGAGCCTCGCCCTGGGAAACCACCCTGTTGATCATAGCATCTCCCCTGCCAGGTAAGTATTGGCATCCAGTTTCTTTATCTGACAGAACAATATTATGGCACACAATTCAATGGCCACGCCCAAATCATTCCCGACCCTCTTTTCCAGGAGCTTCTACCGCAGAAGCTGAAAAACTAAAGTGATCCTCTTCCCAGATGCCCTTGCAGCTGGGTGGAGGACACATGTCCAAGTTCTGGCCAGTGAGGTATCAATCAAACCCACAAGTTGAGGCTTTCCAGGAAAACAGAATATTCCCCCTTTAAAACACGCTCTGTCTTTTGCATTTCGCTTTCTTTCTGCCGGAAAGACAGTTGCAATTCCTGCAAATGCAGCATCCAGGTGCGAGGATAAAAGCCCCATGGTAAGGATGGAAGATCAAGAAAATAGGAGATCGGGTCTTGACAACATAGTTGAGCCCTTCTGCCAGCCTGGATTTTCTGTTGCATGCGACAAAATCCATGTTATGTCTGCCACTGTAAGCTGGCTTTTCTGCGAGCTGCAGCCAATTCTGTCCTAACTGATACAAGCATTCAGATGTTGTCCCTGGACCTGTGCTTTCCCTGCAAGGACAGTTCGGCTGGATATAGATTCTTGGTTGACAGTTTCCTCTCAGCACTGTGAATACGCCCCCTCATGGTTTCTGATGAGAAATCAGCTATTAATTTCTGTCTTGGTTCGGGCTATTATCATAGAACTAGTAGCCCTGCACACGAATCCGTGCGCCATAGCTCACCAGTAGCCTGCTGCCCCGCCCGCCTGTAGCTTCCCCCACCCCCGCTCATAGCTTGCTGCCCTGCCCCCTCCTGTAGCTCTCTGCCACCCCCTTGTAGCTCACTCCCCCACCCTCCTGTTGAGCCATGATCCAGTCATTATGCGGTCGGTCGTTACGCTTCATGGCATAATGCCCATTTGCATATTACATCTTTATTGTAATAGAATACTGTAGACTAAGCAGCTTAAACAATAGACATTTACTTCTCATAGTTCTAGAGGCTGGAAGTCCAAGATCAGGGCACCAGCAGGACTGAGTTCTAGTGAGAATACTCTTCCTGGTTCCCTTGCGTGGTGGGGAGAGATGGAGGGCAGGGGTAAAGGAGAGAGGAGGACAGAGAGAGAGAGAGAGTGAAAGAGAGAGAGAGAGATGGAGGGAGAGAGAGGGCACGCATATCTCTTCTAAGGGCAACAATCATATCATGAGTTCTCCATCCTCATGACTAATTCTCTCCTGAAGACCCCATCTTCAAATGCCATCACATAGGGACTAAGGCCCGAACATATGGATGTAGGGGAGGGACACAGGCATGCAGTCCGTAACACTTAGAATCCTGGAGACTAAAGAAGCCCTGAGTGAGTCCCAGGCATCAAAGCAATGGGGTCCCCCATTCTGGGCCCACTCCCACCACGCACTTCACACTCTAAATTCTCTAGGAGTCCCTGCATTCGCCCCATGATTCCCGTTTGCTGAAGTGGTTGAGGGTTGAGTACCCTGTAGCTCTAGTCTTCAGAGGGATCCCTCTCCTCTTGGGGAGCATGTCCTAGTGCGGAAGCCACACTGGGAGAGGAGCAGTCCCCAGCAGGAGGATTCCAGAACGGTGAAGGACCACAACAGCAGGCTGCCTGAGGACTGACTAGTAGAACAGGGACCATTTAGCCTGGAGAATAGAGGACTCAGGGTGAATAGGGGGGACTTTTTCAAACATCTGAAGGGTCATTCTCCTATGTAGGCGAGGAGGCTGATGGGAAAAAGCAGGCCTCGGGAACGAAGGGGCTGGAGCTCAAGTGAGTGGAAGCCAGGAGTGCTTGCCAGTGTCCAGGAGAACAGAGAGCATGCTGGGGGGATGGGTCTGAGGCCCTTTCAGATCCTGTCTTCTGAGGACTAAAGCCCTGGGCCTGGGCCCCCTGCTGGCTGTGGCTGTCCAGGCAGTTCAAGTCAGCAACCATTCCAGAGGTCTGGACTTCCTGGCGTGGCTCAGGGGTTGAGCATCAACCTATGAACTGGGAGGTCACGGTTCCATTCTTGGTTGGGGCATATGTCCGGGTTGCGGGCTCGATCCCCAGTGTGGGGCGTACAGGAGGCAGCCGAGCCATGATTCTCTCTCATCATCGATGTTTCTCTCCCTCTCCCTTCCTCTCTGAAATCAATAAAATATACACTGAGTGGCCAGATGATGATGATCTCTGAACGCATAATAATCTGGCCACTCAGTGTATATCCTATAGAATAAAAGGCTCATATGCAAATGGTCCCCTCGACCAGGAGTTCGACCAGCAGGCAGGCCAGCCAACCGCCCATGTCCCCTCCCCCTGGCCAGGCTGGCCGGACCCCACCCATGCACGAATTCATGCACCGGGCCTCTAATATATATACACACTGAGTGGCCAGATTATTATCGTTCAGAGATCATCATCATCTGGCCACTCAGTGTGTATTTTAAAAAAAGAGAGATCCTGACTTTCTGGCCCTGACGCAACCCAAATCTGAGGACTGAGGTATGTCACCATGGGGCTTGCTACGCTGTGGCCAGGAGGACCAGGTGCCCTGGTATGACCGCTGGAAGGGCCACCGGGGGTAGCCCATGCCCTGCCCTCCTCCCCTGGCATTGCTCATCAGCCTGTGCCAGCAGCCAGAGCGCCAGCGCGCTTTCTCTGGCTGAGAGGCTGGAAGTGCCGGGAATCCGGTCCCCCAGGAGCCACCTCAGCCCAGGACAAGCTGCAGTCGGCGGAGAATCCCCCAGCTGCCTCGTCCCTCAGGCGGCAGTTCTGAGAGGTGGCCTCTCCCCCATGTCCTGGGTCTCCTTCTGGAGGAGCCACCTCGGACCCTGGACGAATGCGCTGAAACTCCAGACAGGCTCAGACCTGATGGTGACGGGGCCGGCCTGGGAAGGCGAGGAAGGAGGCTGGCGTCCCGGCCTCGCTCAACAACTGGAGTCTGGGCCCAGCACCAAGGAAACCCGGGAGGGACCCCCACCCCCCAGGTGCCCCCCATGGACCGAGCCTCCGGGTCTCCCACCTGCCGCGTGCCCCTGCCGGCCTGCAGCCCGAGGCCTGGCCCCAGGAAGGTGCTCAATACGTGGCACTGAATTGGGACGGGAAATGGACTTGAAGCCGGTCCCACGAGCCTGCACCTCCCCCCCAGACGGCCTGCTCTCCTGGCTGCCCCCTCCTGCCGCAGCTCTGTGTTAGCCACACGTCCAGGCCTTCAGACGCGCAGACATGGGGGGCACCTGCTAGGGGAGAGGCGTGAAGCCAGGTGCAGCCCCTCCTCCTGTGTGTTCGCCTGCCTTTTGGGGAAGCCCACCATTCTTGGTCAATCAGTAACTGATAATTATTTGTGTTTAAAAAGACGCTATGGAAGGTAGACATTTCTTCAAAGGAATAGCTTTCTCATGAGGAGTGGACAAGGGCTATTTAAAAAAAAATTGAATATATTTTTATTGATCTCAGAGAGGAAGGGAGAGGGAGAAAGAGAAACATCCATGATGAGAGAGAATCATGGATCGGCTGCCTCCTGCACGCCCCCCACTGGGGATCGAGCCCGCAACCCAGGCATGTGCCCTGAGCGGAAATGGAACCCTGACCTCCTGGTTCATAGGTCATCGCTCAACCCCTGAGCCAGGTTGGCCCTAAAACCATGTCTCTTAAATGCAGTAACCACTCTGCCAGATGTTCATGGGCAGTGGGCCCAGCATGCAGATCCTGCCCCCAAGACCAACGCACGCATACAATTGGACCCGGGTTTCCATGCTCATGACTATAACATGTGCCCAGACCTTCTTATAATAAATCATATATGCAAACACACACCTGAGCCGCACCGCTCCCAGGAGCCCGCTGTGCGCGCGCAGAGGGAGGGCAGTCTCTCCTCCCACCCTGCCCGGCTGCAAGCCCTGTTTCCAATGAAAATGCAGCCCCTCCGTGATTGACAAGCCCGTCAGGAGCTTCATTCAGTTGGAATCCAAGATGCCATTACCATGGCGACCGCAGTCCCTAGCAGCGCTGGTACCTTCCGGCTGGGAGCTGGCTGTTACACCTGGGAGCCTTTCCTTCGAAGCCACCCCTTCCCCGGGGAGTGGCCTTCCCTTTGCCCCAGGGCCTTGCTTCTCGGTGGCGGTTGCCTTCCCACCTCCCTCGGGCTCTCCTCTGCTGATGGTGAGGGAGGTGTTCAGGAAGGTTGTGTGTTAATCAAACTTGTGGTCTCCTGGAACCTTCCAGCTACTCCCCTGGGGTGTTGATACCATGCCTAGCCAGAGGGAATATCTTCCCACAGATCGCCCTGACGCTGGGCTATGATCACACAATATTGTTTTTTAATTTTAATTTAACACAAATTATATATATATATATATATATATATATATATATATATATATATATATACATATATATACATATATATATATATATACACACACACACACACACTGAGTGGCCAGATTATTGTGCGTTCAGTGATCATAATCATCTGGCCACTCAGTATCCTATTAATAAAAGCCTAATATGCAAATTGACCAAACTGAGGAACGACCGGTCGCTATGACACACACTGACCACCAGGGGGCAGGCGCTCAACGCAGGAGCTGCCCCCAGCCCGCAGACCCCAGGCCAGCCAAGGCGGGTTCCAGCAGGGGGCCCCCCGATCACCCGGCCAGTCGCCCTGCAGTGGGAGGTGACCAGAGGGGCCGGGGAACAGGCAGCACCAGGCCGGCCAAGGTGGGTGCCAGCAGCCCCCCACCCCCACTCCCGATCGCCCTGCCAGTCGCCCCACAAATGGCCCTGATCACCGGCCAGGCCTAGGGACCCTACCCATGAATAAATTTTGTGCATCTGGCCTCTAGTATGTGTGTGTATATATATATATTTTTTATTGATTTCAGAGAGGAAGGGAGAGGGAGAGGGAGAGAGAGAGAGAGAAACATCAATGAGGAGAGAGAATCATGGACCAGCTGCCTCCTGCATGCCCCCTACAGGGGATCGAGCCCACAACCCGGGCCTGTGCCCTGACCGATGCTCTGTTCACTGAGCCACACCGGCTGGGGCTATGATCACACAGTGTTTGACCTGCCGGGTACAGCGCTCAGTGGGTGCACTGCTCAGATCCCCCGCTTTAAGCCTGAGGGGTCGTTCCTCTCGCTATTAGGGTGTCAGCGGCTGCTGAGAGCTCTCAGCTGAGTCCCTCTCTAGGAATTGCCCGCAGCCCAAGAGATCTGACTCACCCCAAATCACACTCTCTTCCCTGGGGCAGACCCCATTCAGTGACTGCTCAACTGGGGTACCAAGGCTCAGCCTCTCACCTTAATCCCGGACCACTCTGAGGGGCCCCCCTGGTTCCAAGGCTCCCAGAGGATGCTGGGAGGCCTCTGCTCTGACTGCGTCCCAGTTAAGACCCTCCTCTTTCCACTCCTGCTGCCCTGGCTCTTACAGGTGTTGACCCTGGAGTGCGTGTTGGGGGATGGGTGCAATGAGAGAGGGGCTCAGAGGAGCTTTCTGAGCCAGAAGGAGCAAAGGCCCCTGGGTGAGCTGGGGTCTGACAGCGCGGAACACGGAGGCCTCAGTCTTCCCAGAGCCTCCAGGACAGGCCCGCACCTCCCCAGTCCCCCCTCCAGGCTCTGGATCAAGCCTCTTTCGCTCTGTAGCGGGGAGGGGGGGGGGTGCAGGGGGAGGGGATGACAGATGGATGATTCGAAAGCTGATCCAAATGAGCTGCAGAGGACAATAATGTGTCCCTACTTCACATCAGCACCTTAGCGAGCCAGACGGAAATCACACTTTAATGGTCTGGTCGCATCTGATAACATGGCCGCTCACACTCTTAGCCTGATGTCTCTGGACTCCGAAATGCCTCCCACTAATATTCCCCAGAGAGAGGCCAAATGGCCTCAAAGATGACACAGCAGCACCTGGTCTGTCATTTCAGAAAGCCCCAAATATCTCCCCTGCTGGCCTACTCACGCCTGAAATCCCCACATCACAGTATTAACCTTCCAGCGCAGAGCTTCCATTTGCTTGAACACGCGGCGGTCTCTAAGAGGGGTCATGTGGTAGGCTATTATCCGTCATTTCTATTCCCGAGTGCAAATGAGATCTGGAGAGGCGTGTGACATAGGGTAAGCGAGGGAGCATTAGACACTTGACAGGGACAGAAACAAGCATGGAGAGCCCCGATGAGGGGTGTGAAAGACATCACTGAATGTGTTCGCCACTTCCTGTGGCATTTTCTTTTTTCTGGAATCACAGAGAGACTACACTTCCCAGCCTCACTTGAAGTGAGACTGAGGTCATGTGATGGGGTTCTAGCCAACAAGATGTAAGTGGAAATAATGTAAGCCACTCCTCCCAAGCATTGCCATTAAAACCATCTCCTGCACCCTGGCCGGTGTGCTCAGTGGTTAGAGAGTTGGCCCGCACACTGAAGGGTCTCGGATTCCATTCCCAGTCAAGGGCATGTACAAGAGTTGCAGGTTCAATCCTTGGCCCTGGTGGGGGCAAACGTAGGGAGGCAACTGATAGATGTATCTCTCTCACATCGATGTTTCTCTCTCTCCCTCTCTCTCATTCCCTCCCTTCCACTCTCTCTAAAAATTAATGGTTAACCAAAGAACTTATATACATACTAGAGGCCCGGTGCACGAAATTCATGCACAGGGGGAGGCGGGTGTCCCTCAGCCCAGCCTGCACCCTCTCCAATCTGGGACCCCTTGGGGGATGTCCAACTGCCAGTGGGATGGGGCCTAAACTGGCAGTCGAACATCCCTCTTGCAATCCAGGACCACTGGCTCCTAACCGCTCACCTGCCTGCCTGCCTGATTACCCCCTAACCACTGTGCCAGCCGGCCTGCTTGCCCCCAACTGCCCTCCCCAGAAGGTCTCCCAGTCTAATTAGCATATTATCCTTTTATTACTATAGATATAGGTAACCCATGTACACAGTCAATAGATAACAAATATCCAATCGATCCTCATTTGCCGTGGAGTCTGTATTTCCAAATGTATCTGTAACTCCAAGATCAAAACTCCCCTGGCTTTTGTGGCTGTTTGTAGACATGCACAAAGCAACAAAAATGTGTTGCCTGACCTGTACATGCCCAGCTGAGGTCCAACAAGTGGTGATTTTGCTGTTTTAAAATGGCCCCCAAGTGTGCTGTCCAGAGTTCCTAAGTACAGGAAGGCTGTGATGTGTGTTAGACGAGCAGATAAAGATGTGGGACATTTTGCCGAAACCGGTTTGGCTCAATGGATAGAGCATCGGCCTGCGGACTGAAAGGTCCCAGGTTCGATTCCGGTCATAGGGCATGTACCTTGGCTGCGGGCACATCCCTGGTAGGAGGTGTGCAGGAGGCAGCTGGTTGATGACTCTCTCTCATCGATGTTTCTAGCTCTCTATCCCTCTCCCTTCCTCTCTGTAAAAAATCAATAAAATATATTTTTAGAAAAAGATGTGGGACATTTCTACAATGGAATATTACTTGGTCATGAAGAAGAATGAAATCTTTCCATTTGTGACAGAGGGCATTATGCTGAGTGAAATAAGTCAGACAATGAAAGACAAATGCCAGATGATTTCACTTATATGTGGAATTTTTTAAAAAAGAAGAAGCCAAACAAAACAGAAACAGACCCATAGATATAGAGAAAGAACTGATGGTTGCCAAAGAGGAGGAGGGGGAGGAAAAAGTATGATGTTCCTTTTGCCTAGAAAGCCCACTTCTAGAATTGCATCTATGAGAAATGATTTTTTAAAAAGTCTTCTCATGTGAATAACATGCCCCTACACACGCATCTACTCATTCGTATTGAATGTTATGTATGGCCTCTTGCCGATTTTCCTGTAGATGAGGAAGTTACCAGACATACAGCGGTAAAGCGAGAAGGAACTTTCCAGAACACTAGGGATGAACCGAGGCAGTGGTTTGATCCAGGTTGGAGATGCAGGGAGGAGCCGCCGGAAATGAGGTGATGGGTGACTAGAGAAGTATCTTTGAAAACGAAGAAACAGTTTTGAAACAGTTAGTGAAAAGCTGCTCACGGAAGAGGTCCTGGGACTGGCCCGGGTCTGGGTCAGGTGCACTAACTCGGGCCTGCACGCAATGCTGCCGCCACCGCCCACTCAACTGCATTCTGACATTCTCTCTCTGAAAATAGCCTCAGGTTCCCTAGGTTTAGGGTTCAGCCTACAACACTGCCCTTCACACACCCCACTTCAAGTGCCAGTCACAAGTCCAGGTTGCTACCTGTGCTCTGACCAATGGCTGTAAATCAGAGGTTCCCACTCTTCCTCCTCCTCCTCCTCCTCCTCCTCCTCCTCCTCCTCCTCCTCCTCCTCCTCCTCCTTGGCTTCCATTCACTTGCTAGAGCGGCTCACAGAACTCAGGGAAATAGTTCACTGAGTGGATCACCGCTTCATTAGTAGAAAAGACTGACTGGAGCAGCCAGATGGAAGAGGGAAGAGATGCAGGGAGCAGGGCGAGGGGCCTCCGTGCCCTCTCCAGGGGCACCGCTCTCCACAAACCTCCACATGCTCACCAGCCGGAAGCTCGGTGAACTTTGACCTTCTGGGTACTTTTGGAGGCCTCGTTGTACTATAGGCGTGATCGATTAATCATTGGCCACTGACCACTGATTCAAATTCCAGCCCCCTCTCCTCCCCGCGTGGGGGGGTGGGTGGGACTGAAACTTCCAATCCTCCAATCACACGTTCGCTTCTGCTGCCAACCCGCCCCCAGCCTGCAGAGCCGGCCCAAGCCCCTCATTAGCATAACAAAGACGCCTCTCGGCTCCCCCCCTCCCCCCCAGGAAATGCCAAGGGTTTGGGGAGGAGCTCTGTGCCAGAAACTGGGCCGAAGCCCAAATCTCTACTCGCTCCTAAAAATCAGCCGCACAGGCCTCTAGCACCCACGGCTCCGGCCGCCGGCCCGAGGCCGCGGGCCAGAATGCCCAGGTGGGTTTGGAGTAACACAGCTCTCAAAACAACAAGAAACGTTTTTACAAATAGCCCCAACGTAGCATAACATGGTAAAAACAAGTTTAGAAAAATCAACATCACGGGCGAGAAGGGCAGGTTCTCCCCCACGGGGATCACCGCGTTTGGTCATCTGCAACCCCTGGGCCCGGCCCTCGCTGCCTCCCCCCCCCCCCCCCCCACGGCCCAGCCCTCGCAGAGCTTCCTGTGTTTCGTGGGAAGAGCGTGGGCTCTGGAGTCAGGCGGCCCTGCTGAAGGCCAGCTGCTGCTCTTAGCCGCTGTGCTGTATTAAGTCCATCACCTAACCTCTCTGAGGCTCAGGCTGCTGAGTGGAACGAATCCCCATCGGAGGGCTCTGGAGGCAGGAAAGGAACATCAGGCACAGCAGGGGCCTCCCTCCCGTCACCCCTCATCACCCTGTGAAGCCAGACAGGCTCTCACCCTGCAGCGGATGCTCGGATGCTCGCGTGGCTGCGGGAGCTGAGCAGCGCCTGCCTGGAATGCTGCCCTCCTGGCAGCCGGGGCCTCCGCAGGTGCGATCAGGGAAGGATCTGGAGGTGGGAAGGTTACCGTGTGTTGCTCAAATGAAGCCGAGATGCTATCGACGCGTCCTGACACAGATGAGAGGAGCGGGCCGCTGATAACAGAGGCCGAGATGGCAGTGATGTGGCCACAAGCCAAGGAAGGCGGCCGCCACCAGGAGCCAGAAGAGGCCACAGATTCCCCGGAGCCCCGGAGGGAGCGCAGCCCAGCTGACACCTTGATTGCGGCCCGGGGGTGCCGATTTGGGACTTCTGGCCCCTGTGTTCGGCAGCCACAGCAACTACCCCAGTGGCCCACCGAGTCTGGGACCCCAAAGTGAGGGCTAAGGAAGGAAAAACCCGGCCTCCAAGCCACACACTGAAAAGAGAGAATGGCCCCTTGGGCGAGGTCTGCAGAGACCGAGGTCCCTGGAGTGAGGATTGTTCTGGGGGGGTGGGGGGGCTGCGATGCCCACTCACACTCGCTCCCCAGCCTTGTCTCCCACGGAGGCGTCCTGGCAGGGAAGGAAGTGAAACAACATCATTGTGTTCTGAAAAGGATGGTGCGGGCCTGAGGGTGCCCAGTGGGGGACAGAGCCTGTGCAGGTCAGGCAGGCGGCGTGGCCCCGTTGATGGCAGCTCCCCAGTCTGGAGCTAAAGCCCTAACCCACGTCCCAAGGGCGCCCCCAGAGCGAAGCGGCTAAGCGGAGCGCGGTGGGAGCGGAACCCCAGAGTGGCCCAGCCTGCCCATTGGCAGAGACCTGGCCACGTGGGCGGCGCTGCCGGCTAGGCAAGTGAGACTGACACTCACAAAAGTGGGGGGGGGGGGGCGGGCACCAGTCCCTCCCAGACACAAGCCACTAAGAAAGAAGCCATTCTTAGCCGGAGGGCCCAGTAGTAAAACAAGACATTTGTATTTTTTTGTTAATCCTCACCCAAAGATATTTTTTCCATTGATTTTTTAGAGAGAGTAGAAGGGAGGGAGGAGGGGGGAGAGAGAGAGAGAGAGAGAAGGAAACATCGATGTGAGAGAGATACATGGATTGGTTGCCTTCTGCTCACTCCCCAACCGGGACCAGGGATTGAAGCTGTAACTGAGGTACCGGGAATCAAACCCTAACCCTTCAGTCTGAGGGTCAATGCTCTAACCACTGAGAAAACTGGCCAGGGCAGAATCCTACTTTAAATTCAATTATTTAACAAAGAAACTTTCTGTAATAGAAGTAACTTGCCTGGTAGCTAATGCTCTTTGTTTTTTTGTTGGACATACGGTGTACATTACCTAGAATCATCCTAAAATCTAGATTTCTTACAGACGTGTTTGGAGGATTGCTGTTCATCTAGTATTTTTGGTCTTTTTCATCAATTGATCAATTACAAATTACATCTTTTTAAAACATATATTTTTATTGATTTCAGAGAGGAAGGGAGAGGGAGAGAGAGAGAAACATCAATGATGAGAGAGAATCATGGATCAGCTGCCTCCTGCACGTCCCACACTGTGGATCAAGCCCACAACCTGGGAATTGAACTGTGACCTCCTGGTTCATAGGTTGATGCTCAACCACTGAGCCACACCAGCTGGGCTAAAAATTACATCTTTTGAGTGGTGCATCCATCAATGAAATAGCATTCAGTGATAAAAAGAAACGAGCTATCAAGTCACAAAAAGACATAGAGGAACCTGAAATGCATGCCGCTAGGAGTTAAAGAACTCACTCTAAAAAGGCCACACGCCATATGATTCCCACTGTATGACATCCTGGAAAAGACAAAACCATGGGGACATAAACAGAATGTGGTTGCTGGGCAGAGGGGGGGCAGGATGAATATGGAGGGAGCACAGGGGATGTTCAAGGTGGTGACACTGTTCTGTGTGATACTGTCATGGTGGATACGTGACATGATGCATTTGGCAAAATCAAAGAATGTACAGCACCAAGCACAAGCCCTAGTGCAGACCATGCACTTCAGTAAATGAGAATGTGCCCACATTGGCTCATCAGCTGCAAGAGTGACTGTACCTCACTCATGCCAGATGGTACTGATAGGAGAAACTGAGGCAGGGTGAGAGGGGGACAGAGGAACTTGGTGTACTTTCAGGTCAATTTTCTATAAACCTAAAACTGTTTTAAAAAATTACTTTTAAAAATAACCCTTAAGCCCGGCCGGCGGGGCTCTGTGGCTGAGTGTGGACCTATGAACCTCAGGTATATGCCTGGGTTGTGGGCTCCATCCCCAGTGTGGGGCGTGCAGGAGGCAGCCAATCCATGATTCTCTCTCATCATGGATGTTTCTCTCTCTCCCTCTCCATCTCTGAAATCAATAAAAATATATATTTTTAAAATAACCCTTAGAAATGGTAGAAATAAGGCGAGCCCCCCAAGTCAGGGGTCCTTGTAGAACACAAAACACACTCAGGAGCCAGGCAGCAGGCAAACATCTTTACTTTTATATAGAAGGTGCGCACACATGGTCTGGAAGCACGTGCACACCGAACAGGTGGTCTGTTCGGGATTTGTAATCCCTGACACACGTGACCTGTCCCTCACTCTTGATTGGAGCTCAGGCACAGTCTTTCGCTGTTGGCTAATTCAAAGGGAGGGGTTGGCCTTTGTTGTTTCAAGATGGCGGACCCCAGGGGAGCTGCAAGCCATGTGGCCAACATGGCGGCTGCCAAGTCACACAGTCCAAAATGGCAGCTGCCTAAACTGTTCTTCGACAGAAAAGATGACTTGTTTCTTCCCACAGGAATAAGGGGCTATGATGCAATGGGTGACAGGCGGCCTCCAGTGTGGGCCCAGGGGCACGTGGGAAGGTGCCAGCGCAGACATCCAAGGTCAATGTCCCTGATGTCGTGGGGTCAGGGTCTGGTGGGCGGACAGACAGGGGAACTGGGGAAGTGGGGTTGGGGTGGAGACCCCCAGGGGTTGGCGTGGAGGAGAGTTAAGGAGCTGGGACCCAGGCCAAGGCCCGGGCCTGGGGGTGGTGGGACCGCTCCCTGCAGCTCAGCCTCCTCAGGGAGCCAGGCCACAGGTGAACAATCCAGACAGGAGGCCGCGGGCCCCGCTGGGCGCTGCTGCCCACACAGTTAAGTGAGAACAAATCCAAAGCAAATACTCGCGATATTTAGAGCTTTAGGATGCCCATGTTTTATTCATGCACATTAGCATGGGGTCTGCAGGCCCCTGGGTCTGCAGGAAATTAGAAAATCACAGAACGTCAAGGCTAGAAGCGGCCTGGGGAGTGACCTAATCCAGGCCTTCTTTCTGAAGAAGAGGAAATTGAGGCCCACGGGGGGAGGGGGAGGAGTGGGGAGGGGGGAGGAGATGGCCTGCCTCCTCCTCCTCCTCCTCTTTCTCTCTCCTCTCTCCTCTCTGTCTCCCTCCCCTCCCCTCCCCGACCCTCCTCTCCTCTCCTCTCCTCTCCTCTCCTCTCCTCTCCTCTCCTCTCCTCTCCTCTCCTCTCCTCTCCTCTCCTCTCCTCTCCTCAGAAGCCTTTCCTGAGGTCATTCTAGGGCCTCCAGCCTCGAGGGCAGTTGCATTAAAAAAAAAAGTCACACTGTGGACTCATGAGAATTTCGATCAAAAGCTGAAATGGAGTCCCCAGCACCAGCGCTGTCTGTCTCCTAAGGCGCTCTCCCCCAGACGCATCCCTGCCTCCCCTCCAACTGGGAGGCTCTGGGTGGCAGCGCCCACACAATTCTAGGTTCCCAGGTGCCCAGGACCGAGTATCCAGCTGACTCTGGGTAAGAATCTGGAGGTGATGCTGACTTCCGGCTTCACTGCGGTGCCGGGCAGAGGGGGTAATGGGCCAGGTGTGGGGCGGGGGTGGGGGGGCTCAGGCAGAGGTACTGTGCAGACAGCTGAGCAAACAGGAGGGACAGTGGGCCCTGGGACAGGTATCTGGAGCCCCTAGCAGCCGATCAGCCTGCCCAGGACAGTGAAGGTCCCTAGGAGCCTGGCAGCAAGGCAGTGAGAGGAGGAGGAGGAGGAGGAGGAGGAGGAGGGAGGGGAAGGGGGAGGGGAAGAGAGGGAGGAGGGAGGGGAAGGGGAGGGGGAGGGGAAGGAAAGGGAGGGAGGAGGAAGGGGTGGGGTAGGAGAGGGAGGAGGAAGGGGGAGGGGGAAGAGGAGGGGAAGGAGGGAGGAGGAGGGGTGGGGAGGAGGGAGGGGGAGGAAGGGAGGAGGGAGGAGGAGGGGCCAGGCGGGGGAGGGGAGGAGGGGTGAAAGGAGGAGGGGGATGGCGGAGGGGGAGGGGGAGCAGGGCTGGTAGAAGAGCCCTGGGGCCTTGAGAAGGACGAGCTAGGTCAGCTCAGGAGACTCCACCCTGCCTCTCCTCTAGCCGCCCCTACTCCGCGCCACCCCAGACCTCCTCCTGGCCAGTGCTGGCTGCGACATTCTGGCCAGTGCAGCTTGAGTGGAAGCTGGCGAGGTGCCTGCTCCGCCCTTCCCTCCTCCTTCCTATGCTGACCTTGGACGTGACAGTGGCACCTGCAGAAGCTGAGGGAGCTGCCTCGATGCCTCCGAGCTCCGGGAATGACCCCGCACCCGCAACCAGCTCCCCTCCGCATTCTTATTCTGCAAAAGAAAACCAAGCCCAGCCCAAGCGCTCCCAGCATGTTTCAGCCATGATCCTTGGGTTCCCGTTACCCAGTCAGGAGATCCACAGCGTCGAATGCTGTGTGCAGAAAAGACAGCTCCTGTGACCCTCGAAGAGACTTATGGGCTCCCGGAACTGGAAGGCACGTGGTTGGCGAGTTTAATCCAGCAGTTTAATGATGTCACCCAGGACCTGTTTCTTTTCGTCTCCCCAGGCCCACCCTTGAGCTAATCGCTCTGGTAAAAGGACAGGATTCTGCTGACTGGCTTTGGCCAACCAGACCCACCCCGAAGGGCTCAATCCCGCCCAAATCACGCAGTTGCTAGACAATGGGGTCTATGGAGGACCATAGACGCTACTATGAGGGTGGAAGGAGCGAGGTGAGCAAGCGACGAGTGTCTACTACACCCGACGAGACAGGGAGAAGTGTGGAGAGGCCATTGGACCTGTGCAGCAGAAGGTCACAGGCACCCTCCTGTTGGGAAGGAGGCCATGGAAATGGTAGCAGGCCTGGGAGTGAGGAGCTATAGATCACTCTTTCAAGAAATTTGCTGTAGCAACCAACCAGTGAGCGTGTGTGCATATATGCGTCACCCACGGACACAGACAATGGGGTGGTGAGGGCCTGGGTGGGGACGGCTAGAAGAGGTTAATGGGGCAAAGGAGGACCTATGTAATACTTTCAACAACAAAGATTTTATTATTTTTTAAACTAGAGGCCCGGTGCATGAAATTCGTGCACTGGGGGGGGAGGGTCCCTTCAGCCCAGCCTGCACCATCTCCAATCTCAGACACCTCGGGGGATGTCCAACTGTTGGCAGTCAGACATCCCTCTCACAATCCGGGACTGCTGGATCCCAACCGTTCGCCTGCCTGCCTGCCTGCCTGCCTGCTTGATTGCCCCTAACCACTCCCCAGCCAGCCTGATTGCCCCCAACTGCCCTCCCCCACTGGCCCAATCGCCCCCCAACTGCTTTTCCATGCCAGTCTGGCAACCCCTAACTGCCCTCCCCTGCTGGCTTGGTCCCCCGCAACTGCCCTCCCACCTGCTGGCCTGGTTGCCCCCAACTGCCCTCTCCTGTCGGCCATCTGTGGCAGCCATCTTTGACCACATGGGAGTGGCCATCTTGTGCAAGGGTGTGAGGGTCAATTTGCATATTACCTCTTTATTATATAGGATATATTTTATTGATTTTTTACAGAGAGGAAGGGAGAGGGAGAGAGAGTCAGAAACATTGATGAGAGAGAAACATCGATCAGCTGCCTCCTGCACACCCCCCACTGGGGATGTGCCCGCAACCAAGGTACATGCCCTTGACCGGAATCGAACCTGGGACTCTTCAGTCTGCAGGGCGACGCTCTATCCACTGAGCCAAACCGGTTAGGGCAAGATTTTTTTTAAAGAAAGAAACGTGCCCTGTGAAGAAGAGCTAAACGACGCTACTGGGTGAGAGGCAAGGTTAAAGGAAGTGTTCTTAGAATGGGAAGGCACATGTAGTTGTAGGATGGGAGGGAAAACACGCTGGGGAAGATGGGTTTGGGGAAGAAAGAGCAAGATGAACATTCACTGCCTAGCTGCTGAGCAATTCTGCTGGAGGAAATATTTCAATCGTAATGTGACATATTAGCACGCACTTAGCAGCTGACACCTACACGTTTGTCTCATTTTCTGTAGGTTCCAGAGTCCAGGCCCCACCGAGCTGTGTTTTCCGCTCAGCGTCTCATAAGACTCATCCTGGTGTCTGCCCACTGTTTTCCTTTCTGGAGCTGGGAGCCCTCTTCCAAACTCACTGCTTGTCAGCAGCATTCCGTTTCTTGTGGTTGTAGGACTGACGCACCCTTCACACTGGCCATCGGCCGGGGATCTCTCTAATCTGGACTTCTTTCAGGGCTCATCTGAGTCAGCCAGGCCCTCTTAGGGGAATCGCCCTTTTGATAAACTCAAAGTCAACTGATTAGGGACCTTTTGTGAATTTCACAGCCATAAAGCAGCCATCAGAGCGGTACTTCATGGGAATTCCCAATCCCGTTCACACGGAAGAAGAGGGGATGGGCAGGGGGTGTACAGCAGGGAATGGCATCATTGGTCCTCCTAGGACCCTACTTCCACAGCGGCCAATTCTCAGGGTTTCATGGAGAACTCATAACAACGGGAATTCTTTTCCTTCCTTCCCTACTTGACCTCCTTGAGGGCAGACAATTCATACTGACCTCTTTGGCCAGTTGCCATGGAGTCATTTTATCCCAAAAAATGTGCAGCCCTAGCCGGTGTGGCTCAGTGGATAGAGAGTCCGTCAGCCTGCAGACTGAAGGGTCCCCGGTTCGATTCTGGTCGAGGGCACGTACCTCGTTTGCAGGCCCCCAGCCCTGATCTGGAGCATGCGGGGAGGCGGGGGGGGGCGGGCAACCAATCGATGTGTCTCTCTCACGTCGGTGTTTCTCTCTGCCTCTCCCTCTCCCTTCCACTCTCTCTAAAAATCAATGGATAAATATCCTGGGGTGAGGATAAAAATACTTTTTTTTTTAATGTGCAGACAAGACTCACCATTTCCAGATCATCTGCAGCCCCCCCCCCCCCCCCAGCTCTCGAGTGGATCCCAGTGGATCCCACTGGGCCTGCCGTCAGAGCTGAGAGAAAGGCGGTGCCTGAAGGAGCGCTGCGCTGGACTGTTTGTGTCCCCCCAGTTCATGGGAAGCCCTGTCCCCCAATGTGATGGGATCAGGAGGTGCAGGAGGTGGGGCATTGGGAGGTGATGAGGTTTAGGTGACGTCACGAGAGTCAAAAAACATGCCATGGCCGAAGAGCCATCGTAAAACCCCTTTCAAGAGTCTGTACGCAGGTAGCACACGGTCTCTCTCTTGTTCTCTCTCATTTCTCCCTCCTCTCTCTCTCTCTCTCACTCACACACACACACACACACACACACACACAGTTTTGCTCCCGCCTTAAGTTAGTATGAACTTCAAGTCCCTGGCAAGCCTACCCCTGACTTAGGCCCTCACAGCACCGTCATGAGAGGTGTACCAGTACAGCAAGGGCGGACACGGCCCTGGCCGGTGTGGCTCAGTAGGTTGAGCGTTGACCCGTGCACTGAAAGGTCTCCGGTTGGATTCCGGGTCAGAACACATGCCCAGATTGCAGGTTCGGTCCTCCGTCAAGGTTCGTACAGGAGGCATCCGATCAATGATTCTCTCTCACATCGATGTTTCTCTCACTCTCCCTCTCCCTTCTTCTCTCTCTAAAATCAATAAAAAACACATTTTAAGAAAATGAAATGGCGGGCACTCTGGAGTAGAAACGGGAGATGAATGCCGGAAGGGAGGAAAAGGGGGCTTCGTCTGTCAGGTCAAATTCACATCTGGAAAGATTCACCATTTGAACCGTTTTAAAGTGTGTCATTGCCAGTGTCCCAAAGTCGTGGCACCAGTTTATACCCCTCCCCCCCAAGGACCTAGGAGAGCCGGCTCCCCCCTCCAGTTCCCCCCTCCCCCGCCCGTGGCCAGCGCACCCTGCAGGCCTCAGCTGACACTCCCCTCCCTGGGGAGCCCTTTCCTGCCCCCCCCCCCGCCCCCCAGCCCCAGCCCGGGCCTCTGTCTGCCTCAGGCCCCCGGAGCTGCCCTGGGTATTTGCTGAGCAAAATGAATGTTGAATCAATGAATGAACTCCGAGCCGCTGCAAACCCCACAGAAAACATCTCTCCCTCTTGGCTCCCTCCCCCTCCCCCGGGGGGCGGTGTGTGTGGGGGGAGCTGGGGAGTCCGGGGAAGTGGAATCAAATAATAAAAGCCAGCACTTGCTCTTAAGAAAATGTTAGCCAGGAGGCCGGGCCCAGGGCTGGGCGGAGGCGGGGGTCCGGGAGGCTGTTCCCCCTCCCCCACCCCCGCCCCGGGGGACCCTCGCCCGGGAGGCTGCGGTTGATTGCTTTTGCTGGGGCTCTGCCTGCGGAGATAATGCCGCTCCCTCCGAGGCAGGCCCGCCCGCCGCTCGGCTTCTCCACAAATGTCAGCCTCGCCTCCCCGCGGAGGGAAGGAAGACGGGGGGCGGGGGGGGGGGGGGGGTTGCAAGCAGAGCTCCGGCCGGCTCGTCGGGGGAGTCCAGCCGGGGCCGGAGGGCGCTGCCTTCCCCCAGGCCCCCGCCTGGCGCCCACCTCCACTCGGATCTCGCTCCCTTGCACCCGCGGGCTCGCTGCGTGGCCCCGGGCCCCGCACCAGCAGCGCCTGGCGGGCGGCGGCGGGGATGCGCGTCCCCAGGCCCCACCTAAGGAATGGGCGCTGCGGGGCGGCGCTGGCGCTCGGCTTTAACAAGCCCCCCCCCCCACCTCCCCGGGGGTTCCGAGAGCCGGGCGGGCTGCGCGGGAGCCCCGGGGCGCTTAGACGGCTGCTGATGCCCGCATCCCCCCCGCAGTTGGAGGGAGAGGCGGGCATGCTGTGCGCCCAGAGGGCGGGCCTCAAACCCACTCCCCCGTGGGGTTGTGTGATCAGCGCGGGGAGAGAGCTGCTCCCCGACAGCGGCTTTCTCCCCTTGCGGACCCCGGAGCGTGGGAACCCCCCACCCCTCCCCAGAGGCCCATCAGAGCCGCTGCCTCGGACTCAGCAGGTCAGGGCGCCTGGGAATCTGCATCTCTAACCAGGGGAGGTGATGGCCTGGAGGCCCGGCTGAGAGCCACAGCCCCATGGCCCTCGGCAGCCTGCGAAGGCAGCGGCCTGCTCTCATTGGACAATAGGCAGTCGGGGCACAGAGAGGAATAGATTTTCATTGATTTCAGAGAGGAAGGGAGAGGGAGAGAGAGTGAAACATCCATGATGAGAGAGAATCATGGATCGGCTGCCTCCTGCACGCCCCCCACTGGGGATCGAGCCCGAAACCCAGGCCTGTGCCCTGACCGGGAATCGAACCCTGACCTCCTGGTTCACAGGTCGATGCTCAACCACTGAGCCACGCCGGCCGGGCCAGCAGCTGACATTTTTACACTGAGCACTATTGGCCGCCGTCCCTCCCAGGGACACCTGTCTTCAACATGGGGAGGCCTTACTGAGGTTAGTGGACCTCTCAGGAGGGAACGTAAAACATCATCAACGTCAGAACCTTACATCACTCATTCATTCATTCATTCATTCATTCACACAGCCACGCGTATTCATTTAACACTATCGAACAACTGTGTGCCAGATCCCACGCTGAGTATTGGGAGTTGAAGTGAACGGAAGACTTTGGCCCTGCTCTCCCCACCCCATCTGGGCTGCTCCCTGCCGCCTAGAGCAGGTCTTGGCACATAGTAGGTGTTCAACAAGTGGTTTCCCTCATTGCATGCGTGGCATTTGTTTTGCCTCCACTGAAAGAGAAGGACAAAAAAGGGAGAGGAACCTGACCAGTGTGCTCAGTGGTTGAGCGTCGAGCTATGAACCAGGAGGTCAGGGTTCGATTCCCGGTCAGGGCACAGGCCCGGGTTGCAGGCTCGATCCCCAGTGTGGGGCGTGCAGGAGGCAGCCGATCCATGATTCTCTCATCATGGATGCTTCTCTCTCATCATGGATGCTTCTCTCTCTCTCTCCCTCTCCCTTCCTCTCTGACATCAATAAACATATATTTAAAAAGAAAAAAAAAAGGTGGGGGGAGGAGCAGCCGATGGGTGAGCCACAGCTGGGAAGACCAAACCACCCCTGCTTCCCAGACTGTCCTGATTTTCTCCCAGGACACCCTCAGCCCCAGGCAAACCTGCACACAATTACCTCCCCCCCCCCCCCCCCACCCCCCCCCACCCCCCGGGTAGGGCAAGAGTGGGGTCTGGGCTCCCGGAAGGGAGAGGAGGCCCGAGGAAGCAGAGCAGGGCAATAAACGTTCTACAATGACTTGTTTACACGTCCGAGGTCAGGGGCTGTGTCTGCTTCATGTCCAGGTCACCTGCTGGGGAGCCCGCACGTGCTGGACGCGGCAGGACCAGGGTGGGGTCTTCCCAACCCCCTTTCCTCGGCTGTAAACCGGGCCCAGGCGAGCACTCAGCTCTCAGCTGTCTGAAGGGCTGCACGACGGAAGGAACGTCACGTACTCAGCCCTGTGCCTGCCCCGGAGGAAGTGAACAGTAGCTAGTAGTGCTGTCGCCGACCCATGATTCTCTCTCCTCATGGATGTTTCTATGTCTCTCTCCCTCTCCCTTCCTCTCTGACAGCAAGAAAAATAGATTTAAAAAATATATGTGAGCCTTAAGGGCCCCTCTGGATCCCTGATGAAGAAAGTGGGGTAGGAGGCTCGGGGTGTGTGTGTGTGTGATCCTTGTCCCAGGCCCACAGCCCGCTCTGTACTCCTGCTGGGGGGAGGGGCAGGGCTCACAAGTCTTCCCCTTGACCTCCCTCGATGGTTTGGGTGCCCGGGGAAGAGGGTGCGAATCCAAGAGAGAGCAGGTCCATCTCTGGGCAGATGAGCCTTCCACCAGCCCGGCCTCTCCATTCTCTGGCCCCCTCCCTCCCTCAGCCACTCACTGTCACAGCAAAGTCCTAGGCCTCGGACCGGAAGCCACAGCTCCTCCTTGCACTCATTGTCACGCACCCCTCTTTGTGACTGGGGTACGCCCTCAACACTCCTGCTCCAACAGCCCTCCCATTGCACCAGCCTTCCCGAGAATTGTTCATGTGGCAAATCCTATTGGCTGACTGTCTGTTACCAAAATAACTGCACTTCCGGATTAAATCTCACATGGTGAAAGTATGTTAGCCTTTTGTTTCCCCCTTAGGTTTTTAAAAAACATATATTTTTATTGATTTCAGAGAGAGGAAGGGAGAGGGAAAGACGGAAACACTGATGATGAGAGAGAATCAGGGATCGGCTGCCTCCTGCACGCCCCCCACTGGGGATGGAGCCCTGCAACCCAGGCATGTGCCCTGACCGGGAATCAAACCATGACCTCCTGGTTCATAGGTTGATGCTCAACCACTGAGCCACACTGGCCAGGCCTTTTCCCCCTTACGTTTTATTGCGAGGTTCAGTTTGCTAATATTTGGTTAGGATATTTGGTATCTATGTTCTTGGGCAAGACAGCCCTGTGGTTTCCTGTTTCTCACTGTTCTCGGTGTGTTTTGTATCTAGGTGATGTGAGCTCTAGCAGAGGCGCCAGCATCCCTCTTTCCCGCTCTCTGGGAGAGCTTGTAATGCGGGTGCTACCTCCCCTCTGAATGTTGTAGAATTCCTGGATGCGGCCATCTAGGCTTGGAGTTCAGGTGTGTGTGTGGGGTGGGTGGGGGGGAACATATGGGAAAGTTTTAAAAGAGTAAATGTATTGAATACTTACAGAAGTCATCAGATTTTCTATTTCTTCTTGGATCTTTTTTGTTTCCTATTTCTAGAAATATGCCCATTTCATCTGAATTTTCTAATTTCTTGGCATAAAATGTTCATAATAACCTTTGACTATCACTGTAACACCTACCAGCTCTGCAGTGCCATCCCTTTTTTCATTCCTGCTACTGATACTGTGTCCTCTCATTTTTTCTCAGTCAGTCTTGACATGAGTGTGTCGATGTCCTTAATTTTTTTGGAGAAGCAAGTTTAGGTTTTGTTGAACCTCTCTGTTGCCTCTTCAGTTTGTATTTCATTGATTTCTGCTCCTTATTATTTCACCTTTTCTACTTTCTTTGCTTTAAATGTGCTGTTCTCTTTCTACCTTCTTGATATGGATGCTTAGCTCATTCACTTTTAGCCTTTCTCCTTTTCTGATATATACACTTAAGGGTCTAAATCTCATAGTGAGCACTGCTTTAGCTGCGCCTCACAAGTTTGGTATATAGCATGCTCATTATCATTCAATTCAAAATATAGTCTTATTTTTTTAAACATGTTTTTATTGATGTCAGAGAGAGGAAGGGAGAGGGAGAGAGAGAAGAAACATCCATGATGAGAGAGAATCATGGATCAGCTGCTTCCTGCACGCCCCACACTGGGGATCAAGTCCGAAACCCAGGCATGTGCCCTGACTGAGAATGGAACCCTGACCTCCTGGTTCATAGGTCCACACTTAACCACTGAGCCACGTTGGCCAGGCTGCTCTTAGCTTTGAATTGGTGATTAATCATCCCCAACTTGTTACTGTTTTTCTCCAATGCGTCACTTGCTCCCAGAAACAATGATAATTGTCTCTGTGCCTCTTACATGCCCGACACATTGCACCAGGTGCTGAACTCCCTCCCACCAGTGTCCCAGCCCAGTGGGTAGGAAGCTGTCAGGCCCAGGACTTAGCAGAGTTCCGGGGAAAGGAACATTTTAACTCTAGCGAGTCTTCTGTGTCAGATCACGGCCCTGGTTGGGAAGGAGTGGGGTCTTGAGATATGGAATAGGGACCCCTGGATCCACACAATAAAAAAGTCTTAACTCACCAGACACCCCTAAGCCTTCTCAGGGAATGCCAAAAGCCTGTCCCTCCAGAAGAGCAATGAAAAAGCCAGCAAAAACTGGCAGAGACCACTTTTTCAGAACTCTGGAAAGTAACCAGAAGGCTGCAGCAAGCAGGGGAATGCTTAATCCAGAGAACAAGCCCAGACAACAGGCCGACGCTCAACAAGAACAGTGAGCTGCGAGGCGTTTCACCTGAGCCTGGTCCGGCCACCGCCTCCCCAGCGTGGCAGCAGCCTTGCTGGAAACAGCCACACTCCCAGTCTTAGTGTTTATACTGGAGGGAGAAGAATCGACTGCCCACAGCATTGCGGTTGTTTGTTTGGACCAGTCTTGTGGCTTCCTGAGGACCAGCTCAAAGGACTTCCCTTGATCTCATCTAACGCAGGACTCTCCCAGCGCTGAGATGGCTGATGGGGGCGTTTGTCAAAAACATTCGCAGGCAGTTACGTTAGTCATTGCCGTCTAGGGCAACGAATAACATTTGGGGCAAACAGTAGAAAAAGCTTGGGAGAAAACGCTGGTAATGAGGTGCCTTAGTGAGTAAGAGCTTTGAAAAGCTCTGAACTATCCCAGGATCCTAGAAGGTCATGTGCATGCCCAGGGCTGTGTGCCTGCTCGGGAAAGACCTGAGAAGGCCCTAGATCACATCTCTGGCTGACCTTCAGTCTCTGTACAAGCAGGAAATGAAGCCTAAGGCAGAGTTGTAAACTGCCTGGCTGAATGTCAAGGGCATGCCCCTCCCCTCCCCCCATACACAAAGCTCTTTTTTTTCTTTATTGGGTTTTTGGTTCTAGGAATTTAAAGAAATTTCTTCAATTACTAGTTGGCCACTGAATTAATGAAACACAGACTTCAATAGCCACACACCACTAAGAATACAGACTTGACAAAATTAGTTCAGAAAAGTCACTAAACAAACAACTATTGCTACAATAGGCTGCAACAAAAAATCCTGGGGAGGTGGAGAGAATCTGATTTCCAGAGTTGCCACCTTATAATAGTCCAAATGTCCAGTTTTCAACAACAACAAAAAATTTACAAGGCATGCGAAGAAAAGAAATTATAGCCCATGCACAGAGCAAAAGGCAACTAATAGAAACAGTTCCCAATGTATCGATGTCCTTAATCGATGTCCCTCAGACACTGGACTTACTAAACCAAGACTTTAAATCATGTACTTTAAATATGTCCAAAGAACTAAAGGAAACCATGAGAACAATGTCTCCAAAAAAAAGAATGTAAATAAAGATATATAAATTATAAAAAGGAACAAAATAAAAATTATGGAGTTGAAGTCACAAGAACAGCAGATTCAAGCAGGTGGAAGAAAGAATTAGTAAGCTTAAAAATGTGTTAATTCCTCTAGTCTGAGGGACACAAAAAATAAAGAAAAATTAACAGGGCCTAAGAGAACTAATGGAAATAATGGAATTCCAAGAAGGAGAGCAGACAGAGAAATGAGTAGGAAGAATATTTGGAGAAATAATCCCTCCCCCTAAAAAAGAAACTCCCAAGTTTGATGAAAAAAATATTAATATACACATTCAAGAAATAAAACAAACTCCAAGTAGGATAAACTTAAAGCTATCTATACTGAGACATAATCAAATTCTTTAAAAAATCTATATATATAAAAAGCCAGCAACTGGAACACCGTAATGACCAGAACGACCAGTTGCTATGATGCCCACTGCATCCAGCGAACCAGCCCGATCGGCCTCTCCCACCCTGATTGAGGGTAGGATGGCCAGCCAACACCCTTCGGCCCCTTCCTCCCCATCCGGCCCCACCCTCATGGGCCCCCACCGCCCCAATTGGGGGCCAATCACCCTCGGCCCCTCCCCCCAGCCAGCCTGGCCCTGATCAAGCCCCGATTGGGGTGGGCTGGCTGGATCCAACCTGTGCACGAATTCGTGCACTGGGCCTCTAGTAAACATATACTAGTAAAGAGAGTTTTTTAAAACAGCAAGAAAGCATCAGCTCATCATATACGATGGATCTTCAATAAGATTTCTGTGAGCTGAGTATTTGTGTTCCCCCTAACATTCATATGTTGAAATCCGAACCCCCAAGGTGATGATATCAGGACATGGAGCCCTTGGGAAGTGATTAGGTCATGGGGTGGAGCCCTGATGAGATCTCCCTCACACCTTCCATTATGTGATGACACAGCAAAAAGACATCTGACTCTGAAGCAAGGAGCAGGCCCTTCACTCAATGCCAAATCCCCTGGCACCTGGACCTTGGACATTCTGGCTTCCAGAACTGTGAGAAGTTTTTATTGTTTGTAAGCCACCCAGTCTAAGGTCTACAAACCTAAATGGACTAGGACACAGACTAACAGCTGACCTTTCGTCGGAAACCATGGAAGCCAGAAGGCAGTGAGACGGCACAAAGTGCCGAAAGAAATAACAGCCACCTGCCAACCAAGAAATCTATATCTGGCCACACTATTCTTCAAGCCTACCTGAATTCTGTGATCTCTCACAAATGAAGTTTATCCTCAAAACTTGGTGTTATAAACTTCTTCCAAAACAAATTCTTGCTTAAAGAGCTAATAAAAATAATTGCTATAATTTTTTAGTGAAGAAGAAATTAAGATATTCCCAGCCTGAGCCAATTTGGCTCAGTGGATAGAGCATTGACCTGTGGACTGAAGGGTCCTGGGTTCGGTTCTGGTCAAGGGTACATGCCCTGGGTGCAGGCTCAGTCCCCAGTAGGGGGCATGCAGGAGGCAGCCGATCCATGATTCTCTTTCACCATTGATGTTTCTCTCTCTCCCTCTCCCTTCCTCTCTGAAATCAATAAATATATATATATATTTTAAAAAGGTATTCCCAGATAAATAAACCTGTATGAGTTTGTCACTAGCAGACCTGTCCTACAAGAAATGCTCACAGGAGTTCTTCAGGTTGAAATGCACCGTAACTCAAATCCACTCAAAGAAATAAAGAACATCAGTTAAGGTAACTATATAAATTAATATAAAGTTTTGGTACGATTGAAATTAAGTTGGTTCTGATCTGAACTGGACTGTTATAAATTTCACATGTTAATTATAATCCCTGGTGAAATTGCTAAGAAAATAACCCAAAACATACAGCCTTTGTTCTCTTTGGTTTTCAGTATTGGAGGTTTCTATTGCTATATCCTCAAGCTCAGAGCTTCCTTCCTCAGCCATGTCCAGCTTACTAACAAGCCCATCAAAGGCATTTTTTATTTCTGTTACAGTGTTTCTTATCTCTCGTATTTCTTTCGGGTTCTTTCTTAGGCTTTCCATCTTTTCTGCTTATATTGCCCATCTGTTTTTGCCTGCTGTCTACTTTATCAATTAGAAGCCCTAGCATTTTAATCATAGTTGTTCAACATCCCCAGTCTGATCATTCCAACGGCCCGGCCACATCTGGTTCTGATGCTTGCGCTGTCTCTTCAAATCGTGGCTTTTGCCTTTTAATAGACTTTGCAGGACACGGTGTGCTGGGTGACGGGACGGCTGGAAACAGGCCTGAGTGACGAGGTGGTGGGCGGGCAGCACGTGCCTCTGGACCGTGAGCATCACAAGTGCGTCTCCTTGTTTTTCCTCCGACCTGAGGGGGGACAGGGTGGCTGCGGGGCCTGGAGCTGGGGATTCCCCTCTCCCACGGGGGAGGTTAGAGGAAGATAATCCCTCGGTAGGTTAGGCTCTGGTTAACTCGTTTCTCCTGAGGGCAGGCTTTGTGAAGAAGAATAGAGTGGCCGCCTGGTGTGGATCAGTGGTTGAGCGTCGACCTAGGAACCAGGGGGTCAGGGTTCGATTCCCGGTCAGGGCACAGGCCCTGGTTTCGGGCTCCATCCCCAGTGTGGGGCGTGCAGGAGGCAGCTGGTCAATGATTCTCTCTCATCATTGATGCTTCTATCTCTCTCTCTCCTTCTCCCTTCCTCTCTGACATCAATAAAATATATATTTTGAAAAACCAAGAAAAATAGTGTCCTGTCATATCTCAAGATGGCTCCTTGTCCCTCTCCACGCCGGAAGCACGAAAGGATTCAGACGTGACACTAAATGTGAGGCACGGGTAGCGCTCCTGGAGGTAAAACTCACGTAACTGCAGGGTCTCCCTGCGACTGGTGTCCCTAAAGTGCTTATCCCTCCGAGTTCTCCCCACGGAGCCTCCAGCAATTCATCAGTTCCAGCTCTGGCCCTCCCACCGCCCTGGTTCCCATGGTGACTTCCACGCGTGGATCCACGCCCCGCTAAGCTGTGATTCCCTGCGCTGGCCGCTCTGTCTGATCTTGGGGGCAGCAGCCTGCCCTGTGTGCCCTGTGTCCCTCTCCCACGGATCCCCGAGCTGTGGATGTCTCCGTCTGGACACCTTTTACTTGTTAGGACAGAGGGGTCAATGCTAAGCTCCTTTGTCACAGCGGCCGGAGCAAAGGCACACAGGGTTCAAGTGCACTGGTGGGCACTGGCGTGCACTTATATTTGGCAAATGGTCATCTTGGGCACCGATTGGTACTTCCTTTATCAATTTTGGTAGCAAATGGGTACATGTAGCAACCTTGGCCTGAAGAGGGCATAGCTTGCCCCGTGCCCCCCCCCCCCCCCTCACAGATCCAAGAGCTGCTGTGGCCAAGACTCAGAGCCCTCCGGGGCCCTCTGGGCCTGGATGGCGGCCCCATCCCAGTTGCACTTCCTCGGCCCAGTTTGGCATCCCTCAGGCCCCTCTGGGAAAAGACTGGGGATGGCTCCAGTGGCTGAGGACTGATTGCGTCCACGCGTCTGGAAAATCAATGCCAGTGGCTCGGTAGGGGCCATTTCTATTGCTCTGTCTTCCTCCAGTTATAACCGGGAGGGAGACTCTCCCATGGATCCATCGGACAATGCCCCCTGACCCAACTGCGCCCTGAGGGGCCTGGCATGGATTATTCTAGCAGCAGACCCCGCCCTTGACCCGGCCCCACAAGCCTTAGCAAAGGCGAACTAAAGGCAGTGCGATCCAGTTACAGACGCGATGGCATTCAGACATCACACTTATTTATGTGTGTGAAGACAGCGGGGCCGCTGCTGACGGATGGGCGCAGGGGAGCTCCGCGGGCCTGGCTGTGAACGCTGACTGGTGTGCAACATCCTGGGCAGCGAGCACCCTGGCTGCCCCGGGGCGCGTCCGTGCAGTAATCTGTTTCCGAGCATCCTTCGCACGCGGTACCAGCTTTATCATCTGCCCAGTTATCCGGGGGCACGGAGGAGGATGGCGACCGTGGGCGAGGCTCCTGCCCATCAATCCTCCATACTCAACCGAGGCAGAGGCAGACCGTTACGAGGGATAAGTGACTTGCAGCGCTTGCGCGATGAATTGCCCAGGGAAGACCTGCGCATGCGAGGGCAGAGGCCTGAGCTGGAATGATGCGCACACTGTAGGGAGCGGCTGTAGGGTTTAGCCTCGGACTGACCTGCTGGCAAAGCCACAAACAAGTCCCAGCTTGGAGGGCACAGCCCTCTTAGCATAATTAAGCTTGACCTTATGACCTCCCTAGATCCTTCCTGGGTAGCTGATGGGCTGTGGGAGGTGCAGCAAGTGCTACCAAAACAAGTGAAACTCACAAGAACATTGTAACTATGGTGACCACTACCTTGTTTACCTCTGGCTATAAAATAAAGGCTCAGCTTGCAGTCTGGATCTTTTCTCTGTGGCCTCAGCCAGGCACAGGAGATCCACCGAGACCCAGCGTATTCTCTTTGTCTGTCTTTTCTTCAATCCTTCACCGCCCCCCCCCACACACACACACCCCCGCCCCCCCCCCCCCCCCCCCCCACCACCAGGCTCGCCGAACCCTTGGCTGTGCTGGCGCGGCACACACATCCAGCGATTCTGAAGAGGAACCCACCACAATCTAAAGTCCTGTCCCTGGAGCGGCCCCGCAAAGTTCTCGGCCAGGCTTTCGCGGCCCTTCCCAAGCAGAAGGAGGCGCGTTTGCTGAATAGACCCCAAGTCCCAGCAAGTCCTGGCATGCATCAACGATATTGCTGTCATTCCCATACCAGACTCCATTCTCGTGTTTTCTGGTGAACAGTTTCCTGATAGATGTACTGTGGCCAAGGTAACAATGTGACCATCTTTCTAGAATAATTGCAGCTTGGGTGAGACGGTAGTGTGACAGATACTGACCGATTATTGATACATTGAAGATGGAGTTGACCTTCAGCTTGCACGTTCAGCTCTTATTGAAAACAACTGCAAACACCGGGCTCGATCCTGGCAGGACTCGGAAACGGGAAAGAGCAGCAAAAACCATCGGCATGATTTTAAAAGTCAAAAGCTGGTTCCCTAAAAAGACTTTTTAAAAACACAGACCTTTGGCCCTGGCTGGTGTGGCTCCGTGGATAGAGCGTCGGCCTACGGACTGAAGGGTCCCAGGTTCGATTCCGGTCAAGGGCACATGCCCAGGTTGTGGGCTCCATCCATGCAGGAGGCAGCCGATCCATGATCCTCTCTCAGCATTGATGCTTCTATCTCTCTCTTCTTCTCTCTTCCGCTCTGAAATCAATAAAAATATTTTTTTTTAAAAAAGAAGATATTCAAGTGGCAAATAAAGATCTGAAAAGGCACCCTACTTCATGAAGCATCAAGGAAATGCCAATTAAAGCCACAACGAGGCCCCCCTAGGATGGCCACATGAGAAAGGATGTAAATCGTGTTCACAGCAGCGTTGCTCCCTATAACACAAACGGGAAGCTCCGCGCATGCCCATGACGGCGGGATAAGTAACGCGGGGTGGAGCCCTGTGATGGAATCGTCCCCAGCAATGAGAACGAGCAACTACAAGTAGATGCAACGCTACGGGACATCTTACAAACAGAAGATGGAGTGGGACTGCCAGACACAAGACAGAATCTTTTTTTAAAAAGCAAAACGGCCCTCTGATGGACAGTGAACGGGAAGAGGAAGGAGGAGGCCTTGGGGTACAGGCGAGGTTCCGTTCCAGGGTGTTTTCCTTTGGGAAGTTCATCCAATTATTTATGATTTGAGAACTGTTAGGTACATGTGCCACATTTTAATAAAAAGTGAAACAAATTCTAATTAAGGTATTTCTTTTTTGGGCCCTGGCTCGGTAGCTCAATTGGTTAGAGTGTGGACCCCCTATGCCAAGGTTGTGGGTTCAATCCCCAGTCAGGGCACATACAAGAATCAACCAATGAATACATAACTAAGTGGGACAACAAATCAATGTTTCTCTCTCCCTTCCTCTTTCTCTCTCTTTCTCTCCCTCCCTTCCTCCCTCCCTCTTTCTCTCTCTAAAATCAATCTTTATATATAAAAGGCTAATATGCTAAGTGTCTGACCATCCGACTGGTCACTATGACACGCACTGACCACCAAGGGGCAGACGCTCAATGCAGGAGCTGCTGAGCTGTGGTGACTTGGCAGTGGCGGTTCTCAGGTGACACACCCCGAAACCAGAGAGGAGGGAGCCCGATTCCTCACGGGGTCGCCCAATTACACCTTTGGCCGTGGGTTATGTTGTTGCTGGGGCACTGTCGGCCTCAAATCTGGTTACTGCACACTGTGTTTTCGTTCCACACCCCGTACGACAGCAACTTTGCAGAGTGCCCTCTCCCACTCCGGGACCCCTTGGGGGATGTCGGAGAGCCGGTTTCGGCCCGATCCCCCCAGAGCAGGCTGAGGAACCCCACCTGCAGGAGGGACCCCATAGATGCCCTTCGAGCCATGGTGCCACCCCAGGTGCGGCCGCCGGGAGGGACTGAGGGGGGTTGGCCCCAGGGCATGTCTGGCCCATCTCACCCAGTCCCACCCTGCCAGCCACCTTCTAATTAATTTCCTTTCAATGTGCACAAATCCATGAACTGGGCCATCAGTAAATAAATAAAATTAAAGGTATATTTTTTCAAACTACTCATAGTAGAGCCAAGGCTTTGGAAATCACCTATGTGAAGTTGAGAAAAAAATGGCCCAACAAATGGAAGAAATTAAAGCTGGGTCCCAACCCAGTAGCATATGTAAGAAGGACCCTTGGGGTTAAGAACCTGCAACATTGTGATTTATAAGAAACTAGAGGCCCGGTGCATGAAAATTCATGCACTGGAGGGGGTCCCTCAGCCCGGCCTGCCCCTCTCACAGTCCGGGAGCCCTCAGGGGCAGGAGGCGACCTGGCGATCAGGGGAAGGTGACACCCCATCACACTTCTGCTGCTGCCACTGCCGGCAGAGCAAGCCTCGGCAAGCCCTGGTTACCTGAGCCTCAGGATGGCCCCTGGATGGCTGGGGCGCTGAGGGACTGGGGGACCCCAGAGGCAGGCGCATGGCACCCTAGCGGGGCTGAGGGGACTGGGAGCCTCCATCTTGTGGCTGTGGGCACTGCCATCTTTGAGAGCATGGCAGTCAATTAGCATATTCCCTCCTTATTGGTGGTGGGCGTCACCATCTTTGTGACCGTGTGAGGGTCAATTAGCATATTCCCTCTTTATTAGATAGGATACATATTTGGTCATGGCTCCTGGCTCACCACTCCTAACATCCTTGGGATTTCCCTGTGATAAGCATAGCAAAGGTGTCTTTTGTTATATTAATGAGGTGACTTGGAAAACTCCTAGGTGAACTAAGGATGGGGGCTGGTTGCCAGGGGAATCCACCACATGATTAGAGGATTGGAAGTCTTAGTCCCGCCCCACACCTAGCGCTGTGCAGTGCTTCCATCTGATTGGTCCTGAGTCATAGCCTTCAGTGAGGAACCGGTAATCTGGTGAGTAAATGTTTCTCTGGCTTCTTCGGTCTCTGGTGGATCATGAATCTGCCTTCCATCCATTGGAACCTTCCAGATGAGCATGGGCGTTGCCAGGCCACAAGGCTAGCATATGAGGCTGCTGTTGCCAAGGTGGGGTGGGAGCCCCACCAGCCCTGCGCTCCCACCAGCTGTGTCTCCTGCCTTTGACCCAAGAGCTGTTCCCTTCATTGCTGTGCCCCTGGGGCTGAGATGCCACTGACGAGGCCTGGCCTTGGGCTGCTCTGTGTGCCTAGAATTCAGGCTCATCAAGAGGTTCTGTTAGCTCAACCTGTGTAAGTTGCTGAATATACATGGCTCTTAAGCATTGACGCCTTCCCCGCACTGTAGGCCCGTCTCTGAGGTTTCAATCTCTGAACAAGGCCTGAGTCCTCCGACTCCAAGCCCAGTATCCTTCCCTTTCCCCAACAGCTACTCTCCTGTGACGAGGAACACAAATTCCAGAGCACATACCTAGGTTTCAGGTTCGATCCCCAGTTGGGGCACGTAGAGGGAGGCAACCAAATGATGTTTCTCTCTCATCTCGATATTTATCTCTCACTCTCCCTCCCTCACTCTCTCTCTCAAAAACAAAAAACAAAGCCCTAACCGGTTTGGCTCAGTGGATAAAGCATCGGCCTGTGGACTGGAGGGTCCCAGGTTCAATTCCGGTCAAGGGCATGTACCTTGGTTGCGGGCACATCCCCAGTGGGGAGTGTGCAGGAGGCAGCTGATCAATGTTTCTCTCTCATCGGTGTTTCTAACTCTCTATCCCTAACCCTTCCTCTCTGTAAAATATCAATAAAATATATTAAAAAACAAAAACAAAAACAGTAAAACATATTCTTGGGTGAGGATTTAAAGAAAGAAGAGGAGCTCAGAGAGCCCACAAGTGGCTTGAGACCAGCACTGCTCAGGGGAGCAGACCCCTTGACTCCAAAACACTTAGGATTGTCGACGAGGCACAGAAACCTAAACTATCTCCGCCTGGAGCCACACTCACCAAGCTGAATTCTGTCCTGTCTGACTTCTGGCTTTGGCTCTAAGTAGGGTTGCCAGATTTAGCCAATAAAATATAAGTACTTATACTAAAAATTATTCGTTGTTGATCTGAAATGCAAATTGAACTGGGCCGCCTGTGTTTTATCTGGCAACTTGACCTACAGGAAAGTTTCACTGACAGTTGAGGGGCAGAATCTCCCATGTTTTCATGAAAGCACCCAGCCTGTGCTGGCTGACTTCCCATCGCCGTACTTCCCACATATGGCAATCGCCTGTTTATCGTTTGTCTCCAAGCTGGGAGCTCCTTCAAAGTAAAGACTGTGCCTGGTCCACCACCCCATCCTGGTGGCACCTGATACAGAGTCCTTGTTGAAATCTCTACATTTTATTTTGTAAATAATTCCACCTGAACAGCGCAGTGTTATGTCCGTGTTAGTTAAAAGTTCAATTTCAGGGGCAGTCAGTTGCCCTCATGGAAAATGCCCTCTCCAGCGAGTCAGCTGGCTTTGCCTCAGAAAGGCCACATCCAAATGCAAGATCACAAGGGCTTCATCAATACCTGTGGCGTTGCTAAGTAGCAAAGGGAAAGTCAGAAATGGGTTTTCATTGATGACATCGGTGGCTCGCTAAGTAGCATGAGGCATGTTAGAACCGGGTTCTAGTTGGTGGAATGAAAGGTACCGGGGTCTATGGGTTTGCTTAACTGCGCGCTGGAGGATAGCAGACTCCAGCCAGGCCTGTGGCCTGCCCCTGAGCGGAGGCCCGAGGCTTGGTGCAACCTTTGGTGCTGGAGGATTTCTGGTTCCCAGATGCTTCTGGAATGTTGCATGTGCCTTGAGTGGACCTTTGGTGCCAAGTGCAAGCTGATTTCAGAGAAGGAAGATGGAGAGAGATAGAAACATCAATGACGAGGGAGAATCATGGATCGGCTGCCTCCTACACGCCCCCCACTGGGGATGGAGCCCACAACCTGGGCCTGGGCCCTGACCGGGAATTGAACCCTGACTTCCTGGTTCCTAGGTCGACGCTCAACCCCTGAGCCACGCTGGCTGGGCAATCCCACCCTTCTTTATGATGCTGTGGCTGGGACTCTGCAAACCACATCGCTGCTTCGTCAGCGGCTCCCTGTTCCGCTCTGCCCACTGGAGGTGTTAGAGGAAGACTCAGGTAGAGGAAGAAGGAGGGAGCTCCCTGTGGCTTCCTGATCCCGAGTGGCCCCCTCCCCCCACTGTGCTTCCCCACTCTGGCAGCAGCTGATCTGACACCCACACAGGCAGCCTCACCACCACCTCTGAGGTCCGCTCCCAGCTCCATGAACTCCCTCTCTGAGGTCAGAGACACCAAAACCAGCTAGCCAGCCCCCACCCCTCTTCCTCGGGATCTGGGTTCGACCTCCGTGGGGCCCCTCCTCTGAGCTCCCACACCGGCATCAGCCAGCAGATGCCCTTTGCAGGCATCTGAGTGTCAGCCGCACGCGATCTGCCCTCCACACTTCGACCTGTTAGCAATTCCCAGAGTGTGGCTTCGCTCTTGGCCCCACCCCCACCCCCTGCGTGTGTCGGGAATCCTCTTGCTGAACAGCACATCCTTTCTGCCCCCCGTTGGGCAGCAGTGCTTCAGGCTGGCCAGCAGCAGGCCTCCTGCGGGGGCTGGGACAGGAAGCTAGCCGCCCCTGCCCCGGGAGTTCCCAGCGAGAGCAGAGACGATGATGATGATGATGATGATGATGATGACAATGAAAGAGGCACAGGGGGAGCAGGAAGTCAGGCGGACTTCTTGTTCGTCAGAAGAATCATTGTTGCCAATGTCGGTGCCGCCCGGCTTCCCCTGGATACCCCTGCACTGTTTCTGTCCCCCCCCCCGCCCCCCACCTTCAGGGAGCGGTTGTTGCCCATGAAAAGCACCTTCTGTTCTTCAGGGCCTGCCCTGGGGCCCCTGGGAGTAGCCAGGGCGGAGAGCTGGGGATGGATCGCTCCCTGGGGCGGGGAATAGCCTGGCAGTGACTAAGGGGGGTGCATGGCGCACAAACCCTGGGGTTCACTCCTGCCCTCCAGTCCCAGAGCCTGGGTCAGGCCGGCCTAAAAGCTGCGGGACTGTATCCGAGATGGACCCCTGGCTTCTTAACCAAAGCGCCCGCTCATCTGTCCGTCTGGGTGGCGCTCAGTCACCGAGCCACACTGGCCGGCGCATCTCCACTCTTTTGTGTGTGTGTGGTTTTTTTTTAATTTTTTTTTTTATTGCTCTCAGAGAGGAAAGGAGGAGAGAGAGAGAAATATCCATGATGAGAGCGAACCATGGATCAGCTGCCTCCTGCACACCCCCTACTGGGGATCAAGCCTGTACCCTGGCATGTGCCCTTGACCGGGAATCAAACCTGGGACCCTTCAGTCCGCAGGCCAATGCTCTATCCACTGAGCCACACCGGCCAGGGCAACTCCTCCACTCTCCGCCCTGAACGTCCATGCCTCCTGATTCCCAGACCACTGTTCGGCCTCAAGCACCGCATCCTGAACCTGTTTCCTCTCAGGCCGTTTTGTAGAGATCACAAAGAAAACGCGAAGAAACTGTGACTGAATGTGCCGCGAAGAGTCTTCAGCCACGAAGAGTCTTTCTGTCTTTGCTTGGAATTAGACACGAGATAAACTGCTGGTGAGTTCTCACCTTCTCTCTAAATTTAGAAACCAGAAAACGCTGTTTATGATGCCAGGGACACGGTGCCTTCCCTGTGGGCCCGGAGGGTGAGAATGAAACCCGTTTCCCTGCAGGAGAAGGGTGTACGGAACCTGAGCCGGCGCGCTGACCCCCTCCCCGTTCCCAGGGACACGAGTCCTTCAGGCAAGGTGCGTCCTGCACCGAGTGGAGTCGGATCCCAGGCTTTGCAGCCGCTCCCTCCCCCCTCCATCCCTCCTCCACCCCTGCTGCCTGCAGGTGTCTGCTTCCAAACATTGGAAGTCAAGCGCATTCTGTCCCAGAGGCAAGGGGACAGCCTGCTCGGGTCTGACAACTTGTAGATTTCCTCCTACCGGCTCTTCTAATGGCCTGATTAGCAATTCGATTGTATTTAATTTGCACCCAGGGTAATTCACTGTCAGCCCGAAGAGCCATCAGCATGAAAAATGGCACCAAAATTAAAAACCAATAGTCAAATTTCAGTGGGAAGGCGAGCTCCTGGCACAGCGATGGAGCGGGGTTGCCTGGAGCCGGTGGGCCGGCCCACGAGGTGCGAGCTTTAGCCTCCGGGCCGGGCCTCGGCGCATCGTGGGGAGCAGGCAGCCGGATGAGAAAATGGGGAAATGTGTGGTTCCGTTCAAACCGTCAAGCCAAGTGGCTGTTTGCCAGCTGCTACCCCACTGTGGTGCTTGTACAACACATCCCCTAATTCTTTTCTATTTTAAATCTATTTTTATCTTTGTTGATTTCAGGGAGGAAGGGAGAAAGAGAGAGAGAAACATCAATGATGAGAGGAATTCATGGATGGGCTGCCTCCTGCACGCCCCCCACTGGGGATCCAGCCTGCAACCTGGGCCTGGGCCCTGACCGGGAATCGAACCGTGATCTCCTGGTTCATAGGTCGAGGCTCAGCCACTGAGCCACACCGGCCGGGCGGCCCCAAATTCTTTGACAATCCTCTCATTAAAGAGAGGAGTAGGAGGGCGTTTGGAAGACTAGATTCCTAAGTCATGAAGGGCGGCGTCGCCTCTGTCTCGTTCCCTTTCTTGCGGGCCCTGAGCTGATGCCGAAGGAGTCCCACTGCCCTGAGCTGCCGCGTTGGGAAGGACATGCAGAGGCCAGCGTGGGCGTCTTCCCAGCCCAGGAGCCAGAGCTGTGAGTGAAGAAACCTTGGCGGACTTCAGCCCCTGCCACATGTCACTGTCACCTAAAAGACCCTTCATCAGGAACGGCCTGGCGGGGCCCAGTCAAGCCCAGACTCACGAGCAGTGTGAGTGACGGTCACGGTCTGAACCACTGTTGCGGAGTGGCATGACACAGAGGCAGCAAGCACAACACCCAGTGCCCTGCCTCTGCCCCTTGCCTTGGTGCCCACGGGACCCCTGGTCAAGGCACGCACCCTACGTCCAGCCAGACATCTAGTCTACCCAGTCTCTACTGGCCTGGCCCGAGATGGACCAACTGGGCCAAGACTCAGGAACAAGCCCCCCCTACTCCCCCTTTCCAGAGTTTTCACCCACCCGTGTGGTGTGCCAAGGACAGGTGCCTCTGCCACTTGGAAGCGCCTTCTGGTTTGGGTAACACTGGGAGAGCACGTGATCTGCTTCTCACGGTCAAGGTCCTCCTTGTCTCAGACTTGCTTGTGGGAGAACCCAGTGAAGGTAGAACCGCCTTTGCCTGGGGTGGGAGGGAGAGGCCACCCAGCGCTGGCAGCTCAGGGCTTATATATGCTCTGCGGTGGAGCCTTCCCTCCTGTGATTGGTTCCTTCTGGCAGCTTTGCTGTTCATACCCGGGCTCTGATTGGCTCCATGTAAATTAGCTAAGCCTCATCCATTGATGCTGGTTATGATTACTGCGCAGGCTGCACTACCTACCCACCTGCCAGCCGGGCTGGCTGAAGGTTGGATATGGATATGCAAATTAGGCAACCCTAATTTGTTGATGCTGACAAATCACTGGACCCAGGCAGCCCTCCTGTGTGCCATTGATAAGGTCCCAGGAGCCGGGACGCACTGGCTGAGAAGTGGTGACACAGTCAAGACACAGCCTACCGTTGTGACCCTGCGGATATGACCAAGAGACTTCGTTTCACACACGCCTCCCGACTGTGCTACGTGGCACAGAACGCCTCCTCCTACCTCAGCCCCTTTGAGAGGAGCCTGCAAAGTGGGGGGACAGGAATTGTCATCCTGCTCCATCTGTTACTATTCACCCCCGGGGGCTCAGAAGCCGTGCGTACGGCCCCACTGCTCAGGGGCTGGGGCTGGACCTAGAGCCCCAGCCTCTGGCCTTAGCCTACGGCCTCTCCCAGGTACGTCCGGCCTCAACCATCACTCGGCTGGGAAGGCTGGGGCCAGGCCTGGGGCCCGCCTGCCTAATGCCCCGGGACCTCCCTCACACCCCAGCCTGATTCCATCCCGTCCCAGCCCCAGTGCGGGTTTCGGTTGTGGGTGTTTTGTTCACAAGCCCTGACCTTGGCTCCTAGAGGCCCAGCTGTTTTCAATCGCCAGTTGGGGCGGGGGTGGCAGGAGAGGTCCCGTTCACACCAAAGCTCAAGTGCAGCAACAGAACGGCAGGGCTGAGCTGCGAGCTCTCTGGGGCCTCAGATGGAGTTATTCAAAGTTCCTTAATTACCCTGAAATCTCTCAAAATGAAAACATGATGGAAGAATTAAACCTGGTAAACAAATCAGTCGGAAAGAAAACCTCTGCCTCGCAAATGACAAAATCCAACCCTCCAACCCGGCAGAGGAATGAGCACCCAGGGCCGCAGGCGAAGGCAGGACCGGGCAGCAGCCAGGCCCTGGCCTAGGACAGGCTGAGCCCGGGGCTGTGACGTGGCCAGGGGGCGCCCAGTTCACCGCAGCTGCGTGGAAGGCAGCTGGGCCCCCCCGCAGCCAGCGCCGGGTGGGGATGCCTGGCTGCAGCCTCGGCCACATGGCTCTGTGGTCCAGTGGCTTTGGGAGAGCCAGGTTCTCAGGCTAAGAGGAGCCATTTCCATTTTCTGTCCCCGCCCTCCCCCCCCCGAATGTCATCTCACCTCATCCCTCATCGCGGAATCACTGGGAATTGGGGTGAGCGCTTGTTCAGACAGGACGTTCTTGGTCTCTCTGTGAGTCAGACCTATTTCTCAGGACCTGCTAACCCCTTATTTGGGGCTTTCTCCAGACAAGGAGTCCTGATTCCTATTGCTGCGTGTCCCCCCAAACTTCGTGGCATAAAAAGCCGTTTTATTCCCATTAGATTCTGCAGGTCAGGAATGCAGATGGGGGCCCGCGGGGGCCGCAGGGGCAGCGTGTCTCTGCTCCATGATTTCTGGGCCTCCGCTGGGCAGACCCCACGCCTGGGAGTCACTCGACAGCTGGGGGCTACAGTCATCTGCGGATGGGGCCTGGCTGTCACTTTCCCTGTATCAACCCCCTGTCCCCGCAGAGCTCCTGGGCAGGACAGCCCTGCGTGCGGCCTGGGCTTCCCCCGGCAGGGCGGCCTCGGGGCAGCCAGATGCTCCGAGCGCTCAGGGCCCCAAAGGCAAGTGTTTGCAGCCACGGGCATCCCTTCCCGCATTCTTAGGGTGACCAGTGAGCCACAAGCCCACCCAGGGCCGAGGGGAGGGGACACCACCTTGCTGGGGAAGGCGTGTGGAGGAGCTTGTGGCCAGTTCTCCAGCCGCCACGGGTGGTTCCAGCCGGCCCAGGTCCCCTTGGCAGGAGTGGCTGACGCTCCCGGGAGAGCAGATTCCTCCCTGGGGCGCACAGCTGTCCTGCTGCTTATCTAAGCGAACCCTCATCCAACGGCAAGTGTTCTTTTATTTTTTTAAATTTCTTATTGATTAAGGTATTACATGTGTGTCCTTATTCCCCCATTGCCCTCCCACCCCCCACTCATGCCCTCACACCCCTGGTGTCTGTGTCCACTGGTTAGGCCAGTGGTCGGCAAACTGCGGCTCGCGAGCCACATGTGGCTCTTTGGCCCCTTGAGTCTTTAGCAAAGGCCAGCCTTGGAGGACCCTGATTAAGTTAATAACAATGTACCTACCTATATAGTTTAAGTTTAAAAAATGTGGCTCTCCAAAGAAATTTCAATCGTTGTCCTGTTGATATTTGGCTCTGTTGACTAATGAGTTTGCCGACCACTGGGTTAGGCCTATATGCATGCATACAGGTCCTTTGGTTGCTCTCTCCTCCTTCCCCCCACCCTCCCCTGCCTTCACTCTGAGGTTTGACGATCTGATCGATGTTTCTCTGTCTCTGGATCTGTTTTTGTTCATCAGTTTATGTTGTTCATTATATTCCACAAATGAGTGAGATCATGTGATGTTTGTCTTTCTCTGACTGGCTTATTTCACTTAGCATAATGCTCTCCAGCTCCATCCATGTTGTTGCAAATGGTAAGAACTCCTTCCTTTTCACAGCAGCGTATTGTTCCGTTGTGTAGATGTACCCACGGCAAGTGTTCTTGTGAGAATGCACTACTGAGCACACTCACACACCTCCACTGCCTCTCCCACAGTCCCCGCTGAAATGACAGTGACGTAATTTTGTCTAAAAAGATCTAAATCCAGCCCAGCTGTTGCAGATCAATGGTTGAGCTTCGACCTCTGAACCAGGAAGTCCCAGTCGATTCCCAGTCAGGACACAGGCCCGGGTTGCAGGCTCCATCCCCAGTGGGGGGCGTGCAGGAGGCAGCTGATCCCTGATTCTCTCTCATCATGGATGTTTCTATTTTTCTCTCTCTCTCCCTCTCCCTTCCTCTCTGAAATCAATACAAATATATATTTTTTAATAAAGGAAGAAGAAAGAAGACTCATAATGATCCCTCCCTTCCCTGGGCCTAGTCCTAGGTAACCAGGCAGGACCTGCATCTAATTAGATGCCCGAGAGGCAGGCAGGACTGGCCCGCCGCCATTTACAAGCGTATCAAGCTGTCAGGCCTGAAATGAAACGTGTGGGTTTCGCAGACCCACTGTGGCTGCTGGCTTCCACTTCCACCTGGTGATTAGGCACCAAGCCGCAGGGGAAAGCCCAGCTCCTCAGCAGCAAGACTCCCAGCCCGGCCGGTGTTGCTCAGTGGATAGAGCGCCGGCCTGCGGACTGCAGGGTCCTGGGTTCGATTCCAGTCAAGGGCACAGGCCCAGGTTGTGGGCTCGATCTCCAGTGTGGGGCGTGCAGGAGGCAGCTGGTCCATGATTCTCTCTCTCATCACTGATGTTTCTACCTCTCTCTCCTTCTCCCTTCCTCGCTGAGATCAATAAAAATATATTTAAAAAAAAGAACAGGAATGAAAAGCAGGGAGAGGTTCTGAGCCGAGAGGAGCCTAGGGCAGGGGTGATTGGGGTGGGGGAGATTGAAGGGATCCAAGGGCCCCTCAGGCCAAACCTGGGGACAGGGCTTTGACCACCTAATCACCTCGCTTTCCCTCGGGCCCAGGCTGAGACAGAGCCACTTGCTTCTCCGTGGGCACTGGGGAGCTTGGGCAACCAAGGAGGCAGGCGGTCCCGGATCCCTGGGCCCCAGAAGGATCCGGCTACCCTGAGCCCTGAGACCTGCCAACAGGGACAAAGAGATAGAAACCACTGTGCAACCTCGGAACCAGGCCGGGAAAATGAGAGGCGTGGCCAGGCCTGAGGGGGCAACCGGACGCAGAGGCGAGAACAGCGTCCTTGTCCCCCTGCTGTGGAGACAGGAGGGCCAGAGCCAGAGAGGCCAAGTGCGCAGGCCTCGCCTTCAGCTCTCCATCACCTCATCACCTGCAGGGGCCACAGCACCTGCTGTGTGCCTGGCACTGTCCCTATCCCCACCTTACAGATGAGGAAACTGAGGTACAGAGAGGGTGAGTGACTCACACAAGGTCACTTAATCTGCAAATGGTGGTGCAGGGCGCTCGGACCCCGACAGACGGGCTCCTTGCCTGAAACAGGTCCAGGCAGAACCAGGACAGGAGCGGCCCTGGTCCCTCTAACAGCCAGGCTTGTCCCTTTCTCATCTATTCTGTCAAATGCTGTCCCAGCCCCTCCTGTACCTCAGGGGATGGGGGGGGGGTGTTGAAGCTTGAGAGACTTCAGGAATGTGAACATTTTGAAACAACAGGGCCCTGGCTGGTGTGGCTCAGTGGATAGAGCGCCAGCCTGCAGATTGAAAGGGTCCCGGGTTCGATTCTGGGTTGCAGGCTCCTCCCTGGCCAGGGCCCTGGTGGGGTGCCGGCTGGAGGCAACCCATGGATGTGTCTCTCTCACGTCGATGTTGCTCTCTGTCTCTCCCTCTCTCTTCCACTCTCCCTAAAATCAGTGAAAAATATCCTCGGGTGAGGATGAACAACACACAAAAAAGGAAGAAACGACCACAGAATGATGGGGCTCCGCACGCAGCAGCCTCTTCTTTCCTCCACCCCCCCCCCCCCCCCGCCCCCGCTCCCGGGGCTTCGGGCAGATGAGAGGTTAGCGGGGTGCGCTGGGGCGCCAGTGGCCCGGCCGCAGGGGTTTGGGCTCCCCTTTGGGGGGCTCCTTGTCTGTGCCTCCAGGAGGCGCCCTTCCCACGGGCTACAGCGCTAATGGTGACCCCTGGAGCACTCAGCGCGCCTCCCGGCTGCCTGGAGAAGCTTCTAGAAAGGGCACCTCTGCCTGGGGCACAGGCCAGCCCTGCCCGCAGCCCCTGGGCATGGGGAGCAGGAGCTGAAAGGCCCGAGCTGTTGGGTGGCAGGGGAAGGGCAGAGGCCAAGAGAGAGGTCTAGGGGCGCCCAGGAGGCCAAAGGGGGGCCGCCGTTAGGGAAGAGCGCAGGGGAGCCCCGCCCCCGCCCCCGGGCTGTGGGAGGGAGCCCTGACCACATCAGGGGTGTGTGGCGAGGAAATGAGGCCTCCTCAGCAACGAGCTGCAAATGAGAACCGTATGGAGCGCCGGGATCCCGGAGGAGGCGGGAGGGTCGGCCGCGTCCCTGGGAAAGTTATTATCATCTGCTTTCCATCTCCCCGCCCGGGAGCCGCCGGGGCAGGGCCTGGTGGGTCACGTTTTCCGAGGGAGCGGGGCGGGGAGGGGCGCAGAGGCAGCTGGGAGGGGTGGGGGGAGCCCACAGCCGTGGCTCCTGCCTCTCCTGCCTGGTCTGCTCGTGTGCTCTCTCTCTCTCTCTCTCTCCAGGGCTCAGGATGCCCTGGCCCAGGGCAGGCTGTCCCTGGGCAGATGGAGGGGTGGGGGAGGAGGTCCCTGCCCCTGGAGAGAAAAACCCAGAATGGAGCCCTTGGAGCCCTGGCCGGTGTGGCTCAGTGGATAGAGCATCCGTCTGCGGACTGAAGGGTCCCGGGTTCGATTCGGGTCAAGGGCATGTACCTTGGTTGTGGGCACATCCCCTGTGGGGGGCGTGCAGGAGGCAGTCGATCATGATGTTCCTCCCTCATCGATGTTTCTCTCTCTCCCTCTGTCTTCCTATACGCTGTCAAAATCAATCAAAACACATTGAAGACAACAATGCAGCACTTGGGAAGATCTGCAGGAAGGCAGGCCTCCGGCTTCTGGAGAGTTCCCCACCCTCCAAACGGGAGGTGAGCCCAGTGGGGGCCCACGAAGGGATGAGGACCGGCCTCCAGGTGCCCAGCACCTCCCAGTCACCTCTGGGAACAGGGGACAGGGCTTTCGGCCTCAGAGGTGACATTGGTTCACAACACCACTCAGGTTCAAGTGCATCGTGCCCCCATCGCCCCAAGCAAAGCCTCTCTCCAGGCCCCGTTACCCCCTCTCCCCGCCGTCACACGGCTGTGTGTGTGCTGCGTGTGTCTGCGTTTCTTTGCTGACGCCCTTCACCTGCGTCCGCCCAGCCCCGCGCCCCCCCTCTGACAGCTGTCAGTCCGCTCCTGGGCCCACACCTCTGTTCCTGTCGGCTTCGGCAGTTTCTTTTGTTCATGAGATTGTGCCTGTCAGCGCAGACGGGGCCAGGGGACAGCTTGTCCTTGCTCCGTGGCGTCTGGGGCCTGGGCTGGGAGCCTTGGCGGCTGGAGGAGGATGCTGGTCCTCAGCCGGGGCCTCGGCTTCTCTCCCCACGAGCCGCTCCCCGGGGGCGCTCCCCTGCGGCGGGCTGGCCTGGCTCACAGCGGGGCGGCGGGGCTCAAGGGAGAGATCCCAGGAGCAGGAGCCGGGCCAGTGGGAACTCGGAGGCCTTTTAGGACGCAGCCTCACAAGGCACGTAGCGTCGCTTCTGTCTCATTCTGTTTGGGGAGGCGGGGTGGGGGGTGGGGCGCTCAGGTGCAGTGGTGGGAAGTGGGTGTCACAGCTGCCCTGCTCCCCAAGATCGGCCCCCTGGGCCTGTCTTCAGCAAAGGGTGGTGATGACGTCGCCAAAGCAACCAGCGATTGCAAGCCCAGGCCATCAAAGCCCCCAAAGAGCCGCCAGCAGCAGAGAGAAGCAAAGAAACAGCCCGGCTGGTGTGGCTCAGCGGTTGAGCGTCAGCCTATGAACCAGGAGGTCACGGTTCGATTCCGGTCAAGGGCACAGGCCCGGGTTGCAGGCTCCATCCCCAGTGTAGGAGGCAGCCGATCCATGATTCTCTCTCATCATTGATGTTTTCTCTCTCTCTCTCCTTCTCCCTTCCTCTCTGAAAGCAATAAAAATATATATATTTTTTTAAAAAGAAACAGCAAGCACAGTGGAAATACTACTTTTGATGAGATTGTCAGCATTGGCCGACAGATGCGGCACCCACCTTTAGCTAGAGAACTCTCTGGAACCATTGAAGAGATCCTGGGACTGCCAGTCTGTGGGCTGCAATGTTGATGGCCGCTGCCCTCATGACATCACAGATGACGTCAGCAATGGGGCAGTGGAATGCCCAGCTAGTTAAGAACCACAAAGGAAAATGTCTCAGTTAAAGATCATTTGACAACAACGACAAGAGCATGTAGGACCAGAAGTAGTGTTGCGGCCATTTTTGGAAAATCAAATCTGCCACATGCCCAACACCAGCGTGCCAGTCCCAGGCCAGGTGCCCTCTGATGCCCTTTCACATGTTTCCTGGTGTCCGCGGAGGGTATTAGGAGACAGGAGGGAGGGAGAAGCCAGGGGGTTACTCCTCCTCGCTCTCTGCCGTACATTCTCCTGCTTGGCGTCTCAGCTGTTCCATGCCATGTGTAAACAATTTTGTATATTAAGTTTCATCTGCTTGAAACACCCCAGTAGTTCCTGTTTCTTCGCGTGGACTTCGACCAATATAACTAGCAAGGACCGGTGCGTGCTCCCGGGAGAGCAGAGAAGGTCATGGACTTTGTGTCAGAAACCCTGGGATCCAGTCTTGGTCCCATCGTCACTCAGTTTGATGCCTTTTCAAAGGTTTTCTCTCTCCTGGCTTCTAAAATGGCGAAATTAAATAAGAATCTTGTCCCTACGTTCATAGCCAGAATGTGCCGTTTCCTTTTCAGACATTTAGAGCAGTTGTCGGACTCTGATAGCTTTTTACTTTCTTGAGTGTTGCATTCTGGGCCCACAGGACTCTCATTCACAGAGCCAGAAACCACAGAGCCACGAACCACAGAGCCAACAACATTGGCCAGACGAGGCATGTGGTAGCCCACCTCCAAGATGGCCTCCAATGAGCCCAACCTTTGTTATTCAGACCCTTGTATATCCCTTCCTTGACCAATAGGACATTGTAAGAACGACAGAATGTGCCTTCTGAGGCTAGATTATCAAACACATTGCGTCTTCTCCCTGCTCGCTCTTGGAGCAACCTATCCAGGGGATGCCAGCTGCCAACTGCGAGAGGATACTTTATGGAGAGATCCATATGGTGAGGCACGGAGGCCTCCTTCCAACAGCGAGGCACAGAGACCTATTGCCAATAGCTATGCAAGTGAGCCATCTTAGAAGTGGATCCTTCAGCCCCAGTTGAGCCTTCAGATGACTGTGGCACCAGCCAACAATTTGACTATAACGTCCTGAGAAACACTGAGCCAGAACCACCCAGCTAAGCTGCTCCTGAGTTCTTGACCCACAGAAACTGAGCTAATAAAGGTTTGTTTTTGTTTGAAGCTGCTAAGTTCTGGGGTAATGTGTTATGCAGCCATAGATAATCCACACAGGGCAGTAACATCATACTCTGGTGGCAGCTCCAAGGACAGAAACGCTGCTGTTGACCCTTGGGAGGTGGGGATCCCCACATCCAAAAGTGTGTTCTAGGTGGATAAGGAGCCAAACATTAAAAACTATGGAAATGCTAGAAGAAAACATAAAGTAAATATTCGTATGACTGGGATGAGGAAAGCCTTCCTAAGCAAGCCATACAATCATGGAAAAGATGGACCGGTTTGACTCTGTGAAAGTCACACCCCATGTATGAAAACGAACATGAGCAATGTCTGTGATAAATGACAGAGTGGGGGGAAATATGTAGAGAAGAAAGGGAAGACAAACACCATGATGCCATGTGGAAGGGGTGTAACATGCAGGTTTTACTGGGAAATTTTTCAAGTAAGTACTCAGCAAGATGAGGCAGATAAACTCTACTGGTACTCTCTCGTCAGCCCAGGGAGAGGAGCTGGGCTCTGGATGTTGGCTGCATAGTGGGCTGAGATCCAGGGAAGGGGCCCAGCCCCCTCCCCACCCTGGACACTACCTTTTAATTGTGTAAGCTCGGAGCGGCTTTACATACAGGGAATAAGCAATCAAGACTTGGGGGCATGCGTGCTGGAGGAAGGGGAGCCCTCAGCCACTCCCATGGGGAAAAGGCAGGGGTGCCCGACCTGAGCAGGCAACAGGAGAATGGTTCCCAGAGTTATCACTGGGCCATCTGCTTGTCACTCCACAAAATGTCTGCAGCATACATGACAGATGAAATGTTGCCACCTATGATAAGCAAAGAGCTTCTATAAACTAATTCGAAAATCATAGCCCAATAGAAAAGCAAAATATAGGAACACAAATCACAGATGAAGTGTGATCACATGGGTGGTTGCTTAGGTGGCTTACATTTGTCAAAACTCATCAGTCTGCATACTTAAAATGGGGATATTTTATTACATGTAAATTATACATCAATAAAGCTGGTTACGAGAAAATGTCTGGGTGGATTCTTGCTGTATATGGCATAATCCTACCCATGAAATCTTCTGAAGACAAGAGCATGAGTTCTTCCTTCATGGCCTGCAAATAGGGCATCGAGTGATGTGCTAGAATGCGTGAGAGACACTGAGCTCCAGTCACACAGATGAAGCGCAAGGGGACACCTGTCAGGAAGTGCTTGCGCGCTCTCAGGAAGTGCAAAAGAGTGTTTTGATCAGAGGCAGCAGATGTGAACTGAAATAGTACTGCTCTATGATGTTGGGATTTATTGCCCTCAAGCCGAATCCATTACTTGAAAAATACACCTAATTTCGCAACATGGATGGATCTGGAGGGTATTATGCTAAGTCAGTGGTCAGCAAACTCACTAGTCAACAGAGCCGCAGTTTGCCGACCACTGTGCTAAGTGATATAAGTCAGACAGAGGGACAAATACAGTATGATCTCTCTTATATGTGGAATCTAAAAGCCAAACAAATGAACAAACAAAACAAAACAGAAACAGACCCATACATAAAGAGAACAAGGCTGCCAAAAGGGAAGGGGAATGGGTGGAAAAATAATAAAAATACACCTAATTATGTGTCAAAGTTGCTATTGTCCTGGTTACCTATTGTCCCTGGTGCCCCCCCAACCTAGTGGCCTTAATACGATTGATTATCACCTTTTACAGTTCTGTGAGTTGGCTGGGCTCAGCTGGACGGTTTTCACTCCAGGTCTCTCGTGTAACCCAGGTGTCGACTGGGGCTGGAGTCCTCTGAAGGCGTAACCGAGCTGGCCATCCAAGATGGAGCGCACACAGGGCTGGCAGTTAATGTTGGGTGCTGGCTGGGATCTCAACTGGGGCGTCCGCTGCACTGTCTTATACGTGTCCTCTCCATGCAGTTCGGACTTCTCCCATCATGGTGGCTGGGTGCCAAGAGGGATGTCCCAAAAGGGAGCATGCTAGTGGGTCCAGGTGGATGCTGCTAGGCTTCCTGTGGAAATCACACAGCATCACTTCCACCTCATTCTGTCAGTCAAAGCAGTCACAGGACCTACCAGGTTCAAGGGGGTGGAGAAACAGACCCCCTTAAATTGGGGGGGGGGGGGGTCAGGTCACACTGAAAGAAAGCATGTAGGATAAGGTTATAGCCTTCTTTTGAAAATGCAACCCATCCCAACTATATGAAGAAACTTTTCTTTTCCTTGCTCTCCAATGTAGAGTGTTAAATTGGAATCCAACCACTTTGCAAACGACAAAGGCTTGATAAAGGCAGGTTTATGTTGGTGGTCAGCCCAGTGGTATGCTGGGCCTTATCATATACTAGAGGCACGGTGCACAAATTCGTGCATGGGTGGGGGTCCCTCGGCCTGGCCAGTGATCGGGGCTGACAAGGGCCATCTCACCCAGTCTCGATCGGGGCTGATTAGGGCCATTGAGGCCAGCTGGCCGGAGGGAGGGACCACAGAAGGTGGCCAGCCACGGGAGGTTGGCTGTGGGAGTGCACTGACCATCAGGGGGCAGCTCCTGCATTGAGCATCTGCCCCCTGGTTGTCAGTGCATGTCATAGCAACCAGCCGACTAGTCGTTCAGTTGCTTAGGCTTTTATATATATAGATATTGTAGCTGTATTAGGCATTACAGAAGTTAGTGTCCCCAAAAAGCTGTTTACTTTCCCTCTGCAGCCCTTACAACACTTAGTAGCATCTCTCTTCCTGCAAAAAAATATTTCTCTGACTCACACTTGATTCTACATTCTCATCTCCCAGCATTTCAATCTCTACTCACTTTCCTCCAGACATTTACAATGTCTTGTAGAGCTGGGCTGCAATACCTCATTTCACCAATAGGTGGAAACCTGGCATTTGACTCAGGCCTGTATTATAGGGAGAGGGGATGTGAGATGGGGGTTGGGGAGAAAGTATCTAACATATTCCTGTGTCCCAGCCTGAAATTTTCAAGTTTAAAATTGTAATTGTTAAAAAATACCCTTTATAATGGGCTTTGAAGTTTGATAATACCGGCTTCCTCTCAAACAAAGGACGCCAATGACAGCTGGAGGGAGCCTTGATAATATAGGATTTCATCCACTATCCCAAGTCCTTTTGGAGCCAGTCAACAAACCATAATGGATAAGCCACTCTGCCAAGGGCGTGCTATTAGGCTCTGAAAGTGGGTCATGATAAAGAATAAATCAAGTCCCTACTTTCAAGGTGCCTACAGGGTAATTTTCAAGGCGCCGCCACGACTGACAGTATCTAATCCACTTAAATATGGCAGCTGCAGGGCTCAGGTGTGGGGCAGTAGAAGCCCCATGACCGCCGAGCAGCAGGGAGGAAGGGAGGAAGCAGTGCAGGGAGGGGCAGAGTAGGGGAGCCAAAGGAAACTGGCTGCTGATCCCCACAGGACACGGTTGAATTCTAAGGTGTTAGTACCAACAGGGACCCCAGTACCATCCGGCCCCAAAGCAATGACAGCAGGGCCATGGTCAGTGAGAGGCACGCCCGGACTAGACTTCGCCGTCCTGACATCCGTGTTCAGGCTCCCTCCAAGTGGGGAGCAAGGATGACGTCCAAGCGCAGAAAACACTTCTGAGTCAGAATTTCCAAGAGGCAATAACCTCGCCTCCTTTTTCATCAAGTCCCACTCCGCTTGGCAGCTCCCTGAGTGGCTTGGGGAGCTTGCTTCTCTCGGAGCCTCATTTCCTTAGCAAGGCCTTACGGCATGCTTTGCTGTTATTATTGTTGTTCTTGCTCCCCTCGCCCTCCCCCTCCCCCCCCCTCCTCCTCCTCCTCCTCCAGAAAGTTTATTAGAAATTCACGGAGGGAGAAGAAGTGAGATGAGAAGAAATGGGCTCAAGAAACAAGTTACAGCAAAAGAGGGGCCTTTGGAGCTGAGGAGAGAGAAACATACACGCCTTGAGAGACAAGAGAGAGAGGAGCGGTGTTTCAGAGGGAAGGAGGGAGAGAGGGGGGGGAGAGGGAGAGAGGGGGAGGGGGGAGAGAGGGAAAGAGGGAGAAGGGGGGAGGGAGAGGGGAGAGAGAGAGAGAGAAAGAGAGAGAGAGAGATGGAATGAATCCTGGGGAAAGAAGCAGGTGGGGAAAGGCGTGGGCGAGCTCCATACAGAGCGGCTGCTTTGCGCTGTCCTTGATGCTGACTGACGTTCATTCATTTGGTCCCCACTACAATTCTGTGAGGGGGGCATGGTTATTACCAGCCCCATCTTACCGGTGAGGAAACTGAGGGAGAGGTCAGTACCTTGTCTAAGGTCACCAGCTAGTACGTGGTGGCGTCAGGTTCAAACTGGGGCTGCCTGGCCCCAAGTCTGTGCTCTCAGCCACCGCCGAGTCCCTTCAGGGGCTGAGCGTGAAGGCTCTTGCCACTTGCTTCCTCTAGCATCGGTCCAGGGGAAGCCAGTTAACACATTGTTTTCCGTGGGTTTTTAGAGAGTGGAAGAGAGAGGGAAAGACAGAGAGGGGAGGAGCCTGCAACCGGTGCCCTTGACCGAATCGAACCAGGGAACCCAGACCCTTCGGTCCGCAGGCCGACACTCTGTCCACTGAGCCAAACCGGCCAGGGCCCCAGTTAAATGCTCTGAGGCAGACCCGCCCCGGATGGCCACGTGGCTTTCTGCTCCCGGCACATTTCTCACTGTAGACCTCAGGGAAAGGGCTAACGGGCCGATCGACATCCCGAGAAGAGAGATGGATGCGGCGGGCCGTGAACTTGCCTTTCCCTGTCCGTCCATCTCTGCTGTTTCTCTCGGAGGCTGTTCTGCTCGGAGCGCCTGCTGTGCCCGATGTGAGTTTCACAGCAAGAAAGCGAAATAGCCTAAACCGGTGTGGCTCAGTGGATAGAGCGTCGGCCTGCAGACTCAAGGGTCCCAGGTTCGATTCCGGTCAAGGGCATGTACCTTGGTTGCGGGCACATCCCCAGTAGGGGGTGTGCAGGAGGCAGCTGATCGATGTTTCTCTCTCATGGATGTTTCTAGCTCTCTATCCCTCTCTCTTTCTCTCTGTAAAAAATCAATAAACTATATTTAAAAAAAAAAAAAAAGGAAAGAAAGCGAAATAACGCAGAATGTCTGCCCACGGCCCGCACTTTCTAGCCCTCGACTACAGAGCGGCCAGCCAGCCGGTGGCCGGGCTGGGAGGTTTATTTTGGGCTGAAGTCAACCTGCAGATCTAGCCGGGAGGGGGGCACCTCTTGGATGAGGCATCATTCCCCTCCCGCAGGGGCCAAGGTTAGGAGGACGGGCGCCAGGCTCAGGCCGCCTGTCTCCGTCCTGCGAGCGGCCCTTCCTCCCACGATGACAGCTCACGCCCTGGCGAGCCGCTGAGCCTCCCCGCGCGGGCCGGGCGCAGAGGGCAGGTGGCCAGGCACACTCCCGTCTGGGAGAGGATGGACTCGCTCATCCCTTTTTCCTCCTCTCCTTCCAAGACCCACATTCCATGCGGAGGGTAATTCTCAGGCAACAGCTATTTCCGGATTCTCAGGGACTCACAAGGGTGGTGTCAGGAAAAATGACCCAAAAGTGGGACTAGGCGAAGGAGATTGCGGGGTGTCCTTTGGACGGGTGCTTGGCTGGCACCTTGATAGCTTCCCTATCGCCCGGGCTGTTTTACACCCCCCTGGGGGCAGAGGTTGTGTAACTTTCCGAGTTTTGTCCGGTTGAGATGCAAATCACTCCTAAGCCGCTGCCTCACGCTAACATCCTTCCATTCAATCGCCTAGAACTGTGGTCGGCAAAGCGCGGCTCACAAGCCACATGCGGCTCTTTGGCGCCTTGAGTGTGGCTCTTCCACAAAATACCACGGCCTGGGCGAGTCCATGTTGAAGAAGTAGCGTTAGAAGAAGTTGTTTAAAAAATGTGGCTCTCCAAAGAAATTTCAATCATTGTCCTGTTGATATTTGGCTCTGTGGACTCATGAGTTTGCCGACCACTGGCCTAGAAATACCTCACTCCTCACTTCCGCCACGCAACTGGTCTTAAGGCCTTCGAGGTTCCCTCATTAATGAAGGACGTAAATCAAATCTTTGACATGTGGTCATTTTATATTCGCACGGGAGTCAAGTGCTCTAACAGAGGAATGCTCGCCTCTTTTCTCTGGCCTCCTGGTCAACCGAACTCAAGCCCCTGGGCCAATCGCACACACTCCTCCGGGTAAACTCCACACAGCGCCTTGACCTTCACGGAGATGCGGCTGGTGGGGAGACCCTGGCCCTGAGCCCTGCTCAGCTCCGCCCTGGGCCCGCCTGTGCCCGCGAGGGTCTGCCTTTCTAACCGCTGCCCGCAGGCCCTACCTTGAATAGCAAGGCTCTGGGGCTGATGTGAGAGCCGCCCTTTGGAAACCACAGGACAGCCTGGCCCGTGTGGCTCAGTGGTTGAGCGTCGACCTATGAACCAGGAGGTCACGGTTCAATTCCTGGTCAGGGCACAGGCCTGGGTTGCGGGCTCCATCCCCAGTGGGGGGTGTGCAGGATGCAGCCGATCCAGGATTCTCTCTCCTCATGGATGTTTCTCTCTCTCTCTGTCCCTTCCTCTCTCCGAGGTCAATAAAAATATACTAAAAAAATACAGCCACAGGACGAAGCGGAAACACAGGGAGGCCTTTGAGGAGCTGTGATTGCCCCTCAGGGCCCCCTAACCCCGTCACACGCCTGACCTCCCTTCATCCCCACGCCCAGCCTGTGAGGGGAGGCACTGCCCGGACCCCCATTTTCCCAAAGGGAAGCCAAGGCCCGCAGCAGCGCTGCACGCGGGCTTCTGGAGCTGGGCCTGCGGGTTTCTCACCACATCACCACCGCGTCCTGCCGCCAGCCCCACCTCGCCCTGGCTCCTCGGCCAGATCTGCAGGGTGCTTAGAAGGAAGGAGAAAGTTCCTTCTTCCCACGGCCCCGCTGCCCTCACATTCCCTGGGTAATGCTCCACCCTGTCCCCCTGCAGCGGCCAGAGGGCGGGCAGCAGGGGGAGGGCGGGGGGGCGCGCTTTCCTCCTGATTCCAGCGCAGACTGCTGTGCACAGCTTGGGTCTCCGCCCTGGAGGGGCATGTGGAGAAATTCAAAGGACCGCACGCTATGGGTCCCTGCCCTCAAGGAGGCCTTGATCCCCTGGAGAAGTTGTCATGGCTACACGTGCCCATTCGGATCCTCCCTGCCCGGCCTTCTGCTCGGAGCCCCTCTCTCCCGGGGGAAGCGCCCCTTTGCCAGCAGACATTGTGGCCGGTGAGGACCACCTTCGGAGTCTGTTTTCAATGGTCTGCGCGCGGGGGGAGGACAAGGCAGGTGGCCGCGTGGGGAGCGGTGTTGTCAGTGGCGCTGAGAGTCGGTTGCAGTGATGGCGTGTGCTCCCGGGGACCCAGGGACTGGGTGCTCCTTTGCCAACTGTAAATATCAAACCAATAAATGCTAATGGAGCATGAAAAAGTGCTGATTTGGGAGAAAGTCGCAATTATTCAGAGAGCTCGTCGCAGAAAGCATTTAGGTGTTTCGGCTGCAGGGGGGCTGGGGGAGGGATGAAGGGGGTGGAAGCCATAGGTGCTGGGACGTGGCGCTGCCCTGGCCACCCATTTCAGGAGGTGGGGACCAAGCCAAGAGGGGCGTGGCTGGGTGGAGGGAGGTGAGGGACAATAAACAAGACCAAACCAGGAAAGGGGGTCAAGTTCCTGAATATCTGGCACCAGAGAGGGAGAAAGCAAAGAACCCCCGCTATCAAGATCTCAGTGAACTTGACACCTACCTTGATGGGCCTTTGCCCCAGGTCATTGTCATTCTGATGGGTTTTCTGAACTAGGCCCCACCACATTAGCCTGCTTTCATCAACCCTTTCTTTTCTTCCCTTTTTAGTATATATATACTAAGAGCCCAGTGCACGAATTTGTGCACTTTGAAAGGAACTGTGGGCAGCGAGACTGCAGTGGGCACAGGGGTGGGTCTTGGCCCATCCTCCACACCCCTGCCTGGCCCCTCCTGACGCGGCCCCTGGTCCCCTTTCTACCAGCAGCCCTGCTCCCACCATCGGAGTTCCCACACACTGATGGCGCTAGCCCCAGAGCGATTGGGGCCGGCGACAGGAGTGGGTGCGGGCGGGATTGGTGCTGTCAGTGGGTTCGAGCAGTGGCTGCTGCCCCGATCACCCTTCAGGAGCAGGGGGAGGTGGAGAAGCCCTCAGTGGTGATCAGGGCCGGCAGCCACTGCCACTTGCACCCGCTGATGGTGCCGGGCACTGGCAGCAGGTGCAAGCACCCGGCGGGACCATGGTGCATGGGAGCAAAGAATTTTTAGTAACCACCAGAGGCTGGCCCCCATGACAGTGACTGGAGCCCCGACTTGGTCTGGCGCCCCGCTCACCTGCTCCACCATCCCACCGCGGCCACCATGATCCGCACTTTGCTGCCTGCTACTGACACCTGCCATGTTCTGCGTGCACCCCCTGGTGGTCAGCGCACATCATAGCAACCAGTTGTTTTGTTGTTCGGTTGTTCTGCCATTCGGTCTATTTGCATATTAGGGTTTTATATATATAGATATTGATTTCAGAGAGGAAGGGAGAAGGAGAGAGAGAAACATCCATGATGAGAGGGAACCATGGATTGGCTGCCTCCTGCACGCCCCCCACTGGGGATCGAGCCCACAACCCAGACATGTGCCCTGACTGGGAATTGAACCCTGACCTCCTGGTTCCTAGGTCGACGCTCAACCACTAAGGCACGCCGGCCAGGCTAGGGACCCTTTCTGATTGACAGCTCTGATCTCTCTGTCCCTTGCCCCACTACATTCACCCCACCATATACCCACACTGCTAACACTCCTATTAGGATCCCCCACCCCCAAAACCAGAGACACAGCCCCACCCAAACCTGCCCCCCCTCCCCCCTCCCAGAGGCCCTGGAGGAACTAGAAATACTTGTTCAATCGAAGTGGCTGCGCAGGGGCCTGGAGAGGAGAAGAGGGAAGTGCGTCAGGACAGCTGAGCTCCAAGCGGCCTTTCTGCCTCGGTGGCTTCATCTGTAGACTCGGAAGAGCAGTTCCCACTGGGACAGTTAAATGAGGCAAAGATGTGTGCGAGTGCTTGGTGACCTGCACATCAGGCGGTCATTACTGCGTGTTTCTCAGCAGAGCGGGTTGCCTTGGAGACAAGCAGCAGTGGGGGCCTAACCCCAGACAGGCTGCGGCCAGACCCCCTGTGTGAATGACATCATGGCCCAAACTCTGCCAGGCCCCAGGCCTTCTGGGTCTCTGGCTGCTCCCAGGCCTGAGTAAACGCCTTCAGCCTCCTCGGAGCACTACTGCCTCCAGACAGCCAGAGAGGAAACCCGCGCCCACCATCCCCACTTCCTCCCTCTAAACTGCTCATGGAATCCGGTCAAGTTTACACTTAAATATCGCTGAAACTTGCCTCTCTCCTTTCCTTCCATCCTGTTCCCAGGGCTGTGGCCTTGGTTCAGACCCTTGTGACTTCTCCCCAGACCTCTGCAGTCTCCCAGCCTCCTTCCCTCCACCTCAGCCTCCTCCTCCTCCCCGTGGCTGCCTCTGACAGCACTGCTCTGCCCCCTGGCTTTCCCCTGTGCTCCGGCCTCACGGGCCCCGCCCTCACAGCCCAGCCCGCCTGCTTAGAGGCCCCAGAACCTGCTCCACACCTTTGCACCTCAGGGCCTTTGCAGCAGCTACTTACCCAGAACAGCAACTTGACCTGTCCCGGCCTGCTGGAACCCTGGGCCCCGGGGCTACCCTCAGCAGGAAGTGAGCGCCTTCCCATGTACTCTCTTCCCGCTCTCAGGCCTGCACAGCCCTCGGCCTTGTAGGACAATTGTTTTCGTTTCTGTGACCCTGAACTCCCTTAGAACTCAGAGGCCCAAGGTCAAGCTCTGGAAGGAGGGGTTCCAGTAAAGAGGGCAGCTGGGCCCTGAGCCTTGGTCGGTACCTCTCCCTGATTTTTCCTTTCTCACAACCTTGGAACTCTCTTTAAAACCTTGACCCCAGCCCAGCCAGAGTGGCTCAGTGGTTAAGCATCGGCCTGTGGTCACAGTTCGATTCCCAGTCAGGGCACATGCCTGGGTTGTGGACTTGATCCCCAGCGTGGCGTGTGCAGGAGGCAGCAGGTCAATAATTCTCTCTCATCATGGATGTTTCTATCTCTCTCTCCCTCTCCCTTCCTCTCTGACATCAATAAAACTATATTTAGAAAAATAAATAAAATAAATAAAACCTTGAGCCCACTGTTGACTACACAGAGACATGAAGAGACCTTGCAGAAGAATGTAAAGGAGCTGGGGCAGAATAAATAGGCAGCTCTCAGTCTATCAACCTCCCCCTCCTAGAATGTTCTGAGCCAGCCATGAGGCTGGGCTCTGGGGATACAGCACGGACCAAGACAGAGCCAGATCCCGCCCTCCTGGAGAAAGCTGCTCTAGGCGACGCCAGCCACCATGCCGTGAAGACGCTCAAACAGCCTGTGGAGGCTGACGGGAAAAGAAGCGAGGCCCCCAGCCAGCAGCCAGCACCAACTTGCCACCCACGTGAATGAACCACCTTGGAAATGGTCCTCCAGCCCCAGCCGAGCCTTCGGATGACTGCAGACTTGACCGCATCTGAGGGCAGCCGCTTGAGAAATGCTGAGTCATAACCACCCAGCCATGCTCTGCGTTTCTGCGCCAGAGAAACCAGGAGAGCAGAAAAAAGGATTTTGATTTTAAGCCACAAAGTTTGGGGGGATTTGTTACCCCGTAACATACAGTTAGCCCTCTGTACCCGTGGGTTTCACATCCACAGATTCAACCAACTGCGGGATGAAAATATTTGGAAAAAAATCCAGAAAGTCCCCAAAAGCAAAACTTGAATTTGTCATGCGCCAGGCACTATGTTGAATCCATGCAAATGAAGTGATGTGTAGGCATACCCTGCTATAGTCTATATGCAAATAGAGGGTCTATGCAAATACGACACCATTTTAGGTAAGGAACTTGAGCATCCGTGAGTGGGGTGTCTGCAGGGGTCCTGGACCCAGTCCCCCGCAGAGACGAAGGGAGGACTGACTATATAACATACTGTGCCCAGAGGACTGACTGCATTGGATAAGGGTGAGGATGGCCTTCCAGGAGCTCCCATCTGTTGAATACCCACTGCGGACCCTGCTACAACCCTGCACACCTTACCCAACCTGAAGGGATCGTTATCCCCAGTTTAGAGGTAAGGCGTGGGGATGTTCAGCCACTTGGCCAAGGCCACAGTCAGCAAGCGGCAGACCTCTCTCTGGCCCCACCCTCCGGACGCTGTCCTCTGGGCCGGTGTGAAGATCCCCCTCCTGGGTCCATCTCTTCCTCCTCATGCATCCCACGACGCTCAGGCTTGGGCCAGTGACCTCTGATTAGGAAGGAAGAAGCTCTAACAAAAATGCCCGAGTGTGGTCCCCCCGGCCCACATGTCCCCAGCCCCCACTGTTCCCACCCAGCCAGGACCAAAGCCTTGGGAGACCGGTGTGTGTAGCGGGCTGTACTTTACAAGAATGGCTGTAACCACATCGCTCATCGCACATGCTCCTTCACCATGTGACATGGCGCTCCCCGCGGAGGGACTGGGCCTGTCCCTTCCCTGGAACCAGGCAAGCTGGTGACTGCTTCAGCCAATAAAGTGCGGTAGGAGCGACGCTGGGCGACGTCCCAGGGTGAGTCACAAAAGCCCACAGGCTCCCACTTTGTTGCAACAAACACATTGGAAGCCCTGAGCCACCACTGAGGAAGTCCCCTATGCGGAGGCCTCCATGCTGTGAGGAAGCCCAAGCTCCCGGAGGCCACCCAGGGGCTCCAGTCCACAGTCCACGTCTCTGAGTCCTCCAGCCCAGGCAGCAGGTATGTCAGTGATGGAACCTGCAGTGACTCCAGCCCCAGCTCTCCTCACTGGGTTTTCAGTCTTTTCAGTTGAGGCCCCAGACACTGTGGAGCACAGATAAGCCATCCCCGTCTCAATCCCTGTCCCAGGGAGTCTGTGAGCATAATTAAATGGTGGCTTGAAGTCAGTGAATTTTGGAGTGATGCACTCTGTAGCGATGGTAACCGGAGGAGTGCGCCACAGATGGGTGGATGGCTGGGTCAGCCAGTGGGTCCCCCTTCCCTGACATGTACAGACCAGCCACAGTGTGTCTCAGCTCTGAAAACAGGAGCCTCTGCACCCCCTTGTACCACTGAGAACTAACACCACAGAATTCCTTCTCCTGGTGATTCCCCCCTCACTCCCATGTTACCTCCCTAGCATGGTTACCTCCCACGGTGAATAAGGCTGGCCTGCATAACCAATAAGATATCTTAGGCCCTAGCCAGCTTGGCTCAGTGGATAGAGCATCGGGCTGTGGACTGAAGGGTCCTGGGTTCAATTCCGGTCAAGGGCACATGCCTGGGTTGCAGGCTCGATCCCTAGTGGGGGGCATGCAGGAGGCAGCTGATCCATGATTCTCTCTCATCATGGATGTTTCTGTCTCTCTCTCCCTCTCTGAAATCAATAAAAATATGTATTAAAATTACAATTAAAAAAAAAAAAGCCAGGTGAGTGGGTCCTTGGAACTGGGTCCTCCAGCCCCGGTAAAGCTTCCAGATGACAGCTGGTAGGCCCGGCCACTTCCTAGTTGCAACCTCATGAGAGACCACCCAGCTCAGCCGCTGCCATATTCCTGCCCCTGGAAACTGCGAGAATAAATGTTTCCTGGTTTAAGTCACTCAGTTTGGGGAGAATTTGTTACTCCCTGCTCCTACATTACACAATACCAGGACCAGGCATATTTCTTGCCTTGAGAGACCCAAGTTCAAAATCACCAGTCCAGGCCCTACAATGCTATACATACCCTTCCGCAAGGCCACTGCTTGGCAACATTACCAGCATTCTGGCACAGGGTGCTCTCCCTTCCTGAACAAGATCTAATGAACTTGGTTTTCCTTGACTGGGAAGTTTTTCCAATGGCCGCTTTGGGGAGTCAACAGTCAATACAATATACCCTCCAACTGGGGCATCCACTCTTGGTTTTTATTGGATCATCTCTCCCTGTGCGGCCCAACAGGATAGCCACTAGCCACACGCGGCTGTTTAAATTAAATAAATGGGACTCAGAGGCGTGGACTGTGGACTGGAGCCCCTGGGTGGCCCCAGGGAGCTTGGGCTTCCTCACAGCATGGAGGCCTCCACATAGGGGACTTCCTCAGTGGTGGCTCAGGGCTTCCAATGTGTTTGTTGCAGCAAAGTGGGAGCCTGTGGGCTTTTGTGACTCACCCTGGGACGTCGCCCAGCGTCGCTCCTACCGCACTTTATTGGCTGAAGCAGTCACCAGCTTGCCTGGTTCCAGGGAAGGGACAGGCCCAGTCCCTCCGCGGGGAGCGCCATGTCACATGGTGAAGGAGCATGTGCGATGAGCGATGTGGTTACAGCCATTCTTGTAAAGTACAGCCCGCTACACACACCGGCCTCCCAAGGCTTTGGTCCTGGCTGGGTGGGAACAGCGGGGGCTGGGGACATGTGGGCCGGGGGGACCACACTCGGGCATTTTTGTTAGAGCTTCTTCCTTCCTAATCAGAGGTCACTGGCCACATCTCGGGTGCTCAATAGCCACGTGTGGCCAGTGGCTACCCTGGTGGACAGCACGGCTAGAGACCATCTCCTTCCTCTCGGAAACTTCTACTCCACTGGGCTGCTCTGGGGGGAAGCGAGCGTTTGCTTCAGCGGCTTGGCTGTCCCTGAGGAAGCTTCCAGAAGCAGCTGAGTGGGGAGCACAGCAAACTAGAGGCAGGCCCGTGCCCAGAGCACAGCAGGCCGCCCGGCCCGCGTAGGCCTCAGGCCTGGCCCCGCCGCGCAGGCCCCTCTGTGGGCTGCGGGAATCCTCCAGCGGGGGCCCTGCGGTGCACGCGGGGCGCTGGTCCTGGGAGCCGGGGATTTCTGCAGGAGGCCGGCTCCCCTGGGAAGGAAGCCAGATGAGCCCTGACCGACACCTGCCCTCGCTCACCCACTCCCCAGCCCGCAGCGGTCTGCGGCCTCAGAGCCTCCTCCAGTCGCCTGGATCCTCGTCACCCCGCAAGCCGGGGGCCTGGGGAGAAAGCTGAGAGGAAACCATGGCCTTGGCCGTGGCCCTCACAGAACAAAAACTGAGCAAAGGGGGGGTGAGGGGAGGGGGGAGAGATCAACCAAAGGACCTGTGTGCATGCATATGAGCCTATCCAATGGTTAAGTTCAACAGGGGGTTGGGGGCATCCATGGGGAGGGGTGTGGGATGGGAATGGGGGGATGAGGACAAATATGTGACACCTTAATCAATAAAGTAATTAAAAAGAATAAAAATAAATAAATAAAAGAGAGAGATGAACCCAATCCCCGGCTGCTTTGGCCTCTTCTGGGCTGGGAGGCTTGGTCTCTCTCCCGGGCACCCCCTCCTGGCTGGGGAAGGTCAGCCGCCTCTGGCCAGGTCCGCTATGCAAATCAGGGCCATTTCCCAGTGCGGGCAATCTGCTGGGGACTTCACAGGGGGCCAGGGCCAATGACACTGGGTTTGGGGTGTGAACTGAGGGACTCCGGGGGAGGTGGCCCTGGCCACCTTGTCAGGGCCGACGCTGTGGTAATGAACCCAGGCCTTGGTTGCCGGGAGCCCAGCGGCCGCAGGGCGGAGACCTCCTGGCTCCCCCGCCAAGTGCAGGAAGCGGGGGAGAGACACGGCTGCCATTACAAAACCCACTTGCTTTCCTTTCCTTGTAAACATCAAAGGTTGACGACAATTTGTTTTCAGGGCATGAAGCCTAGGTCAAAGTCGCAATCTTGTCCCAGAAACAGCCCCGCGATGGCTCCCACACCGTTTGACGGCGTTGGGGTCCAGGCCACCACGCTTCCCCACCTTCTGGCCTAGGCACCCCCTCGATTTCTGTGCTCCGGCGCCTTTGGGTGGGTTCTGGACACGCCTGACAGGGCAGATCCTTAGCATTCATTCTTCAGTGCTTAAAATATAAATAAATAAAAGAATAATTTTGGTTTTTCTAGTTTGGGAAGCTCGGGCCCCTAGGGGCAAGGTTGATGGCCTAAGGGCATTCAAAAACGATTCCTTCGCGTTCTCCTAGCCCCCAGAGCCCCTCATTCGGAACTCCCAGCCGGGCCTGCTGGGTGGATTCCTAGCGGGATGTGTGAGAGCAATAAATCTACTGCAAGTGGGAGAAAAAGATCAAAAGCTGGTCTCTCCCACCTGCTAGGATGCTGATGCAATTCATTATTTTATGTCCTTGGCTCTTTTTTCAAATGCAGAAAGCCCGAGAAAGGTAACACATCCACTTACTGACACCTCAGTCAAACGCATTCATCACAGGCGCTGCGAACAGCGGAGGGATGGGCGCCTGCCTGCGACGGGGGAATGAAAAGCGTGGCTGCGTCCTCGGTGGAGCCCGGACAGCAGGATCATTTCTTAAGGCGCCCCACGTGGTGTCCCCACGCAGCCAGGTTGAGACCCTCCGGGACGGAAGATGGAGACGGAAAGGAGACGGAGGGGCGAGGACGGAGATGGAGGGAGTGGAGGAGACAAAAGAAGAAACATGGTTTCTCAAACGAAAGGCCTGGGTTTGAGTCCTGGCACCCCGCTTGTTGGGCGCGTGATCCTGGGAGAGGTACTTAACCCCCTGGTCACCAATGGCCTCGGCATGAAGAACCTGAGATCCACCAGCTCATTCTGGCTCACCAGGGCCTGTGCCCACCTGACCACAGCTGGGCACACTCCCTGCTTCCTGGACCCGGCAGCCTGCCCCCTCCCCCCCCAGGATGTGATGTCACCCCACAATGGTTCCAATTTGAGTGTCTGCTTCCCTGGGCTCCACGCTTTCAGGGTACAAATGATCACAACCTGAAGTTATTTTTAAATTCGTCTGATTCACTTGTTAATGGCATCATCCGTTAGAATGCCATAAGCCCATAAAGCAGGCCCAGTGCTTGGAACACCTGGACTGGGTGTGTGGGTGGAGGCCAGTGGGTAGATGGATACAAGAATGGATGGATGGAGGAATGAACGGAAGGAAGGGAAGGGTGGGTGGGTGGATGGATGGATGGATGGATGGAGGAATGAACAGAAGGAAGGGAAGGGTGGGTGGATGGATGGATGGATGGATGGATGGATGGATGGAGGAATGAACGGAAGGAAGGGAAGGGTGGGAGGATGGATGGATGGATGGATGGATGGATGGATGGAGGAATGAACGGAAGGCAGGGAAAGATGGATGGATGGATGGATGGATGGAGGAATGAATGGAAGGAAGGATGGATGGATGGATGGATGAATGAATGGAAGGAAGGATGGATGGATGGATGGATGGATGGCTCAGTGGATGGAAGGGTAGATGGATGGACGGTGAGTGGCTGGATGGTGGGTGGACTGGCTGCCACGTTGCCAAGGCACTTCTGTAAATACCGCAACACCTACAGCAGCAGTTCTCAAACCTTTAGGCCTTGGAACCCCTTTACTTTTGATTACTGAGGACTTTTTCCAAAAGGCTTTTGTTTATATCGGCGGTGTCTGTCAGCATTCCCACATTAAACATGAGAACTGAAAAGCGGTTTAAGAATTTATTAATAACACTAACAACAGTGAGCTCACTGCACGCATGCTCAGCAGCCCTTGTCATCGACCCTGGAGCACCCTCCCCTTGACCGGGCTGGACTTACTGACTCACCTCTCATAGCAGAAGTGAAGGGAGGTCGCTTCCAAAATCAGATTTAAAATGATTGCGGCGCCCGGCAGGCTGGCTCAGGGGTTGAGCGTGGACCTATGAACCAGGAGGTCAGGGTTCAATTCCTGGTCAGGGCACAGGCCCAGGTTGCGGGCTCCATCCCCATAGGGGACATGCAGGAGGCAGCCGATCCATGATTCTCTCTCCTCACTAATGTTTCTCTCTCTCTCCCTCTCCCGTCCTCTCTGAAATCTCAAAAAAGGAAAAGAAAGAAAGAAAACTCCGCCCGTGGAGCTTTGCGGTGAGGAAAGAGTCGGAAAAGGGTTCCCGGGGCCACCCTTGGGGAGCTGCTGAACCACAATCATGGCATCCGCAGACGCCAACTCCAGGGCCCTCACCCCAGTCTTGGTTTCCTGTTGGGACATTTGCCCCGTGTCCCCAGGTGGGGTGACGGTGGTCACTGACATCAGCAGCAGAGCTGGTCCCACGGGGCGGGACAGGCCTCCTCTGAGGTGACAGCCCAGACGCTGGGGAACAGGTCGCTGTCTTGGCGGGGTGACGCCCAGGCCCCCCAGCAGGGAAAGGACCCGCCTGTGAGGCCCAGGGGGCAGGGAGTGGGGCGGGGAGGGAAGAAGGCTGTTCTGCGCAGCGAAGGCTTCTGGAGACCGGGGTTCGCTGGCTCCCCAGGGGCTCCCCCCGCCCCGCTCCGCTCCCCCCATTTCCAGCGCAGCACCCACTCCCCAGCCACCTCCCCACCCCCAGCTGAGGGCCCTTTTTCCGCGGGACTCGTCTCTCTCATTTCTCGCTGCCTCCTCGGGCAGAGGGAAGCTCGCAGCTGTGGCAGAGAATAAAAATAGCCGCCTCGGCCGGCTCCCCCTTCCTCTCTCCCCCTCCCCCCCCCCCACATTCCCGCCTTCGGTGGAAGGAAGGTCCCCGGGGGCTGCGTCACTGCGATCAGCCGCTCCGAGTTTCCCTCCCAACACGCGTTCCTGCTCGCATTCTGCTGCGGCTGCAGGCGCGGGGGGGGGGGGGGGGGGCTCCCCGAGGGACGCGCCGGCCAGATGGGTCCCCGCTGGCCCGCGCCCTCGCCTCGCGGGGCAGCCCGGCTCTCCCGCGCGCCAACACCACACGCCCCGGCGCCCCGGGTGCCCGCCTGGCAGCGCCAGCCCCGCCGCAGGCCTGCCCGCGAGGTCCGATCCGGCAGCGCAGAGGTTAACCCGGCGCCGGAGCCGGAGGCAGCCCGCCCGGTGCTATGCGCCGCGGCTCCAGGCGGTGTCCCCAGCGAACCGGCTTCCTCGGAGGCAGCGGGGCTGCCGGGCGCCCGGCCGCGGCCGGAGACGGAGCCCCACAGCGGGCGCGGGGCTTTCTAGTTCGGAGGCGGGAGCAGAGGCGCAGACCCGCGGCACCCCCCCCCCCCTCCCGGGCCAGGGTCTGGGGCGCCTGGGGGAGGGAGCGTCTCTGAAGCCGCGGACACCCCGCTGGCGAGCCCCGGGGCGCGGCCCGGCACGCCCAGGCTCCTCCCGGGCCTGCGGGAGCCTGCGGAGGGGGACAAGCCCCCCCCCCGCCCCGATCGCACTGCGGGGTGGCCTGCGGGGCCCAGGGCCGCTCCCCTCCCTGCACTGCGGTCTGGAAACCAGAGCAAACCGCCCCGCACGAATGTTGGCTCCAGCTGGGCGTGGAGCGCCGAGCCGCCTGTCTGGCCCCAGGCCTCGCCCTGCCTCGCATGTGATTAGGGGCCCGCAAGGCACGGGGCTGTTATCTGGCCCGCTCAGCCCCAGCCCCCTGACGCGCTGGACAGGAGCCTGGTTCGTTCTGGCAGCCACCCCAGCCCAGCTTCATGCCCCAGGGCCACCTGCCGGCCCCTCACTCCACAGAGAGTCCCCGTTTCCTGGCCATAGGATGGGGGTGGGGGGAGGGGGCAGCAGGACGAGTAGGGGTTTGGATCTATGAGGGGAGAAGAGCCATCGCTTTGCTGAACAGAGTGGGGACTCCGCAGACCCTCCTTTGCTTTCGTGTACTTTTCTCCAATTCCGCGTTCCCTGCGCCCTCAGCTGCCAGCGCCCCTGAGCTGGGGTGGCTTGGTCCCGCAACCCCAACTTTTACACCCCCTGGGGTTTTTTAAAATATATGTTTATTGATTTCAGTGAGGAAGGGAGAAGGAGAGAGATAGAGAGAAACATCAATGATGAGAGAGAATCAGGGATTGGCTGCCTCCTGCACGCCCCACACTGGGGATCTAGCCCGCAACCTGGGCATGTGCCCTGACCGGGAATCGAGCCCTGACCTCCTGGTTCCTTGGTTGACGCTCAACCACTGAGCCACGCCAGTTTTGTTCATCATCCTATATAATAAAAGGGTAATATGCAAATCGACTGAACGGCAGAACAACCGACCGCTATGACGCACACTGACCACCGGGGGCAGACGCTCAACGCAGGAGCTACCCCCTGATGGTCAGTGCGCTCCGACAGGGGGAGCGTCACTCAGCCAGAAGCCCTGAGCCAGGCTCATGGCTGGCGAGTGCAGAGGCTCTGCGGCAGGCCTAAGCCATCAGTCGGACATCCCCCGAGGGCTCCCGGACTGTGAGAGGAAGCAGGCCTGGCTGAGGGACCCCTGCCCCCCAAGTGCACAAATTTCATGCACTGGGCCTCTAGTTTTGTTATAAGGTTGATGAGATGTCAAAGGAACATAACTCTTGTTGATAACAATTAGCCTATGATAAAATTGGGTTTCATTAGATGTCATTTCGCTTAAAGTAGCAGAACCTACCCATGACATTCAGTGAGGATTTACTGTACACGATGTTGTTGCCATACAGGGGTCAGGAAGTCACTGCTACCACAACACCTATCAACACCCGCAAAGCTGGTGACTGATCAAACAGCAGAATGTACACACACACACACACACACACACACACCCGTCACCCCCTGCAGTCAGGGAACACGAGCTCACTGGGGACAGCTGCTCTTCATTTTCCCAGGAGAGGCAGGTACATGGCTGACCCGCATCTCACGCCCAGTATCATGTTGGACAAAGTCCCCATCTTTCTGGTTGCCTCCCACCGGGCAAGCTAAAAGCGCCCGGTAGCCACTTTCCCAGCTGCCATTGCGGTTAGTGTGGCTCCCGACTTAAGCCTTACCGATCCGATGCCTCCATCAACGACTCAGAGTCAGAAGTTGGGAATCCAGAGGTGCAGGAGGCACAGAGGTCCCTTCTGGTGGAGGATGACAGTCGCCGTGGAGGTGGTGACACAAGCCTGTGCATCCGGGGCCTGACAGTGGCATTGTCACTCGATTGGCCTGACTTTGTTTTGTTTATAATGTTTTTATTGATTTCAGAGAGGATGGGAGAGGGAGAGGGAGAGAGAGAAAACATCAATGATGAGAGAGAATCATAGATCTGCTGCCTCCTGCACGCCCCACACTGGGGATGGAGCCCACAACCAGGGCCTGTGCCCTGACCGGGAATCGAACCCTGATCTCCTGGTTCACAGGTTCACGCTCAACCCCTGAGCCACGCCGGCCGGGCGGCATTGGCCTGACTCTGGCTGGGCCCTCACTGTTGCGCAGCCTCCTTTGTTGGCCTGCTTTCGCATCCCGGCTCTGCAGCCCTCCTGGTTATTCTGTGAACTCCCCGAGATCCTTTGATAAAGGCCTTTGCAGTTTAAATAGACCAGAATTGCTTCCTGTCGCTCAGAGCCAAGAGCTCTGACCGCTGGAGCTCAGTTGCCAGGTTTTTCCTGGCATCCCCCGCGGAGAGCACACAGGACACCGCAATGCCTGCGCCCCTCCTGCGTCTTGGTCCGCTTTCTGGGAGCTCCGCGTCCCAGGACCTCGGCCAGTCCATCTCCCATCAGGAAAGCGAGGCTGGCTGATAGCAGGGCCTGTAAGCACCCCAGGGAGGGCGGGTAACATTCCTGGGCTCCCATCAAAGCCTTTCTCATTGACCATGACTTTCCTGTGCACAAGTGGGAGGCCTCCCACAGGCGTGCACGCGCCTCCCAAGGTCGTCATTGCAGCATCCGGAAAGCACTTCTCCTTTCTCCAAGGGCTTTGCTTGCAGTGCGCCTGCACCCCACATCTGTGGGCCCTGCTCAGCCCCAGAAAATGGTGGGTGCGCTGGGGCTCCCGCAAGAACAATGGCCGGAGACAATGCCCCAAGTTCAAAGCCCCGGCTTGGCTGTCAGATCATGATAAAGTGTTGAACAAATGGCTGACCCTCCTGGAGCCTTAAGAAGAGGGGAGCCCTAGCCGGTGTGGCTCAGGGGATAGAGCGTCAGCCTGTGGACCTATGGTCCCGGGTTCGATTCCGGTCAAGGGCACTTACCACGGTTGCAGGCTCCTCCCCGGCCCGGGCCTTGGTCAGGGCATGTGCAGGAGGCAACCAATCGGTGTGTCTCTCTCACATCGATGTTTCTCTCTATGTCTTTCCCCCTCCCTTCCACTCTCCCTAAAAATCAATGGGAAAATATCCTCAGGTGAAGGATAAAAAAGGAGAAGAGGGGAGAGTGAGGGACCAGCCACAGGAAAGTGAGTGACGCTCAAGCCAACACACGCTGGGAGCAGGCGGAACCAGGACAAGGGCTTTGGTCACCTAAGCCCAGGCCTTGGCGTCAGAGCAGTGGGTGGGACTGACCAGCGTCTGACTCCGTCAGAGGCAGCGGAACCAGAGGCGCTGGGTCCCCCAGGCATCACCGTAGGACCAGCTGAAACCAGCTCTGGCTGAGCGAGGGCAGGGATCAGGGTCGGGGCCTATCTCAGGGGATGGCCCCGCCGGTGGGCAGACGGACAGGCCCCTGGGATGACAACAATGTGCTGTCAACTGGGGCTTCTCTCCACGATATTGTCCTTGTTCCCATACCCGTGCTTTCCTAAGAGGTGTAACCCTCAAAATAGAGCGGAGGCCCGGCCGGCGTGGCTCAGCCGTGCCTTGTGTGTGTGTGTGGGGGGGGGCATGAATCTTGGAGTCAGACAGACCTGGGCTCAAACCCTATCTGTGCCACTCAATATCTGTGGGATCTTAGGCAAGCCTTTTTAAAAAAATATGTTTTTATTGATTTCAGAGAAGAAGGGAGAGGGAGAAAGAGATAGAAACAATGATGAGAGAGAATCAGGGATTGGCTGCCGTCTGCACACCCCACACTGGGGATCGAGCCCACAACCCAGATATATGCCCTTGACCGGAATCAAACCCGGGACCCTTCAGTCCGCAGGCCAATGCTCTATCCACTGAGCCAAACCGGCTAGGGCACAAAAGGGTTATTTAGCTTCACCCCAAGCTGACAGCATCACTCTCTACCCCACAGGCCCAGGAGCAACCATGTCCTGGGGGAGCAGAGAACCCCAGGTCAAAATTATCCCACCCTCCCTTCCTTTGACACCCCCCTCCCCACCTTACTCAGAAAGCCTCTGTCTTCACGGGGTCCCTTTCAGAAGTGCTCACATATGTGTGCAAAGAGTTGAGTTAGCCCTAGCCAGTGTGGCTCAGTGGATAGAGCGTCGGCCTACAGACTGAAGGGTCCTGGGTTCGATTCCGGTCAAGGGCATGTACCTTGGTTGTGGGCTCCCGAAGGGCATGTACCTTGGTTGTGGGCTCCCGGCCCTGGTCAGGGCATGCAGGAGGCAACCAATCGATGTGTCTCTCTCACATCTGTGTTTCTCTCTGTCTCTGTCTCTCTTTTCCACTCTCTCTAAAAGTCAATGAAAAATAAAGTATATTGCCAGAATTATCTCAACTTTGCTTAAAAATTACATATGGGAAATGTTCCATAGATGTATACATAAGAATGATATGAAGATGAGTGGCAGGAGCCATCTGAAAATGCCGATAATAATTATCTCCAGGTGGTAAGACGAGGTTTTTCTTCTTTCTACTTTTCCGGATCTTCGACTTCTCCAACAAAGGGCAGCATTGCTTTCAGAATCACAGAACAATCGCCATTGTCTCGGCTGCTTTTCAGGACTGTGTGCAGCCTGGAGAAGTCACACCTTACAAACCCTCCCGCCCAGCGCCTTCATTACTGCTTCACACCTGCCTTATTAGCTAGTGTTCAAGGCAAAGCGAAAGGAAGGCAGGGCCACTGAGGCCCAGCGGGAGGGGCGGGCTCAGTGAGCCTGGAGCCTGCGCAGTCAGCACCTCAGCCGCTTCCAAACCCCTCCTGTGGGCTGGAGCCCGGGACCAGGGCAGTGCGAGGCTGAGTGGGAGCGGTTGCCGGGATGGGGGGCCGCCCCTCCTGACCCGGGGCTCGGGGGACAGGAGGCCCTGGGCTGGAAGTAGAATTCTTTTTTTTTTTTTTTAAATATATTTTCATTGATTTCAGAGAGGAAAGGAGAGGGAGAGGGAGAGGGAGAGGGAGAGGGAGAGGGAGAGGGAGAGGGAGAGGGAGAGAGAGAGAGAGGGAGAGGGAGAGAAACATCAATGGTGAGAGAGATTCATTGATGGGCTGCCTCCTGCACGCCCCCTACTGGGGACCAGGCTTGTGCCCTTGACCGGGAATCGAACTGTGACCTCCTGGTTCATAGGTTGATGCTCAACCACTGAGCCACGCCGGCCGGGCTGGGAGTGGAATTCTGAAGCTGAGCTCCTACGTGCCGCCTGGTTCACAATGGACTTCACCACGCCTTAGACAGCAGCCCCACCCCTCAGGCTGAGTGTGAACTAAAGGGGGTGAGGTGGTGCGTGCTCAGTGCTCAGCACAGACCCGAGCACACACCAGGCGCTCAATCAATGCAGGTCTGATTGCTAGGAGCAGACGCAGGCGCAGGAGCACTCTCCTGGGTGAGCCCAGCCGCTCTGTCATCCAGGGCCGTCAGCTGGCATCCAGCTTGTCCCTTGTTGAGCCCTGTGTCTGCAGCCAGATACCTTTTTCTGCCCCCAGAGCCGTTCCTGGATGTGCTACCCTGTCCCAAGCAAGCTGCTCATTAGCCCGGGTGAGAAAGCCCGGATGATACCACCAAAGGCCATTCAAGTTCCCGGATGATGGGGGCTGTTTGTTTTCCTTCCCGTTAACTTTACCTGGAGCCGGAGTGGGAGTTAAGTGGGGCAGGCAGGGCGTGTCTGGGGAAGGCAGACACGATGGGGGATTGTGAGGTTCCCCCAGACAGGGAGGGGGATCAGGCTGCTCGCTTCCTGCTCTGATTTGCACACTTGCTCCCAGAAAGGGGTTTGAAGTAAGTCATTCACACTTTAGTAAGAACTTCAGCATTCCCAGGGACCTCTGGTTTCATCATAGAACAAATGCTTTCTTTTCTTGCCTTGAAATCCCACTGTGGGTGAAGGGGGCTCTTTGGCCTTAAATGAGAAAATGGGAAGAATTCTAATTTAGGTGTTTTACCCTCCCTGGGCCCAGCCACCCACATCCCCAAGGTCAGGGCCTCTTCTAGTTGCTAAGTCCAGTAATGTAGTAGTCACCTTTCTTTCTCATTGCGGAGGCTTGACTAAAAGCATGGTAAGCTTCTCTCTGTATCCTTAAAGGAGAAGGATTTAGAGAGTTTAAAAAAATATTGCCCAGCCGGCGTGGCTCAGTGACTGAGCGTCAACCTATGAACCAAGAGGTCACGGTTCAATTCCCGGTCAGGGCACAGGCCCAGGTTGCGGGCTCGATCCCCAGTGTGGGGCGTGCAGGAGGCAGCCGATCCATGATTCTCTCTCATCATTGATGTTTCTCTCTCTCTCTCCCTCTCCCTTCCTCTCTGAAATCAATAAAAAAAAATATTTTTGAAATTGTGTTAAACTGACAAAAAGAAAAAATATGACACAGGACTCAAAAATCATGAAAAGATGAGCAGATGTGACAACACAAACCTCCTTTGCAGGAAGGACACCAGTTTGCGACCTCTGGCCAGTGCTGTCTCTTTAAATTCTTTAAACCAGTTGCCAGCATTTTTAAACGGGCAGTTTCCCCATAAAAATCCTTATTCCCCGCCTCCCCTGAAGAATGAAATCTCGCACACTGGTTCCCACGTTCCCACTGGCAACGCGTGGCCAGAGCCCAGCAGAGGGACCCGCTCCCGGGCTGGCCACGCTGCACCGCTGAGCCGGCTGCTGGCCCGGCCCCAGGCCTGAGATGCGCCATAAACCAAGTGCAAAGACAAGAGGTCCAGCGCCAAGTCACTACCCACTCCATATAAACACGAACTGAACAGTTGCGTAGAAAACGGAAAAACACACACAGTAACTCATAGAGAAAGACATCCAAATGGCCAATAAACATGAAAGATACTCAACTTACTGGTGATTAGGAAAATGCAAATGCCATCAACTTGGCAAAAAATCAAAAAGCCTTCGGCATCACTGCTGGCGAGGATGCGGGGAAAGAACACGCGTGTTTCTGGTGAGTGTGCAAATTGGTGTAACCATTTTGGAGGGCAGTTTGGCCGTTCCAAACGCTACTTTAAATGCGTGTACTTTTAAAGGGATGTAGGCAAACTTGGAGATAGAGCGTGATAATAGGAAAGTGCACAGATCGTGCGGCTCAGACACTGGACACCCCCATGTCACCACTGCATGGATCAAGACAGAATGTTCTCAGCACGCAGGGGCCTGCGCCCTCTCCCCCAGCAGCTCCCCCAGCACTTGCATGGCCCCAACTGGAGACAACCCAGATGCTCTTCATCACACAACAGAGCGGTCAAGTTCAGTGTCGTCGTGCAGTGGAATTCTATGCAGCGACAAAAAGAAAAGTTCTGCTTCGTACAGCAACGGAGATGAAGCTTCACAATGTGATATTCAGTGGAAGGCGCCAGACACAAAGGAATCTATGCTATAGAATCCCATTCCTGGAATGTTCCAAAACAGGCAAATCCTGTTAGTGGTCAGGACAGGGCCGTGGGCGGGACAGCCCTGCCTGGTGGCCGTTTTATTTCTATGATGGACCAGGGGCAGGTCATGTGAGTGGCCTGTGTGAGCTTCCGGCGCCTGCCTCCCCCCACACCCCCCCCCACCCCCGACCTCCAACGCAATGACATGAATGGCCTTAACAACCTCCCGTTTTTCCCACGCACCCAGCCCTCACTGTGCTCGGGCCAATGTCCGCAGCACGCAGCGCTGTCCTTCGTGGTGATCAGGGCTCCTGACCTCAGGGTGCAGAAGCGCAGAAAACAGGGGCAAGTTAGTGGACTTGACACTGGGTTGTTGTTGTTTTTAAATATTTTTATTGATCTCAGAGATGAAGGGAGAGGAAGAAAGAGATGAAAACATCCATGATGAGAGAGAATCATGGATCAGCTGCCTCCTGCACGCCCCACACTGGGGATCGAGCCCACAACCCGGGCATGTGCTCTGACCAGGAATCAAACCACGACCTCCTGGTTCCTAGGTCGATGCTCAACCACTGAGCCACGCCAGGCAACACCCAGTTTTGAGTGGGACCTTCCACTGGTCCCAGCTCCCGGGTGGCTGTGTTTCTCAGCGTCACGCTGTGCCACAGCTCCCCCTTCTATTTATCATGCCCCCCCCCCCCCCCACCCCCGCCCGCTCCTGATTAGAGGTTGGAAAGCAGGCCCTGGCAGGAAACTAATCACTTAAGTGGGGGACGGAGAGGCCAGGGCCGGCTTGCGAACAGACCCTGTGCGCGGCCAGCCTCTCGCAGCCACGGCGGCCAGCAGCCGCTCAGGCCCGGCCCGGAAGCTCACCCAGACACGATGCCCTGCGGTGAGGCATTGAGAGAGGGCAAGGGTGGGAGGGAACCGGGAGGACTGGGAAAAAGCCAAGCAAAGATGGAGATCTGGCCACAGTCTAGCCCTGGCTGGTTCCAGGGCTGGGAGGGGGGGAGGGGGGTACAGCACTGTAGTCATTCACCATGATTCATGGTGGTCATCGCCACAAGGCGGCCCGGCCTTTATCCCCCATCAGACAGCCATCTACGGCAGGCGCCTCCCCGGCAGGGGCGCACTAAGCCCCAGGCCATCGGCTCGGGAAAGGGCTGTTCTTTCTTTCTTTCTCTCCTTTCTCTTCTTTCTTTCTTTTTCTTTTTCTTTTTCTTCTTTCTTTCTTTCTTTCTTTCTTTCTTTCTCTCTTTTTTTCTCTTTCTTTTTCTTTCTCTCTCTTTCTTTTTCTTTCTTTCCTTCCTTCTCTCCTTTATTTCTTTCCTTTCTCTCCTTTCTTTTCTTTTCTTTTTTGTTAACCCTCACCCAAGGATATTTTTTGCATTGCTTTTTACAGATAGCATGTATGGGAGGGGGCAGAGGGGAGGGGGAGAGAGAGACAGAAGCATTGATGTGAGAGACACATCAGTTGGTTGCCTCCCGCACACACCGTGACCGGGGCTAGGGGTTGAACCTGCAACCCAGGTACGGGCCCTTGACTGGAATCGAACCCCCAACCACACTGGCCAGGGTGAGAGGCTGTTTCTTTAGGCAAGAGCAGTTCTCTAGAGAAGGCCTAAGCTGTGAGCCACTGAGCCGGGGACGAGCACAGGGCCAGGGAGAGAATCTGGCCGACAGCGAGAGGGAAGGCGATCCGGGGGGACACTAGAAAGGCCCCTGGAGGCTAGACGCTCTGAGCTCCTCCCAGCTGCCGTCACCACAGCGGACAGCCAGGGAGTGGCCTCAACGCAAGTGGATCTTCCTGGCAGACTCAGGCAGGACGTGTGGGCAGGTGCCCTGAGCAAAGGCCCCGTCTGAGAACCACAGCGTGTGACCCTGCTGTCAAACGCTGGCTGGAGACATCTAGGAGCCCCAGGAAGCTTCCAGAAGAGTCGGGTCCTAACAGCAGTGGCAACTTGGACAGGTGTACTCTGTCTGTGTGTTACACTTTCTGTCTGTTGATGCCAGTTAATCCTCACAGCAGCCCTCTGAGTGAGCTGTTATCTACCACCCCCATTTTACAGATGAGGAGACTGAGGCCCGGAGAGGCTCATTCATTCATTTGGCCAAGTTAACAGTTGGAAGTAGTAGAGCCAGAATGTGAACCTACGTAGCCCGGCTCAGGAGGGCTATGCCACCACCCTGCTACCTCCCCTACCTCACTCCCGCCCCCACAGTACTGTTGCTGCATAGACGGTGCTGGAAAACAGGTGACCGCCTGATGCCTTCGGAGGAGCGCGCTTCTAAACCTCGGCAGAGCCCAGAATCACCTGTGGGTGATTGTGACCCTACAGAATCTGGGGCCTCCTCCTTAAGCTGCTGGCTCTGAACCCAGGGTGGAGGCCGGGCGGGAACTCTGCGGGGAGCCAGCGCCCAGGTGTCTGACTCAGACAGCCAGCCCCGAGGCAGCTCTGCAAGCGCACAACCAGCCTCCTCCACTTTCCACCTGCTCGGCCTCAGACACCATCATTCGCCCCCCTTCTGTCTCCATTTCCGTCAAATCTAAACTAAAAAGATTTCTCTTAAGATTTTGTGAACCTTAGACTGTGAGGTACTGTGCCCATGGCATGATTCCATTTCTATACATTTAAAAGGCTAGGTGTGTACATCTTGTATGTATGTGTAGCAGCCACAGGGATTATATTCATAGAGACAAAGGTCAGGGAGAGCAAACTGCTACGGGTGACTGTTTCTAGGAAGCGAAGTAAGAGGATGGGGTAGAGGGGGTAGAAGTGGAAAGAGAGAGACTCTCACTTTTTACTCTGTACTAAATATTGATTTTTAATCATTTTGGGGAGAATTTTAAAAAATATATTTTATTGATTTCAGAGAGGAAGGGAGGGGGAGACAGAGATAGAAGCATCCATGATGAGAGAGAATCATGGATCGGCTGCCTCCTGCACGCCCCTCACTGCGGATCGAGCCCACAACCCAAGCATGTGCCGTTGAACAGAATTAAACCCGGGACCCTTCAGGCCACAGGCCAATGCTCTATCCATTGAGCCACACCGGCTAGGGCTAAATATTCATTTTTTAGAAAGAGACAATATTAAGCTATTACATATGTAAAATGTATTTATTTATTTTTTAATATATTTTATTGATTTTTTACAGAGAGGAAGGGAGAGGGATAGAGAGTCAGAAACATCGATGAGAGAGAAACATCGATCAGCTGCCTCCTGCACACCCCGTACTGGGGATGTGACCGCAACCAAGGTACATGCCCTTGACCGGAATCGAACCTGGGACCCCTCAGTCCGCAGGCCGACGCTCTATCCACTGAGCCAAACCGGTTTCGGCTGTAAAATGTATTTAATCAAAGCTTAAATGGAATCACCTGGATAAGGTGTGGGGCGCACAGTAGGTGCTCACCAACCGCAGCTATTAGCGTTACTATCGCCATCCCTCCGCACGTGTGGAGCGCTATTATGTGCAAGTCGTCGTATCTAGGCCCCACCCGACGGCAGAGAGGCACAAAACAAAGTCCCTGCTCTCACGCGCACAGACCCGCCCCCTTCCCCGCCCCCCCCCCCCCCACACACACACACACCCCAATGGCAGTGTTTCCTTTGGGCCAGTAAGTGCGATCGCAAGGAAAGCCTGCGAGGGGCTGAGATGAGAGGGATCGTTTGCAGCTGTGGAAGCTCTGAGGCGCGGGGAAGGTTTCCATGGGAGGGAAAGGGGAAAGAACATTCCAGTGGCAGCAACGAGCTTGGTTCAAAGGGCAAAGGGGCACCGTAGGCATGCGCAGAAGATGCTGAGTGGCCACTTGGCTGCGCACAGGCGGATCCTGTCCCTTCCGGCCCTTGGAGTGGGGCCAAGACCGACTTTCCTAACAATTCCTGACCCTCGTGGACGGAGCCTAGAAAGGGACACCAAGGAGCTTCAGGGGCTAAAAGAAAAGTCGGCCTGCCCCCCTAAGCCCTGGGGCCCACGTGTCTGGGCGCGAGATGGTTACGTGCGCGCCGCGCCGCCTGGCGTGTGCGGACCGGGCCGATGCGGGAGCGTGTCCGCGGTGGGAACGCGCGGTATTTCCTGCGGTTGTGAGCGGTGATGGGCGGGCTTGGGTTGTGCGTGCAGCAAGTGCTAACCGCGTCCTGGAGGCTCATTGTTCCGAGTGAGTAAGAAGGGGAGCGGAGGACAGCAGCCGGCCGAGTGCACATCTCCGCCCCGCGCGGCCCCTGCCTGTGGTGGTCAGTGCTGGGGCCCCAGGAGGGAGAGGGGGGCCCCGGAGGGGAGGTGGCGCCGGGAGGTGGCAGGACAAGGCCCACAGGAGGCATTGGTGTGCTCGGGAGTAGAGCTGGCGGCATTGAACCAGCGTGGCTCGTTCATCGGCCAAGTCGCACGCGGTGGATGTGCATTTGGTTGCCGACAAGTCCAAGGTCTGGGGCCTGCGTGTCCATTTCCACCGCGTGTCTGCAGCGAGTGAGAAATCAACACTTTTCTTACAAGTTAAAGCTAGATGAGCTGAACACCACAAGGCCCTGGGAAATGGAGTTGGAGGAAACTGTGGATAATCGGGCCAGTAAATCACATCAAGAATGTTAAATGCCGTCAGCTGAGCACAGGAGTGTATGGCAAGCTCGTGAAAACAAGGTCTCTGATAATCAAAATGCTTTGCTTTTTTAAAAAAATGTATATGTTTTTTATTGATTTCAGAGAGGAAGGGACAGGGAGAGATAGAAACATCCATGATGAGAGAGAATCATGGATCAGCTGCCCCCTCCTGGGGAATGAGCCCACAACCCAGGCATATGCCCACGAATCGAACTGTGACCTCCTGGTTCATAGGTCAATGCTCAACCGCTGAGCCTTGCTGGCCAGGCTGATAAAGTTGAATGGTGAAGGCTCATTTGAATTCCTTCTGCCTGAGAGATTAGATATTGTGTGCACAGACGATTTGGTGATATTTTCCATTCTTCCCAACTCCAGCCGCGTCACATACATGCTTTTTCTGTCCGTATTCACTGCGTAAGAACTTCTCTGTCCCTTGCTCTGCCCCAAACTACCCAGCAGGGCTTCCCGCGGCGGGTTTAGGAGATGCGCTGTGGCGAGGCAGGTCTCCGAGATTCGGAGCAGCCAAGCCAGAGGCCGGCGCAGAAACTCCCTTAATGTTTACTGCCAGGATGGCAATGACCCAACATCCCTGCCCTCCTGGGTCTTGGATCGGAATTTTTCCACAAGAAAGAAATGCGTGTTTGCCTGCCTCTAGCCAGTCATCATTCCAGATGTCTGGGTGCTCCGACGGCGGGCACGGTCGGGGGAGGGAGAGAGGGAGCCGCCGATGGTTGTGTTATGGGCCCGTCATCTGCGGTGGCGCGTCTGGTGTGGGGACTGGTGCCGCCGCCTCCCGTCCCCAGTGGCCAGGTGTCTCGGGGGCTGTCATTGTGTGCAGTGAAGTGGCTGTCCCACAGGCAGGCTTTCCTGTCCAGCTCTGGGCAGCCGGCGCATCACATCAGAGACATAATTTCTTAATGAAACGGCTGGCAGGGACCTCAGCGACGCCGGAGCAGGAGATGCTGACGGCGCAGAAGGGACACTTGTCTCGGCTGTCGCGGGGAGCACATATGGGCCGCATCACTCAGGAATGACTCAGACCAGCCCCACGGGCAGCGGCTGAGAATCGCGCATGCCGCCCCATCCCTCCCTGGTCCTTGGAACAGACTGTGAGTGCCATCATTTGTCCCAGGCCCCCTCCTGAACATGCATTTAAAAAGCAGGGTTGTTGCCCTAGCCCCGTGGTCGGCAAACTGCGGCTCGCGAGCCACATGCGGCTCTTTGGCCCCTTGAGTGTGGCTCTTCCACAAAATACCACGGCCTGGGCAAGTCTATGTTGAAGAAGTGGCGTTAGAAGAAGTTTAAGTTTAAAAAATGTGGCTCTCAGAAGAAATTTCAATCGTTGTCCTGTTGATATTTGGCTCTGTTGACTGATGAGTTTGCCGACCACTGTCCTAGCCGGTTTGGCTCAGTGGATAGAGCATCGGCCTGTGGACATTAGTTCACCCAGCCAGCATGGCTTAGTGGTTGAACCTTGATCTGTGAACCAGGAGGTCATGGTTCGATTCCCAGTCAGGGCACAGGCCCGGGTTGCGGGCTCCATCCCCAGTGGGGGGCGTGCAGGAGGCAGCTGGTCCATCACTCTCTCTCCTCAGGGATGTTTCTGGCTCCCCCTCTCCCTGCCTCTCTGGCTGTGCTGACTCTTTCGCTCCCTGGGCTGAGGGGGTGAGGCCTCTTAGCAGTCACCGGCAGGCGAGCTCACCGCGTCGTGATGATCAGCTTGCTGGGCGGGTTCCTTATTTTGAATGCTGTCGCTGAACGAGGGAGAGACCTGTCCCCTTGAAGCGTGCTCTGCAGAGCCACGGGCTCTCCAGCGTTTTGTTGTGGTCACACTGTTTCAAAAGCCTGGGGGCGGGGGGATGACGTCACGGAAAAAGTGAGGACACACCTTGGTGCTGGGCCTACCGAGAGCCATCCCGAGGCAGGAGCCGCCGCGCTCTGCGCTCTGCGGGCGACGGCATTCCCTGCTTCACGTGGTCCTGACCCAACTCCAAGGCCACCGAGCAGGCTGTGGAGACGGGGAGACGCGCCCCGCTCTCAGCCAGAAACGCCGCTCTGAACCTGGCGTTTCCTCTCCCTCCGCTGCGGGACCCTGGCTGTGGGCACAGGCCCTGAGCAGCAGGTTTGTGCCCAGCTCTGACCCATCAACAGCCACCTCATCTCCTCCTTTCCGTCCAGGATGTAGCTGACTCCCTTGAACCCCTGAGCTACATCATTTCTATCTCCCCTACCATGCTGACCCCATTTGTCTTCAACTACTGCTGCCCTGGCCGGTGTGGCTCAGTGGATAGAGCGTCGGCCTGCAGACCAAAGGGTCCCAGGTTCGATTCCGGTCAAGGGCACATATCTCGGTTGCAGGCTCCTCCCCAGCCCGGGCTCTAGTTGGGGCGCGTGCAGGAGGCAACCGGTCCGTGTGTTTCTCTCACATTGATGTTTCTCTCTGTCTCTCCCTCTCCCTTCCACTCTCCCTAAAATCAATGGAAAGATACCCTCGGGTGAGGAGTAATAACAACACAGAGTATTGCTACTTAGAGTTATGTGTGTGCATGTCCCATCCCGAGGACACGGGCCAGGCCTCGGGGAGGAGGAGCTTCATAACGGAGCCAGACCTGACCCAAGTGTGGGAGCGTCTGGGAAAGGAAAGGCCTGGAGGGAAGGGGGGGGGCAGGGGAGGGGCACTCCCAGGCCTTCCGCGGCTGCGTGGGGCCAGGAAGGAGAAGCCCACGGGAGAGGCGTCGGCGTGTCTGGGCTGGGCCCAGTGTGGATGGCTGTCACTGCAGGGCCGGCAGTCAGGAAGCAGAGCCGCACGCACGGCAGGAGAGAATCCAAATAAGCTGGCACCTTCTAGCACCTTCTGTCTGTCACTGCATCGAACCACGATGCCCAGAGAGGCCTGGCAGCTGCTCCTCCATGTCCTTGGGGTGCAGGTGGCCACCCTTCTGATGCTACTCGTCCTCAAACATCCCTGTGATGGGCTCACGCAGGGAGAGAGCCTCTTCCCGGCCTCCCCTGCGGCTCACACTCAGCTCTGTCCCTCTGACACCCTCGCCGCTCCAGAAGATTCCAGCTCGAGAGACAGAGAGGCAAAGAGCTAAGGGCGTTTGCAAAGATGGCCACTGCTGTGGACAGAATTATGAGCCCCCCAATTCATATGTGAAAGCACTATCCCCCCCCGTGTGACTATGTTTGGAGATGGGGACTTTAAAAGGTAATTAAGGTTCAATGAAGTTATAAGGGTGAGCCCTAATGCAATAGAACTGGTGTCCTTATAAAAGGGGGAATAGCCCTGGCCGGTGTGGCTCAGTGGATAGAGCGTCGGCCTGCGGACTGAAGGGTCCCGGGTTCGATTCCGGTCAAGGGCACGTACCTCGGTTGCGGGCTCCTCCCCCAGCCCGGGCCCTGGTCAGGGCTCCTGCAGGAGGCAACCTACCAATGTGTCTCTCTCACATCGATGTTTCTGTCTCTCCCTCTCCCTTCCCATCTCCCTAAAAATCAACGGGAAATATCCTCCCGTGAGGGTTAACAAAAAAGGGGGGGCGGGGTAGGTGGTGGTGGAAGGAGACTTGACTTGGGTGGAGAACCCATAGTACAGCGTGCAGATGATGTTCACCCCAAGAAATTCAATAAAAATGAGAAGGAGAAGAGAGAGAAGGTGCAGGGATGTGCGTGCACAGAGGAGAGACCACGGGAGGACCCGGTGAGAAGGTGCAAGCCAAGGAGAGGCCTCAGGAGAAACCAGCTCTGCTGCCACCTTGACCCTGGGCTTCCAGCCTCTACGCCTGTGAGAAAAGGCATGGCAGCTGTTGGAGTCGGTGGGGTCTGGTTCCGGCGCCTGAGCAGGTGAGTACAGCCACTGGCGACGCCGCCCCTGTGACAGTGCCACTCCCAGTGGTGGGATCTAAGTCTTCGTCTCTTTTTTAAAATCTATTTTTATTGATGTCAGAGAGGAAGGGAGAGGAAGAGGGAGAGAGAGAAACATCCATGATGAGAGGGAATCAGGGATCGGTTGCCTCCTGCACGCCCCCGACTGGGGATCGAGCCTGCAGCCCCGGCACGTGCCCTTGACCGGGAATCCAACCGTGACCTCCGGGTTCATAGGTCGATGCTCAGCCACTGAGCCACGCCGGCCGGGCACCTCTCTTGAACCTGGTGGGGACTTTATAACTGCCTCACCCACCAGGAGACAGGCAGGCGACGCCGTGGGACCCCCGCAGCCAGCAGCCAGGTTAGGAAACGCCACGCACTCCCCCCCGCCCCCCCCCCCCGTGTCCTGGGGCCACCAGGCTGCGAGGAAGCCGAGAGCCACGTGGAGAGGCCACAGGCAGCCTGGAGGCCCCAGCAGGCCTGTGTGTGAGAGAGCCTTCGGGCGATGGCAGCCCCCAGCTGTCCAGTCACCCCTGCGCTGTGCGGCTGTCCCCCTGGCCTTGCCCAGACTGGGGGTTTCTGAGCAAAATAAATGATAGCTGTCTCCTGCCTCTCGTGTCGGCGGTGGATTATGTGCGGTGGATGACAGGAACAGAGGTCTCGGGAATAAATGCTTCCCGCACGCCACCTGCGGGGATGGAGGCGCGGCAGGACGCGGGCCTCACTGTGGCGGGGAGGGGGGGGTGGAGTGATTTCCGACAATCAAACCCGTGCCAGGCGCGGGCATCGATCCAGAGGAGCGTTCCTTGGAAGATTCCACCCCCTTCACGATTCCTGTCCGTTCTCCGGGCCGCGGCAAGGCTTGCTTTCCAGCGCGATTTTTCTCATTAACGGCGATCAAGCCCCGGACAGTGCGAAGGCGGCCTAAGTGTGCAAAGGAAATGGAATGGCGAGGGGGCTGGAGGCCAGAGTAATTAAAGGTTCAGCTCGAGGCTGGCGTCGGCATTTATAGCATTTTCCATGCTCCGTGTGAGGGCGGAATGCCAGGCTGGGCGGGGGCGCGGGGACCCAGCCCGCCTGGTTCCCAGTGTTCCAAGGCGGCGCCCCGAAGCCACTTTGTAGCCGGAGCGACGCTGCAGAGCGAATAGCACGCGTCGCTCCCTGCGGGGCACCAGGGCGGTCAGCAGTGGGCCCCGGTCCCTGGCAGCCTTTTTCTGCGTCTGTCACCCTCTGTTTGTGCTCAAGGACCACGAGGGCTCCTCCTATCTTTTGTTTTTAAATACATACACTGAGTGGCCAGATGATGATGATCTCTGAACGCATAATAATCTGGCCACTCAGTGTGTATATTAAAAAAAAAGACATGGGCGGTTGGCCAGCCTGCCTGCTGGTCAAACTCCTGATCGAGGGGACAATTTGCATATCAGCCTTTTATTCTATAGGATATATATACACCGAGTGACCAGATTATTATTTGTTCAGAGATCATCATAATCTGGCCACTCAGTGTGTACACATATTGATTTTGGAGAGGAAGGGAGCAGGAGAGAGAGATAGAAACATCCATGATGAGAGAGAATCATGGATCGGCTTTAAGATAAAAAGCCGCCCCCTACTGAGTATCCTGCCCGCAACCCGGGCCTGTGCCCTGACTGGGAATCGAACCATGACCTCCTGGTTCATAGGTCACGCTCAACCACTGAGCCAGGCCGGCCGGGCTCCTCCTATCATTTGACACAAGCCAAGGCAAGCGTGGGAGGTGGGCGTTGCAGCACATGATGGGGCCATCAGAGCATGCGCAGAAGGATGCAGGATGCAGGTGAGGATGGAGGGGGAGGTGCCACGGCTCTGCACCGGGCTGGCGCCGCTGGCCCCACAGCTGCACACCAGGCTGAATGCCAGCGCATCAGATCCACTTCCGCTCCGCTCTAGGGTTCTCCCTCCGGTCCCTCTCCTGTGTCCAGTGTAAAACTTCAGGGAAGCTCATCTCATGGTCTTTTGTTGTTGTTGTCTGTTTTCAAGACATGATCATTGCCCGGCTGGTGTGGCTCAGTGGTTGAGCATCAACCTCTGAGCCAGGAGGTCCTGGTTCGATTCCCGGTCAGGGCACAGGCCCGGGTTGCGGGCTCGATCCCCAGTGTGGGGCGTGCAGGAGGCAGCTGATCCATGCTTCTCTCTCATCGTGGACATTTCTCTCTCTCTTCCTCTCCCTTCCTCTCTGACATCAATAATAAATAAATTAAAAAGACACGATCGTGTCCTTTGCTGGGGGTGGGCAGGGGGAGTGAAGGGGGAGAGGCAAGGGGAGCCTGTGCTGTGTGCTCAAACCGCTTCTCCGGGGAGGCCTCCACACGTGTCCTGCGCCAAACCTTCAAAGGACCCGGATGGGGAGGCTTGTGAGACCTCGTCTGAACCGCTGCCGCGCTTCTCTGTGGAAGCGGAGTTGCTTCGATGGACTGCTAGGAGGCTCCTGGGGAGGGGATTATAAAGGCCACGTGGCGACATGGAAAAAGGCAGGTGTGCTATAACGTTAAAGGACAGATCAGGGCGCCAAACCATTGCAACTCTGTTAAAAGTGGGATTCCCAACAGCCAAAACGTGGGAACAGGCCAGGGGGCCGCGGATGAACAGCTGGATAAACAGGGCGGTGGGTCCACACAGTGGAATGTTAGTTGACCTTAAAACGGGATGAAATTCTGGCACATGCGACCACATGGATGGACCCGGAAGTAAACCAGACAGAAAGGGACAAGAACTGGATTATTCCACTTACATGAGGTCCCTAGCGGAGTCACACTCAGAGACAGAAAGGAGAATGAGTGTGGGTGCCAGGGGCTGGGGGGAGGGGGTGGGGAGTGGGTGTTCAATGGGGATAGGGTTTCAGTTTGGGAAGATGACAAAGTTTTGAAGAGGATGGTGGTGATGGTTGTACAGCCATGTGAATGTACTTAATGCCACTGCCCTGTACACTGAAACACGATAAAATGGTAGCCCAGCCGGCGTGGCTCAGTGGTTGAGCGTTGACCTGTGAACCAGGAGGTCAGGGTTTGATTCCTGATCAGGGCACATGCCCGGGTTGCCAGCTCGATCCCCAGTGAGGGGCGTGCAGGAGGCAGCCGATCCATGGTTCTCTCTCATCATGGATGTTTCTCTCTCTCTCCCTCTCCCTTCCTCTCTGAAATCAATACAAATATATTTTTTAAGAAAGATGAAATGGTAGATTTGGCTATGTCTCTTTTACAATGAAAAAATTAACTAATTTTGAGTAAGCTGCACTAGGCAGGTGGGTGGTTGCCAGGGGCTGGGAGAGGGGGGGACGGGAAGTCCCTGCTCAAGGGCGCAGGTGCTATGAGGGAGGAGGCGGCCGGGCAACATGGTGATTGCGCTAAGCGCCACCAGCGTGCTCACTTTAAAATGGTTAATTTCACGTTATGGAAGTTTTCCCCCAATTTTTTAAGAAGTGGATCAGGAGGGCATTGAAAGGAAACGTGGGAAAATGAACTGTTTAATGCATCGGGACCATAGCACTATTGGTGTATTCATTTTTGTTTTTAACAAAATTGTTGAAACATAGTTTGGGCAATGCATTTCTAATGTATTTAAGAAAAAAACCTGTCAGCCCTAGCCTGTGTGGCTCAGTGGATAGAGCATTGACCTGTGGACCGAAGGGTCCCAGGTTCGATTCTGGTCAAGGGCACAGACCTTGGTTGCAGGCTCCTCCCCGGCCCAGGCCCTGGTCGGTGCTTGTGCAGGAGGCAACCAATCCATGTATCTCTCACATCAATGTTTCTCTCTGTCTCTCCCTCTCTCTTTCACTCTCTCTAAAAAAAAAAAAAAAAAAAAACAATGGAAAAATATCCTCGGGTGAGGATTAAAAGAAAATAATAATAATAAAAGAAAAAAACCTGTCCAGTAAAACTTCTATTATAAAGCACAGACTGATAATCAACTATAGCAAAACCTCTCACCTTCTCTTAAGACTTGCAGGGCACGATTGTACAAAGAGGAAAACCATAAGGAAAGAGAAATTAAGGCCTAAGCTAAGATAGTGCTTGTCACTTTTTAATATATATTTCTATATGTTATGTGTCATCCGTATTAATATATTATTAATAAAGAATAGATTAATATAAATTAATAATGAAGAATATAAGAGATGAGCACAGTCTGTCTTCACCAATTAATCAAAAATATATATTTAACATCCCCGTGTCCCCAGCCCGATCGGGCCCTGTGGGAGGCCCAGAGGGCAGGTCGCAGTGCCCTCGTGGGGTTGACCCGCAGGCCCACGCTGTGTGCAGACAAGGGGGTGGGGCCAAAGAAGGGAGAGAAGCTGGAACCCACAGCCAGGCAGCTGGACTGGGGGCGGGGAGGGGGGGTTTGCACAGGTTCCTCAAGGGGGGAGGGAGCAGGCAGGGGCAGGAGCGCCATCGGGGAAGGGAGGGGAGAGCAGAGAACTGTGCCAGGCGGGGAGCTGAATGAAGCCCAGCAGAGGCCCAGAAGGCCTCCCAGGAGGCAGGCGCACTGCAGGCTGCTGAGCGGGGGATGGAAGCCATGTTTTCAGAGGGTTATTCTGCCAGAATGACAGCGGGCTGGGATCCCCCTTCCTCTTTACCCAGGGGGCCCAGAGGTGCCCAAGCAAAGCCAGGCCCAGCCCTGACAGGGGCAGCCATGACCAGTTTTGGCAACCCTACCCTCTCGTTGATGGTTTGTAGTTCTCGTCTCCAAAGGGAACACTTTTATTTTTTTAATATCTTTTTGTATATTTTTTTATTGATTTCAGAGAGGAAGGGAGAGGGGGAGAGTAATAGAAACATCCATGATGAGAGAGAATCATGGATCGGCTGCCTCCCACACACCCCCTACTGGGGATCGAGCCGGCAACCCGGGCATGTGCCCTTGACCAGAATCGAACCTGGGTCTCTTCAGTCCGCAGGCTGACTCTCTATTCACTGAGCCACACCAGACAGAGCGTTTTAAATATCTATTGATTTCAGAGAGGAAGGTAGAGGGAGAGAGAGAGAGAAACATCAATGATGAGAGAGAATCCTGGATCGGCTGCCTCCTGCACGCCCCACACTGGGGATCGAGCCCGCAACCCGGGCCTGTGCTCTGACCAGGAATCAAACCCTGATCTCCTGGTTCATAGGTCAGTGCTCAACCACTGAGCCACACCGGCCGGGCAGTTTCCTTTTTATTTGTAGATTGAAGTCACCGTGACCAGTCCCTGGGTCTCCCAAGCAGATCGCCGCCTGTGGGTGCCCTTACTGAGCAGCACAGCGGGGGCCACGGTCAGGGGCAGCGCAGGCGGCCTGCTCCCTCCCGCTGCCAGCACATGCTGACGCGGTGCTTACAGGTGCCTGGTGCTGTGGATTTACTGGTCCTATGACCCAGTTTTAACTTAACTCCCCAATGAGCCACAGGGCTTAGGGAGATTCCTGCAAAGAAACCATGTGTTAACAATAATACCAATAACACAAACACGCCCGGACAAGATGGAGGCCGAGCAGATGTTCCTTCCAGGCTGAGCTGTGTCAGCCGCTTCCTGAGGCCAAAACAACCCGCAGCTAATCCGCCCGGGGATGAAGCCGGCCTCCAAATCGAAAACATCAAGAGACGATCTCTAACTCGTTTCCAATCACTGCCATTTTATTTTATTTTATTTTTAAACATATTTGTATTGATTTCAGAGAGGAAGGGAGAGGAAGAGAGGGATAGAAATATCAGTGATGAGAGAGAATCAGGGATCGGCTGCCTCCTGCAGGCCCCACACTGGGGATGGAGCCCTCAGCCCGGGCCTGTGCCCTGACCGGGAATCGAACCCTGACCTCCTGGTTCGTAGGTCGATGCTCAACCACTGAGCCACACCGGCTGGGCATCCAATCACTGCCATTTTAACTACAAGCCTGGCCTTGAGTGTACATCGTGTATTGACACTGTCTTTTGAACAGCAGAAGCTTCCGGAACAGAGGTCCCTCACCATACACTGCATTGGCTTATAAGGGAAACCAACGATGCTGAAATCATCAAATTATTCAAACAAATTGGTGGTACAGAGATTGCTGTGCTTCGGAAATCATCGAGCAGCGTGCTCCGGTGGCAGATCTGAGCCGCCCATCATTTGTGTTAATGAGCATCTGTGATATTTCAGGATCCTGCCACGATGTTCCGGAATGTGCTTCCCGTTCGTGACAACGTCGCAGCTCCTGCTGACGCTGCCGAGGTCTGGTGCCTGCATTTGTAATGGGAGGAAAGGCTACATTTTAGTCAGAGGCTAGTGAGAACATGGAGCTGGCGTCTCCCCCCACCTAACTCGCAGGCCTGTGCGCTCTCTCCTCGCACTTTGGGCCAAGAGCCCTGGACTCACGCACAGTGGAGGTGACCGAGGCCCCGTCTCTCAGCCTCAGCATCAGGTGTTCTGTTAAGAATCATGTTTTGGCCGAAACCGGTTTGGCTCAGTGGGTAGAGCGTCGGCCTGCGGACTGAAGGGTCCCAGGTTCGATTCCGGTCAAGGGCATGTACCTTGGTTGCGGGCACATCCCCAGTGGGAGGCGTGCAGGAGGCAGCTGATCGATGTTTCTCATCGATGTTTCTTTCTATCCCTCTCCCTTCCTCTCTGTAAGAAATTAATAAAAAATATATATATATAAATATATATAATATATATATTTTAAAAAAAAAGAAGAATCATGTTTTGCCCTGACCGGTTTGGCTCAGTGGATAGAGCGTCGGCCTGCGGTCTGAAGGGTCCTGGGTTTGATTCTGGTCAAGGGCATGTACCTTGGTTGCGGGCACATCCCCAGTGGGGAGTGTGCAGGAGACGGCTGATCAATGTTTCTCTCTCATCGATGTTTCTGACTCTCTCTCCCTCTCCCTTCCTCTCTGTAAGAAATCAATGAAATATATATATTTTTAAAAGAATCATGTTTTAAAAATCATCACCAGCCTCCGATGGAATCCGAACTCCCAGATAGAGACGTTTCTGACAAGCAGGCATGAAACCAGTTATGCAACCTGCTCTCCTAGCTCAGCGAAGCGCCAGGCCTCTGCCCTTGGGCATGCCAACAAGTGCCTTGGCTGGAAGGTACACTGAGCATAGACGTGACAGTACTTAAGCGGCAGGATTCCACCACCCTCAGGTCAGAACAGGCGTGGGCCTCTGTCAGGCAGCCGCCGCGAGAGTAAACAAAGGTTGTGGCCCGGGATGCCAGGCCGGGATGCCGTGCCAAGGTGTTCAGCTCCAGGGCTCGTCAGATTCATAGACCCATTCAGGCCCCGGGGAGGTGCTGGTACAATATCCCTAGCCAATCTCCATGTCATGAATGTGACTTGTTTTATTAATGAAACATTTTTTTCTTTTTCTTTTTTTAATATATTTTTACTGATTTCCAAGAGGAAGGGAGAGAGAGAGAGAGAGAGAGAGAGAGAGAGAGAGAGAGAGGCATCAATGATGAGAGAGAATCATGGATTGGCTGCCTCTTGCACGCCTCCTACTGGGGATGGAACCCTCAACCCGGGCATGTGCCCTGGACTGGAATCGAACCCGGGACCCTTCAGTCCCCAGGCCAATGCTCTATCCGCTGAGCCAAAGCAGCCAGGGCTGAAACTGACTTCTGATGTGTTTAAATGCTAATTGGTGGATCCTCTGGTATAGATGCAGATATGTGAGTGTTCCCCAAATTCATAGGTTGAAACCCTAACTCCCAGGGTCACTATATTTGGAGATGGGGCCTCTAGGGACATAATGCGGTCATTTGGGCGGGGCCTGCGGAGGACTGACGGCCTTATGAGAAGAGCAAGAGACACAGGGAGCTCGCTCTCTGCGTGCACAGAGGAATGGTAGCGCTGTCACAGCGAGGGGACCGCACAGGCCAAGCAATAGTGCTGAGCAGGTTGTTCCTTTGTCTCTATGGAAGGTGCTCTGCGAGATGTGACCTGCGGCCCCAAGGCGCAGCCAGTCATTGTTCCCTTCTCCTTCCTGCCCGGAAAGGCAGCCCGCTCCGTGGCCCTGTGAGTGAGGCAGGCGCGCAGGGCCCCGTGCTCAGAGGGACGCTGCATGTGGTTTAGTGCTTTGCTGTGGCCGCCTGGAAATCCTGAATAACCTTTTAAAATATATATATTTGTATTGACTTCAGAGAGGAAGGGAGAGGGAGAGAGAGAGAAACACCCATGATGAGAGAGGATCATGGATCGGCTGCCTCCTGCACGCCCCACACTGGGGATCGAGCCTATAACCCTGGGCATGTGTCCTGACCAGGAATCGAACCCTGACCTCCTGGTACATAGGTTGACGCTCAACCACTGAGCCATGCTGGCTGGGCTTTGACTAATCTTGTAAACGAGGGGCCCTGCATTTTCATTTCAAATGAGCTCCACAAGTTATGTGACAAGTCCTGCCTAAGGCTTGAGCAGCGCATTGAACTACAAGATGGCGTTAGAAATGGAGGCGACACGGCACAGATCAGATGAAGGTGACTGAGGGGGCACCTGGGAGTACCTCACAGGGAAGAGCTACCGTGCCCGTCTCGGATCGCCTTCCTCCAGGCTTTTGTGTGACTAGACTGCCTTGCTTATGCCACTGTCATTTAGGGTTTTCAATCAGACCCAGTTGAAACTAACTCCTGCTAAAACAATGTGGGAATATGAACTGAGTCCCCCAATATCTATCTGGGAATATAGCTGCTGAAACGAAGTCTATACATCCCCACCTCTCTTGTCACTAGATGTGAGCATGAGACTAAATTCTGGCCCATCCTATCTAATAAAAGAGTAATATGCAAATTCACTGTACCTCCGTTACACCCACAAGCCATGCCCACCAGCCAATCAGGAGCGAGTATGCAAATTAACCCAACCAAGATGGCTGCGCCCACAGAGAGAGCAGGAGGCTTGGGTTTCCCCGGCAATGGAGGAAGCCAAGCTTCCCGCCTGCCCTGGCCTGCCTTGGCCTCTGCTTAAGGCTACAAAGTTTCAATTATAGAAGATAAATAAATCCCAACAAAAATGGCGGCAGCCACGGAGCTGGAGAGAGCAGGAGGCTTGAGTTGCCCCGACGATGGAGGAAGCCAAGCTTTCCGCACACCCTGGCCAGCAAAGGCCTCCGCTCCAGGCTACAAAGTTTCAATTATAGAAGATAAATAAATCCCAGATACCAGGGCCTCCGCTTGGGTCGCCGGGGGGCATGACCAGCCTGCAAACCACCACAGGCCCCTCGCCCAGGCCACCCCACGCCACAAGGGAACTCCACCCTGATCCAGGACACCCTTCAGGGCCCATGTTTCCTCTGTCTTGGTAGTTGACCGTTCTCTGCCACCTCACAGTCCAAGACGGCTGCCTGAGCTCTGGCCATCAGCACTAGATTCCAAGCAAATGCTAGAAGGAACAGGGAGCCCTGGCTGGTTTGGCTCAGTGGATAGAGCATTGGCCTGTGGACTGAAGGGTTGCAGGTTTGATTCCCAGTTGGGGCACATGCCTGGGTTGTGGGCTCAATCCCCAATGGGGGCTGTGCAGGAGGCAGCTGATCCGTGATTCTCTCTCATCACTCATGTTTCTATCTCTCCCTCTTCCTTCCGCTCTGACATCAATCTATACTAATAATAGAGGAATATGCAAATTGTCCAGGATGCCATCACAGTAACAGTAACGACCGAGCAGCAGGCTGCGTGGGGCGACCAGGCTGGCGGTGGGGGGGCAGTTGGGGGTGAGCAGGCCAGCGGGGGGGTGGGGGGCAGTTAGAGGTGATCAGGCAGGCAGGCAGGTGAGCAGTTAGGAGCCAGCGGTCCCGGATTGTGAGAGGGATGTCTGACTTCTGGTTTAGGCCCAGTTGGACATCCCCCAAGGGGTCCCGGATTGGAGAGGGTGCAGGCTGGGCTGAGAGAACCCCAGTGCACGAATTTCATGCACTGGGCCTCTAGTGTGTGTTTATGTGTGTGTATATATATGTATATGTATATGTGTGTGCGTGTGTGTGTGTGTGTGTGTGTGTGTGTGTGTGTATGGAAATACAGGCAAGACCACTCTTTTAAGGACACTTCCTGCTTCCCAAAACTTGCATGAAAACTCCCACTTAGCCCTACCCGGTTTGGCTCAGTGGATAGAGTGTCGGCCTACAGACTAAAGGGTCCCATGTTCAATTCCGGCCAAGGGCACAGGCCCAGGTTGTGGGCTCGATCTCCAGTGGGGGACATGCAGGAGGCAGCCAATCCATGATTCTCTCATCACTGATGTTTCTCTCTCTCTAGCTTTCTCCCTTCTTCTCTCTGAAATCAATAAAAATATATTTTTTTTAAAAAAAAGAAGACTCCCACTTACATTCCATTCACCAGAACTTGGTGACACGGCCACATCTAGCTGCAAAGGAGGCTGGGAAATGGTTGTTTTTTTGTTTCTCCTGGAGGCTATGTGCCCAGATACTTACAGATAGTGGGGGAGAGAGCTATTTAGGGACAACTAATGGCCTCTGCCAGGGGACCTTCCGGCTTGTTTGGAACAGAAAAGAATCCATCCCTTACGTCAAGGTGTCACCTGGGCCCGCCTTCCCTTCTGAGTCAGAGGCACCGTCCACACAGCTTAACCTTTTGCACTCGGATGTCGAGTGTGACTCGACACGGTTAGCATTAAATCCCGAGTAGAATAAAGGAATCGAGAAAAAAGCAAGCGAGTGCAAAGGGTTAATCAATGGGCCGTAGAACTTTGCAGAGCCCGGGGCTAAGCAGTGCCGCCTGGCCTCGGTCCCATGCCCCCCTGGCGGACTGTTGGAAGGACGAAGATGAGACTCCAAAGTTAGACGCAAGCGTTTTCGTGTTCCCTCTCACTGGTTTGGTTAATTGGTGATCCTGGCAGCTGGCAAAGGTTTCCGTTGCTTCTGGGTCACTCGCCTCCTGAAATCCAGTAAGAACTGGACCTCAGCAACTGGGGGGCGGGGGCATGTCCTGTGGAGGAAGGACCTGGCACTTCAGCAGCGCCCCGTAATTACACTCGCTCGCTGCTAGAAAGGCCGGGGAATGAAGAAGCTGCTAACAACCCCTGTAACCGCGCCAGACGTCGGAGGTTTTCCAGCCCCCGGCTCTGGGCTCCGAGGCGGAGGCTACACCTTCAGGGTCGCCGCTGCTCAGAGCAGAGCAGGCGTGGGAAACGAAATGCCGCCAGAGCCTGAGTCTAAACAGACGTTGTCTTCAAAGGTCTGACTCAGTGGTTTAATTTTTAAATCCGGCTCCGGTTGGTAGAGCCGAGATGCAACAGAAATTGCAGTTCCCTGATTAACCCTTCTAGCCACCGGGGGCCACTATTGATTTGTCCGGTTAACCGAACTCTACCAATGCTGTACTTTCGGGGGGTTCTCTGTGTAGGTTACTTCGGTAAAGCAGGAAGTGAAAGTTTACCCCAAACAGTCTGTGTGCGTATGGATGGCTTTAGATGGATGTTGGTTATTTTTTTCTCCTGACTTCCTCTCACCAGTCAAGGACATACTTTTATTTCTCTGTAGCGTCTCCTCCTTGATTTTTATCATAATGAGTTTCAGAGTAACACTTTCACAGCCGCTTCCAACGTCATAGCATGTTTCCTAAAGTTTCTTACAACTCAAAGGAAAAAAAGACAAATGTACAAACTCTACTGCTCCCTGAAATTTGCAGTGGTTTCCATGTCATCGTCAATAACAGATGTGCATAAAGTGCCTGCTATCTGCTTGGGGCTGGAGGCTAGAAATATCAACAGGGTTCACAGGCTATTAATGGAAATGTGACTTCCCACCCGGCCGGTGTGGCTCAGTGGTTGAGCATCGACCTAAGAAGCAGGAGGTCAGGGTTCAATTCCTGGTCAAGGGCACAGGCCCGGGTTCTGGGCTCCATCCCCAGTGGGGGGCGTGCAGGAGGCAGCCAATCAATGGTTTTATCTCATTGATGTTTTTATCTTTCTCTCTCTCTCTCTCTCTCTCTCTCTCTCTCCCTTCCTCTCTGAAATCAATACAAATATATATATTTTAAAAATGTGACATACAGCCGAAACCGGTTTGGCTCAGTGGATAGAGCGTCGGCCTGCGGACTGAAGGGTCCCAGGTTCGATTCCGGTCAAGGGCATGTACCTTGGTTGCGGGCACATCCCCAGTAGGGGGTGTGCAGGAGGCGGCTAATTGATGTTTCTCTCTCATCGATGTTTCTAACTCTCTCTCCCTCTCCCTTCCTCTCTGTAAAAAATCAATAAAATATATTTTAAAAAATGTGACATACAGTCAAAAATAAAAAGGTAGGCAAGTAGGTCAGTACGTGGGTAACTGTGGTCAAAACTATGAGTTACCTAGCCAAGCCTCAGTTTCCCCTTCTGTGTCCCCAACTCTCCCCACCTTCCTCAATGGCCAAACCCACATTTTGTCCTGGAGTTCACCCTGCAGTGTAGTGAGGGGAGGGAACCTCCTCCCCGGTCCTAGAGGGGTGAATCGTGCTTGCTCTAAGCCAACCACATGCCTTCATCTCCTTTACCAGAGGCTGGTTGAGTTGGGGCCAAGTGACCCAGTCCTAGGCCATGGGACTGGAAGTGAAATCCACTAACGAAATATAGAGAAGCAGGTGTCAATTTTGTCAAGCTGAGCAAGCGATGGAACTGCCCCCGTCCTCTTTACACTGTGAGAGAGTCGCCTCCAATAAGCCGAGGGTCATGGAGCAGAGATCGGGAAAGCCCCTCATGGGTTTATTTAGTTGTTTTTTTAAAAAATTATTATTAATTTCAGGGAGGAAAGGAGAGGGAGAGAGAGAGAGAGAGAGAGAAACATCAATGATGAGAATCATGGATCGGCTGCCTCCTGCACGCCCCACACTAGGGATGGAGCCTGCAACCTGGGCCTGTGCCCTGATCGGGAATCGAACCCTGACCTCCTGGTTCATAGGTTGACCCTCAACCACTGAGCCACGGCGGCCGGGCTGGGTCTGCTGTTTCTTGCAGCTGAAGGCACCCCCATCTGATGCAACAGCCATATCTCCTCCTGCTCTATTAGCTCAGCCTGTGAGAAAGCATTACTAAAGTCCATTTTAAGGATGAAGCAATGGAGTCTGAGGGGTTAACACCACATTCAATGCCACACTGGCAGAGCCCTGCTGTCACCTCAATCAGTGCCCAAAGAGAGGCGGAGGGCACAGGCCGTGGGAGGGTACCCTGTCCCAGCCTTCAGGCCACTCCTTGACCCTCCAGCCGAAGCGTCTTCCAATTCATCCCCAACGACAGTTTTCTGTTCCACTGGAAAGCCTCTCATCCAAATCCAGTTTGAACACTCGCCTTACAGTCAGGAAGTCCTTCCTTAAGTCTGACCTCAGACTGTGCTGTCGGAATGCAGTGTGCTCCCTGACCCCAGCACCCAACGGCCCTGCCCTCTCCTCTTTAGCAGGAGGAAGAAAAGGTGCCCTTGGATGCAGCCCCCCCCCCCTGCCTGACAGAGCCACGACCAAGAAAGGAAATCTCACTTGAGTCCGGCCGGTGTGGCTCAGTGGTTGAGCATGAACCTATGAACCAGGAGGTCACAGTTTGATTCCAGGTCAGGGCACAGGCCTGGGGTGTGGGCTCGATCCCCAGTGTGGGGCGTGCAGGAGGCAGCCCATCCATGATTCTCTCTCATCATGGATGTTTCTATCTCTCTATCCCTCTCCCTTCCTCTCTGACATCAATTTAAAAAAAATAAGAAAGAAATCTCACTTGAGACAAAGGCTGCCCGGCCCCGTGTGGCCCTGGAGCTCCGTTCCGGGCGTCCTTCACGCTCCCCAGCCACGAGGAGAGCCCACCAGCAAAGCGCCGCTCCTGTCCCTGTTCTTTTGTTCAGCGTCCGCTGCAGGCCGGCCGGTGCTCCGCGGGCACGTCTCTGCGGCTCCCCCGGCTCTGGAGCTGGGGCCGGCCGTCCTTCACCGGCGCCACACGCCCCAGATCTCGCCAGCTTCCCGAGGGCGGGCTTCTCGGCGGGGAAAATTGCTCCCGAGATTGCTTAAGGCCCCGGGGGAAATGACAAGGAGAAATTAATCTTCCATCGCTAATCTCCCTACGCGGCTGGATCAGAACTGCTGCCTGCAGATCGCTGCCCGGCTCCCGCGGGGGCCCTGCCCCTCCACACTGCCCCGGGCAGGGGCAGGCAGAGGTCAAAAGGAGGCCCTGCGTGCCCGGCCAGCATGGCTCAGTGGTTGAGCGTCGACCTATGAACCAGGAGGTCAGGGTTCAGTTCCTGGTCAGGGCACAAGCCCAGGTTGCGGGCTCCATCCCCAGTGTGGGGTGTGGAGGAGGCAGCCGGTCCATGTTTCTCTCTCTCATCATGGATGTTTCTATCTCTCCCTCTTCCTTCCTCTCTGAAATCAATCAATCAATCAATATAAATATACTAGAGGCCCAGTGCACGAAATTTGTGTACAGGTGGGGTTCCTAGGCCTGCCTGGCAATCGAAGCGGTAGTGTCTGGTGTGGAAGGGCAGGTCCCAGCTGACCTCTGAGTCATCGGGCCCCTGCCCAGCTCCCTCAGTGCCTGAGAGCCAGGCGGTGGCCCCGCTCCCCCCCCCCCCAACCACTGCCACAGGTCGCTGTCTGTGGGGCGATCGGCAGGGCAATTGGGCCCCTGCTCGCACCCGCCTTGGCCTGGCGCCGCCCGCTCACCTGCTCCACCATCCCGCTGCAGTCCTGCTCTCGTCAGGGCCCATTGGGGCCAGCAGCACCTCCACTGCCACCCGCTGCCAGCGCCACGTCGCCAACACCCGCCATGTTCTGCGCCGTCCTTTGGTGGTCAGCGTACACCATAGTGAGCGGTCGAATTCCCAGTTGAACTCCCAGTCAAGGGGGCAATTTGCATATTAGGCTTTTATTATATAGGAGATTTATATATATATTTATTTATATTTTTTTTTTTTTTTTAAGGCCCTAGCCAGTTTGGCTCAGTGGATAGAGTGAGGGCTTGTGGTTCTGGGTTTGATTCCAGTCAAGGGCACATGCCCAGGTTGCAGGCTTGATCGCTAGTAGGGGGTGTGCAGGAGGCAGCTAGCTGAGCCATGATTCTCTCTCATCATTGATGCTCCCCTCTCTCTCCCTCTCCCTTCCTCTCGGAGATACACTGTATATAAAATGAGGCCCTACGTGTGATTCTTACACACCCTGCCCTGGGTCTACAGGATAGAATTCCCCACCAGTTTGGTCCAAATCGCTGAGATTTGACATTGAGCGTTTGCCCACAGCTAACCGGCCAGGCCACAGGTCTGGACCCTGCTCTGGCCTTGCTTATGTCTCGCCCTTCTGCGCTCCAGCAGCCACCCCCACCCCCTGCCACCCCCCACAAGGCCTGCGCCTCAGCTGGGCCCTCTGCCTGGAAGGAAACCATCCCTGCAGCTCAGTGTGTCCAGAGCACTGTGCTGGGCACTGGGGAGACGAAGAATGAACACACAGCCTGGCGGCATGGCTCAATGGTTAGAGTGTCGATCCACACATCAGAGGGTCTCAGGTTCGATTCCCAGTCAAGGGCACCTAACGTGCAGGTCCGATTCCGCCCTGGGTCTAGGTGCACGTGGGAGGCAACCAATCGATGTGTGTCTGTCACATCGATGCCCCCCTCCCCGCCCCTCCGCCTCTCTCTGCCCCCCCATTCCTCCTCCCTTCCACTCTCTGAAAATCAATGGAAATCATGTCCTCACTCCTCGGGTGAGGATTGAAACAAAAAAGGAATGAGCATATAACTTCCGTCATCATGATAGCTTGATCGGCACCACGGTACAATCGCTCTGTCCATTTTACGGAGGAAGAAACTGAGGAGCAGAGGGTTAAGTCCATGGCTCCGTGCAGGTGATCCGTTAACACAGGCTGGCGATGGGAATCTGGGGAGCAGCCCCGCTGACTGTGGCACCCCGAACTGAGCCACTGCGTCCGTGGGAATAGCACCCTGAACAAACCTCGGGGTTACTTTTCTCATGAAGAAGAGGGCGGCTCCGGCTCCAGAGCATGCTCACGGTCAAGGTGGGAAGGCAGGAGGAAGTGGGGCGGCACCCAGAATATCTGTCACTTTCATAAAGAAGTGAGAACTTTCCAAGAAAGCTTTCATCAGACTTCAGCTGGGAGCCAGTCGCTGGCGATGGTCACGTGGCCGCCTGGCTGGGAAGGGCGCAGGGACAGGGAGCTTTCTACCCTCCCGCCCCACAGAGCGGGACAGGGGGCTGGGAATGGGGGCTGGTTGAGGCTCCCCCAAAAGCAGAGCCTGAGAGAAGGACTTGGGTGCAGGTAGCTTGTTTGGCAGGTGACCCCAGGAAGCTCAGGGTGGGGCGGGGTGAGACTGAGAGAGAGGCTGAGGGGTGGTTTTCCACTGAACACGTGGTTGGCCAGAATAAGGTCTATGCTCCCCAGTTCGATGTGGCCACGTGACCAAGTTCTGGCCAACAGGGTGTAAAATCAAGGGGTGTGGACAACTTGCGATATGTCTGCCCTCAAGAGAGTTGCTGCTCTTGATCTTGGGCAGACTTTGGGACCACCTGGACAAGTGGATGCGATGTCACCCGATTGCTGAGAGCCCAGGCGGGGGCCAAGGGGTGATTCCAACTCCAGCCTTTGAGCCGCCTCAGCTGACACCCATTGGAACTGAGATGGTTGTCTCCGCCAAGTCCTGCTCACATCACAGGTTTTATGGGAAAAAAACCAATGTCGCCCTGGCCGGTGTGGCTCAGTGGATAGAGCTTCAGCCTGTGGACCAAAGGGTCCCGGGTTCGATTCCAGTCAAGGGCATGTACCTCCCTGGCTCCTCCCCGGCCCGGGCCCTGGTGGGGGCGCATGCAGGAGGCAACCCATCACTGTGTCTCTCTCACATCGATGTTTCTCTCTGTCTCTCCTCTCCCTTCCACTCTCCCTAAAAGATCAATGGGAAAATAACCTCGGGCGAGTTTTAAAAAAGGGAAATTCGATGTTGTGCGTATTTGGGGTTTGGGAGAGATTTGCGGGACCACCTTTGAGATGCAGGTGCCTGCGCCGCTGTGGGCTGGCGCCCAGGTCTGGCCTGAGCGGGGCAGGTGGGGCCTCCGCACCAAGGTCATGTCAGCCTCAGGGACACAAAGAGCCGCAGGCTTTGCTCCCCAGACTTTGTGGCCAAGCACAACCCCCTCCGTGGTCATTTCTCTGCCACCCTGTCCCACCGATGCTCCCATCTGGCTCTATTCTCTCTCGCTTTTCTTTTTCAATCCTCATCCGAGGATATTTTTCCATTGATTTTTAGAGAGAGAGGAAGGGAGGGGGAGAGACAGAGAGAGAAACATCAATGTGAGAGAGAGACATCGATGGGTTGCCTCCCACATGCACCCCGACCACGGCCCGGGCTGGGGAGGAGCCTGCCACTGAGGTACGTGCCCTTGACCGGAATCGAACCCGGGACCCTTCTGTCCGCAGGGGGTGGGCACCCAGGGGGGAGTTGCGGCCCCACCTGGCCTCCGCTCAGAGGGCCACATGCTGGCCCTCCGTGAACCATCCGGCAGAAGGCGCCTCCAGGCACCCCAGCCTTCCCCTTGGAACACAAATGTTTTACGACTCGAGTGCGTTGGGAAGGCAACGTTGCTTCAAGTATTCCCATTGTCACCTGCATCTTAAATTCTCACAAACCACGTCTCTCTGCTTTGCGATCCCTGCAAACGGCTCTCTGTCCCCAGCCACGCGGTCGGCACTCTGCTCACCCCACGTCCATGTCCACGTCCACGCTGAGCCGCTCGGAATTTCCCCTGAAACAAACGAGGTGCATGTTCTCAGGAATGACACATGGTTGCCATCATCGCTCGAGATGTGGGGGGTTTGGTGGAAACCCACATTGTATCCGTTGAACTATTCCTTTTTCCAAAATAGTGAAAAAAAACCTACAAAACACAAAGGCAATGACATGACTTAACTTTCCATCTTTGTCAAGCCGTGATTAAAAGTGGAAAGGATACCCGCACTAAGGTTTCTTTCTGGAAAAGCAAGAAGAGGAAATGTGTTGTGATGGCTTTGTGTGTGTGTGTGTGTGTGTGTGTGTGTGTGTGTGTTTTATGCCATAAATGACCAGTGGAGAGAAGTGGAGAGAATGCGGATGATTCCTGAAAGCACAGGGAGCTAAAATGACAGGCATTTCTCGTGAGGGACAAGGGCTTGGTGACCCAGGGCCGAGAGAAACGTGAGGTGTGCGTGTTAGGATGCTAGGGATGGTCTTTCCTAATAGTCTCTGATGACTCACCCACCCCTGGTAGGATCCAAGGGAGACTTGCTGTGATATTGTGATTTTTTTTAATCCTCACCTGAGGATATTTTTTTCCATTGAATTTTAGAAAGTGGAAGGCAGGGAGGGAGGGAGAGAGAGAGAGAGAAGCATCGATGCGAGCGAGACACATTGATTGGCTGCCTCCTGCATGTGCCCTGACTGGGACCGGGGATCAACATGCAACGGAGGTACATGTTCTTGACCGGGAATCAAAACTGTGACCCTTCGGTCCGAGGGCTGATGCTCTAACCACTGAGAAAACCAGCCAGGGCTGATACTGTGATTTATATTAAGAAATACAGGGTGTGGCAAAGATAGGTTTACAGTTGTTCGTATGGAGAATCTATACTAACAAAAGGGTAATATGCTAATTAGACCGGATAGACTGGACCTCATTCCGGACATCCTTCCTGACAAAGCCGAGGCCCGGGCAGAGGGAGAGAAGCCCGGGTCACGGGTGCCTGCAGCTGGCCAGAGGGAGGGAAGCCTGGGTCCCAGGCACGGGGGCCGAGGCAGAGGCAGTTAGGGGCAATCAGGCAGGCAGATGAGCAGTTAGGGGAGATCAGGCAGGCAGGCAAGCAGTTAGGGGTGATCAGGCAGGCAGGCAAGCAGTTAGGGGTGATCAGGCAGGCAGGTGAGCAGTTAGGAGCCAGCAATCCCAGATTGTGAGAGGGATGTCCGACTGCCCCCAAGGGGTCCCGGATTGCAAGAAGGTGCAGGCCAGGCTGAGGGCCCCCCATGCATGAATTTCATGCACCAGGCCTCTAGTGATACAATAATCCTATCTAATAAAAGAGCAGATTGACAATCACTCCAACACACAATATGTCTGCCCCCATGTGGACACAAGATGGCCACCACAAGATGGCCAGCAGGAGAGGGCAGTTGGGAGGCACCCGACCTGCAAGGGAGGGCAGTTGAGAGGGACCAGGCCTGCAAGGGAGGGCAGTTGAGAGGGACCAAGCCTGCAAGGGAAGGCAGTTAGGGGTGACCAGGCCGGCAGAGGAGGGAAGTTGGGGGCAAACAGGCTTGCAGGGGAGCAGTTAAGCATCAACCAGGCTGGCAGGGGAGTGGTTAGGGGGTGATCAGGCTGGCAGGCAGAAGTGGTTAGGGGCAATCAGGAAGGCAGGCAGGCAAGCAGTTGGGAGCCAGCAGTCCTGGATTGTGAGAGGGATGTCCGACTGCCTGTTTAGGGTCCCAGATTGGAGAGGGTACAGGCTGGGTTGAGGGACAACCCCCCTCCATGCATGAATTTCGTGCACCAGGCCTCTAGTGATACAATAATAGATAATAATACAGGAATAAACTGTTTTGTGTACTCACAACTGTAAACCTACTTTTGCCTCACTGTATATATACTTGCCCCCTCCCACACACACACACACACACTTCCGTTTCTGCCAGAGTTCTCCTGCTTCATAGGTCAACGCTCAACCACTGAGCCACACCAGCCAGGCCCCTGTCCTGATTGGGATCTGTGGCCCCAGCCGCAGTCTAGGCCTCTGACGTCTTCTTGGAAGGATGGTGAAGAAACATTCTGGCCAGAGCAAAGAGGCTTACAGAATCCTGTATCACACAGGACTGCATCCAGCTGCCCATATGGAAACTCAACAACTGTGGTGGCTTGATGGTCGCCTGGCCGGTGTGGCTCAGGGGTTGAGCATTGACCCATGAACCAGGAGGTCATGGTTTGATTCCAGTCAGGACGCATGCCTGGGTTGTGGGCTTGATCCCGTGTGGGGCGTGCAGGAGGCAGCTGATCCATGATTCCCTCTAATCATTGATGTTTCTCTCTCTCTCCCTCTCCCTTCCTCTCTGACATCAATAAAAACATATTTAAAAAAGAACTTTGTCAGGCAAGAAGTCAGGGTAGCACAGTCCAGGTGGGAAGGGTGTCTGCCCTCCTTCGGCCTTGGTAGTGGTGGCTGCATCTCTAGCCCCAGGCCCTCGCTCCAGAAGGAGGAAGCAGTGAGGAGGCGATGCCTGCTGGCTAGAGCAAAGTCACATGGCCACCCCCACCGCACAGATGTCTGGGAAAGTGGGTTAGTGGCCCTGGCTCTAAAAGACTTTTTGAGAAAGGGAGTTTGAAATTGGTGTTTATGGAGGTAAGCTACGATACCTGTCCTGGTCTCTTTTGCACTGATGGCGTGTTTTTTTTTAATTGAAATGTAATTGACATATAACATTATATTAGTTTGAGGTATACGGCATAATGATTTGATATTTGTATACTAGTATATTGTAAAATGATCACCACAGTAATCTAGTTAATATCCATCACCATACCTAGTGACGGATTTTTTTCTTGTCATGAGAACTTTTATTAAGATTTACTCTCCTACTAACTTTCAAATATGCAATAGAGTATTATTACGTACTAGAGGCCCGATGCACAAAAAGTTGTGCACTCAGAGGGGTCCCTCAGCCCGGCCTGCACCCTCTCGCAGTCCAGGACCCCTCTGGGGATGTCCACCTGCCAGCTTAGGCCTCCTCCCTGGGGGATCGGGACTAAGCTGGCAGTCAGACATCCCTCTGGCAGCCCGGGAGCCCTTGGGGGATGTCCAACTAATGGCTTAGGCCGTTAATTGGACATCCTTAGCGCTGCCACAGAGGCGGGAGAGGCTCCCGCCACCACTGCTGCCCTGGCCAGCCATGAGCCGGCTTCTGGCTGAGCAGTGCTTCCCGTATGGGAGTGCACTGACCACCAGGGGACAGCTCCTGCATTGAGCGTCTGCCTCCTGGTGGTCAGTGTGCATCTAGCAACTGGTTGTTCCACCATTAGGGTCAATTTGCATATTACCCTTTTATTATATAGGATAGTCACCATGCTGTATATTACATCCCCATCACTTATTTCCTTTATTTTTTTTTTAAATCCTTACCTGAGAATGTTTGAGAGACAGAGGAAGGGAGAGGGCGAGGGAGAGAGAGAAACTTCGATGTGAGAGAAAAACCTTGATCGGTTGTCTCCCATATGCTCCCCGCATGAAGGCACTGACTAGGATTGAACCCGCAACCTGGGTATGTGCACGGACCGGGAATCTAATCAGACCTGGCGGCGCATGGATGATGCTCCAACCAACTGAGCCACACTGGCCAGGGCCTTCTTTACTTGATAGCTGGAGCTTTGTACCTTTTGGCCGCCTTCACCCATTTTCCCCACCCCCTGCCTATGGCAGCTACCAGTGTGTTCTCTGTACCTATGAGCTCAGTGTTTGGTTTGGTTTGGTTTGGTGTTTTGGTTGGTTTGTAGGTTTTTTAGATTCCATGTACAAGTGAGATCATTGCCTATTTGTCGTTCTCTGGCTGACTAATTAATGGTCCATCCGTGTTGTCAGAAGTAGCAAGACTTCCTTTTTTATGGCTGAATAACATGCCATTGTCTGGCTCCACCAACATTCCTTAATGATGCTGCGGTTTCTGTTCGCACTTGGCTTCGGCCGACAGGCTGGGCCTTGCTGTGACCAGACTGCCACGTGCAATTGTCAAGCTCAACTCCCACAGTAAGAATGCTCAGCATCCAAAGAATTGCTGGGATCATTAACATAATTCCTAGAGCAGTAGAAACCGCTTTCTGAGAACCCTTCGCCGAAACAGGTTTAAATACTGATTGGGGGATATATTAGTCACACGTTCTTCAAGTCCAGAGGTAGACCCAGCTTCAGGCAAGCCTTGATCCAGAAACATCATAAACTCTCCAATGCCCTAGCACAGTGGTTTGCCGCTCTGTTGACTAATGAGTTTGCCGACCACTGTCATACACTACCCTTTACCTCTTTGCACACAATATGCCACAATTGCCTAATCCTCACAGCTTCCAACTACACGGTGACATTTAGTCTAGTCCAGTGGTTGGCAAACTCATTAGTCAACAGAGCCGCGGTTTGCCGACCACTGCCCTAGCACAAGCATGTCAAACTCGCTGCGGGCGGGCCGCATGCCTTGTTTTATTTAAATGAGGCATGTGGCCCGCCGGCCATGGGTTTGACATGATTCTGAGGCGTTGCTTCCTCCTCAGCTTTGCTCCCTGAGGCAGACACTATTGACGCCCTGTTTCTTGTCTCCGTGGCCTGCCTGAGTTCACCTGCAAGTGCAGGAGACAGCTCACTGTGCTCTAACTCCTCTCCCATCCGCGTCTCGGCTGCGTGGCCTGGTACCTTCTCCTGCAAGCAGGGGCTTGGTACTGAGGCTCGCCTTTCTGTTGCACATGCTGCTGTAGATTCCATACAAGCTCTAGCCTGTGCATCAATCAGTGCAGCCACCTGTTTTCGCAAATAAAGTTTTATTGAAACCAGCCACACTCAGTGTATAGATGGTCTGTGGCTGTTTGGGCTGCAATAGAAGTGAATATACACTGAGTGGCCAGATTATTATGATCTCTGAACGCATAATAATCTGGCCACTCAGTGTATGTATATATATTAGAGGCCCGGTGCATGAATTCGTGCATGGGTGGGGTCCGGCCAGCCTGGCCAGGGGGAGGGGACATGGGCGGTTGGCCGGCCTGCCTGCTGGTCGAACTCCTGGTCAAGGGGACAATTTGCATATTAGCCTTTTATTCTATAGGATATACACTGAGTGGCCAGATTGTTATGCGTTCAGAGATCATCATAATCTGGCCACTCAGTGTGTGTATATATATTAGAGGCCCGGTGCATGAATTCGTGCATGGGTGGGGTCTGGCCAGCCTGGCCAGGGGGAGGGGACGTGGGCGGTTGGCCGGCCTGCCTGCTGGTCGAACTCCTGGTCGAGGGGACAATTTGCATATTAGCCTTTTATTCTATAGGATACACACTGAGTGGCCCGATTATTATGCGTTCAGAGATCAGAATAATCTGGCCACTCTGTAGTTGCAACAGAAGAAACCTCCGGGCCCACAGAGCCCAAGGCATGGCTTCTCTGCCCCGTAGAGACGAGGTTAGCCGCCCCCGCGAGAGAACGCGGCCCGGGAATGTTCCCAGGCCCAGGGCGTGTGCTGCCGCCGCCGGCACTAGGAACATATCGCCGCTTTCAGAAAAGAAGGAAAACGTGGGTATCTCCGGAATGCATGAAAAAATACGTTTCATGTGTGTGAGTACGCCATGTGAGCGGCGCAGGTGCGTGTGTGTTTTGGGGTGTAAAGGGGAAGGCCATGATAATTTTTTTTCTTTATTGATTAAGGTATTATATATGTGTCCTTATCTCCCCATTGTCCCCCCACCCCACTCATGCCCTCACCCCCCTGGTGTCTGTGTCCATTGGTGGTTCTGGCAAGTTCTTAACAACTTGCTAGAGAAGTAGAAAACATGTCCTTATTAGGCTCACAGTGGCAAAGTAACTTGCCTGGCCACACAGCTTGTAGGTAACAGAGCCTCATCTCCCATCTTCTTTTATTTATTTATTTATTATTTATTTATTTATTTATTTATTTATTATTCATTTTATTTTTTAAAATGGATATTTTTATTGATTTCAGACAGAGGAAGGAGGAGGAAAAGAGATAGAAACACCAATGATGAGAGAGAATCATGGATCGGCTGCCTCCTGCACGCCCCACACTGGGGATGGAGCCCACAACCCGGGCCTGTGCCCTGACCAGGAATTGAACCGTGACCTCCTGGTTCATAGGTTGATGCTCAACCACTGAGCCACGCCGGCCGGGCTAGTTCTGTGTTCTTTATTCCACTTACAAAGCACAGCAGCATGAGCCGGTGTCTGTCATGCTCACAGATTCTGTGGGTCAGGAGTCGTGACCAGGCACAGGGAAGACTTGTCTCTGATCTCCAGGCTCTGGGGCCTCACCAGGGAGGACTCGAAGGCCAGGAGCGCTCTGATGACTGGGAACCAGAGTCACTGGAGACATCTTCACTGACAGGTGGTGGTGGATGCTGGCTGTAGCTGGGACCTCAGCCGGGGACTCTTAGCCAGGACACATTAGGTGGCCTCTCCATGTAGCTTGGGCTTCCTGACAGCATGGCGGCCTCAGACTTCTGGATGGCAGCTCAGGACCCCAAAGGCAGTGTTCCCATGAACAAGGCGGAAGCTCTGTGGTTCTTTATGACATAGCCTTGGAAGTTACATAGAGTCACTTTCACTGAAGTCACAGGGCCACTCAGCTTCAAGGGCACAAAACATAGCTCCCACCTCTCAACGGGAAGAATGTCAAAGTCAATTTGTAAGATGAGTGTCTGGCATGGGAGATATTGTCGCATCATTTTTGAAAATGTAATCTGCCATTCTCTATGGCAACCATGTTCTCTGCAAGAATAAAGTGCGGTCCCCTGTGCCAGCACCTGCGGCCCTGGTTCCTGGAATCCTTAAATGTGAGAAGCTATTCCAGTCATCTGACCCGAAAGAGTTCCTTTTTGCTTAAACAACTTTAAGTGGGTTTATAACACTTGCAACCACGTGTCCTGGCTGATAAACAATTATTGATTTTGAAACTGAGAAAGGTCTTCATTCATTCACCAAATATACATAAACTAGAGGCCCAGTGCACGAATTCATGCACAGGTGGGGTCCAGCCGGCCCGCCTCGGGGCCGATCGGGCTGGGTGGGCCGGGGGGAGGGGCCATGGGCGGTTGGCAGGCCGGTCGAGGGGACCATTTGCATATTAGCCTCTTATTATATAGGATATGTATACAAAGTAACGTGCTAAGTACTGTGGAGGGACAGCACAATGAGTAAGACACAAGGGGTTTGTAGCCTATATTAGTCTACTCCAGCTGCCATAACCAAATACCACAAACTGGGTGGCTTACACAACAGACATTTGTTTAGAGGCTAGAAGCCCAAGGTCTAAGTGTCAGCAGGTTTGGTTTCTTCTGAGGCCTCTCTCCCAGGCTTGCAGACGGCCGCCTTACTGCTGTGCCCGCACATGGCCTTTCCTGTGTGTGTGATCCTGATGTCTCTCTGCGTGTCCAAATGTCCCCCTCTAATTAGGACACCAGTCCGTTGCAGTAGGGCTCACCTTAACGGCCTCATTTTAACTTAATCACCTCTTTAAAGACCCTATTTCCAAATGCAGTCACATTCTGAGGTCTGGGGTCGGGGGGTCAAAGCTTCAACATATTAATTTGGGGGGAACACAATTCAACCCACAACACAGTCAGTTAGGGATGATAATCGTGAGAGACTGGAATATTGTTTAGCAAATGTCCACTCACCTCCCTCTCCCTCTTGGACTGATATGCTGCCGTGACCAATGACTTTGGACTTGACTCTGTGACTTGCTTTAGCCAATGGACTGTGAGCAGATAGATATGATGCCAGCAAAGGCTTTCAATGCGTTTGCACCATTGGGCCTGTCTTTTGCTCTCCAGCAATCTGCTGTAAGATGCGCATGCTCCGGGAAGCTGCCAGTCCGAGGAGAATGAGGGGACACACAGAGCAGACATGGACGTAAGCCGCGGGGCACAGCCAAACAGCTGAGCTCAACAAACCCCAGCCCACCCGCCGGCCGGGAGCAGGAAGTAGACAGTCTACGCCACTGAGTTTTGGTGTGTTGAAAACTTTTGTTACACAGCGTTATTGCTGCAATAGCTGACCAATGGGATAAGTAATAAAGTAAATTACTCTACCATGGAGGCAAAAAGCTGTTTCTCCATGCTGAGTTTTATTTTACCAAAGACTCCGAATAGAGAGAACACATTTTTTCCTCATGGTTAAACCGAGGATTATTACTATTTTGTGAGCATCAGCAATGCGCTAAGTGCTGATCTGGGATTCCAGGCAGTGCGGTTCATGCCCAGGAACTTGAATACTGAAGCCGCCTAAGGACCACCAGACAGATGAGGCCAGGAGCTAAAAATTTGTGGAAAGATTGTGAGTGATTCTGTATTACGCTGGTGATTGGAAACCCAAGTTTATCTACCATCAATTTCAGGTATGACTTTTTTTTTAAGTATATTTTTATTGATTTCAGAGAGGAAGGGAGAGGGAGAGAGAGAGAAACATCAATGATGACAGAGAATCATGGATCGGCTGCCTCCTGCACGCCTCCCACTGGGGATTGAGCCCACAACCTGGGCCTGGGCCCTGACCAGGAATCAAATTGTGACCTCCTGGTTCATAGGTCAATGCTCAACCACTGAGCCACGCCCAGCTAGGCTCAGGTATGACTTGTTACATATTTCCAAATTAAAATTTCTAAAACTTGCATGACCCTGCTATGTCCAGTTTCCTATTTCTAACCCTATGAATCTGCTCCCGAAGTTGGAGGCATGTCTTCCATCCAACAGGGTTCAGACACGAGGAGCGCCCTTCATTCGCTCTTCTTTTCCTGATAACCTGCCAGGACCCAAGATTTATCATCAACTGCGTGGGATTGTCAACATTAGTGGAAATGACGCTTTCTATGGTCCCGGCTCCTCTGTTTTCTTTCATTTGGGCCCAGCCATTTCCATGGCATCTAGAAGCAAAGGTCACGACCTCTTTCGCAAAGGGCTCAGTGGAAGGGAAAATGGCAAGTCTACGTGTTGAAGTAAAAGAATTTGGTTCATAGAATAGAACGAAGGCGACAGAAGGCAAAGGGAGTTTCCGCTGTTTGAAAAGGGGCTTCCTCAGCACAAGCCTGGGAAAAAATGTTGATGATTTATGCAAATGAGAGAGGAAATGTGCCCCGAGGGATGTTGGCACAGAAGCGCAAGTCGGAATGCTGGATGCGAGGCTGGCGGTGCCTCTGATTCGCTCTGTGGCGGGGGCTGAGCCATTTAACCTCTCTGTTTCTAAACACCCTCATCTATAAACGCGGGCTAACAACGCTGTTCTCCCTGCCCCTGAAGGGGAGGCAGTAAAAATGAATGAAATGCCGGGGAATCACTTCTAAGAGCCATCGATTAGAAATACAGCATATGGTCTTAATGAGAGCTTGTTTCTGCCACAAATTTCCCGGCTCCCTGTGATCACTGCAGCTAGAGCGCCGCGGAAATCAACTTCTCTCCGCACGATCTTCACACGCGGCTCTTAAAGCCACAGAGCCCTCCAAAGCGCGGCTCCCGCCCGCTGCGGGCGCGTTACGAGGCCCTGGCTCTTGGCTCGGCTCGACACCGCGCTGTGCAGCCCCGGCTTTCGGAGACGGCGGTGATTTAAAATATTCTACCCCATTGTCAGGCCATGTGTTGGAACATGTGTCGGATCACGTGTTCTGATCGTTGCTTCAGAAAATATGGTCGCTCACACCTTCACGGGAAAGGAAGCACCTGCTTGGAAACGGTCGGGAATGCGCAATAAAGCTGGAGCGAGACCAACGACTGAGGGAGCAGTGGGTGTGTAAACAGGGGAGGGGGTGCTAATGTGACTCAACCACCCCCACCTGCCGAGTGGGGGCAAGGGATTATTTGTTTATTTTATGTATTTTTAAAATATATTTTTATTGATTTCAGAGAGGAAGGGAGAGGGAGAGAGAAACATCCATGATGAGAGAGAGAACCATGGCTTGGCTGCCTCCTGCACGCCCCCCACGGGGGATCGAGCCTGCAACCCAGGCATGTGCCCTTGACCAGAATCGAACCCAGGACCCTTCAGTCCTTGGGCCGGCACTCTATCCATTGAGCCACACCGGCTAGGCAGAATTAATTATTTACGAAAAGCTGGACACAGGACTACAACCGCGGTCGCAGAGAGGAACACACAGCGTCCCTAGCCTTAGCGGCTTGCAGTCCAGTGAGGGAGGAAGACGGGTCACGATTAAACGAAGGGCATGCTTTGGGGCTATATTGCGAGCAAGTCTGGTTTGTGGGAAGGCAGGGAGGGCTTCACGGAGGTGGTGACACCAGGGCTGAATACTGAACACTGAGCAGAAGAGCTACGAAGGAGCAGGCCTTCCCAACAAGGGGCAGAGCCCTGCTGGGGCCTTACAGCGAGCTCGGTGGATGCCCCACCCGTGTCCCTCCATCCACCCGGGAAGGCACCTGAAGAGGCTTCCCAACCACAAGAGCTTCCTGAACCTCCGCGGGGGGTGCCGGGCCCCGGAGCCGCGCAGCTGGCCGCCATGTGTGAAGGCATCCTAAGCCTGGCTTCCCGAAGCGAGCCTCCCCTAACACGGAATGAGAGCGGGCCGGGCTGAAGCTAGCTCACCATCAGACCGGTGGGAATGTGTGTAAACACTGCAGCTTCTTCACCCCTCCCTGGGGCAGGGCAGAGGGGGTGTCCCACAGGGTCCTAGAGAGGCACCAGCAGGGGGGAGCCCCAGTTGCCCACATCGGCAGCCTGCTCACTATTGCACCCTGGACTGACCGCCCCCCCCTTTCCCTGTCTCAATCCCCACTCCCTCACTGTGCTCCCTGGAATCACTTCTCTTGTGCCCCCAAATCCTGGCTCAGGGTCTGCTTTCTGAGGTGCCCAAATGAGACAGGCACGGAAGCCAGAGAGAGCAGGGCCAGGGCCATCAGGAGCGAGCAGGGCGCTGAACATGGGGGGCTATGAAACCGTGCAGAGAGGCAGAGAAAGCCAGCGCCAATTCCTGACCCACAAGATCAGGGGCTGTGGGAACATGGCTGTTGTTTTTTTTTTTTTATTGATTTCAGAGAGGAAGGGAGTGGGAGAGAGAGAGAGAAACATCAATGATGAGAGAGAATCACTGATCGGCCGCCTCCTGCACGCCCCACACTGGGGATCGAGCCCGCAACCTGGGCATGTGCCCCTGACCGGAATCAAACTCGGGACCCCTCAGTCCTCAGGCTGACGCTCTAGCCACTGAGCAAACCAGCCAGGCCATCGCTGTTGTTTTAACCCTCGCTGTTGGCGGGCTGTTCCAATTGTGCGTCTCCCAGTTAGCAGCAATGGATAACTGGGAGACGGACCTGTGCGTTTCGTCTTTAGCCATGGGGATGTGCTGAGCAAACCCGTTGAGTGCTCACACCTATGACATCCCTGTTGTTTGACCCCATTCTGGCCACTTGAGCTAACCAGATTCCAACGGGCAGTGTGAGTGCCGAGAAAACAATGAGGCAGGAAGTCATCTCCCTCTGAGCTTCCTGCAGGCCTTGGTGCGTAAGTCCTTCTGTTAACGAGAAGGAGCACAAACAGATAAGCCCCATAGCAACCCCCCGTGTTGGTACCACGATGCCCGGTCATTTCTTAAGGACACAGAGGCTCGGACAGGAGAACTGGCCGGCCCGATCCCAGGCGGCGGGTGAAAAGGCGAAGCTGGGACCGGAGCCCAGCGCCATGCACCGCACATGGCGCTCTTGTTGGGCTCTTGGTTGGGGACTCTGAGCTGGCAAGCAGCGAAACGCCTTCATCTGAGCTCAGGGAGCAGAAGAGGTTTGATTAGAACACAGGAGCAAAAGTGCAGCCAGGCCTCCCCGAGGGGCAGGACCCTGACAGCGAAGCCCCTTCCAGAACCCTTCCCGGGCCTGCATCGCGGAAGGCGCTGTTGCTTATTGAACTGCTCTCTTCTCCCCCGCCTCTCTGCAGACTGGGGGGGGGGGGGGGGGGGGGGGGCCTGGCCTGCGCGGCCTCAAACACAATAGCCCGCCACCGCCCGTCAGGGCCCAGAACAAACTAAAATGCAGGGCCCCAGCCAGGAGCAGGGACGCCGGCCCCCTCCCCGCACGCCACTGCCTCCGCCCCAGGCAGTCGGTGGCCTCCAAGGGGTCAGTCTCCGCGCCAGGCACACTCGCTGCCTGGCCCCCGGTGCGGTGCGGGCGAGGCCCCGCCAGCCGGGCAGGGAAGGCTGCCCCCTGCCCCATCCCAGCGTGTCGTGAGGCACACCTCACCCCAACCCTGACCTTCCCACACTTAGCAACCAGGCTCTGCCGGGGGAGAAGGCAGCAGCAGCCCAAGGCCAGGAGGCCGGGCAGGGCCGGGGGCACCTGGAGGTGGGCAGTGGGCATCCGAGAAGCCTCAGCAGGGAAGGGGCGGGGCGGGGGAGGGTGCATGAGCTGAGGCTCCAAGGCCCTGGTGCATGTTCCATGGTCCCAAACACAAATTCAAAGACAGTATTATTCACACCCTGGCCGGTGTGGCTCAGTGGATAGAGCATTGGCCTACGGACCGAAGGGTCCCGGGTTCGATTCCAGTCAAGGGCACGTACCTTGGTTACAGGTTCCTCTCTGGTCCGGGCCCTGGTCGGGGCGCGTGCAGGAGGCAACCAATCGAGGTGTCTCTCTCACATCGATGTTTCTCTCTGTCTTTCCCTCTCTCTTCCTCTCTACCTAAAATCAATAAAAATATCCTCGGGTGAAGATGAACAACAACAACAAAGGGTACTATTATTCAGGATGGCGACTACAGGGCATGAACCCCCAAGCGTGGAGGCCTGGAGCACGAGGCCGTGTGAGGACACTAGTCGGATGTCACAGAGCCAGGCCAGCCCTGACCCACAGGCTCCCCCTCAGCTAGAGCAACAACCCTCGGGGGGGCAGGCGGGGGGGGGGGAGATGAAGGCCGTTCCCAGAGACCAGGGACGACTCCTGTCCTGCCAGCTAGGGAGTGTTTGCATACCTCTGAGTGTCACATACTCGGAGGCTGAGCAGAGGTGGCTGGTGACCTACCCCAACAGCCACCCCCTTCCTTTGTCATTTGAGTCAGCAATGTACCCAAGCTGAAAAGCACCATCCCTCAGCCTTCCTTGCAGCAAGAGGTGGCCTAGGCGACAGAAGTGGAAATAATTGGGCGGGACTTCCGAGAAATCTTTATGAAGGAGGCTGACTCAGCGAAAGGGGGTGTCCCTTGCCCCTCCCCTTCTTGCTGCTTGAAGGATTTAAAGCAGTGAGCGGCATGAGCAGATGGGAGAAGTGGGTTTGGGGAAGGTGGGCTCAGTTGTTCCTTGAAGAGTCCTCGAGGACGTGAATTAAGAGTGTAGAATGAGGAAGAGCAGAGGAGGCATGCTAAGACGGTAAGGCCGCCCTGGCCGGTGTGGCTCAGTGGATGGAGCTTGGCCTGTGGACTGAAGGGTCCCAAGTTTGATTCCAGCCAGGGCACATGCCCAGGTTATGGGTTCGATCCCTAGTGTGGGGCGTGCAGAAGGCAGCCAATCCATGATTCTCTCTCATAATTGATGTTTCTCTCTCCCTCTCCCTTCCTCTCTGAAATCAATAAATATATATATATATATTATTTAATAAAAATATAAAAGCCCTAACTGGTTTGGCTCAGTGGATAGAGCATCGGCCTGCGGACTGAAGGGTCCCAGGTTCAATTCCAGCCAAGGGCACATGCCAGGGTTGTGGGCTCGATCCCCAGTGGGGGGTGTGCAGGAGGCAGCCGATCAATGATTCTCTCTCATCATTGATGTTTCTATCTCTCTCTCCCTCTCCCTTCCTCTCTGAAATAAATATATATTTGAAAAAAAGAAAAGAAAAGAAAAAGATGGTAGGACTGACAGGATTTGATCATTGGGACAACATCCTAAACCAGGCGTCCTCAAACTACGGCCCGCGGGCCACATGCAGGTGTTTTTGCCGTTTTGTTTTTTTACTTCAAAATAAGATACGTGCAGTGTGCATAGGAATGTGTTCATCGTTTTTTTTAAAACTATAGTCTGGCCCTCCCACGGTCTGAGGGACAGGGAACTGGCCCCCTGTTTAAAAAGTTTGAGGACCCCTGATTTAGCTCCGGGAGGGCAGGGACCGTGTCTGTGGCTCAGCACTGCCTCCCTCGGCTTAGCGCAGGGCCCAGCACATGGGGCGGTCCCTAAAGCTGCCCAGTGAAGGAAGAAGGAATGAAAAGTGTTGCACAAGCCCTTTGGGCCTTGCCTCCTAATGGGGAGGCTCACGGGGCCGGGCGCATCCACCCCCTAGGAGCCCCCTGTCCCCTGGGGGCGATCCCCAGGGATGCTCCTCTCGCTTTGTGCCAACCTTGTGCGTGCCATCCCCGCTCTCAGACCCGGGCTGGGCTTTCTGGGGGCCGCAGGAGGCAGACTGTAGAACCGCCACCCTGCGCCGAGCTCTTCCCAACTCTGTCTCTGATGTGGTTCCCAGGCCGAGTTAAAGCCACGACATCACTTCCTTCGCAGCGTGAGAAAAGAGGAAGAGCCCTCGCTCGGTGACGCTCCTCGGTCCCCAGGGAGAGCACAAAGCTGCTGCAAACAACAAAAGCAGCCGGCGCACAGGGGAGACTTTTGTCTGAGCGCCCGGGCCGCTGCGCCCGCCACTCCCTGCAGGGCCGTTGGTTGGGCGGCTCTGCAGATACAGAAACGCTCACATTCAGAAGGACCAGCCGGGAACACTTTTCTGAGCCTCTCCTCCGCCCCGGGCCGCACAAAGATCATAAATCAAATCAGCATCCCGAGCCTCGGTGGCATCGCTGGTCGCCAGGGCCCCTCCGCCAGGGCTGTTGTCGGTTACCGCCAGGCCACATGGCACTGAGGCCTGGGGTCTCCCTGGAAGTCATCTGAGGTCTCTGTCCTGGGCCGCGGGGTCCTGCAGCTCATTCCAGCCCAGCCTGACTGGCTTGTTACTAGAGAGGAAAGAAACATGCTCATTTCTTGGTTAATAAGCGCAGGAACAGGGACAAAATAGCTAACTGTCAGAAAGAGAGAGGGAAACAGCGAGGAAGGGAGGGGGGAGGGAGGGAGGACGGACTATCAGTAATCAGAACCAGAGACCAGGGATTTTCCTGCTCCGTGTTCTGCCTAATATCGTGACTTGCCCCACAGCGGCATGCATTCAGCAGATGCGGGAGAAATCAAATTGCAAAGGAGAAAGTTGACTTTCAGGGAACCGGAAGTGAAATTTGTCGTTTCAGATTGCTCAATTAAGGACTGAAGGGACAACTGATGGGGTTCGGACAATGAAGATAACAATATGGCATAGAAGTGCACCCTATGGGATATCTGAAGGTACAAATGTGGGGGTGTTTGTTTAATTGCCTCCTCTCTCGGGGCCCCGGAAGGAGCAGGGCAGCACGGAGCACGGAGCAGCTCCCCGCATGGCAGATGAGGTCCCGCTGACCAGCATCTCGGGCCGCTGGTTGAGGCGCAGGGCTGCCTTTCAAGAGACAGTGCGGGCTGCGACTCTGAAGCAAGCTGCGCAGATGGCGGTGTCCCTTGTGTGGTCAATGAATGAAAAACTGGCCGCTGAGCTGTGAGCCTGCTCTCCCCACCCCCCACCCACCCACCTGTGGAGGGGAAGCCAATGAGCCATGTCTGGCACACGCCTCTCTTCTTGCTGTCTGTCCCTTCCACGGCAGCCCCAGGTGGCCTGACCCTGAGCAGAAGTCCTACAGAGAAGGGACAAGGTGTGTGTGTGGGGGGGGGGGGGTGACCGAGACCAAGTGAAAGCTGCCATGCTGATTGGCTTGGATGGGGGAGGGGTAGAGGTGGGAGGTTAATATGCATTTTTAAAATAAGTTTTATTTATTTATTTATATTTATTTATCTGTTAATCCTCACCCGAGGGTATTTTTTCCATTGATTTTTTAGGGAGAGTGGAAGAGAGAGAGAAAGACAGAAACATCGATGTGAGAGAAACACATGGATGGGTTGCCTCCTGCACGCGCCCTTACCAGGGCCCAGGCCAGGGAGGAGCCTGCAAGCAAGGTAGTGTGCCCTTGACCGGAATGGAACCCGGGAGCCTACCCACTGAGCCAAACCGGCTAGGGCTAATATGCATTTTGAATAGGAGTTTCCTGTTACCTGCAAACATGGGAAAAAACAGCTGGAGATTGCATTCAGGTAGAACAAACCACTTAGAAGGAACAAGGGTTGAGGCTGTTTCCTCTAATTGTCGTCAATGATTCTGTCAGTCACTCAGACACACTCACTCCACCGGTATTTATGGAGTGCCTACTATGTGCCTGCCTCGTGGCAACACGCAGAATATATAGCTCTCACTACAGCGTGATGCTTAAGCACCCCACCCCGGACTCGGGGAGCCCTGGTGCATGTTCCCACTAAATCATTTAACCAGCTGGGTGACCTAGCGAGATACTTAAGTGACCTTTCTTCAGGCCTCAGTTTCTCGATCTGTCAAGTCAGAGGACGCAGAGCCGGGGCATGGGAGCCACTAGTATTCTGGGCCGTCCCCCCAGCCCAGCCCAGCCCCGCCGCTCGGGGCCACAGTCCACAGCCTGGTGGTATTTCGGAGGCCGGCCTAGCCCTCCGCCGCTGGGCCGTGACCCTGGAAATCCGCCAGCCACTAGTCCAGGGAGCATGGGGGGGGGGGGGCGGGGGAGGGCTTCTCCCCGCGCCGCGCTTTTCCCCGGGATCTCCGAGTCTGAGAGCTGACTTCGGAGGAGAGGAAGACGCGCGAAGTGCTCTTTCGATCTGAGACACCCGCGCCCGGAGCGTCCCCCTCCCCCAGCCCGGCTCGGAGTGAAATCTTAGAAGCGGCCTCGGCCGGGCTGGAACGGAATGCGGGAGCCCGTGGAAGCCGGAGCCGGTCGGCCCGAAGGTCAGCGAGTTGTTTTGAGTTCTCGTACCCGGAAGGGGGGGCGGGGAGGAGAGGCCGCCGGGGCCCGGGAGACCCGCGTCAGAGCCGAAATTGTTTGTGCTCCGGAACAGGCGGCCCAGCGGAAGCCGCGCCGGGGGCGGGTCACGTGCGGCGGCGGCGGCGCAGCTGGCGGGGGAGCCGGGCCGGGGCCGGGCGGCGGGAGTGGCGCCGGGCGGCGGCGTTCGCAGCCGAGGGTGGAACCGGCGTAATCGGGGCGCAACGAGCGAGCGGCGCCCCGAGCCCGGGGCGAGGGAGGCGGGAGTCGTGGAGGGGCCGGGGCGGGAGCCGGGGCGCTGGGAGCTCCGCGTGGTGCCGCGCGGACGGAATGGGGAATTGCGCGGGGGGAGGGGGGCGGCTGGGGGGGGATTACGGAAGCGCCCCCCCCCCCGGGCCGAAGTGGTGAGAGCGAGACCGACGCGGAGACTGCGCGGGCGTCTGAACCCCGAGAATGGAGGCGCCGCGCTTGTAATCGCCGGCCTTGTTTTCGCCTTGCACACAAATCCCGGAACAGCCGGAACCGCCATACCTGCCTGCGTCCCCGGGGCGCCCCATTATGCTTGGGGGGAGCTGCATCCCGCATGGCGACGCAGGGCGGGTACCGGCCGGGGAGGGCGGCCGAGGCAGCTCGGCGGAGGGTGCGGGTCGGAGCCTCGGAGTACACGACACACGCCTCCCCCGGAACGGCGGGCGCGGGGAGGTGCGGGCCCCCTCGGGGGGGGGGGGGGGCTCCCGGGGATGCGGGGGCCGCAGCGCGGGAGAAGGCGCCCTAGAAACACCGTCGGCCCCACCTCACAGACGGGAGTGGCCTCGTGGCCGGGGGCGAGGAGTCTCCCGCTTCCCCAAAGTCTCTCGCGCTACTCCCTCGTGGGAAGGAAAGGACACAAACTTGGCCACGCGCCAGGGCCCGTAGGACGCGTGACTTTGGTGTCCCCTCCAGAGTGGCCCGAAATGCCCCCCACCCCATAGTCCACGAGGTTCAGGTCCAAGGCCTGGAAGAGTGGGGGACCTCCCCACGTCCCTCTCTGGCGCCGCGCGGGGAAGGCGCGGAACTGTCTCCCAAAGTTTCCCGCGCCCCCCCTCCCCCCCGTCGGGGAAGGATAGCTCTTCCGGAGATGGGGGCGGGGGGGGCGGTTTCCCGCGACCCGGGCGCAGGAGAGGGGCGCGGGCCGCCAGCGTGTTTCCCGCTCCCGAGTGGCGGCGCCTGGCACGCTGACATGTCGGAGTCGCAGCAGCCGGAGCTGTGCAGCGTCTGGGACGACGCGAGACGCCATTTGCATCCCCCTCCCTCCCTCCCTCCCGCAGGTTGGCGGGGGCGAGAGTGTTGCCCGCCGCGGAAGCGTGTTCCTGGCAGTGACACTGATTAGATGCTGTGTCGGTACGTGCGCGGAATCGGGTGGGCCCGCGCCTCTCCCGTGCGCGTGCACTTTCTGTTGGAAAAGTTGCGTGTCCCCCTCCACCCCCGTCCACACACACACACGCACACACACACACTCGCCGCACAGCTGCTGTCTCCAGGGCGGAATTTGGCGAGCACGTCCGCCCAGCCCGAGGGAACGGGGATCGCGCCGGCGCGGGGAGGCCGCCGGGCCCGGGCCGCGGAAATCCAGCCCTGGCTTTGCGTCGAGCTGCCGAGCGCGGCGCTTCCGCGCGCCCGGCCAGCCGAGGCCTGGTTTCCATCTGCCCCTTTCGCCGCCGTGTTCAGTTCGCCGGGGAAAACCCGATGATCCGTGCAGAGCCCCTCAGAGGAGAACCCCCCCTCCCGATTCTGACCGATGGAAAAAATGACAGAATAGGTCAGAGCGGGCTCCCCGCGACTATGAAGGCGGCCGCCGCCGTCCCCCGCGCGTGGGGAGGGTGGGCGCCTCGCCAGGAAGCCGCCAAAGGGGGAGCCGCGAGGGCCGCCGGCCCCTTCCCGGGCTGGGAGACGCGGATTCTTGGAGAGACCAGACAAAGGTGGTCAGACGGCTGCCCATCTAGACGCAGGTTGCCATGTAGCTTTCAAGCACGATCAGTGTGGTTCGTAATCAAGTCCACGTTGACTCGGTCGTGAATCCTGAGAACTGGTGACTCGGTAGGCGAGGAACTCGCGCAGTCTGGTCCTCGGCGTGCGCGCCATGCCTCCTGGCACTACCCGTGTGTCCAGGGAAGACGCGGTCCCCTTGGCACGCCACCTTCGAGGACTTTTCATCGACAGGAGATTGCTCTTATTTGTAGTTTTATTTGCGAGTTGCTTACTCCCGGCAAACGCCTGGAGTTTTTTTTCTTTCCCTGCTACGTGCTGCTGGGTGCGGGGAGGAACCCCCACCACGTGTGCTGCCGCCGCCCCCGCCCCCGCGTCTCGCTTTCACACCACGGCCTGGGGGGGAGGGGGCCGTGAACTCCCCGGGACTCGGACTTGGGGCTGTGGGGGGATCGGAGGCCGGCCTGCAGGGGCTTGGGGCCGGCGGCTGTGAAGACGTCCCCGAGGTGACCAAGGCTTCGGGAGCAAACCTGGAGGCGCTCGCGTCTTTGTCTTTGGGGGGGGGGGGGGGGGAGCCTCCAGCCTGGCACGCACAGTCCTGATAAGGATCGCCCGGGAGTGAGAGCGCACCGCCAGCACATTTCAGTGATTAGGCGGCCGCGAGAGGGAAAGGCCATTGCGTTGTCTGAAAAGGAAGAAGGCTGTCCCCCTAATGAATGATGAGTGACCTTGGAGAGGCCAGGCCCCTCAGCAAGTGGCGCTGAGGCCTCCTCAGGCCCTTCTTTGCCCCAACTCCTCCCCATTACACAGGAGACCCCATTTCAAAGAAAACGGGGAGCTTTTAGAAATTGGAAATCTGATGTCTCCTATAAATAGTCGTGCGTGTGCGTGTGCGTGCCCCTACAATGAGGCCCACCAATAGCCCAGGGATTGGGCCTGCCACGTGCAGGCCCAGAGGAAGTGGCTTTCACCCAGTGCCTCCTTGAGCCGTCAAACGTGTGGCCTGGCCCCAGCTGGTTTGGCTCAGTGGATAGAGCCTCGGCTTGCAGACCGGAGGGTCCCGGATTCGGTCAAAGGCAGGTACCTCTGTTGCAGACCCCTGCCCGGCCGTGCGGGAGACAACCAATCTATGCGATTCGCATTGATGTTTCTGTCTTTCCCTCTCTATTCCACTCTCTAAAAATCAATGGGAAAAATATCCTCGGGTGAGGATTTAAACCCAAAACGTGTGGCCTGGTAGAGGAGGTCTCTGCCCCAGTGCTGTTTGCCCAAGGCCTCAGGGAGAGGGTGGGTAATGGTGCCTGCGCCCTGGCAGGCGCTGCCCATTAATCCAGTGTAAACGAGTGCCATTAAAGCCCACATCCCCCTACAGCACAGCCTCCCGCCCCGCCCGGGGAGGCCTCTAATGAAAAGTGTGGTGGCCACGGTGAGCCCATGGCGCCTTCACTTTTTCGTGGGTGATGGTGTCCCTGCGCCCTGCCCAACCGGCACTCCATACTGGCCTCCAGGAACGGAAACCTAGACGTTTTTCCTACCTCCCCCCCCCCCATTCAAAGGCAAGAGCACCAACCCTAAAAGTACCTTGTGGCACTGTGTACTGTGCTAGGTGCTTTATGTACGGACTCATTCTCCAAACAACCCTGAGTTAGAAACCATCATCATGGGCCTCATTTCTTCTTTTTGCTCCTCACCCGCGGATATTCCGCCATTGATTTTTAGAAAGAGTGGAAAGGAAAGGGAAAGACAGAAATAAATATAGATCGGCTGCTGCCTGCATGAGCCCAGACCAGAGCCCGGCCAGGGAGGAGCCTGCAACCGAGGTGCGTGCCCTTGACCGGAATGGAACCTGAGGCCCTTCGGTGAGTAGGCCGACGCTCTATCCACTGAGCCACACCGGCCGGAGCTATGGGCCTCATTTTACAGCTGAGGACACCGAGGCCCAGACTGAGGCGGTTTGCCTCCAGGGGCACAGCGGGGAGGGCAGCAGGGCCGTTCCCACTCCGGTGTCGTGTGCTGAGGCAAGCGGTTTCGGGTGTTTGGGGAGCACTGCCTGGGCTCCCCACCTCCCAAAGTTAAAAAACGGTGGGAAGGAACTAGAGGGCCTAGCGTTTGGCCTTGCTGTTGCAAAGGAAACTTCCGGAGCCTCGGGTGGCAGCAGCTCGTTACTGCGGCTCCGCAGCAGACAAAGGGTCGGCGAAGGCGGTGCAAAGGCCCCTCGCCCCACCTCGCCGCTGAGCATCCGGCGCTCACGTCCGCCGGAGGTGACTGGGGGCTGGGGCCGCCGATTGCCCAGGAACTCCTTATCGCCGGGTGGCAGTGGTCCCGGAGGCGGGGCGAAACGGCCGCTGCGGGGGCGGCCGGGTCACGGCGATCCCCGGGCTCCTCTCCCCGAACTGGCCCGACGCCCGGCAGCGCCTTCCGCAGCCTCCAGCCTCTGAGCCTCTCCGCTGGAGCTGCCCGCACCGGGCCCAGGCCCCGCGGCGGGGCTAGGAGGCCACCAATCCGCCCCGGTGGGGACCGCCGGCTCTCGGTTGCTCACACTGGGGACACACACACACACACACACACACACACACACACACACACACGATCTCAGCTCCCCGCCCCTCCCCCCTCTCCCGGCTCCGGCGCTCGGAAAGCCCAAGGCGGCCGTAAACTGCTCTGCGCCGGGGAAGAGTCGGGGTGCAGGGGCCTCGCCGCCCTCCTGCTCCCCGGCGGCCCCGTGCCCGCGGGCGCCCCTGCGGCGTGCAGCCAGGAAGCGGCCGCGGCCGGCAGGGACTTGGGAGCCGTGGTTCTGGCTGCCCCGGGTCAGAGGGGAGGGCCCGCCTGGGCGCCTGCGAGGAGATGGGTGGAGATAATGGGCGCTCCGGCGAAGCCTGGCTCGACCTCGGGCCACAGCGAGCAGGAGCGCAGCCAGCTTGTGTTGGATTGACCACAGCCTGTCACCCCACGACCCGATGTGGGGGTGTGAGTGGGGGCGGGGGGAGGGATGTTCGTGATCCGAGGTGGCGTGGGAGGATCGCCTCCCCGGGCCGCGGAGGGAGCTGCCCGCCTGGCCGCACTCGCTGGCGGGGCGCGGGGCGCCGGGAGCGGGCTGGCCGCCCAGCCGCGGGAGGGAGCGCAGCCGCCCGCGCGCCTCCAGGCAGAACACACGCCTTTCCCGGAACCTTGAAACCCAGGGGAGCCGCTGCCATCTTCGCGTGACGAGCAGCGACACGCCGGTGATTAAGTGTTTCTTTCCGGCTCCCTCCCCGGTTGCGGCTCTCCTTCCCGCAGGGCTGGGAGAATCAGACACCGCCGCGCTCTCCACTCCACGTCCCCGCTGATCGCCCCGGCCCGGGGCGGGGCGAGGCCACGCTGGGCGCCGCCTGCCCCCACGCCATGCCTCGCGGAGGATCGAGGCTTTGGGGGCCCAGGGCCACATGCCTCGGTTTCCATGGCCTGGGCCTGGGCCTGGGAGTTTAAAAGGGAGGGGGCACATCTTGCTGAAGCTCCCTGCCCCCCCCCATCTCTTTAGGGATTAAACCTTAACCCAGGAATCCCCCACCCACACCAGGGACTAATTCTATCGCCCCTCCTGGGATTACCTGGGCTCACAGGTCCATAAAACACTCCCGGCTCGGCCAGAGGGTCTGCCTGCAGAAATACTTAAAAACCGTCCTCCGGTCCTGGGGTGGAACTGACCCCCTGGAGGGAATGAGTAAACAGATGGCTGTAAGCCTCCCTGCGGTTTGCAGGCTGTGGCGGGAGCTGCCTAAAATGGGGGTGGTGGGGGCTGCCTCAAGCCGGATGGTGGCCTGGACCCCAGTAGCTAGATCTCAGAAAAGGGTGCAGCATTCCTGAAATGACACTAAGCTGGAGGAGGGGGTGCGGGAAGGGGTAGGCCACGTTTCACCTGATTCTGGCCCCAGCTCATCAGGACTGGATTCCTGAGACCTGGGGGAGGGGGCGCTCAGTCCCCTCGCCTCCGCACTGGGAGCAAGGCCCTTACCTGCCCTCCAGGTGGGGTTGTGAGGGCCAGCGTGGGGAGCTCGGTGTAAGCGGGGCGTGGCCCCCCGCACTGTGTGATGAATGCTCAGTTTCACCCTGGAAGACACAATGACTTGCCGATTAAAAGAAAACAAAACAATGTGAAAAGCGGCCTCCCCGCCAAGCCAGGCAGGAGTGCAGGAGAGAGAGGAAGTCCGAGGCAGCTACAGCTTCTGCGTCTCCTTTCTTTCCCCCTCACTCCGCGTTAAGTTTCTGAAGTAATGGGAGAATCTTTGGAATGCTGTAAGGAAACTCCCAGTCAAAAACTGGGGGGGGGGGGGGGGGGGTAAAGATAAAGAAAAGGGGGTCAAACCACATTTTAAAAAGGAAACTGGATAACGAATATAAATGGCTAGGTACCCTCCTGTTAGTGGGGAGAGCAGGTGCCAGGGGTAACCACCCCACCCCCAGGACCCTCAGGACCCCCAGGCAGGCTTGGGGGGCTGAGTGCGAGGTGACGTAGGCGGGCAGGCGGGGGGGACAGCGATGCAGGGCACTCATTTGCCTCCAATGCACATCAGAAGAAGGACGCAGGCCTGCCTCCGCCTCCTGGAGGCCCGGAGCTACTGAAAGTGTGTGTGGGAGGGGGCGCCCCGTGACCCCCTTCCCCGCAGATGGACTCGCGGCGGCGTGACCGGCCCCAGGTGACGCCCAGGCGCGCTGGGGACAGAGGCCCAGGCGGCGCCCTCACCCCGCCTCGAAGACAGCCGAGAGCGGGCCTCTGGCTGGGCCGCCCCCCGACCTCCCCGGCCCCGAGGCCTCGGGGCAGGGTCCACCCGCCTCCACCCCGCTGCTGCGCCCGCCCCGCCCTGGCACGGAGCCGGGATCCCGAGGCCTCCCCGCCCGCGGCCCCCTCCTCCCCGCGTGATTCATGGAGCAGCGGAGCCGAGAGCTGTTTACCTCTCAGCCAGGGCGGCTCGATCTGCGGAAAAAGCCCTAACGCCGGCGCCGGCCAGTAGGGGGGGATTGTCCTATAGAGATTAGTTCTCCTCCTGGGCTTTTTTTTTTTTTTTTTTTTTTTTTTTTAACGAGAAGGCTCGGTTGGAAAGGGGGTGGGGTGGCGTGTTGCTGCTGTTTTTCAAAACACGGCATTTGAAAGAGAAACAAAAGCCACACAAAAGCCGTTTCGGAGGGGCCGAGGCTGTCTTTTACATATAAAAAGTGCAGCGCACACCTCGGGCCCCCAGCAGTGACACCCTAAATGGCCGGCCGGTTCCGACCATTAGCAGTTCATCTGTTATCTGCGATCAGCAAACAAGGGCTGAGGCCCGAAGGACACCCAATTCCGGTTCTAGTCGGCGGCGTGGTATCGGATCTGGGGGGCACGTCCGGTGCTCTCCACCGGCTTCTCACAGCGCGAACCCGGGTTTCCCAGGGTGGGGGGCCGGCTGCAGCCCCAGCAGATTCACTCGGGCGGCCAAGGGGCCTCCACCTGCTTCGCCCCTCGGCCCGAGCTTGTCTGGCTCCCATTTTTCCAAATGGGTTTGCACCCCCCCCCATCCCCACCCCACCCCACCCCCCGTTTCGCAGACCTCATTTTACCCGAGGCCAACAAATGTGAAACGAATGACAAACTAGAGGGAGGCTCTGGGCCTCGCCCTCGGAACCCCACTCGGGTGCCCAGAGCCCCCGGCCGCCCGGCCGCAACCTGCCTGCAGCGTCGCCCCGCGCCGGCCGGGCGGGCGGGGAGGCCGGGAGGCGCAGCGCCCGATGATAAATACTGCGCAGACAGCCCATAAATAATTTGCATTATGTTCAGCTGACAACGCAGGGCGATTAATTTTAATAGCTACATATTTGCCTGGGCTGCTGCTTTCGTAGGCCCAGTAATGCAAGGCGAGAGGCCGCCCTGGCTCCGTGCTCGCGGTTCCGCAAGGCAGCAAAGAGGTGCGGGCGGGCAGGACGCGGCCTCTCCTCCGGGCAGCCCCCCTGTCGCCCTCCGCGCGGTGTTGGGGGTGGGATGCACCCCCCCCCCCAGCCTGGAGCAACAGGAGCCGCCGTAGTGACACTGCACATTTGTCCCTGTGGGAGCCACTTGTGGGCCAGGAGACCTTCCCGGAGGCGGTGCCCACCCTCCCCCCCCCCCCCCCCCCCGCCCCGCACCAGTCCGGAGTGAACTCCGGAGGAGATTTCACGTTGGGTGTGGTGGGGGTAGGGGATGCTGGTGTCAGCTGCCGCCAATTCGCCGGTGGGCCCCAGCGCGACAGAGGGGTTCGCCCTCGGGACCCCGGCAAGGGACCGAACAAAGGTCAGCGGCCCAAAGGGCCTCTCGGCGCGTGTCCTGAGTCCTGCCGTCCCGCGCCCGGCGGGAGGCCCCCCTAAAATGCTTCCTGAGCTCCTCGATTCAAAGGGCCGGACACAGAAAGGGCAGAAGGAAGGGGCTGGAAGAGCTCCTAAAAAGAGGGGGCGGGGAGGGGCGCGTGACGAGGGAGGACGCGGTGCAGCCGCCGCGGCCCCGCGGTGGCCGGGTGCGCGCGTGTGCGTGTCTCTGCGTTCGGATGACAAAGCCCCGCCGCCGCCTGCGAGCTCCTGCCTGCCTGTGGGGGAGGGGAGGGCGGAGGGAGCCGGCGCGCTCGGAGGTGGCGGGGAATCGAAGGCTCCCCGGAGAAGGAGTTCATTCAGGAGCTGGAGGCGGCCGGGCCGGGCCAGGTGGGGCCTCCGGAAGCCAGCACCTGCGCACTTTCTGTTTTGGAAAGGGGCGCGCGCCCCGATCATTACCATATTTTAATTGCCTCTCGCAAAGGTCATCTCTAATTATGGGTTGCGAGAAGGGTTGGCCAGGGGCTGTAGCCCTTTATTGTGTGTGTGGGGGGGGGGGGGCGGGGGGGCGCTGAGACAATGCGCCCAGCTCTTCTCGAAATGCCAATCCGTGGGTGTCGGCGCGCCTGCGAGGCGGTCACGACGTGCTGGATCCACGCAGACAGACCAGGCTGCGCGCACAATAAGAGCCGAGCAGGCGGCGAAGGGCCGCGCAGCCCCACGGCTTTTCTTAGAAACGTGGTGCGAAGAGACTTGGCAATAATAACACGCAGCGGGAGGAAATCGGGGCGGGAATCTGAAAGCGCATTTGCGTTTGTAGAGCCGCAAGCTGTGCTTAACCCGTCTGATCCCCCGAGAGCTTCTGTGCCCACGTGGAGCCCCGCGCACAGGTGCCGGCGCCCAGCGGCTCGGGACTCCCTGGCTCGCCGCCTGACTAATATGAATCTTCCTTTAATTCCGCGTGCTTGTCAGTTACAGCGCCGTGGGATCCTTAACGACGTCTGTTTTAGGGAAAATGATACCCGGCTAGTTGGAAAAAAAAATGAGTGTTTTTTTTTAACTTTGAAAAGTTTGCATTTTCTTACTTTCCATCACTTGCAGAAGCCCTGGAGGCAGAAGCAGCTCGCTTAACCTCGAGGGAGGGGGCCGAGCGGTGGGGAAGGTTGTTGGAGGGTCAGCGTTCTTGGGAGGATATTTTGGAGACGAGGGGGTGGAGATCAGGGAAGAGCTGTGGGGCAGGGGTGGGCAGCAGCCGCTCTGAACTTGACTTTCTCCAAGGAGTCTGGCATCTCTGAGCCACCATGCTGTTTCTGGGGGTCCCACCTGGCAGCGTCAGGAGCCTCGGAGAGTTGGGGGATTGTGTACTGGCTCTGCTTCCTGCCTGCCCCCCACACCTGGCCTCCTGGCCTCACCAGCAGCCGGCTCTGCCCAGAGGAAGGCAGAGCCAAATGAGGCTCCAACCCCCCAGAGCCCTCCTGGCTTTCTCCTCCCCTGTAATCAAAACCAGATGCACTTAAGCGCCTTTCATCAGAGGAAGCCCGGAGCCCTTTAACAGGCTTCCATAAAAGCCCTGCTTGGGCCTACCAGCCTGCTCGCCCGCCTGGGCCCATTTCTCAGCTGCGGAAGCCTGCGGCTGCCACCAGGCTCGCCTGCCCTGGAGCCCCAGAGGCCAAGGACATCTGCCCGCCCAGGCAGGTAGGGACCAGGGTCCCTGCCAGGTGTGAGGGTGCAGCCACGGGAGGGAAGTCAGCAGCTAGTGCCTAAGGAAGGCCAAGAAGAGCAACCTGTGAGAAGAAACCACAGGGGCTAAAAGAGGAGGGGGGGGGGGCAGTGACGATCAAGCTATTCTGAAGGGTATTCAGAGTCCCCGTCCCAGTATGCGGTGTTTCTGTCTCCCACTAGCCTACACATTCCCCAAGGACAGAGAATGTCTAATTTCTCTTTCTAAGCCCCGCACAGGCCCAGGCACAAAATACGTGATTGGGCTCAGCGGGTCAGCATCCACCTACGAACCAAGAGGTCACAGTTCGATTCCTAGTGGTCAGGGCACATGCCCGCCCGGGCTGTGGGCTTGATCCCTAGTGGGGCGTGTGCAGGAGGCAGCCGATCAGTGTTTCTCTCTCTCATCATTGATGTTTCTCTCTCTCTCTCTCCTCCCTTCCTCTCTGACATCAATACAAATTTTTTTTTTTAAAAAAGGATGGGAGCTCTGCCCCCCACCCCCACCCCGTGTGACCTTTCCCAACCGCAGTTTCCTGGTCTGTAAAATGGGCATGAGAAGGCCTCCATCCCAAGATTGGGGAGAGAATAGGTGAAGTTGCTGCGGGTGACACACCAGGAAGGTCTAATAAAGTCTGTCCTGGGACCGTCTCACTGGCCTGGCTGGGATTTGGGTCTGAAGAGAGAATTACTTCTAAGACGTGTGTCCCAGCTGCCCTTGTGAATTGGAGCTGTGGGACCCCGCTGCCCAGCAGGGAGGGCAGGGCCAAAGCCTTGAGCTCAGGGAGCCAGCCAGCTGCGGGATTCAGGCTCCCGGGGAGGGGCAGGGCCCAGGCCTGGGGCTTCCCTGCACGGGACTTTGTCTGAGCCCCGCTTGTGCACTGAGGGCCGAGCCACCCAGAGGAGCGGCGGGCACGTAATCCCGTTGGTGCTGGCTCTCTGTGGCCAAGGCGGGAGCCGGCCCTCCGCTTGCCCTCTGCTCCACTTGCATGCCTGTATTTGATCTTTGGCAAGTTCACCCCTTAACATTGGGCAGGCGGGGAGGGGGTGCTGCCTGCTTGTCCCATTCTGGCCTGTTCAGTAACTCCCCACCTACTCCCTCCCCTCCCCCCGCTCCCCCCTCATCCCTCCCCCACACACTTATACACAGTTTGGCCTATTTATCTCCTGCTCCCTGGCTGTCCTGCTTGGTGGGGTAAAGGTTAGGACCTGGGCTCCCCCCACCCCCCTCCTCAGTCCTCCACATTCCTGATGTCTTGCAGCCCCTCCCCAGGTCACCCCTGAGCTCAGCACCCCCAGGAGGCAGTCTGTGAGCCCAGCTTTAGGGAAGGGAAGGGGGTGGGGGGAACCAGGGGCACCACAGACTCAGTACTGTGCATGGAAATGCATGTGTCTGGCCCTAGCCGATTTGACTCTGGATAGAGCGTGGGCCTGTGGACTAAAGGGTCCCGGGTTCGATTCCGGTGAAGGGCACACGCCCAGTGGGGGCCGTGCAGGAGGCAGCCAATCAATGATTGTCTCTCATCATTGATGTTTCTCTCTCTCCCTCTCCCTTCCTCTCTGAAATCAATAAAAATAGATTTTTAAAAGAAAAGAAAATGCATGTGTCTGGAGTGTGACACAAGTCGGGTAGTGGGGGTCAGAGAATGGAAAATAGTGGGCTTTGCAGGGGAGGGGGGTGGATTCAGAAGAAAATGAGGTAATGACAGTCCTTCCAGATTTCACCCCTCCCGGTCCCTGGCCTGAGAACCTTCAAGAAGCAGCAAGGAAAACGTGGGGTGAGAAGAGAATAGATGGGAGAGGGCAGCTCACCCAGGGAAAATGCTTGGTCCCTCCCTTAGGGGAAAGGTGAGCTCAGAGGTGAGGAGCAGACAGGTCTGTCCAGCGGGGGTGGATGACTTGGGCTGGGATCATGTCCTGCCTGCCATGCTTCTGTTTCTAATCCAGCTCGCTTTCTCCCATGATGTAGCAAAGCGTTATAAAAACCGATCTCCCCACCCGGCCGGCGTGGCTCAGTTGGTTGAGCATCGACCTATGAACCAGGAGGACAGGGTTCGATTCCCAGTCAGGGCACAGGCCCGGGTTGTGGGCTCGATCTCCAGCATGGGGCGTGCAGGAGGCAGCCGATCCATGATTCTCTCTCATCATTGACGTTTCTCTCTCTCTCCCTCTCCCTCTCTGAAATCAATAAAAACACATATAAAATATACAGATTTTAAAAATCCTCACCAGGATTTTTTCCCATTGATTTTTAGAGAGAGGGAGAGGGAGAGGGAGAGGGAGAGACAGAGACCACTGAGAGGAGCCTGCAACCGAGGTATGTGCCCTTGACCGGAATCGAACCCCGGACTCTTTGGTCCGCAGTCTGATGCTCTAGCCACTGAGCCACACCGGCCAGGGCAATAAAAACATATTGGAAAACCAACAAAACCTCATCTCCCCCACTCCCTGTCACAAAAAGAAGGGTCAAAGCATGTGAGCAGCAACGGGGCTGGCTGGGAAGCAATTGACTTCTGCGTGTGGGTTCTGTGTGGGGATTCTGGTGGAAAGACTCAGCAGCTGGGGACTAGAATCATCTGGAAACGCCCTGGGCGCCCCCTGTGGCCTGGGCTTCCTCCCAGCATGGTGGCTTAAGGGCAGTAGGACTTGAAGTGACTGGCAGCTCAGAGATTCAAAAGCACAGCCTGCATAGCCCACAGACAGACGGGAGCTGGGAGCTGCGTCACCTCCTGACCCGCCCTCGGAAGTCCCGGCGCAGCGGCATTCACGCGGCGTTCTAGTGCTTACAGTAAGTCGCCGGGCCACTCAGGTTCAAGAGGAAGGAACATAGGACCCCCCCCACCCCCCTCAATGGGGAGAGTGTCGAGAACTTGTGGCCATTGGAAAAAAGAAAGAAAGCAAGCCATGCCACGCACTGCTGAGAGCTGAGCTTAATTAGCAGCGGCTCTAAACAGAAGTGTCTACGTTATAATAGGAGCTTGTACCCTCCAGAGGCCGCATAGATTATAGGGGTGGGTGGTGGGGGGACAGAGAGCTGAAATTAGGCCAAGGTCAAAGAAACAGAGCCATGAAGCCAATATGGATCTTCTGAGCAATAGGAGATCAAAGGCCAGCTCCCCCATGAGCTCGTGCAGTGTGGGGGGGACTGAGGAACATGGGGTGGCCCCTCAGCAGTGAAAGGGAAAGTGGGTAGGCGGTGCGAAAGGCAATCTGGTTGCCACCAGCCTTTGCCCACCATCTTGGGGGGGATCTATGGTAACCCTTTATTGCTCCAGGCAATTATTTTCACTGTTTGTTTACAAATCACTTTTTTTTTTTTTCAACAGAGAGATACCTTTATGTGGTCAAGCTGGAAATGCAGTCGGTGTGTTTCCTAAAGGAAGCGTGGACAAAACAATACGTTATTCTAATACTGAATTAATACTTCACGTGCCCCTACCCCCAAGGTGTGGTTTTTAGTATCCAGCATGGTGCCCGGCCGGCGTGGCTCAGGGGTTGAGCATCAACCTAGGAACCAGGAGGTCAGGGTTCGATTCCCCGTCAAAGGCACAGGCCCGGGCTGCGGGCTGGATCCGCAGTGAGGGGCGTGCAGGAGGCAGCCGATCCCTGATTCTCTCTCATCGTGGATGTCTCTCTCTCTCCCTCTCCCTTCCTCTCTGAAATCAATTTTTCAAAAATATCCAGCAGGATACGTTGTGACTGCAAGGGGCCCCAGGTTCCCATTATCCTTGTCTCTAACCCCTGAATGGCAAGTTTGACTTCAAATTTCATGCTCGGGGTTTCACAGGCGGCATAATTGTATTTGCCTCTGCCTTTGATCTGCTATTTCATTATGGCTGGACGAGGAGATAGAAACACGGTAGAGAAACACGGTTCTGTTTGGCTTGGGAATCGTCAGTTATTATCTTCTGTGCTCCCTTAACGCGACACACCTTCCCTAAAGGTGAAATCTCCTCATTTTCCCAACAGGCATGCACCCCCCTGGCCTGCCTTCCTTTCCGCTCCTGATTGCCTTCTCAGCCGGGCTTTGGGCATGCTTTCTATATGGAGAGCTCCTGGGTGAACTCTGACCTCCCCGCCTCCGCTCCTGGCCTCACTCCGACTTCCCAGGATGTACCTGGCTCACCCCTGCCTTCCCTCAGATGATTTGGGTCTGCAGGGCCCACTCTTTCTATGCGCCCAGGAGACCCGGATTCAGCCAGAACCTCGGGGATCAGAACTGAGCCGTATTCAGGGTGGCCCCTGAGACAAGCTGGCTTCTCTGGCTGGCAGGACCCATGCGGCAGGCCCGTGGGCACAGCTCTCCGATTCTCACCAAGCCACGGGGTAGGTTAGTGGCAGCTCTATTCGAAGAGCAGAGGAGAAACAGATTCTCTCTCTGATCAAGAAGAAAAGAGATGCTGACACAGGGCAGGATGGGGTCAAAAGGGCATCTTGGAGGCAGAGCAGGCCTACGGCTGCGCCCGGCCCAGTGTTGACCCAGCAGGTTGGTTCAATAGGCCCATTGACTCCATCTTTGTTTTGTTACCTCTCATCTGTGGGGTCCAGTGTTCATAAATTACTGGGTCACTTCTAGGCTTGGTTTGGGTGTTAAAAAAAAAAAAAGACGAGGGTGTCACCCTAGCGAAGTGTCTTGTTTAGCCAGCAAGGTGGGATTTGGGGTCCGCTTTCTTTGGTTGGGCATGTGAAGCCTTTAAGTGCGGGGTGTAAGGTGTCTGAGTGTAAGGCCCTAATGGCGGTGCAATAGAGTTTGACATCCTAACAAGTTACCTGGGAACAGACATTCACACTCCCATGCGGCGCTGAGGAGAATTTGCATTTAAAAGTGGAGGGTCATCCGAAGAAGGCAGGTCCTAACCAAATGAGCTGCAGAGGGACTTGCTGGGGAGGCGTCCCGGCCACTCTGTGAGGACTGGGCTGCTATTGGGGATTCCGTTAATACCTGGCAAGTCATTTCCACGGTAGGAGCCACAAACGGTGGCTCTCTTGGGAAGGACACATTCAGGGCCTGCCCTCCCCTCATAACCAGGAACCTATAGCCGGGGGCCCCCCAGCCTGCTCGCTCACCTCACTGCCCGCTTTTTCTACACTTTGGGTAATTTGAGTTGGGTGTGTTGAAGGAAGAGGGTTTCAAAGGACATTAATTACATCGTTGTGACTGGGATTTCTCAGAGTTTTATTTTTTTTTTTTTTTTTTTTTTTTTTAATATATTTTATTGATTTTTTACAGAGAGGAAGAGAGAGGGATAGAGAGTTAGAAACATCGATCAGCTGCCTCCTGCACACCCCCCACTGAGGATGTGCCCGCAACCAAGGTACATGCCCTTGACCGGAATCGAACCCGGGACCTTTGAGTCCGCAGGCCGATGCTCTATCCACTGAGCCAAACCGGTTTTGGCAGAGTTTTGTTTTTTTTATAAATATATTTTTATTGATTTCAGAGACGAAGGGAGATGGGGAGAGAGAGAGAAACATCCATGATGAGAGGGAATCATGGATAGGCTGCCTCCTGCACCCCCCCCCCACTGGGGATGGAGCCCACAACTCGGGCATGTGCCCTTGACCAGAATCGAACCTGGGACCCTTCAGTCCACAGGCCGATGCTCTATCCACTGAGCCAAACCGGCGAGGGCTCAGTTTTATTCCTCTAAGTCTGTGTGTGTTTAATTTTTAAAATTTGTGTTTTTCATAAAGGAATATTTACCCAACGTTTATGAAGCCAAATAATAGGTAAAGAAAATCTTGGTGCAAAAAAAGCGTTCCCCCGTGGGTACCCCATCCCTTGTTCTGCCTTTTCTTCTGGAAGATACCATCATATTTCTAAGTAATGTGTAGGTGTGGGCTCCTAAGTAACCCATGGCGGCTATCATGTGTTGACTTCCTAGTATGGTGGAGGAGGATTTTTATTCTCGGCAATATACTTCCCCCTCCCCCATTCTCACAATAGAGCTGCATCATAATGTTACCAAATTCCTACCCAATGGCTACTTTGTGACCACATTCATAGTGTTTATGGCTGAGGCAATTAAGCTTCAGTGATTGTATTTACTTTCTTGTACGACCCCCTCCCCCCCGAGTTTAATAATTGCCTCATTTTTAAAATTTGCTTAATTTTCTTGGACCGGTGACTGATTTTCCCACACTCTCCAACCTCTGCACAGATCATCTTGGGACAGCTCTCTGCATGGTCACATCTTGGAGAACATCTGTAAATACACTGATCTTTGTGGTTGTGTGTATTTCTTTTTTTCATTTCCCCTTTTTGTTGTTAACCCTCGCCCGAGGATATTTTTCCATTGATTTTTAGAGAGAGTGGAAAGGAGGAGGAGAGACGGAGAGAGAGAAACATCAATGAGAGAGAGACTCCTCTGATTGGTTGCCTCCTGCAGGCCCCAACCAGGGCTGGGGATGGAGCCTGCAACCAAGGTACATGGTATGTGCTCTTAACTGGAATGGAACCCAGGACCCTTCAATCCGTGGGCTGACGCTCTATCCACTGAGCCAAATCGGCTAGGGCTAATTCTCACTTGAAGTCTGAAACCTTTTTTAGAAGTTTCTAATCTTCCCTTTAGTTTTGTTTTCTAAAACTTTTCTTTTTATGGCGTGGTGGGAATTTTACTGATTTCCAACAGGGGTATTGTGAGTTGCTGGCAATCGGCATCTCTACCACCCAGCTAATGTCAGGAGCCGAGAAAGGAATCCAGTGTTTCTGATTCTCAGTATTTTGCTTAGTTTAAATAAACTTTCACCATTTTTCCTAAACATCAACCTTTCAGAAATGATGACTATTATCCCCTGGAATCCTGGAACTATCCAGTGTTAGTAAATTTTTATCTTCCCCGTCCCTCCTAGAACGGAGTCTACATTTTTAGAAGTGAAGGTTATTTTTTAAATAATTAATTGGCCCTTTACTGCAGGATTCATGCCCATTGTTTACATTCGTTTCACGTTGCTTTTTATTTGTGTTTAGTTAGTCATTTACAAGTCTGCCTGCCAAGCTAGATTGTAAATTACTTGAGGACCAGGGGTGTCTTTTTGAAAAATGCACTTTTGTACTTCTGGATGCCCCTGGGACCTAACGCAGCGCCTTGGCCTTAGCGAGCTCTCCACAAACACATGGAGTGACAGTCTTCTCCAGTCAAGACCCCTTGGCCTGGCTGGTTTGGCTCAGCGGTTGAGCGTCAACCCAGGAACCCAGAGGTAGTTGGTTCGATTCCCACTCGGGGCATGTGCTGGGGTTGTGGGCTCCATCCCCAGTAGGGGGCGTGCTGGAGGTAACTGATCGGTGATGTTCTTCTGTCATCTGTGTTTCTTTTTTTCTCTTCGTTCTTTTTTATTTCTCATCGATGTTTCTATCTCTGTATCCCTCTTCCTTTCTCTTTAAAAATCAATAAACCCTATTTTTAAAAAAGATCCCTTAAAGAGAGGTAGCTTTCTAATCCTCTCTTGCCCTGAAAGCTCCTTGGAAACTCCTAGCACGGAGGGGTGCCCGGCCGGCCTCGCCCCCAGGGCACTGGCTCCGCGGGTGGCACTCGGGGCCGCAGCCCAAGTGCCAGGGTGGCTGCCCGGCCGCGGAGCGCGCGGGAGAGGCGACAACGTGTTGATCGGTGCAGGAGTCCGGGCACAAGAGGTCCTTTCTCGGAATTGCCACCCGTTCTGGCGGCGTGGGGACGGCAGGCCGCGCCTTCCCCGGGAGCAGCCGCCAGGGTTGGGGGGCCCGGGCGCGGCTGCGGCTCCTGGTCCCCCCGCGGGGGGCAGCGCCGGCCCCGGGGCCCGGGCCAAGATGGCGGCCGCGCAGCTGCCGGGCCGCCCGCGGGGACCTCCCGTGCGCACAGCTGTGTCCCCCGGGGAGGAGGGGGCGCTCCTCCTGGGCCCACAAGGACCCCCCAGGAAGCCTGCGCCTTGCTCCGGCAGGCGATCTACCTGGGCAGGCGCTAGAGGCATCTTTTGCACCCAGCTCCCCCCACGCCTGGGGGGGGAGGTAGGGACAGGCCTTGGCTGGACAAGAACTGGGAGGAGGAGGATGGTGGGCAGAGGACCAGCGAGGATCACGGGCTGCTGGCCTCGCCTCGAGCCATTTCTGCCCCTGGCAGCCTGGCCAGGGAGCCTGGGACACCTCGGCTCCACAGCAGTGACTGCAGGTGGGATCACACCCGGCTGAGACCCAGGGCCCCGAGCTCCTGCGGTGAGGAATGTGCTGGAAAATCTGGTGCATCTGGTTGTGAAATCCCAACGTTATCTAGTGGAGGCTGCAGAGTGAGTGCCGCCCATCACACTCGCTCTGACATCGGTATGTGCACCGTGCCGGCTGCCTTTCTCCCAGGACACTCCCCAACCCCCGTCCAGTTTACCCGAAAAGGCAGTGCTGAGTGCGGGGCTTGCCGCGGGATCTCGCCTGGGGCTCGGGCCGGGAGGTCAGAGTGGCCCCCAGGGAGCAGCTGCCGCAGGTAGAAGCACAGTGGCAGGGGGAGAGGGAAGTTCCTGGAACAGCTCCCCGTTGCCTTTCTTGTGTAAGCCACTGCGGATTCTTCCCTCTAGGTCAAGGTCCCATCCAAAGTTTGCAGGTTGCTTATCAGCTCAGCAGGAGGTTGAACGCGAACCTTTGGGTTTGTTTTTGGTGAAACTGAGTCATTTTGCATAACGCTTCCCAAGCTTGTTATTCTAAGGGAGATTCTCCATGCCCCCAGGAGGCTGCAGCCAGGCCAGCTCTTCCTTCCTTCCTTCCTTCCTTCCTTCCTTCCTTCCTTCCTTCCTTCCTTCCTTCCTTCCTTCCGTCGCCCCTCTTTAATGACCTCTCAGTTGCCCCCGTTTAGGCAGCACCCGGTGCTTTGTTCAAGTGCAAGAACCCCAAGGCTGGGCCTGACATGCCCTGGGCCTGACCTCTCTAGGGATGGCGGAGCCTACTGATTAGGGCCAAAGATGACGTGTCTACGCGTTTTCTCCCCTCTGCACACTTGTTGGTACTTTCCACAGACCACTTCACCGAAAAATAAGTCGTAGACAAGAAAAAGTTCAAAGTGGCCCTTTGGAGCCAACCAGCCGGTTTCTAAACAGCAGCCAGCGCCTACCGGTTACCGCAGACGTAGCGCCCACCTGCTGTAGCGCCAGCTCCAATGGCCCAAGGGCACCCACCTCCAGCCCCAGACCCCTCCCCCGGGGGCAGTGATCAGAAACCGGCTGAGCTGGTTCGGTGACGACTCCCGGGAGACCACCGCCCCGAGCGCAGGCCCCACCTGCAGGGCTGCTGAACTAGTTAAGCTGCCCCCAGCTGAGCGGCCGGGTGGGGCCTGGACCAGAAAGAAGCTGCGGGAGCTCCGGGGAGCCTCAGCCTCAGCCTCGAAACCCCAGGTACGGAACTGGGTGGCCCTGACTGGGAGGGGCTGTGTGGAGGCCTGGAAGAGCCCCGTTAGTGGCTGAGGAGGCGGCCTTGGAGCGGGGCCCAAAGGAAGGCCGCGATGGGGACCTTGGAGTCGCCGAGCGAGTGCGTCCATAAGGGCCCTGGGGCAGGGAAGGTGCTTCCAGGCCAACTAGCAGCTTGGAGCTTCAGCGCCGGACCCTCAGGCGGCCGAGGGAGGCCCGGCTGCGCAGCCCCAGGTGCGCTTAGGTTACTGGCCACCTCGGGACGGTCCGCCCAGCTGGGCCACCCCCGACCTCCGCCCTTGGGCCACCACCCTGGGGCCGGGCTCAACCCCGCCTTGGCCTCACAAAAGGCCGCGAGCGGCTGGGGCGGAGGAGGAGCGGCCTTGAGTCTCAGATCTTTAATTACGCCCCTACCCTTCCCCCCACCCCGTCGTCGGCTTCCAGCCCTTTAATCAATTTCACGATATTAAATATTAATTTCCCGCCAGCCAGGCTTTCTCGAAGGAGGGGGGAGGGACAGGCAGAGGAGTTCCGAAGAAGGGACGGCTTTGTAGGTGGGACTCGAGGGGCTCGGCGGCCGCGCGGGCTCCTACGTGACCTGCGCCGGGCACCGGGAGCCGCCGGGTGTGCGTTCCGCAGCCGGGGAACTTGGAGAGTTAGGAACGCCGGAGCGCAGGCCTCCGGGAGGGGCAGCGAGGGGCGCCAGGCCCGGTGCGATCGGCGACCGTCTCTGCTCCGCGGGCCCCCGCCCCCCGCCCCGAGCCAGCCTCACGCGGGCCCGCGGCGCGCCGCGATGATGGATCGCGCCTGGCGGGGGTGATTTGGTGTTGATCGCACATTATCACTGGCAGGTTGGACTGGTTGCTGATGGACGACTTCTAGTGGCGGCGGCAGCGTCTTCAGACACTGCGCGGGGACTCGCTTGCTCTGCGAGGGTCTCTCCTTTTCCTCCAAGCACCCCTCGCCCCGCTTCCCTGCGTCAGGAGGACCCGAGAGTCCGAGCGGGGGCTGGCCGCACCCAAGGCCGCCTGCCCTTGTCCGGGTCCCATTGTGGGCCGCAGGCCGGGAGCCAGGACGCCTCTCCCACTTCCTCCCATTCCTCCTTCCCTCATTGCCTGCTCCCTGCTCCCCGTCTTCCTTCCTGCTTCCCCAGCGAAACCGGGAGGGCCCGGGTCACTCGCCCGGTAGTTTCCCCGCCGCCAGGGGTGGGGTGGCGAGCTCCCCCGCCCCGCGGCCCCCGCCCCTCTCCCGGGGCTCGCAGCACCGCGGCGCTGCGGTGCGCCCCTCCTCGCCTTTCTCTAAAGTGCCTGCAGATACAAAAGCGGTTTCGTAATGCCTTCCGTCTGCGAGAGCCGGAGGACCTTGGCTGACCTTTCGGAAACTGATTGCAACTGCCTGTTAACAGCCCTTACTGACCGCACCGAGCGGAGCGGAGGACAATCATTTAAGTGACAGACGGCGAGGTGGCCTCGGCTCAGTCGAGCGGCCTGGTTAAGCCCGCCCCGCCCCTCCCCCCTCGAAACCCCCCTTAAGCTCCGGGCGCACCGCGGGCTGTGGCGGGTGCCCGGGCGGACGGGGAGGGCTCGCCGAGCGCGCGCGCGTGTGTGTGTGTGTGTGTGTGTGTGTGTGTGTGCGCGCGCGCGTGTGCCCGCGATCACTGGCCAACGGGTTAACCCTTCGCCAAGCGGCCGGCCCCTTTGAGGCTGGACGCTGTCGGCTTAATCTGCCATGTGCAAAGGAGGGATAAAGGGCTGCCCCCACTGCCTGTCCCTGATGGGTAAACTGCCCCCTCTCTGCGTGACCGGGGCTGCGTCCCTGGTGCGGCCGGGGACAGATCCCGACCCTCGGCTCTTCCGGCACGTCCCCAGTCCCCTCCCTCCTCCACACAAAGTGACACTGACACAGGGCTCCAGAGGCTCCGAGAACCTGGCGACGCAGTGGGCGTGGGTGTTCGGGTGTTTTGTGCTTTGGAAACTGGAGGAAGGTGGGGAGCGGGTCCGCACGAGGAAGGCGAGGTGGGGGAGGGGAGGCTGGTGACCGGGCACCTCGGGCTACGCTCGCTCCTTCTGTCGGGAGAGATCGCCAGCTGCTCTCCAACAGGCAGCGCCCTGAAATCTATTTAAAGAGAGGGAAAGGGGAGGAGAACAAAGGGGGAGGAGGGGGTGGCGAGCGGAGCCGGGGCGAGAGCGAGCGAGCAGGGAGGATTCGCGGCTCCGCGGGCACATCAAGCGCTCACATCTGTACACCCCGCGATCGATGGGGAGAATGGATAATATTTGTCAGCTGCAGACCTTTCTCTTCCCGGTTCTTGGGGAGGGGAGGAGGGGGCGAGGGAGGGGGAGGGGCGGGCAGACCAGGCGAGAGTCCGCCTCAAGGACAGCGCGCTTCCCGCTGCAGCCACACGGAAACCCAGAGCCATGAAAGCCCGGGGATTTTTCTCTTATTATCATTATTAATTATTTTTTATTATTCCACGGCAGCCAGCGAACGCTCGGCGGCGCCCCTCCCCCGCTCGCCCGCCGCCTCCCTTTGTTGATTCTCAGCTTGCGAGCGCGGCGGACCCGAGCCGCCGCCGCCGAGCACGATCTGCTCTTGCGCCCTCGGTCGCAGCTGCGGCCCAGGAAGCCCCGGCTGCGTCCCCGCCCCCGCCCCCCACGGCGTGGCCGCCCCCCTCCCCCTCCGTCCTGCCGCCCGCCACGAGGCCAGCCCCGCCGCTTCGCCTCCTCTCGCCGCGTCTCCGCGTCCCCAACGCCGAGCGGAGGCGCTGGCTGCTGCCGCCCGAGCCTCGGCCGCGCGGGGGCCCTCGCCGCCCCCACCCCCGGCGGCTGCGCTCGGAGGCCGCCGTCCCCACACATGGTCTTCATTTCGCACACCAGCGGGGCTTTTCGGAGCGAGGAGGGAGGTTTAGAGGAAGTTAGCAACACAGCGAGCCCTGGGGAAGGGGGAAAACCCTCGCTCTCGGTCGGAGCTTCCGAGGCGGCGGGGAGCGCCCCGCAGGGGTGGGGCGCCCTCCCCTTTCTTAGGTGCGGGAAGGGCGAGTGGGGGGTGGCGGTGGGAGAAGAGGAGCTGGAGAGCCCCCCAGTCCGCTCCCACCGCCCAGGATGGAGAAGTGACTCGCGCCCTCGGGGCAGAGCTGGCCTGAGAGCCCCGATCGGACTAGCGGTCATCCAATGAGACCCAAGACACTTCACACTGCCCCCCACCTTCCGCGCCGGGGGCCTGAACCCTGGCCCCCTCCCTCCAAGGCTGAAAGCCCCAAAGTCGACGAGCCACAGGCCCGGGGTCTGGGCCCACGCTCAGGGCCGGTGGGGGTGAGGTGCGGAAAGTTCTAGCCTGGGTTTACTTGTGGCTTCGCACCCCCACCCCGCCCCGCTGGCCTGAGATTCCGGGCCAGCCTGCGGCGGCGTCCCCGACTGCTCCGCGGTCCTGGGCAGGGCAGGAAGCTGGCACGGCCGCGGGTTGGGCCGGCGCCACTTGGCCGGGCCGGCTGCTCGCTGGAACTCGCGCGGCACCTTCGCGCCGAGTCGGGTTCCCGGGTCTGCCGCCCGGTCACCCTGAGCGCACACCCCCCCTCCCCCCCGCGTCCGTCGTCCCCTCTCCGGAGTCTCCCTGTCTCCGCCCGTCCGCCCTCTCCGCGCTTCCCCTCCTCGCTCTGTCTCGGGAGCCCCGTAGCGCAGTCAACCGCCCTTCCCGAGATTCAAAAAGAAGTTTTGTGTTTCCCCGGGGGCAGCAGCCTAATGCTTCCCTTGTTTTCCGGAACAAAGCAGACATTCAGTGGGGAGGGGGCAGGCGCTGGCTCCTTCCCCTCCCACAGCACCCCGCACCCCTGCGGGTTCTGAACGCCGGCTCCCCGCGGCCTGGGGGTGGGGGACTCTCCCCAGACTCAGCTACAAAAGCCTTGCCCCCACCTCCCCCCCCCCCCCCCCAGCCCCGGCCGGGAGCTGAGAGGCGGCGACATGGTGTTTGGGTGAGGCTCTCAGCCGGGCAGGGAGGCGGCACGCAGCTGTTTACAGAGCCTGTGCCGCGGGGAGCTCCCCCGCCGACGCCCAGCGGCCTGGGCACCAGCGCTCCAGCTCCGAGGAGGCGGCGGCGGGGAGCCTCCGGCGCTGGGCCCGAGGCCTCCGAAGCCCTGGGCCGGGGCGCGCAGGGAAACTTGAGGTCTCCTACCGCGTCCCTCCGCTAACCCACAGATCGCCCCCCCCCCAACAATGGCCAGGATCGGGTAGTATATCAAAGGCACCGGGGGGAGGGCGGCAGGGCTCACAAGGGGCGCTCTGAGCAGCCCTTCCCCTCGCAGGGGTAGGTTCTCTGGCCCGAGCGAGCAAAAGCACCGTGTTCTTGAGACTCGAGGGATGCTTCGCCCCCCCCCCGCCCCCCGGATCGCGCCTCGCAGCCCCACCTGACCCTGCTCACCCCGCCTGATGGGCTGCCCCTCGCCCCCGCCCCCCGGGAGCCCGCTGCACTAGCGGTGCCCACCCGCGCGGGGCCTGCACCTCCGCGCCGCGCGGCTCAGATCCCGCTCCAGCTCCTCCCCTCTCCCGGGCCCGCGGCCGGCCCCCGGCGCCTCCGGCGCGGCCTGAAACTTGATCCCGTGTCGGAAGGACAGTGTGTAAACACCAGGCGCGCTCCGAGGGCCCGCGGGAGGGGCCGGTGCGGGCCGCCCGGGCTGCTCCGAGGCCCTGCGCCTCCGCCCGCCTGCTCGCCCGGGGCGCGATCCGCGGGGCCGTCGCCTCGCTCTCTGCCTTCCCAGTTGGCTCAGCTCATTGGAGCCGCCGCCGCCAGTGCGGCAGCCTCTGGTTGAGTTTTCCAGCTCACAACCCTTCGGTCTTCGCTGCCTTGGCTCCCCTCCCCCTCCCGCAGCTGTTACCTGGGCTGGCAACTTGGTGGGGGGGGGGCCGGTCCCTCCACTGACCCTGGCCTCAGGCCCCGTGGTCACCCCAGCAGTTCTGGGGGGCGTGGGCTGGGAGGTAGAGTCTGATGGCAGCTGTGAGGTTTAGCGCCAGAATCGGGGGCTCCTTGTTTGGTGAAAGCAATCCCGTGGGAATACGGGCCAGGCCACCCCCTCTCGCAGGGAGCCATCTTCCCCCGCTGTCTTGCATCAGGAGGGAATGACAGTCCCCGCCAGGCTTGGAGAATAACTCCACTCAAAACTCCAGTTCCTTCCAGGAAACGGTCAAGAAGGTGGGGTGGTGGGAGGCACAAAGGCGTCTCCCACACCTTGGGCCTGGCCCTGGCCCTGGCCCACCCAAACCGGATAAGGCCACTTTCCCTCTAGGTTTGAAGTTCGGGGGGGGGGGGGGATGCGTGGGCCTTAGTGGGTTCTGGAGGTGCACCTCCCCCAACTTGGGTCAGCTCTAAGCTGTACCAGGAGGCCCTCCTGGGCCCTGGGTCCCCCCATCTGAGCTTCTCTTCCCCCCTGGCCAGCAGTCTCATACCGTAGCCACATGGCCCCACCAGGTGCTAACTGTCAGGTCACCCTGGGCCCGCAGGAGGCCCAGAGCCTGGCCCCCGGCCAAGGTGGGAAGAAGGGAGCCGCTGGTGGTGCTGAAGGACTCCAGAAGGCGTTGCTAATGGCGGCTGCGGTTGCTTTCCATCCAGCAGCCACCTTACGATGTCCTTTCCTCCGAGGAGAACTTCCGCTGGCGGGTTTCACAGGCCCGGCGCCTGATGTAAAAGTAGCTGCACCCCAGCCCGGGAAATGCATCCATACTCACAGGCTGGGGGTCACCTTTTCCTGCGACATTTCTGAGAAGGGGACCTGTTCCCCTCCTTTGATGCTCCTCTGACAACTGTACTGTTAGGGAACCAAGAGACGAGGCCACTGGCTCCTTCGATGTCATGTCCCAATCCCCCTTCCCTTCCCCTCTAAACTTTTACCCACATCACCACTTGGGGGTTCCTGAGGGATCTTTTGAATCTATTCATAAACAGCAAGATTTCCAACTCAGTCCATGTGTGAGTGAAGCTGTGATAAAAAGGGAATCTGTAAAGTTAATATTCTAACTTGGTGTCTAGAATGGTACTTCCATAGGTCAAGTTCACTTGGTTCTTTTTTCTTTTAAATATATTTTTATTGATTTTAGAGAGGAAGGAAGAAAGAGAGAGAAACCTCCATGATGAGAGAGAATCATTGATCGGCTGCCTCCTGCACACCCCACACTGGGGATCGAGCCCACAACCCAGGCCTGTGCCCCTTGATTAGATTTGAACCTGGGACCTTTCAGTCCCCAGGCTGACGCTCTATCCACTGAGCCACACCAGCTAGGGCTGCTTGGTTCTTCAGTATCAAAAAGCCCCCAGCCCTTTGCAATCAGATAACCCACATGTGTCTCCCACTGTTAGTTTCTCTTCTCTTTCTGTAGTGGAAAAGGTGTATCTGCTCAAAGATGTTTATTCTCCTTCCTCACTACCCGACCAGCCTGTGAGAACCTGGCTTCTGTGGGGGCTAAAGTGTATTTCTCTGTTTTGCTAAAGAGAGCGGCTCGTTCCTCTGCAGGCCTGAGAGGGGAATTGTGTCTGAGAGCTTGCTCTTCTGGCTCTTTAACAGACACTCCGGGTTCTCATTCCGGAACAGGAGTGCTTCCATGTCCCAGCCTCCTTCTCTGAGTGGAGTGATCGCCCCCTTCCCTTGGTCAGCACCCAGCCATCACCAGGCCCTGGGGCGGGTCACGTGGCCTGAGGGTTTCTGTCTTGAAGGCTGGTGGTGCCCCGGAAGTCCTGGCCCCTCTGAGCCTGGCATCGGGCATTCGCACTTCTTTCACGGTGCACAGGATCTTCTGAGCCATCGGCATTCCTGTTCCAGTTCGCTGAGAGCTGGGCCAGGAACTCCTGATGGGACCTATGCGGATGGATGTCTTGAGGAGCCATCATGGTGGGACGAGCTGAGAGCTCACCTGCAGGGCTCAGACCCAAACCCAAACCAAAGTGCAAACAGCAGCCAAAAAGCGGCTCCATCCACCTGGTGGTTTGCTGGGAAAAACCCTCCCCCCTCCCCCCACTAGTAACGCCTGGGACACAGCATTCCTTTGGCCTCCCTCTAGCTGGGCTGAGGAGAATGCGCAGTTCAGCAGATCCGGAAGCTGAGAGGCATCCACTGCTCCCCACTTCCCCCGGCGCTGGGCTCAGCTCGGCTGAACCAGCCGTCCTTGTGGCGTCAGAGGAGCTGGTTGTGTCCCTGAAGCGGCTCGCACTGTGCCACCTCCCCACGGGTCCTCAGCTATTGATTTTTCCCATCCTATTCAATATCGGCTATTAAATATTGAATCCCTGCACGAGAGGATGTGATGCAAATCACCAGCCGTGCCTGAGACTTTAATAGTTGTTTTATTGCCCGGAAACCACAGTTGGACGCTAGCTAGGCAGCCTGCAACCGAGGCTGGGGGCGGGAAGGCAGGCCCCGAGGAGAGCTGAGCAGACCAGCAGGAGGGTGGGGGTGGGGCGGGCTGAGACCTCTGGACCGGCCACTGCCTGAGGCTCAGCCAGGCACCGGGCTGTGCTCCCGGCTGCTCCGGAGAGAGCCGGGCCAGGGCTGTCGTGTGAGATCTGGGGAGAGGAAGAGGCGTGGGGCTGTCTGTGTCCTTCCTTCCTGGACTTCCCTAACTGGACTGTTCATTCCTGTCTGGCCATCCCCTTCCCCTCCACACACACACACACACACACACAGTTATTGAACAGGAAAGTGAACTTGGGGACAAGAAAGCCAAGGCCTCGGGCCTCCTCCAGCACTCAGCTCTGCCCACTCTGTGCAGACGTCTCGCCAGCTCCCAGGGACCCATTTCTCTCCGCTGCCGGTGGGGGTGTGATGCTGTCTGCTCTCCCGCCCTCCCAGCCCGGTGGCCAGGCTGGTGCAAATGAGATGATGTTCAGGGAAAAGGCTTTTGTAAACTCTCAGGCCCCGCGCAGGCCGGCTGAGGGATTAGTGCTGGCTTTCCCGCTGCACGCCCCTCCCCGCAGACTGCCTCCGGCGGCCTCTCCCCGCCAGGGGCTGCTCCCTCCTTCATTCCGGGCCCTTTCCTCTCCCTAGGCCACCTCCGCTTGATCTCCCAAGGTCCCCACTCTGCCGGGACTCTGCGCTGAGCCTAGGCAGTCAGGTTTTGAGGACGCCCAGCAGGGAAACAGGAAGGGCGAGGAGAGAGAGAGAGGAGAGAGAGAGAGAGGAGTGATGGGGGTGCGTGCAGCGAGTGTGCGCAAAGGCAACGGCCTAGGGAACGCGCTAGGCTTCATTTGAGAGGCGCGCTGCACCGCGGCTGCCAGGGACTGCGGTGCTGGGGGGGTGGGCAGAGAGTGGGGGGCGCTGCTGGCGGGGGTGGGGGTTGGGGTGGGGGCGGCTGCTGCTGGGACCTTTGATTGTGCGGGCGGTGGGGGAGAGCGGCGGAGACCCCGAGGCTAGAGGCCTCTTCCCACATGACATTGTTCCTCGTTGCGGGAAGTCCAGTCTGGATCCCCGATGGTTGTAAAAAGTCAGGGCGTGGGCCGCGCCGTCAGGGGCTTGCGGTTGTGAAGCCCAAATGTCAGTTCGGTGCGGAGCGGCGGCTCTCCAGAACCCCCAAGTCAGATACGCAGTAATCCAGGGCCTCCAGGCCGGAGACCTGAGCTGTCCCCAGGCCTCGCTCCTGTAACCCCACTATCTTTGTCCGAGGTTCCAGGAGGGGCTGAGACCAGACGGGTCCCTATCAGTTAAGATTACCCAGGGGACCCCGCCATCTGCTGGTCTTCCATGCCAAGCCGGCCCAGGCCCAACAGAGACCAGCTGGGGCAGTAGGCCCCACGGGGAGGCGGAGGGGTCCCTGGGCGCGCACACCCGGGTGTGCCCGGCAGGGCCTGGCAGCACACGCCTCCGCGTCGGCCCGGCGTCTGCTGCTGCCCGGGTTTCCGGGTCTGTGGCGGAGCCTCCCTGGCGTTCTCCTCCCGCTTTGTCTCGCTGCCAGCTTCTCGGAGCCTGCCCTCCCCAGCCTCCCGGTCGGCGGGTCCTGCTCGTCTCTCCGAGTGCGTCTCCGCTTTTAGGCTGCCGCGCTCTGCACACGTGTGGCCACCTTCCCTCCACCCGCACTCCGCCGGGCCTCTTCGCCCGGCGATCTGGCGCGGCCTTAGGCTTGCCGCCAGTGCCACCTCCTGAGCCCCCCCCCCCCCCAGGCTGACGCATCAGGAGCTCGGCGATCTCCAGGGCTGAACCTTCCCCAGGTTCTGGTTGAGCTCCCCCAAAGCAAGCCCAGGAGGGCTCAGAGCATCCCCTGCCGCTCCCAGCCCCAGGCAGCAGCCGGAGGGGGGGGGGTGCGGAGACCTGTGTGGCACAGTTAGGGGGAAACACGTATGCGGCCGACCCCGCACCGTCTGTGGCGGTCTCTGAACTCAGCTCCGCGGGCTGTAAACCACCGAGATGCGTTGGAGTGCGCAGTTCCGCCGCTGACCTGAAAGTTGGCCAGACGTGTGCGCCCGGGTGGGGGCCCCGAGAGCGTGTGCTGCGCCCAAAGCGGCGGCTCTGGGTGGAGGAGCAGGGAGCGCTGGTCTAGGGCGCTGGGGCCGGGGCCCAGCCAGGGGCCCTCGGACACCCCAGGCCGCCGGGCAGGGGAGCACACCCTTCGGGCCTGCCCCCTCGCTCCGGGCCTGCACGAGGCCAGCCTTGGAGGCGAAAACCCGTCCAACTCCTTGAGAGTAAACTTGCCACGAGGGAAGCAAAGGAGGGAGGGGGCCGGCGGGGGGGTGCCCTCGTCGCGAAGGCTTGTGTCAACTTGGAGCCCCTAAGAACCCCCGGTGGCCAGGTGCCAAGGCCCTGGTCACAGAAGCAGGGTTCGGGGTGAGAGGGCCCGCCGCGGTGGGACCGGACTGGCGAACGCCAAAGGCACCAGGCGCGCGCTCGGGCGGCGGCGGGGGGGGGGGGGGGGCGGGGGCGGGGGCGGGGGCGGCGGGCAGGGAGGGGGCGCTCCGGGAGCCGGCGGAGCGGCGAGGAGCGCAGGCATCTTCCGCAATCCATTCATGCACTGGAGCGCGTGCAGAGCTGCTGATCGCTGCCATTGTTACTCGCGGGCGGTGTGGGAGCCGAGCCTCCACTCTGGCGAGAGATAAATGGCCCCTGACAGCCCCTCCTCGCCAAGAGAGCTCCTCGGATTTCACCGCGCGGCGGCTCTCAGGTCTGTGCCTCGCTCGCTTCCCGGTGAGAACCTTTAAATCAGCCTCCCTCCCGGCCCTCCCTCCTCCCGGACGCTTAGTCCTTCCCCCCCCGCCCCCCAAGGCTCAGGCCCCGGCAGGGCCCGGGTGAACTGCGCGCAGTCCCCCGCCCTCGCCCCACCTGGAGGGGACGAGGTGGGGAGCTCCCGGAGGACCCGGGCGGCGGGGGGAGGCCGCTGGCGCCCCCCCTCCCCGGCTCCTCACCTCCCCGGGAGCGGAGCCCCGCTCCCCGCCTCCGCGCCCACAAGATGGATCAGGCTACCGTGCGGAGAGCGGGCTGTAAATATTTAAAAAGTCTCTCGCGCGCCGGCGGTAATGGCTTTCGCAGTCGGAATGTGTGCTGGGAGGAGAGGAAGGGCGATATATGCTCCGTGTTGCGAGATGGGGGGATTGCTCCTGTGTCTCTCCCCCCACCCCCGGTCCCGGGTGGGCTGCACGTTCTGTCTCCCCGATTTCCCGCCCTCCGCCTCTGCCGCCTAGTCCCGCCGTGGCAGCGGGAATGCCAGTCGGCAGGGAACTTGAGCCTGGCAGGGCGACGGACACCCAGAACGGGCGACTGGAGCCACTCTTCCCTTCGGGTCCCCCAAGGTCCTAGGCTGGGACTGGCCCCGCACCCCTGGTCCAGGCCCGCTTCTCAGGGGAGGGCGGGAGACGCACGGGCTGAAGCCCCTGAGTTGGGTGGTCGCTGAAGCCTGGGTGGGTTGCAGCGGGGTGGGGGGGGGGGGGCCTCGGCCCTGTTTGTGCCTTTACTCCCCTTCCCATGCCTCTCTTAAGCCTCGATCCACTCTGAAGGAGAGCCCTTCCCCCGCCCCCCCCCCTTTTGAATCTGAAAGTAGCTTTGTGGCTGTCGGGACCGAAACCTGGGAGGAGGCGGCGCGGAGAGATGGGGGGTGGCGGGGGGCGCGTGCTGGTGCCTGGCTTAGCGGAGGTCACACGTGGACGTGGAGGGGGATCATTGCTTCTCCGGCCGGTCCGGGCCTGAGATCTTTCAGGCCGAGCCCAGCCGGCTGGAAGCGGTGGGGGAGGGGGACCCAGCCTGCTCGGCTGGGAGAGGCTTAATGGGCCCATCACTGGGTGTGTGCCGGGCGAGGCCGTCTCCTCTGCCAGCAGCCCCTCCCTGGCGGGGCGGGGGCGCCGAGTTGCCTAGAGCTGGGGCGGGCCGGGCGCCGCGGCGGGTTCGCGCAGAAGGTTGCGGGGGGGGGGGGCGGGTTGTCCGGGCCGGGCTGCTCCCCTGCACCCCTCCGCTCCGCCGGCACGGGGACCGGCCAAAGAGGGGGTGCCGGCGGCTGGTCGGGGCGGCCGCCGCGATCGAGCGCGTGGAGCCTCAGACTCCTGGCAGCGCCGCGCACTCCGCTTCCAGAGGCTGTGCTGCGCCCTGCTCGCTTGTTTGTGTCGTGTGAGTCTCGTAAACCGCTCTGATTTATTACCCAGACTAAATGCTTAATTTGTGAATATGAAACAGATTAAAAGGGGCGGGGGGAGGGGGCTGGAGGTCGGCATATTTTAGCAATCAGACCGAAGCAACCCGGCAGATGTTTCAAATTTGTCGACATTTTCAGGCTCATGTGGAAAGCCAGCCAGAATGGTCAAGAGGTCCTTTCTCCTTCCTTCAGCCTGAGAACTTGGCAATGATCAAAAGGAGGTGATTAGTGGCTGCAGAGAAAAGACACCAGCAGGCAAGGAGTTAACCGAGGCCGAGCCCTCCAGCTCCGGGAATGGGATGGGGGGGGGGGTGTGTGTGAGAGAGCTGCTTACAAAGGCCCAAGTGCTAGAAGCCAACTCTGCAGAACAAAGTAGAGGATCCATTAAAAGTTAATTCAGTAAATAAACTTAATTGGTGATAAAACAAACAAGAAAGATGGAAAGGCCAACTGAAAATAGCCGAAGGATAATAAAAATAAATAGTTTTGATGTGGCCTAAACATGTGTGTGTGTGCGCCTTTGGGCAGGCGGGTCCCCACCAGCGCCCTGCCGGACACAGGCCTCTGGGGAGCACCTCTCCCCCAGAAAAGCCCCGTGTGCACAGGCAATCTTTGGGGGCGTTGGTGGTGTGTTTTTTCGGCAACTTCACACATCAAAGGTGAGCACCGTGTTCTTTCCAGCTCCGGTTCCAGCCGCCCAGTGAGGCAGATACAATTTCTATAAATTGGCCTTCTCCTCTGGGTTTTGATTGATCATCACCGTATGAGATTATTGAAAGTCTAATGTCTTATTTCACTTTCTCCGAGGGGTGAGGAGGGGGAACAGCTGATTGGAAGTCAGGCCACGTGAGGACTCCGGTGCTGTGCGCTAGTAATTTCCATTAGCCTGGGTACGGCAGCCTCCGGAAACTCCCCGGCAGCTCCCGCTGGTGCTGGCCCACCCTCCCCCGCCCCTCCCCCGCCCGGCTCAGCTTCAGGCCTTGTTAACAGGTACAGGACAAACGAGCCTTCTGAAGCCTTTGTAGTTGGAAGGAGAAAATGGCTGTTGACGAGAAATAAGGCAACAAAAGGTTCCTTTTCTGACGTATTTATTCGAACTTGAGAATGCCCTCTTGAGGCTCGTTTCGCACTCCCAACTTTTTCCTTCCCCTTTTGCCTCGACGCCGTCTTTCATTTTATTAAAGTTGATTATGGTGCCTCTGTCTTGTCCCCAGCCAGACAAAGGCTTAGGGAAAGTCAAAGGACGTGCTAATTATATGTTTCTTGTAAACTGACTCTTCATTTCCCCTGAACACATTGAGTTGGCTTGGTGTTTAGTTGAACACGCAATTGCTGCAAATATGCCGCTTCAAAAATACTGTCTTCATTACAAACAAATAAATGAATGCGAAGACCTTTCTAATTTCAACTTGCGTGGGCTAGAAACAGAACAGAAACCTGAAAGCGAGAGCAAGAATGAGGGAGAGGCGGCAGGGGGGGAGGGAAAAGAGACCAGGAAGTGTGTACACACACACACACACACACACACACACACACACACACACACGGCATTCCTTCTGCCAGCCCTCCCCCAGCCGTGTTAAACTGGTCCATACAATTGTCCCTGGCTGCGCCCTGTAGCTCGCCAGCCCGCCTGGATTTCCCATCACTTGGCGCCTAAGGCGATCATTAGCTGAGAATGGACAACCTCCCGTACCTGCTGGCAGCCCATCACTTACCAGCCCGGGGAGGCTGGCTGCGGGCTCCGGCGTGGGGCTGGGCCCACTGGCTCAGCCCGAGAGGGGTCCTTGCTGCTTGCCCCTGGGTGCGTTGGTGCCTAATTAAACTCTATCCAGGGCGACGTGCACTAAGTATAGGGAGGCTGGGCCGCCGCTGGGAGGAAAGGCGGTCATTACCTGGGCAGAGAAAGTGGCTCTTCTGAGGGAGAGGCAGGGCCCTCGGATGCCACTTTCTGCTGCCCCTCGGCAGAGCCGCGAGTGCGGTTAACTCCGGGGCTGAAATCGGGGAGAGAGGGAAATTAGGGGGCAATCCAGGGCCCACACTTAACCGAGCAGGGCCTGTGCCACCACCAGGCAGGAGGGAGGGCCCCGGAGCTCCGAGCAGACAATGCTGGCGCAGAAAAATGACTCGGGAGCCTTCGTGGCATTGGAGTTATTGCTCATGGGCCATGGCCCCGTCACGCGCGGGGCCGGAGCTGTATAAATGGCTGTGAGGACAGAAGGGAGCAGATGCTGCGGGCGCCCAAGGCCCAGGTATGTGTTGTGAAGCTAAACAGACGGTGGAGAAGCAGGGGGACTTGGCTCCGCTGAAGGTCGGGGACCCCACAAGACCTGGGCCTGCTCTGCCCTGAGTAGAAGGTGACAGCCGGCCAACAGGAGGGGGCGGAGGTCTCGTAGGCTGGCTGGCGGGGCTCTCGCTGAGCCCCCACTTCGCACAGCTAAGGAAATGGGTGCAGAGGGTGAGAACACTTCGCTCAAGGTGACACGTGGTGGCAAGAGTACGGAATCAGAGGAGGCAAGCAGGCTCGGTTAGGGAAAGATCCAGGCTGCTCAGGTCACTGAAGAGGCCTGGCGTGTAGTCATTTATTAAGCACTTGCTGTGTGCAGAGCTAGGCGCCCTCTGAGGACTGAGGAGGGGAGCTTCGGTCCTTCTGGGCCTGGTGACAAAGGGCATGAGGATGTGGGCAAGGGGCTGGAGAGGGGAGGGCGCCCACCACTTGCAGGGGGGGATTTTGCATTTTTAAAAAATATATTTTTTTATTGATTTCAGGGAAGAAGGGAGAGAGAAGCATCAGTGAGGAGAGAGAATCATTGAGCGGCCGCCTCCTGCACGCCCCACGCTGGGGATCGAGCCCACAACCCGGGCCTGTGCCCTGACTTCCTGGTTCATAGGTCGACGCTCAGCCACTGGGCCACACCGGCCGGGTGTGCAGGGGGGCGGCCTGGGCGGCAGGGCTGGAGGTGTACGAGGCCATGTGGGCCAGGGCCCTCCGCGCCGCCTCCTTGGAGGCCCCACTGCTCCCAAAGCCGTCGGGGAACCGAGTCTAACGCGAACGGAGGGGGCGCTGGTCTGGCCGGGCGCTCATCGCAGTGTCTGCGGCCTGGCCGAACAGCAGAGGCAGCTTCTCCCCGAAGCCCCCCGACGAACGCGGGCTCCCTGGGGCAGCTGGCGAGGGAGCGCGGCCTCCCCCGGCAAAACAAACCCGTCCTCCCGGGCTCAGCACGGAGACGCAGTCTCCCCGCCGAGAAGAGCACTCAGCCTGGTGCTCCCCGCTCTGTGCCCCCCAGATTCCACCTGCCCCTTGGGGCGCTCGCGGTGTGATCACAGGTGCCCTCCCTGCAGCCATCTGGCCCGGGCCCAGCCTCTGCTCTTGGTTTCCCTGAGCAGAGGCGAAACACGCTGGAACCTTCAAAGCACATTCCTCAGCACTCGGGGAGAGCCGTGGGGAAGTGAAAACAAAGAGGCCGAGCAGTGCCGCGCAGTTCAGCTTACAGAGTCTGTGGGCCAACAGGGCTGGCCCGCCTTCAGTCAGACTTCCTGGCCGAGGGCCAGCCCCAGCTGGCAGGGCGCCCGAGCCGGCCCACCACTCAGGCCGAGTGGCCCCCCGGACCTGGGCACACCCTCGCACCCAGCCGGGCCCCAGGGAGCCCAGCTGCCCCTTAGCCCGTCCTCTCTCCATTCCGGTTGCTAGTTCCAGAGCCAGGTTGGCCTCTGCAGTCCCTTAACCCAACGCTTCCTAAGAGCGGCTCGCCCTGGCTGGTGTGGCTCAGTGGCTAGAGCGTCGGCCTGTGGACTGAAGGGTCCCGGTTTCTATTTCGATCGAGGGCACATGCCCAGGTTGCGGGCTTGGTCCCCAGAGGGGTGCGTGCAGGAGGCAGCCGATCCATGATTCTCATCATGGATGTTTCTCTCTCTCTTCCTCTCTGAAATCATACAAATATGTTAAAAAATAAAAAAGGAGCGAGTGGCTTGCCAGTTGGCCAGCTCCTCGGGGTGGCCTGGTGGGTCTGGGGGTGGCTCAGGTCCCCTGGCTGATGGCTTCAGGCCTTGAGCAACCGCGCTGGGCATTCTGAACACTGGGTCGCTGTTTGCCATGGCGTGCCATAGAGATACTATCACCTGTGCGTGTGCCAAGGCTTGGAAGCCTTGCCAACTCGTAAGGGCCACATCCAGGGCCTGAGGTACCCACACATACAAGGGGGAGACCACCAGGCCGCGTGGCCCTTTATGGCTCAGTCGTTGAACAAACATCCCGTCCAGCCCCCTTGACTGGTGGGCACTGTGCTTGCGGCTGTTGGGGGGCAGGCTGGGGGAGATCCCAGGCCCCTCCTTAGAGAATTGACAATCTCGTGGAAAGAGAGAAGCCCCACGTGGCCGTAGCCAGGAGAGGTGGCCGCCCTCACTATTCCTCCTCACTTAGGGCTCACTCTTCAGAAGACTTCTATTTGAGCCCTGGCTGGGTGGCTCAGTGGTTGGAGCATCGTCCCATGCACCAAAAAGGTTGCGGGTTCGATCTCCGGTCAGGGTGCCTATGGAGGCAACCAATTGATGTTTCTCCCTCCCTCCCTCTCCTCCCTTCCTCTCTAAAATCAATAAACATATCCTGGGGTGAGGATTTAAAAAAAAAAAAAGATTTTTATTTTATTTTGAAAAACCCCAAACCCACAGAAAAATCGAACGGTACAGTGAGCGCCCATATACGAAGGCCGACTTTCAAAAGTGCTGTGTTTATTCAGCACACCTCCCCTTGGCAAGCACTCAAAACCCCGTCAGAGATCGGGATTCATTCACCTTTATCTTAAACTGTGACTTAGGAGTACTTGGCCTTCGTAGTTCCCTTGGATGGTCACCCTCCCCCGCCCAGCGCCAGCACCTCCCGGTGTGCCTTGCTCACGGTGGGCATTTGCCGGAGCTGTGGGTTCAGCAGCAGAGACTGCGCTGTGGTTGCTGGTGGGGCCTCGGGCAGTGACTTCAGGAGCCTCGCTTTGCCCGTCTGTAAAATGGGGTAATAATACAACAGCTTCCCGAGCGTTGGGGCAGCTAAATTCATTGATGGACATGAAGCACTTCAAATCACGCCCGGCATATGGAAGGCGCTTCAAAGGCCTTCTCTCCACCGGGGAGACTTAAACACATTTGGAATCACCTCTGCTTACGTGGCTGCGCGTGTTTCTCATTTGGCCCTGAGTTCACGCCTCCCCGAGAGGCCAAGGAAACAGGAAGGTGGCTTCCTAAGCCCTCCCCGCCCCCAGCTCAGCTCCGCTCTGCGCGGAGGCCCAGTGGCATCTAAGTGATGGGGACATCCTGGGGACAGTTGCCATCCTCACGGAGAGTCTCCAGCCATGCTTATTAAAAAGACATTTGGAGAGAAAGTGGGTTTTTCCTTCCCATTTGCAGCCTGGCTAGTTTGCTGCCCTGCTGATAGAACCATGTTGGAAAAAAAAGAACTAGTAGCATTTACTTTATTTTTATTTTTTTGTTAATCCTCGCCTGAGGATATTTCCCTATTGATTTTAGGGAGAGTGGAAGAGAGAGGGAGAGACAGAAACATCCATGTGAGAGAAACTCATGGATGGCTGCCTCCTGCATGAGCCCCGACCAGGGCCCAGGCCGGGGAGGAGCCTGTAACCGAGGTACATGCCCTTGACTGGAATCGAACCCGGGACCCTTTGGTCCACAGGCTGACGCTCTATCCACTGAGCCAAACCAGCTAGGGCTACTTTATTTTAAAAAAATATATTTTTATTGATTTTAGAGAGGAAGGGAGAGGGAAAGAGAGATAGAAACATCCATGATGAGAGAGAATCATCGATCGGCTGCCTCCTGCACGCCCCACAACTGGGGATCGAGCCTGCAACCCAGGCCTGTGCCCTTGACCGGGAATCGAACCGTGACCTCCTGGTTCATAAGTCGACGCTCAACCACTGAGCCACGCCGGCCGGGCTGTGTTTACTTTAAAGACAGAGCCAGGCTCACAAAAGCCAGGCTCAGGCCCGAGTCGAGGGTCACGCGGGCAAGTGGGTGCAATCCCGGGCGTCTCCGCTGTGTGACAAGCCGGAGCGGGTCTCTGGAGCCTCCAGACAAAGCTGGCTGGGATGTTCCTCACATAGGAATGGTCGGATGGCGGGTGTTTTAAGAGCCAGGGGCTTTGACGGCTAGAGTATCTGACCTTGACATTGTGGGGTTTCTGCCACATAATTTAATTAACGCGTGATGCTGGCCCGGTGCCAGAAAGTCAACCGTCCTGACAGCTTTTGGAAGCCACCTCAGTCCCTTTGATGTTCCCCTCCGTGACCCGACCCCGGAGGAGCCTCCGAAGGTTGAGGACAGCCGATCGGGCACAGAGATGTGGTTACAGGGACGGCACTGGCCGAGCCACCTGCTGACTTGTCACAGTGCTGGAGGCCAGCTGCGGTTTCTGAGGCCCTAACCACCGGGAACGGCTCCTGGAGGAAGAATAACTCATCCTCCTCGGGGCAACACACGCAGGTCTCCTGTCTGCAGCCCTCTCTCCATCAGATGTTCGCTTCCTCCCCGGCTTTGCTCACCGCCATGGCGCTGAGCTGCGCGCAGGAACATGCTTTAGAGAAGAGGCATTTTAACTTAAGACAAAAAGGACCATATCCATCCACTCCACACAGCGGTATTGAACACCCACTGTGCGCATCTCCCAGGGCTTGGGACATTCGTTTACGGCTAGGAACACGACAGTGTGTTGGCCATCGTAAAACTCTATTTTACTGGAGAGAGAAAGAGAATAAATACATGAGTGAAAAAAATATACATATATATTCAGCTTGTGATAAATGCTATGAAGAATTACGAAGGATGCCCTAGCCGGCTTGGCTCAGTGGATAGAGTGTTGGCCTGCAGACTGAAGGGTCCCAGGTTTGATTCCAGTCAAGGGCACATGCCCGGGTTATGGGCTCGATCCCCAGTGAGGGGCGTGCAGGAGGCAGCCGATCCATGATTCTCTCTCATCATGGATGTTTCCATCACTTTACCGCTCCCTTTCTCTCTCTGAAATCAATTTTTTTTAAAAAAAGAAAAAGAATCCCAAAGGATAAGGGACGCCCTAGCCAGCTTGGTTCAATGGAGAGAGGGTCGGCCTGTGGACTGAAGGGTCCCCAGTTCAATTCCAGTCACCGGCATGGACCTAGGCTCCATCCCCAGCCTGCTTGGGGCTCGTGCGTCTCATCAATGTTTGTTTTAAAAATCAATGGAAAAATCAGGTGAGGGGATAGAGATGGAATATTCTTTTAGGTGGTGGATTATACGTTGGAAGTCTTGGGTTGATGGACTAAAGTGTTCAGGGGTGTCTCAGTCAGTGCTTGGCCACAATAAGGCCGTATACCAAACCACCCCTAAACTGAGGAGCTTACATCAATACGCCTTTTTCTGTCAATAAGCATTTATTTCTCACATACGTGTCTGTGCGTCACCTGTGCTCAATTGGGCTTGACTCCATGTGTGGGTGGGTCCATTCTGCTCCATGCGTCCCTCATCCTCCATGGGTGAGTGGGCGACCTGGGACACGTCCTTCTCATGGGTAGAGTGGAACCGAACCCTTAAGTCCTAGAGCCGGAACGCTCACGCCGTGACTTCTGCTTACATGCCATTGGCCAAGGGACATCTGTGGCCTGAGCAGGAGGGGGCTCCCCTCTAGCGGACGTGTCGCAGAGTCCTATGGTAAAGGGGGTAGATACGGGGCAAGGTGAAGGTTCGGGAACAGGAATGCAATCGGAAACAGATGGTTCAAACCAACACGATGTATCTCCAGCGAAGCCATTTATACACACCAAATACATATATCACATGCTAGAACTGCCTTGGCTGGAGTCTTCTGTTTTAAATTAAATTTAAATAAACCCATGCACTAATTACACATTAGCGTCCCTGAGGTGGTTTATTATGGGGCCAGAGGCTTCTGGGTCATGGCCACCAACCTCAGGAAACCTGGGAAGATGGACCACAGGCCATCCCGGTGCTGAGCGAGACCATGATGGGTGCCCTGCCTCCTGCCTGCACTTCCGGTGCAGGTGCACGTGGGAAAGACCACTGGAGACCCCAGGCCCAGCGAGTGACCTTGCTGGCCCGGGGCAGGTCTTTCAGTGAATGGATCTGGAGCAGGACCCAGGAGGTGCCATCACTAAGTCTCACTCTACTGCCAGCTAGATCTCTAGCTGGTCCCACCGGCCATCTACCAGTAGGTCATTCCTTCATGCGCTGTCGAAGGGCATCGATGGAAGATTCCAGCCCCTCCTCGCAGCTCCTTGTCCTCTAGCCCTGCCCTGCCTTTCGCATGCCATCCTTGAGTACTGTGGGCGGGATCCATAGTGTCTCTTCAGAAAGTGGTGATGTTGAAAACCGGGCCTCCCTTCCATGAATTCCTCCAGGCTGTGCAGTCGGCCAAGTACTGGAATCTGGCCCTTCCCTCAGGAAGGAAAGCTGCTCACTGGTTCCAATGGCTAATGGAACCTGATCGCCTTTGCCCGGAGCCATTCCCAGCGGAGGAAGCCACGGTCTGAAAATTCCAGGTGGCCGCGTGGAGAGTTATATCTTGTGAGCAGAGAATGAGGCGCGGAGGCAAACATCTAATGGTGGGGCCTCGTGGAGATCCAGGCCATCTCTGATTTGGTGGTGATTCACTTTTTATTGAGTCAAAATAGCTGTACAGAACAGTGCGCATGTCATAAGTGTAGGGCTTGGTGAACCCACTCATATGGCTGGTACTGAGATCAGGAAACAAAACGTCACCAGCACCCCGGAAATCAGTTCACCCTCCCTTCCTGGTACTGTGGCCCTAAAGGTAACTGCTGTCCTCACTTCTAACAGCATTGATGAGCGTTGCCTGATTTCGTACTTCATTATTATTATTTTAATATATTTGATTGATTTTTACAGAGAGGAAGGGAGAAGGATAGAGAACTAGAAACATCGATGAGAGAGAAACATCGATCAGCTGCCTCCTGCACACTCCCCCACTGGGGATGTGCCTGCAACCAAGGTACACGCCCTTGACCGGAATCAAACCTGGGACCCTTCAGTCTGCAGGCCGACGCTCTATCCACTGAGCCACACCGGTTAGGGCTGATTTCATACTTTATAGAAATGGGCTCTGCAGTGCCGTGTGGCTCATTCATTCTCTGCCGTGTGGTATCCAGCTGTGACTCCCACACATTTTCCTTCTCTACTGTGGTCCTGTTGATGGGCATCTGGGAGGTTTGGCTTTAGGGCGATTACTAATCTCGCTGCTATGAACACTTGTGTGAAGGGATGGACTCATTCTTGCCGGGTGTGTGTACACCCACCAGGTGAATTGTTGGGGCCATAGCTGGGGCCTGTGTTCAGTTTGAATAATAGTGCCCGAATGGTCGTGCCAACGTGTGTTCCCACCGCTGAGCATGAGCGCGCTCCTTGTCAGCACTTGGAATTTGCTTCTCTCACTTTTAGGCCCTCCTCGGACCCTGTTAGATTGCAAACTCCGTAAGGGCAGAAACAAAGTCTTTTCCTTCCTTGAAAATTCTCCCAAGTGTCTCCTACAGAATCATCCCGGGAAAATGCTAGCTGGTGTCCTGGCAAATGACAGCCTATGGCTTTCCGTTCATTTTCAAGAAAATCTGAAATTGGGTCCTTGAGCCTTCCTGACAACAGGTGTTAGAAACTGAGAAGATAAAAATTTGGATCAAGCCTCAAGGTCCCCCTTTCCCTGCCGGCTCCCCCCCCCCCCCCCCACACACACACCTGGTCCTACTCTGGTTTCCAGGCAACCCGATGCTTCCCCACTATCCACCTGCGACCTCCTGCTGGCTCTGCCCTGGGAGGCAGCCTCAGCTCCTACGCTCCCAGCAGAACTGACCTCCTTGCTCCCAGTGACACCCCACTGCAGGCTCACTTGTTTCACGGCCACTTACTGTCCTCTGAGATGAGTGCTCTCTCCTGGGCTCCCCTGGAAGTTCTTAGAGGGCGGGGACCGCAGGGCCCCTGAGGTGTTGACACATCTTGCCCACAATGTGCTTACTGATTGGCTCCGCCAGTCAGTACTCTTGTTAGCTTGTCATTGGCTGTGTGGGGCTGCAGGAGACTTCTCAGACCTCAGGGGCCAGCAAGTCTGACTGTAACCACGTGAGCGCCTAGGAGTGACTTCCTAACACCGGTGTGTTTTGAAGGGCTGGCTGGACCCATTTAATTGTCTGTAATAACCTGGCTGAGAGCGGAGTCCTCTGGCTGGCTCGCTCACGGGCTGTGTGTGACTTGGGGTGTCGGTGTAGAACGCCCTGGCCGCCGCCTGCGGAGTCTGACTCAGTAGGCCTGGGCAGGGCCTGGCCGCCTCTATCTTTAACACGCACCGCAGCTGACTCTGACGCACAGCCCCGTTTGGAAACTCGTCGAGTCTGAAAAGAATGTTCTCTTCTAGGAAGTGAGAAAATACCAGGGGCCCCAGGAGAAGGGGCTGTCATGTGATGTTTGCACGTGGCCCGAGTCCCAGCTCTTCCACTTCCCAGGTGTGGGATCGTGGGCAAGTGACTCAGCCCCACTGCGCCTCAGTTTCCTCTTCTGTGAAAAGAACACGCCGGAGATCTGCTTCGGCGCAACAAATCGCCCCGGATTTGTTGGTTATTTACCAGCCAATTACTTCCCCACTTCCCAGACCGCTTTGTTTTGTTCCCAGTTCCGCGGGTGAGGAGTGCTGAGCAGGGCTCCCAGTTGCTGCTGTTGGCTGGGAGCGTGGCGGGGCTGCCACCCGGGGCGTTTCCCTGCGTGTCCCCAGATTGGCAGATTGGCCGCTGACTTCTTTCTGAACCCCCCAGAGGGCAGCTGCTTGGTGTCTTTCTGACTTAGCCTCAGACGGCTCACAGGATCACTTCTGGTGCATTCAAAGCTGCCACAAGCCCTGGCTGGTGTGGCTCAGTGGATAGAGCATCAGCCTGCGGACTGAAGGGCCCCGGGTTTGATTCCAGGTCAGGGCACATGCCTGGGTTTTGGGCTTCATCCCCAGTGGGGGGGGGGGTGTGTGTGTGCAGGAGGCAGCCGATCCATGGTTCTTTCTCATCATTAATGCTTCTCTCTCTCCCCCTCTCCCTTCCTCTCTGAAATCAATATATATATATTTAAAAAGCTGCCACGACACCACCCAGATTTCTAGGAGTGGGGGCATCGACCCCCCCTCTTGGCAGACATGGTGAAACCGCCACAGCACCTCATGTTGTTGGGGGTCACGTGAGATGGTCTCTGAAATGCTGGCCAAGTGTGAGTCCCCTGGGGTGAGGGGACAGTCTTTCTCGGTTCCTAGTCCTTTGGACAGCTGGTACAGGGCAGCGGTGGGCACCCTCTCTGGCCCGTGTGGTGGCTGTTGGGTACATGGGGAGTTGGGTCCACAGGTGCCCCAGGATCTCCTGCCTCCCGTCACCCCTGCTGTGGGCTCCGAATGGGGCCACCAGGCCGAGAGCAGTGTCATCAGCATGAGACGCACGCCCCGGCGGGGGCCCGTGGGAGGCCCCGCTGCCTTCGGGGGGCGGGCTGAGCGGCACCTGGAGAGAAGGCAGTCGGAGAGTGGTTTTGTGGGCGTGGCGGTCCACCTCCCGTTCAGGAGTGGGTCCCCTTGTGTTTTTCACCCCCATTCTGGAGAGAGCCGGGGAGGTGACCGTTCTGGCCACTTTCTAGGCTCCCCAAGGAAGGGGCGGGGCGGTGGCCTGTGGATGAGGCTGCGTCGGCGGGAAGGCTGGGCTCCGGCTGCTGCCAGGGCGGTCGGATTTGCCCAGGAGGCGGCCCGGAGAAGGCAGGACGGCGCCGAGACAGCCATGTGTGTCCATTTATGCCTCTTGCTCACTTTTCTTCTGGCGTGTTTGTTTTTAAGTATATTTTCTTAGTGATGTCAGAGAGGAAGGGAGAGGAGAGAGAGAGAAACATCCATGATGAGAGAGAATCACGGATCGGCTGCCTCCTGCACGCCCTACACTGGGGATCGAGCCCACAACCCAGGGCCTGTGCCCTGACCGGGAATCGAACCCTGACCTCCTGGGTCATAGGTCGATGCTCAGCCACTGAGCCACGCCGGCCGGGCTTGCTCTCTCTTATTCTGGAAGAAAGTAGCAGGGCCTGGGCTTGGCAGGCCAAGGAAGTGGCTCTCTCTGGTCCTGCTTTTCCTCTGGGCTCTCACGGCCCCCTGGCCACCCCTGCTGCTTCCTTCAGTCCACAGGCCGACGCTCTATCCACTGAGCCACACCGGCCAGGCTGGAGCTCACATTCTTAGGCTCCTTCTGTGTGCCGGCCGCTGTGCCCAGGTGAGACGTGGCCCGCGGGCCTCCCTGGTGCGGGTGGAGGAGCCACACCACGTGCCTGGTGATGACACACGTGCGTGAAACCTTAGGAATCCACGACAGGAGGTCCCGGAGGACTGGAGGCCAGGAGAGGACTCCTGCTCGGAGTGACTAAGCAAGAGCATACCGCAGGCTGTCCGTCCTCTCACAGCTCCGGGCCTCAGTTTCCCGTCTGTAAATTGGGGGTAATGAGGTGCCCCCTCAAAGTGTCTCCATGGGGGTGAAATGAGGGGTCTGGCACTGTGGGCCCCTAGTCATGTTGGTCCTCACATGTCAGGGATTCGCATAACCAGGGGGGAGAGAGCCTGCCCCCTCCCCCCAAACCCCGCGGAGTTGCCTGGAGGGCTGAGATCTGGAGGGGGTGGAGGGGGTGAGGGACAGCCTGCTCCAGGGGGTGGGTGGGTTCTATGTGACTGGCTGGTTCTGCCCCCAGGTCTGGACAGCGAGAGAGCTTCCACCCACACCCCCACTCGCACCCCCACCCCCACGTGAACCTCCTCCAGCCTCCCAGCGCCTCCCCCGTTCCTCCTGACTGCTTTCATCTTCTCCACCCGGCTCTGCCTTCTCACCCCGGCCTGGCCCAGCCCCACCGCTTTCATAGGACCAGCTCCTCGCTGGGGCCAAAATCTCCATTCTCCTTACGTGACCCCCCCTCCCCCCTTAATTGTCCAACCCTGAGGGAGAGGGAAGACCCCTTGTTTAGGAGGCCAGGCCTGCCCGCTAGCTTTGTGGCCTCAGGAGAGCGACCTAACCTGTCTCAGCTTCTTCACCTACGAAGGAGGGTAGTCAGTCACCGTGCCTGAGTTGACCATACTCCCACGGGGATTAAATCAGAGAATGCAGTAAATATACGCCTTGTGCTTAGTAGGTGCTTTCTAAATGGCGACTATTTCTATAGTGATTCTATGCTGTGTGTCCAGAAGGTGTTTGATTCGTCGACATCTGGGGATTTTTAAAAATACATTTGTATTGATTTCAGAGAGGAAGGAAGAGGGGGAGAGAGAGAGAAACATCAGTGATGAGGGAGAATCATGGATCGGCTGCCTCCTGCACGCCCCACACTGGGGATGGAGCCTCCAACCCGGGCCTGTGCCCTGATCAGGAATTGAACTGTGACCTCCTGGTTCCTAGGTTGATGCTCAACCACTGAGCCACACCGGCCGGGCGACATCTGGGGATTTGGCTGGTATAGGTGGCTGCTTGTCCATAGAGGACAAAGAAAGAAACGGGGGTCCTCCTTCTCAATGATTCAGAGAGAGAGCCCCCGGCCCCCGTCCCTCCTGAGAGGCACCTCATGCTGAGCCTCAGAATAGGACATACTTTCCTCGGAGCCTTTTGTTGGAAACCTTTCTCCAGGCTGTTGCAGTGAGGTGTGTCAGTCTGTTGTTGCTGTGTAACAAGCTACCCTAAAGCTGGCTTGAACAACAATGGTTCCTTCTACCTCACCCTTGGACGGTTGGCTAGGCTCACCCCTGCGCCGGCCTCATGCAGGTGGCAGTGGGTGGCACTCTTGGCTGCGGCTCTTCTCCCTGTCGCCTTGCTTCCCTGGTACCCGAGGCTGGTTCCTCCCTGGCTGCTCAGCACTGAGGGTGAAGCAGGGAGCTGCCGGCTGAAGGCTCTGCTTCAGAAGTCACACTGTGTCACTTCGGCCACATTCTGTTGATCTGAGAGAGTCACCAGGGCAACCTGGATTCCGGGGGCGGGGACACAGATTCCACCGTGTTAGTATGCTTGGGCTGCCACAACAGAGGACCGCAGGCGGGTGGTCAAACAACAGAAATTGCGGACTGAAGGGTCCCGGGTTCGATTCCGGTCAAGGGCATGTACCTTGGTTGTGGGCACATCCCCAGTGGGGAGTGTGCAGGAGGCAGCTGATCGATGCTTCTCTCTCATCGGTGTTTCTAACTCTCTATCCCTCTCCCTTCCTCTCTGTAAAAAATCAATAAAATATATTTTTAAAAAAAAAAAAAAACAGAAATGCACTGCTTCACAGTTCTGGAGGCTGGAAGTCTGAGATCAAGGTGTCAGCAGGGTTGGTTCCTCCTGAGGCCTCTCTGCTTGGCGTGTAGACGGCCGCCTTCTCGCTGTGTCCTCCCATGTCTTCCCTCTGTGCGTGTCTCTGTGTCCCTATTTCCTCCTGTTGTTAGGACACTAGTCACATCGGATTAGGGTCCACTCTAATCACCCCACTTTAACTTAATTACCTCTTTAAGGACCCTATCTCCAAATACAGTCACATTCGGATGTAGCACTTCCACCTAGGGTTAGGACTCCAACATATGGATTTGGGGGACACACAGTTCAGCCCATAACACACCCCCTTGGTGTGAAGAACTGCAAGGAAGTTGTGGCCAAGTTTAAGCGACTACAAAAAAATTGTACAGTGCGCGACCATAGTATGTGCTCAAATCTGTCAGCTTCTAGAATTACTATTTCTGCTCGTTTATTACCAGCTCATTGCGAGGCCAGCCTCCCCTGCTTTCTCCCCCCCACGCCTCCACCCCCCCACGCAAACCCCTCCATCTTCCATCTGACTGACCCTGCCTCCGAGATGAGGGAGCATGCGTGCTTGTTCCCATAGCGCCTGCCTTATACATAAGGGCTCTCCACTAAGCATCTGTAGAATTGCATCCATTTCAGAGTCCTCGTGGTCCCCTTAAGCACCAGCTCAACAATTCTCCCGAGGCCTCAAATCCCCAAGTCACAGAAAGCCCGTGGGGATCGGCGGTTCCCCCGAGTGCAGCTCTCGGTGCTTGTCACCCCCAGTCCGGCCCACAGCGGCCCTTCCTTACGCGCGGTGCCCTCAGAGACTCAGTTTTGACATTGAACCTGACTTTTATCTGCTGTAGATTGGTGGAATCTGCTCCCCCCTAACTCTCTCTCTGTGTATGTCTCTCTGTCTCTGTCTCTGTCTCTCTCTCTCTCTCTCTCTCTCACACACACACACACACACACACACACACACACCAGGGGGCTATCCCACACCCCTGCCCAAATTTCCTTCCAGGCTGTGGCCCTGCACTTCCCGAGCCAGAGAAGTGAAGGAAAAAAAGACACAGCTGCCCGGCCAGTGTGGCTCAGTGGTTGAGCATCGACCTCTGAACCACTGAACCAAGAGGTCACGGTTCAATTCCCTGTCAGGGCACATGCCCGGGTTGTGGGCTCCATACCCGGGCCAGGGGGGTGGCGGGGGGAGGCATGCAGCAGGCAGCCCATCAATGATTGTCTCTCATCATTGATGTTTCTCTCCCTCTCCCCTTCTCTCTGAAATCAATAAAAATTCATTTAAAAAATAATAATAATAAAGACACAGCTGCAGGTTCAGCCACCCCAGGAGAAATGAGAACGTGAGGGAGAAAACAAGAAGAAATGGCGTGGACTTAGGCGAGGGGCCACCCCGCAGGCGGACAGAGCCCACGCTCAGGGCCAGAGCCGAGCTCTCCTGGCCGTCGGACTAGGTGTGTCTCTGAACAGCATTGTGAGCTGACGCCGAATATGCAGAAACCTGCCCCGCAACCCGCCTAACTGGCTGCAGCATCCCTGCCCCTGCCCAGCCCCCCCACCCCCTGCACACAGCTGGCTGCCAGTGCACAGAGGACATGCCCTCGAGGGGGAGAGGCAGGTTTATGCGGACGGAGGATTTCTCCAGGGACTGGTGGCAGGAAAGGACCAAACTGAGGGTTTCTGATCCCCGCAGCCCTGTTTTTAAAGTTGCTATTTGAGCCCAGCCGGCGTGGCTCAGGGGTTGAGCATCGACCTATGAACCAGGAGGTCAGGGTTCGATTCCCGGTCAGGGCGCATGCCTGGGTTGCGGGCTCCATCCCCAGTGTGGGGCGTGCAGGAGGCAGCTGATCCCTGATTCTCTCTCATCATGGATGTTTCTCTCTCTCTCCCTCTCCCTTCCTCTCTGACATCAATAAAATATATTGAAAATAACTAAATAAAGTGGCAGTTTGACCCACAGTGGCCAGTGTGGCCGTCTGGAACGTTCCATAAAGGAAGGTCAGTGAGTGTCCCAGACTCCAGGCCTCGGAGTTGCCCCAGGGCTGAGGAGAGGTCACACATGCTAAGTGCCATGCTGTGGCCAGAAGCTCCCGCCGCGCCGGCCAGGTCTGCTGAGCCAGACCGTGTTTTCCAAACAGTCTGGCTGGCCAGGCTGGGCGACACCGGCCTGCGCGCCTCTGAACAACACCCTCCCCTCCCTGCGCTCCGAGCTGCCCTGGTGGCGAGGGATCTAAGCCCTGGTGACAGGGGAGCTGAAATGCTCGGGCCGGGCGGCCAAGGGCGGCTAAGAATACGCGGCCACAGGCCTGACCACAAGCCAGGGAACGCCCACGTGGCAGCCGCCCTGGTCCTTCGGGCGTGGAGGAGGGAGCCCGTGGGCACGCAGCGCTCCCACAGCCCCTCAGCTGGAATTGTGTGGGCATGGAAGCAACGAATCGGATAAAGTAACATTTTTAAAAAGCCAACGTGCCCAGCCTGCTCTCAAGGAATATATGATTGGGGAGCGAGGACATTCCTGCCAGGAGGGACATAGTGTACATTCCAGATAAAAGCAAGGACAGCCAGCCCTGGCCGGTGTGGCTCAGTGGTTCGATTCCCGGTCAAGGGCACGTGCCTGGGTTGCAGGTTGCATCCCTGGCCAGGGTGAATGTGGGAGGCAACCAATCGATGTGTCCCTCTCGCATCGATGTTTCTTTTTCTGTCTGTCTCTCTCTCTCCCTCTCCCGCCCCTCCCCCCCCCCCCCCCGCCTTCCTTCCCTTCCACTCTATTAAATAAAAAATCAGTGGAAAGAAATTTTTTGTAAAAGGCAAGGACAGCTCAGCGGGGTGTCGCTCAGTGGTTGAGTGTCAACCCAGGAACCAGGAGGTCACAGTTGGATTCCCGCTCAGGGCACAGGCCCGGGTTGTGGGCTTGATCCCCAGTGGGGGGGCGTGCAGGAGGCAGCCGACCCATGATTCTCTCTCATCATGGATGTTTCTCTCTCTTCCTCTCCCTTCCTCTCTGACATCAATGAATACATATATAGATTTAAAAGTCCTTCCCTGAGTGAGACCTCCCGGCCATGCTGCCTAAAGACCCCCCCGCGGCCGCTTGCAGCCCAGTTTCATCCTCTCTGTAGCGCGGAAGCCTCTGACGCTGCCTTCTCTATTTGCTTTCTGTTTCCGTCTGTCTCCCGGAGGATCGGGACCTTGTGGGTCCTGTTCTCCTCGGGGCTGGCACCCAGGACAGTGCTTGGCACAGAGCAAACACCTGTCGCAGATGCGATGACCCCAGTGAACTAATTATAGACTTAATGATGGATCGCTGCGGACTGGTGAGGCCTGGAGTGTGGGGGAGGCAGGGCGGTTTGAGGGGGTGAAGCTGGGGGACTAACCTGCCGTGGGAAGGTGTGTTGGGGAAGTGGGGTTTGAGTAGAGCCCCACAATGAGAAGTCCAAAGGGGGGGGATGGGGGGGGCCAGCTCCAGGCAAGGCCCAGATGTGGGAAGGGGCGGGAACAGAATCCAAGAGCCAAGGTGAGGAGGGCGGGCCTGAGGCATGGCGGAGGGTTTCTTCTCTGTGCCTCTGTGCCTTTCTTCTCTGTGACAGCTGCGGGGGCTCTGTGGTCCTGGCTGCAGGGACCCCTGTAAGCCCTCGGGTTCCTCCTCCTCCTCCTCCTCCTCTCCACCTGGAATCCTGCTTGTTCCTTACGGGAGCACTCTCCCACCGCGGAGCCCTGGCCCTGCAGTTCTCTTCCAGAAACCCTTTAGACTCGCCCCTCACCTCCTTAGAGTCTTTGCTCATGTCCCACCTTCTCAAAGGGGCCTCTCCTTATCCTTTAATCCCGCCCCCCCCTCCCCACCTCCTGCCTTCCCGCCACCCCTTGCCTGCTTCTGTTTCTCTTTCCGCAGCGCTTTGCCCGTCATTGTTTATCATCCATCTCTCTCCTGCTGGAATACAAGCTTCTGGGGCAGCCAGCGATCTGTCCCTGGGGGGGGCGGGGGGGGGGGCAGGCTGGAAGGCACCTGGCGCCCAGGGGCAGTCCATCTTTGCAGGGGTGGAGGCTGCGGGTGGCTGCTGGGCCACAAATGGACTGCAGAGGGGCAGGGGCGCATGGGGGGACCAGTTAGGAGGTCACAGCCATGGCCTAGGCTAGGCAGGCGCCGGAGGCACAGGAACGTATGACTCCCCGAGCAGTGCAGCGGAAAAAAAAACAACAAAAAAAAAAACAGAATTGGGGCCCAGCCTGTGTGGCTCAGTGATTGAGCATCGACCTATGAACAGGAGGTCACAGTTCGATACCCAGTCAAGGCACATACTCAGTGTGGGGCATGCAGGAGGCAACCGATCAATGATTCTCTCTCATCACTGATGTTTCTCTCTCTCTCTCTCCCCCTCTCCCTTCCTCTCAGAAATCAATTTAAAAAATATATATTATTTTAAAGAAAGAAAACAGAATTGGGGGGTGGGTCAGGTTGGAGGGGTGAGGCGCTCAGAGAGGTTCCTGAGTGGCGTCTTAGGCATGACTGCCTCTGATGCCTGCCAGGTGGGTTGGTGGGGACCGGGAGAAGGGGTGGCTGCAGGGGGCCAGGCAGGCATGTGCGACCAGGCCGTGCCTGCTTCGGGCGAGTGAAAGTCCAGTTTCATTGGAGTGGGAGGTGCGAGGGAGAAGGTACGAGAACCGATAGGATGGGGGTCTGGCCAGCCGCCAGGGTGCCTCCCATCCATTCACTGCGAGGCCTGGGCTGTGGGCAGGGCTGCGGGGAAGCTGCCCCGAGAAGCCTCGGCCCCCCATCTCTGCCTGGGGCTGCTCTCCCCACCACCGGCCTCTGTTACACGTGGAGCGGAACGTGCGCTCCTGCTCAGTGACTTGAACCTGGGCTCGCTGCCCACCTCACGGCCCCTCCACCCCCAGCCTCCCCGCTCGCTCGCTTGCAGCCAGGTCTCCTGCCCGGAGCTCACGTGCAGCGATAAACCTTATTCTTCCCCAGTGTGTTTATGTATTTTTTATTTATTGTATTTTTTATTTTGTTAACATTTTATTGAAGTGCAGCAAACAGACAGAAGTGTGTAAATCCTGAACGTACAGCTTGATGAATGTTTACAAGCTGAGCGTGCCCGCCCGTGCAGCCAGCAGCCAGCTCGGGGTGCAGTGTGCCCGCCCCCCAGAAGGCCCTGGTGCCCCCCCCCCGGGGTGTGCGCCTCCTGTCCCCCTCCCGACGCCTCACGTTGGCTTTGCCCACTTTAAAATTTCACGTAAATGGGATCTCCGCGTGCATTGTTCTCACTCACCGGTCACTGGGCTACGAGAAAACAGGTAACTCGGGAATGGCCCGAAGGGAGGGTGCTGAGGGCCGGGAGAGGATTCGGACAGTTCGTGCCGCCCAGGCCAGCCACTGTCGCCAACCCTGCACAGGGTCACCAGCCGGAAGCTCTGGGGCACGTGTTTTGAGGCGGCCTTCCTTTGTGTAATTTCATTCCCGGGATGCGCCCACGCTGCTGCATGTGTTTGCATTTAAAAACTGCTCTCCAGTCCGGCCGGCGTGGCTCAGCGTTTGAGCCTCAACCTAGGAACCAGGAGGTGGTGGTTCGATTCCCGGTCAGGGCACAGGCCCGGGTTGGGGGCTCGATCCCCAGTGGGGGGCGTGCAGGAGGCAGCCGATCCATGCTTCTCTCTCATCATTGATGTCCTCTCTCTCTCTCTCTCTCTTCCTCTCTGAAATCAATAGAAATAAAAACTGTCTTTCCAGCGACCTCCCACTCCAGGCCAGTGATGAGGGCTGAGCCTCGGTGGCCCTCTGGCCTGCGGATCCTTCGAGAAACCCTTGCCGAAGCCCTGGTAGAGGCAGGGGAGGGCCAGTGGAGCCACTGGGCGGGGCAGGGCAGCCGGGGTGTTTGCTGAGCGTTGTGCTGGGTGCGCCAGAGGCCAATCTGGGGGTTGGCCAGGTTAGAAGAGGCTCTTGAAGCTCCCACCTGAAGGGGGGAGAGCGGAGGGCTGAGGGGCACGCCTCCCTGCCCCCCCAAGGGTGCCTGCGGGCTCCCCTGCGCCCTCTCCCCGAAGATGGGAGGGTCCTTGCCTTGAGGGAAGAGGCAACACAGGTTCCATTGTCCCTGTGGGAAGATTTCTCTCTCTCTAGAGAGAGATAGAGAGAGAGAGAAGGGGGTGGAGCGGGCGGTGCAGGATAGAGCGTGTGCTTCCTGGGAACGCATTTCTCTAACAGTAATTCCTCGGGGGCTTGATGCCAGATGGGCAGTGCTGGCTTCCGCAGGGAGGGAAGGGGGGTGGGGTGGGGGGCCTTAGAGACGGGCAGAGACATTTAAGAATTTCAGAATCCAGAGTCCAGAGAGGGTGAGTGACTGGCCCAAGGTCACACACCCCAGGGGCCCGCACTCGCAGCGGGATTGCCGGTCCCCTCCACGGCTTTCCATTACCGCCTGCTCCCCCCTCGCCCAACAAAGAGCCCAGTGTTGCCATCGGAAGAGCTGAATTACCTCATTTCTGAAAGGCGTTATGAATTCAGTTCCATTATGTGGACGGGGGCAAAGATGTGAGCAGGCGTGACATTATAATTCATGTCCCACTTCTTCCGCAGCTCGGTGCTGGGTTTTGGGTATCACGGAAGCAGCCTCAAATCATTGCTGGAACACAATGGGGAGCAAAATAATAATCCATAATTGCAAACAAGGAATGGACCGTGCGATCCTATTAATTGCCTTCCCTGCAAACCTTATTTTGGGTATTTTCAGAATAATTAAGAGATTAAGCTCTTATTGATGGAGGAGGTGGGTGAGCACGGAGCCCTAAACAGTCCCATCACCTCCGGCAGAATGGCCCGGTGCCACCTGCCGCCTGGGACGCCCCCTCAGTAACCGAGGGCTGGGCTGCGGCCCCTGAGCATTGACTCTCTCCTGAGTTGAAACTCTGGCAACGGCTGTAAAATAAACCCCAGAGCGAGGCAGAAGCCGGAGAGAGGAAATACTCGGCTGCGCATTAATCACGGTCCTCAGGCCCAGAGCAGAGGACAGAGGCTGGTTCGAGGAAAGACAGACCTAAATTATCTTGAAGATTGATCTCCCCTCCTCCGCACTCCCCGTGCCAGTGAGCAGGTCAGAGAGGGCCCGGCGCAGCCAGTGGCAGTGAACGGGCGAGGGTGTCCCCCCGCTGACCAGCGCGCTTGGGCAGAGGGTGCAGGGCAGGGGGTGTCCCCTCTGCCGTGGGGCTCAGGCCACAGCTGCCGCGCGCCCCGCACGGGCCGCGTTTGGGGAAGCTGCCGAACAGAAGAGGCATCAGAGGGGCATGCGGGACAGACGCACTGTGGTCGTGTCCTCCAGGTCCGAATGAAGTACCCGCTGGGGAGGAGCCTGCGGAGCGGGCAGAGCCGAGAGCTGACCGCAGGTGGGTGGAAAGTCTGAAAGGCCGCGTGCAGGAATGTTGGGCTCTAGGAATGGGGCGATGAGTGTCCAGGCAGGAAGGCAAGTTAATGATCCTCCAAGCCTCAGTTTCCCCATCTGTGAAATGGGGTAAGAGTGCCTTTGTTATAGGGTTGCCTTTTATATGATATGATCAATGCATATGGTGTTTAGAACTGTCCGTGGCAGCTATCAACCCGTGTTAATCCTAGCTGCTGCTCTTCTAAGAGCTGAGAAAAGCTGATGACCCTTCTGTTCCCACAGCCCAAAAGCTGTCCAGCTTCAGAGGGCGGGGGGCGGAGGCTCTTCCTGTGTCCTTTCTTCCCTGCTGTAGCTCTCCCCATGGTAGGAGCAGAGTAATTGTTATATACATATTTACTGACTTCAGAGAGGAAGGGAGAGGGAGAGAGAGACAGAAACATCCATGATGAGAGAGAATCATGGACCGGTTGCCTCCTGCACGCCCCACTGGGTGGGGATGGAGCCCGCAACCCGGGCCTGGGCCCTGACTGGGAATCAAACCGTGACCTCCTGGTTCATAAGTCGACGCTCAACCACTGAGCCACCCTGGCCTGGCTGCGTTATCAAAGCTTAAAGCAGGGAGAAAAGTTGTCCAGAAATAATGAAAGGACAGCTGCTTTATGGTCTGGCCGGAGTCCGGGCCATCATTCAGCATTGGTGGACGAGCAGGACTTTCTCAACAGAACTAGAGAGTCTACCTGTTCTGGGGAGGGAGTCCCTCCCGTGAACTTGGCCCCACAGTTGTTCAAAGCTTACCTGGGAGGAAGGCAACGCTCCATGCAGATGGTGAGTCCCTAGGTTCCCAAGGCGAACACAGCAGATCAGCTGAGTCCTGCTGATCCCAGAAAGAAAGAAACTCCTGTGGCAATATTTACAGCAGTTGGTGAGTTGCCAGGACGACCCCAGAGGGATGCGATTGGAGAATCTCTATAGGATCTGATCCCAGAAATACTTTAACCTTTTGCACTCGGATGTCGAGTGTGACTCGACACGGTTAGCATTAGAATAAAGGAATCGAGAAAAAAGCAAGTGAGTGCAAAGGGTTAAGGTTTGGGGGGGCGACCGTGCATGTGTGTAGGAAGCAAACAATATTCTGGATGGGAAAGAGCCCAGGTTTGGAGTCAGAATCTCTGTAGCCGAAGCCGGCTAGGTTACATGTGTATTTTGGGAAGACAATGGTAAGAGCTTAAATTTCCTCAAACATCAAGTGTGAATTGTAATACCTCACCCATAGGGTGGTTTGGGGCTTGTGAGATAGCTTGGAAATGGACCTCATAAAATTACTGAAAAGAGTAAAGGCCTTCAATAAACAGTAGCTATTTTAAAAAAAAAATATTATCTTTATTGACTTCAGAGAGAGAGAGAGAGAGAAGAAACATCAATGATGAGAATCATGGATCAGCTGCCTCCTGCACGCCCCACATTGGGGACTGAGCCTGCAACCCAGGCCTGTGCCCCGACTGGGAATCGAACCGTGACCTCCTGGTTCATAGGCCAATGCTCAACCACTGAGCCACGCCAGCCACACAGGAGTTTGGGTTTTGTTCCAAGTGCAGTGGGAACTAGTAGGGTAGTGATGTGTGGCATTTTAAAAGCCCTTCCGAGCTGTCCTGTGGGGCATGTTGGAGGGGTGAGGGCACAGAGCCCAGCTGGAATAACCCTGTATGCTAATCCTGTCAGAAGATGGTGGCCGGCCTGAGGGGGCTGTGGGAGCCTGGGAAAGAGTGGGTTTACTGCATAGAACATTTGGAAGTAGAATCAGTGAGCCTTGCCAGTGGACTGGAGGAAAGTGAGGTACCAGATGGAGCCCCCGCCCCCCAATTTTGCTTAAGCACTTGAGTGGCTAAGACCTTTTCTTTGAAAGGGAAGGGAGTTGTGACAAAGGACAGGATCCAAGGGACAGTTTGTCTGGTCGCCACTGTTTCTTCAGTACCTACACCGGGTCTGGCCTTTAGCAAATACCCCAAATATGTATAGGCCAATTCAAGTTTTTAAGAATTCAATTTGAGCCCGGGCCGGTGTGGCTCAGTGGTTGAGTGTTGACCTATGAACCAGGAGGTTGTGGTTTGATTCCCGGTCAGGGCACATGCCTGGGTTGTGGGCTCCATCCCCAGTGTGTGTGTGGGGGGGGGGGGGGGGAGGAGCGTGTGCAGGAAGCAGCTGATCCATGGTTCTCTCTCATCCTTGATGTTTCTCTTTCCCTCTCCCTTCCTCTCTGATATCAATAAAAATACATTTTAAGAAAAGAATTCAGTTTTAGGGGTGCTCTGAGGCAGCGTGGCCAAGAACATGGGCTCTGGAGCGAGGGCGGCCTGGGTGTGAACCCTAGCGCCACCGTTTTCCGAGTGGGATGGTCTGTAACCTCTCTGTCTAGTTTCCTCACCTGTAAAGCGTGGATAATAACCCTGCCGACCTCATGGGGTTTCTGTAAGGACGCGGAGTAGGTGAAGGGCTGAGGGTAGGGCCGCCAGCGCCCCGCACATGTTGCTATTGTTAGGAAGCCGGACAGAGATTGCGCAGGTGAGAGGTGGGCCCACAGGTTGCTATGGGGCTGAACCTGGAAACAATGTTTCCATCATCAGCAGGGGGTGGGGGATGGAAAGCCATGGTAGGACATAGAGAAGAGCCCAGAAAGATGATCCCACAACCCGGGCCTGTGCCCTGACCGGGAATCGAACCGTGGCCTCCTGGTTCATAGCTCGATGCTCAACCCCTGAGCCACGCCGGCCGGTATAACTGGTGATCTTGAGCACTTTGTGCAGAGTGGCCAGCGAGGCTGGAGGTGTGGGTTGCAGAGTCAGATAAGTGATGTAGCTATACAAAGAAGACCCATCTCCATGTGCTGATAGAAAGTGATCTGTAAGATATAGTGTATGTTTCACATGTGAGGCACAGAGCAGCTTATGCACTGTGTTCCCGTTTTTGAAAATAAAATTAAGGACATGCGTATGTACAGAGAGAGCGGTGTGTGGGGGTGTGGGGCGGGGGGGGGTGCTCCGCTGTGGTGGTAAGGATGTTTAGTGCACATACAAATAAACATGTTTACATCTCCCCCTACTTTGTTTTGACACAAACTGTAACATGCCCACATTGTACCTTATTACACATCCCCATTCATGTCTGCACCTTATGTCCTTCCCTTAACAATAGATCTTAGCGGCCATTCCATATCAGTACACAGAGCAGATCTTTATTTTTGAAATAGCTCCAGAATATTCCTTTGTGTGCATGTACCGTCAATGCCATTGCTGGGCATTTGGGTTGCCTCCAATCTTCTGCTGTTACGAAGTTGTCTTTATACCAATGTCTCAGAACAACTTCAACACGCGGATCTGTAGCGTGCACACCAGGTAAGGGAATGGAGACGCCGCATGGACGCAGACACCTCTTTTGAGAAGAACAGCTGTGCAAGGGAGCAGATAAATAGGGAGCCGGGAAGGGCATTCTAAAGATGGGAGATGCCTCAAGGAAATGAAGACACAGAGTCACTCAATAGAGGGTGCGTGTGGTGGGGGAGGGGACGCTTCTGGGTCACATTGCAGCAAGTGTAGAAGAGACACTTCAGTGGTCTGAGGCCCTGAGCTGGGTGCTGTGGGAACACCAGGGGGGATGGATGGAGAACACAGGCCTTCAGGAAGGTTCCACTCCAGCAGGGAAGCTACGAAGTTGCGCAAATCAGCGGCAGTATTGTTAGAAAGTGGTGCGTTCTGTTAGTGAGGTACAAAGATGGACCAACTTCCCCCGGGGTGCCTGCCGGGGGAGTGTCCTCACATTTCCAGTGGTTCCCTGGGTTCCTGATTGGACGTGAGCTGGCGGAGAGGAGAGTGACATTTTGCCTGAAATTTGTAGATTTTCCCAAAGGGATTAAATGACATGCATGCCCTGGAAGGCTTTAAAAAGGGGGGAAATAAATAAAAATCCCAAGAAGAATTTATATTCCTGATGGCTTTGCTGATGGTCTTGTAAATTGTATATTTAATCAAAGGCACTCGAATGTCTTTTTTTTAACTATTGAAGAGCCATTTAAATGTCAACATAAGTGATTCCCTCCCAAATAGTGCTGTTTATACATTACCTCCCCTAATAGACCATAATGATTCATAAGGAGGCATTTCTCGCCTCTAAATTGTAGGCCTATTGAAATATAAATTAAGATGATAAATAATTTGACCTTACCTGAGAGAAATAAGTATTTACATGCGTCAAATACGAAATTACCCTGAATATCAGGGTCCCTAAAAAGACAGCCTTTCTCCCCTGGCTGAATTCAGTAAATAAAGCGGTTTAGAAATGTCCTCGTGTGTGTGGAGGAGAGAGGGACATAAACAAAAGAACAGGCCGGTGGCCGGCCTTCCCCACCCTCCTGGCTTCCCATTAGGCTGGGGGTCGGCGCTGAGCCCTCTGCGGGAAGGGGCAGGACGGTGCGGACTGCCCCCCGCTGCGCCCTGCGCGTTCTCCTCCCCCCGCCTCCCTCCCGCAACGCGGCTGGAGTTTCTAAACATGGAGTTTCCACGGGAACTTTGCCAGGCCGAGCTCGCAGCCCTCCCGAGTCCCCGCTGCGGGATTCGCCAAGTCGGCGGCGCCGCACGGCCTCCGCGCCCCCCTCCCCCCGGGGAGCAGCTGACCCGGCCTGGCTCCCGCAGCTCCGCGAAGCCGCTCCGCGGGGTTCATCACCCGAGAGGGCGCGGAACCTCCCGCGATCAGCGCCCCCGCCCGACCCGACCCCAGGCCCCGGCGGGTGGCAGCCGGGCGCCCTTGGCGGGGCGCGAGCCAAGCCTGCCCGCCGGGCCTGTTTGTTTGCCGCCACCGGCGCTCGGGAACCGAGGCCCAGGGAACTCTTCCCCGCCCCCCCCCCCCGGGCCGGGGCCGAGACGCGGGGGTCGCCGAGGCGGCGGAGGGGCGCTGGCGGCGGCGGGCCCAGGCTGGGCGCGTTGGCTGCCGGCGCTGGGTTTCTGTTTTGTTTTGAAGCCGGCGTGGGGGAGGGGCGGCACCTTGTCAATGAGAAATTTCCTGTTCGCAAGACTCCGCTTGCAGAGTTTCTGTCCTGCCCTTGAACTGACAAGAGGATCTCGGCAGTGCGGGTCCCCGAGAGCCCATCCAGGCGCGCCGAGCGCGCGCGGGGGTGGGGGCGGGGCACCCGCGCCGCGGCTCCCAGGCCCCGGGAGTCCGGCCCAGCGGGGCCGACGCCTGCCCTCCCGGTTCCCGGGCGCACCCGCGAGCGCCGAGCCGAGCGGTGACTAATCTGCGGCTTTCGGCCTCCTGGCGCGGAGCCCAGGCTCGCCTCCCGCCCCAACTCCCCCCCCCCGCCCCCCCGCGCCGGCCTCCTGGCCCCGCAGCGTCAGGCTCAGTCGAGAGAATCGCGCGGGCCAGCGCCGCCACCGCGTTCCCGGGAGTGTGGGAAGCGGGTCGAGGCGGGCGGCTCCGAGTCGGCTTTCTTCGACCCAGGCCCGAGTACGCGCGTGTTTCCTTCCCCGTAAGCACTCTGATCGGCGCTTCCTCCGCGCCGCCGAGGAGCCGGGGCGAACCGCAGATTTTAACCCCCTGCGTGCTGCCCCACGGTGGGCTCCGTAGCGAGGGCGCCGCGGGGAGACTGGTCGACATGGGGGCGATCCGTTTAGTTGGGCCAACCGGAGCCTGGAGGAGCCCGACCGGATCGGAGGAGCTTGCCCAAGCGCGGCAGGCTCTCCGGGGGAGAGCAGGCCGCGAGGCCCGGGGCGGCTCGTTAATGTTCAAGCCCTCCCCGGGGCTGCGCGGTCACCCGGCCTGCCCGGCGAGGCGAGGTGCGGGCCTGAAAGGCACGGCGGGCAGAGGCTTCTGGAGGGGGTCGAGAGGCCCCGGGGGTGTGCGGAGGGGGCGGCTGGCCTTCACGCACCCTGTCTGCTGGCACGTGGACGGCTCCCAACCCGAGGAGGGGGCCTGGCGCTCGCCCCGCGGCCTCGCCTCCGGCCGCCACTCCCTCCCCGGCCAGGTTTCGCCGGGGAGTTAATGATTGATTTACTGGCTCCGCGCGGCCGGCGCCCTCCCAAGCTATTTGTCCGAGCTCAGGAGTTGCTGGCGAGCGGCGCAAAGGCCGGGAGAGAGGGGGTCGCCCGGGAAGGGGAGCCGTGCTGCCCACGGGAAAGAGCGGCCGCTTGGTCAGCCCCCACGGAGCGGGGCGAACCCGCTGGAGGCCCGGGCTGGGCGAACGGAGCATTGGGAAGCGCCACACGTAAACGGGTTGGCAGCTGGTGATTAGGCCGCCCGCTTTTATGAGTCATAATGGGCCGCCCGCCTGGCCCTCAACCTGCTGGTTGTGGACTCGGCGCGCCGAGGTCCAGGCGGCGGACGGTTCCGCGCTGCGCGGAGGGGGATGCTCCGGGGGGCCTGGCCCGCCGAAGGCGCTGCAAGGATTTCCTCTCGTTTCTCGCTTAAGGCAACACAAACACCCTAAATCAAACCGCTCCGACAACCCAGGGCTCCACACAGACACATCAATAAGGATTTCGCCTCCCGCGTTCGAACGCACTGAAACACTTGTCCTATTTTTATGCAAATGACACCACACAAATAGATCTCCCAGGCCCGGGAGTGGGACGGGAAGGAGGGGCGCCGCCGCCCCAGCCTGGAGGCTGCGAGAGGGGAGGGAGTCCCAAGCCCGCACCCCGGGGCCCGCGCCGGCTCCGGCGCAGCAGGGCTGGGACTGGCCAGGCAGCCCGCCCCGCGCGCGGTGGCTCCCTGCCAACGCCGCCAAGTCGGCCGCGTCCCCAGGCTGCCTGCAGAGGCGGATTAGGGAAGGAGCGAAGCGAGCCTGTGACTAATCGCGGGGCCTCGGACCGGAGCACCAAGGCCATGTGCGACTGACAGGATCGACACTAGCAGAGGACACGGCGACGCCTCGCTTAATTGCAGGCTTCAAAAAATTCCCGCCTGAGCAGCTCCAGTGCGGAGAGCCACGGGCGTTCGCGCAGGACTGGGGAGCGCGCCAGGGGGGGGCCTGGCGCTCCCGCTCCGGGGAGGGAGGTTTGGCGTCTCCTGTATCCAGGGACCTGGCCCCCACTCTGCAGGAGTGTGGCCGAGCCAGCCAGCACTGGGCGGTCCAGCTCCCAGGCCTGAGGTTCTGACCCTTTCCCGTGGAGCCCACGGCCCCCTGTCTCGCCCTGGATCCTCTAAGGGAGGCTGTGCAGCGGGGGTGAGAGGTTCCAACAGACTGAACATAAAAACCCCTCACCCGAACCACTTTCTTCTCTTCCCTCCCCTTCCTCTTCCACCGGCTCGTACAAAGCCCCCAAGATCAAGGAGAGGGAGAGGCAAGTCAGGGCCGCCAGGAGCCAGGTCACCCAGTGCCCCCAAACTCGGGGCACACAGACACGCACCCCAGGCTCTTCCCCCCTGGGCATGGTGCTTCAGGCCCAGACCTCCTCCCTGGAGCGCTGAGGCCTCTCTGGGGAGAAGGGGGAAGCGTCGGCAGGCCTGCTGGCCTGCGTGTGTGGTGTGTGTATGTGTTGTGTGTGTGTGTGTGTGTGTGTGTGTGTGTGTGTGTACGGGGGAGAGGGGAAGGCGGGGTGGCAGAGAACCCAGCGAGAGAAGTTTCCACCACGCTCTGGTCGGCTGCTGCCAAAATCCCCGGGCCCCTCCCCGCCCGCACCGCCTGGCGTTGCCACCACAAGTTTGGTTTAACGAGAGCCCGGGACAAAAGCGAAGGCTTTCTATAGCCCCCGAAAACAAAGGGGGAAGAGCCGCGCGGGGCCGCCTCGGAGAGGCGGCTGGCGTAATGGTGCCGGGCCGACAGCAGAGCAGAAGAACTGCACAAGCCGCGCGGGCGGGAGGAAGTGCGAGGCGGGAGCGCGGGGAGGCGGGCGGGGGAGGGGCGCTGCGCCATGTTTCCGTGTCACCCGCCGAGTCGCCGGCGCTGGGCTCGGCCGCCGGCTCCCGCCTGCCTCCCTAACAGCGGAAAGCGTGCGATTAGCAGCCAGACAGGCGGGGACTCCGGGCCCGCGGGGCCGCCGCACACGCTGCCCGCGGCCCGGGCCCGCGCCCCCCCCCCCCCCGCCCGCCGGGTAATCATCCTCCTCGCCGCCGCGCTGCGTGCACTCTCATTAGAGCGGGGAGGCTTTTCTCTGCGCACTCGCTTGGCTCCCGCTGGCAAAACAACGCCTTCCCCGGCCGGGCCCGGGGCCAGGACTGCTGGGGAGGGCGGGACGGGGAAGGAGGTGGCGAGGCAGCGCCGGCAGCGCGGGTCACGTCGGCCGCCGCCATCCGCGGGGCACGGAGATGAGGAGGGTCCACGGCCCTCCCCGCGTTGGGTCCGTCCCTGGTACCGGGCCCTTCGTGCGGGGGTGGCGGGGGAGTTGCCGGTGCCCCGGTGACCTCCCCTGTCCGCCTCCCCAGGCTGGAGTGGGGGCCGATTGGAGACGGGGGCGAACACAGGGAAGGCTCCCCAAACAGGTTTTGCCCCAACTGTCTGGCGGACGACCGAAGGCCAGAAGCTCCATCCCCAGGGAGGCGGCCCTTTGACCCTCAGAAGACTCGAGTGCCCAAGATTCGGGCATGATCGCACGGGAGGGGTGGCCGAGGCACGGCCGCGTCTCGCCCCGAGCCTCGGAGCCCCGTTTTGTCGCCCGCGATCTGAGCACGCAGCAGCAGGCAGCCTCTCCCGGCACCACGCGCCCAGCTGCAGGCCTGGAGCAGGTGTTCCTGCCCGGCCGGAGCGTTGGCTCCGCGCCCCTCCCGTCCCAGCTGCGGGGCTGGCGGGGGGCGGGGGGCGCCGAGGGCGGGGTGGAGGGGAATCTCGCTGGAGGCGAGAAGGATCCGGCGGACTTGAATGGGGAGACCCCCGGGGGAGGACGGCCGCCGGGGCCAAGAGGGATCGAGGGTGACGCGCGGCCAGCCCCCTTCTGGAACAGCCTCGGGGGCCGGCGGAGGCCGCTCGGGCGGCGCTCGGGCTTCCGGTCCCGGTGCCTGCGGCGGGGCGGCCGGGAAGTTCCCGGGGCGGCCGCGAGGAGCACCCTCCCCGGCTGCCACCGCTGCGCAGCTCTCGAGTGGTGCCCGGGGAGCCTCCCGGCGTGTGGCCGCGCCGCTCGGGGCTGCAGCGGGGCTGGGGGCTGAGGGCGGCCCGGGCCCAGCCCCCGGCGGAGAGGGAGGCGGCGGCCGAGACCCCGCGGAGCTGCGGCGCGCCTCCCCCCCCCCTCCCCTCCCGCCGCCGCTGATGGCGGGCACGTGAAGCGCCGCTCGGCGCCTCGGCGCCAGCCAGGGAGCGGCCTGCCCCGCCGGCTCAGCTTACCCGCGGGCCCAGGAACGCGGAACCGAGCCCGGCCGGGCCCCGCAGAGCCCGCGCCCCCGCCCCGCTCCCTGCTCGCGGCGGCCCCGCACCCCCTCCCCGCCCGGCCTTGGGGCCGCGCCAGACGGCTGGCCCGAGGGGAACTCGGGCTGACTAATGGGTCGCTTGTGGGCCTTACGTGAGGCCCGGCTGTCAGCGGATGCCCGCTCGCTCGGCGCCTACGCCGCGGTCAGGCTCTTCGGGGAAGGGCGAGAGGAGGGGTTTCCCCGCTCCGCGGTTTCGGCTCCCCGGGGACAATCCGGCCGCCGCGGCTGGCCCGGGGCTGTAGGTCGTGCAGCCCGGCCCCGAGGGGGCACCCCGAGGCTGCCTCCCGCCTGGAGGGGCGAACCCGGGCTGTGGGGGATGAGAAGGTGGGAGCTTGGGGGCTCCGAGCCGGAGGTGGGCGCAGAGGCTGGTCCACTTGGCCTGGGGCTCCCGCCTTGATGTCGGGGAGCTGGGGCCAGCCGCTGGGCCGGGGTGAATTTCCAGGCTGCCCTGGGGGCCTGGACTTCAATACCGAAACCGCTCTCAAAACAAAGTCTTCCGGAAACCCCTTCGTGAGATTTTTGTGTGAAAAAAAAAAAAAGGATTTTTATAAAACTCCCCGAGAGTCCAGCTGAGAATTCGTGGGTTTGGGGGCGTGCGATGCCTTGTCCTTCCTTTCCAGGGGCCTGTAAAAATCAGCAGTTTCTTATTATTTCGCATTAACAACCACTTCGTGTTGACACAGTCATACGACCCTCCCAGATAGAACTATAGTTTCAACACACCAGCGCGGTGCTGGGTCACAAACACCCACCAAGGAAAAGCCGGCTTCGAGCTTGGGGTTGGATGCAGGATGAACCCTCCTGGTGCATCTCTGCTTTTATCCGGCCTAATTACACTAGGAATCCTGCCCCCCTCCCCCCATGAGAAATCCTGAAACCCTGGAGTTGAGGTGCGACTTTTCCTGGGGAGCCCTGCCAATGGGGAGGGGGTTGCTGGCCTAGAGGAGGTGGGTTTTAAATGTCACTTCCCAATGAAAATGCTTCCCTTTAGCCTTTTTCTTTCTTTCTTTTTCTTTTTTTTTCTTCTTCTTCTTCTTCTTCTTCTTTTTTTTTTTTTTTGATGCAGTTTTCCAAAGGAGCATTTTGGTGAGATAAGAAGTGACCGATCAAAATCGCTGAGGGGAGGTTGTAAGCAGCCGCTTTGCCCCAGCTTAACGTTATCTTATCTTTCACACTTGCGCGGCGGAAAAAAATTGGCTTATCTTCAGCCCCACCCCCTTCTCGCCTTAATTGCTAAAAAGCACTGGTGTGTTAAACCTGGAGGAAGAGGGCTGCTCACCAGTGGGAAAGGAAGATCCCAAAATGTGGGCAGGATTGATCCTTCCCCCCAGGCCTTCCTAGTACAACGCAGAGGGGCCAAAGGGGTGGAAGGTTCCATGGCCAGATTGTGGGGGAGCGGGGGAGGAATTCTGGGGATGGGTCATGTGGCTTCCATAGGCCTCACTTTCTCGGCTGTTTCCCAACCTCTTCCCCTTCATCTCCGTTGGTGTGGGTCTCCAATGGAGGCCTCTCGCTTTGCTTTCATCCCCCCCTTTACAGATCCCCTTTTTGGGGAGGGGGGTGCGAGGCCTGGGCGCACGGCCTGCTGGAAATCATTAAAATATATGCGAGTGTCTGCAAACACACTTTTAAATCATGGCGTTTCCCCTCCGCTGGTATATTTAAACTCCAGAGCTGATCTCCTCCCTCTCAGTCGTTTGTCTGTGTCACCGACAGGCCGCTAATGGCCGGGCTTCCAGGCTGTGCATTATGCATTCGCCTCCTCCCTCTGCCGCACACAGAAGGTTCTGTCAGGCCTCGGAACACAAAACACCCTGCGCGCCCCCCACCCCCCATTCGTGGCTGGGGGCTGCCGGCTGCTAACCGGCTGGAGACGCAGGGATGGGGGAGGTGTCACGGGGGGCCAAGGCTGAGCAGTGTGTGTGTGGGGGGGGGGGAGTGGGAGCGGGTCAAAGTGGCGGGGATTAGGCCGCGTGGACTCTCCAGCTCTGTGCCAACCCCCAGCTTTGCTCCTGGCTTCGATCCTCCGGAGTCAACCCTCCCGACGCCACTCACCTCTGCCCCCAGTTGGTGGGGGCCTCAGAGGTATTTGGGGACAGATGGGCTTAGAATCAGCGCCGCTGGGCTGTACTCCCTTCCTGCCCCCTTCGAGGGTTGCTGACGGGGCCTTCCAGATCCTTCCAGTCCCAGGGGTGGTGGGTATCCGCAGGAGTGGCTGGGGAGTGAGGGAGGAAGCCTTGATCCCAAATGCCTGGGGCTGAAGGCCGGGGCGCTGGGTCGGTGGAGCAGTAGTTGATGGTTCCCCGCCCCCCATCCCTGCGGTTTGGTGGGCACTACCCCCAGCCGGGTAAAACCTGAGCTGGAGGCCCTTGCTACATAAGCAGCGTGGGCAGGACGTGGCGGCCGGGTTTACCTGCGGGAGCGTCGGCCCCACCACCTGGGCCTCGAGGGCTCTTAAGCTGGGACCAGGTGGAGTGCGAGACAGGAAGGACCTCCCCAAGCGACCTGCATTTACGCTTATTCGGCTGACACCCATCTGTCTACCCAGCGGGGGCCCCCCAGTGTAAATGGCGGTTCACCCACTGTCCCTGACTTTGGGGATCTCAGAGCCTGACGCTAATCCAGCCCAGACCAGAAATTCCCAGAGGCAGCTGCTTGCTGTTACCACGTGGGGCTTGCCTTTTGGGCCCTCCTACCCCAATGGCCCCATAACTCTTCAAAGGCTTCCCCCATGGAAGGCAGCTACCTTCAGTTTCTCTCTAGCAAATTCCTGGGACAGGGATGCCTTGTGCTTGGGAGGGTGGGCCAGTGGCTGTTCTAAGGGCCCCTGGGTAAGCCCTGAGTTCTTTTACAAAGTGACCAAGGAAGACTGAAGCCTGTGTGTGTGTGTGTGTGTGTGTGTTGTGTGTGTGTGTGTGTGTGTGTTTAAATGGTTAACATTAATAGGCGGGCCCTACAGAGCTTTATGACTTAGATCCTACTCCTGTGTTACCAACCACCCCCACACACACTGTTGGGATCCCAGGGTCCTCCAGACACCAGTAAGGGCCTTACCACGGGGTGCCTGGCCTTTTTCCCTAGGCCTGGGCCGTGGTTGAAGGTGAGGAGGAGGCCGGGGGCCACCCTGCAGTTAGTCTGGCCTGAGAAGGGTGGCCAGGCTCCAGGCCTGCGCCCTGAAGCCCCAGCCTGCTTGCCCAGTTGCAGAGCCCGGATGGAACCTGTAGCAGGAGAGTGCCTGGGAGCTGGAGGTGCCGGCCTGTGTTCTCACCCGGAGACCCTCCGGAGGGGTAGGGGAGGGGCGGCCCTCCGCAGCTCAATTAGAGGCGCCTCTCTGTTTCTCCACTGCCCTGCACCCTCCCTCCCCCCCCCTCCCTCCCTCGCACTCACTTGCTCTCCGCCTGCTCTGCTTTCATTGAAATCCTCCCCTGACAGAGTGCCTGGTCTAGCGGCCTGACCCCGCGTCAGCTCCCCGGGGGCTGGTGGGAGGGAGACGGCTGAAGGCCCCGGCTGCCCGCACACGCGCTGCAGGCTCCGTGTGTCCCCAGCTCCTGGAGCCCCTTCTTGCGTGGGAACCCACGATGGGACTGCCCTTGAGCTTTCTGCTTCTCCTCCCTGGAGCACTTCCAACTAACCGGGCCAATAGGGATGAGCTCCCTACCCACCCCCTTCTGCCTTGGAGCACCTCAGGAAAATCTCACATTTTCATTCTCAGTGAGTCACGGGCACCTCCCCGCCCCCCCCCCCCCACACACACACACTTATGCCTCTTAGGACTCCCTTAATAAGATATTTTTTAAATCCCACAGAGTTGGGAAATGTGCCCTTAGAGATGGAAGAGAAGCCCTTTAAGCCCACTAGCCCAACCAGGACACCTAGGAGGCGAGACCCCTGCAAAAGGGGGGATGAAATGCGGCAAATTACGTCAAAGGCCAATTTACTGGCTTGTTTGTCTCCAGCGTCAAATTTCTCCCACAGTCAGCCCTCCTGGAGGCCCCTTCACATTTACAGCGACCCCCCCCCCCCCATTCATTTCAACCCTCAGACTTTTAAAGTTAGACAAACAGGCCCCTTTGTCAGCAGCCCCGGGGGGCCGGGACTCCTAGAGGCAGCAGGCTCCATACTCGCGCTTGGTTCCGGGATTTTCCAAAAATTCTGGACGGTTGCTGGCAATTCTTAACTCCGGGAAAAGCCTGTGCCGTGGGGGAGAGTCGGGAAGGCATGGGAAGGGGAGCAAAGAGGGTTGGGCACGTGGCCAGCGTCCCTGCGGCCGCCTAACCGAGCCGGAAGAGCCTGGCAACGCTCCCCAATCGCCAGGCCAGCTCGCCAGCCCGGCCCACAGCGGCACAGCGGCCTCATTGCCTGGAACGGCGCTCGGAGAGTTTCCCCACAAGCGCCCAACTTGAGCCTTCTCGGTTATTTTAGATTTGTTTTGAATAAAAGGAGTCGCTTCAAAAAGAAATGTTGCTCCAACACACAAGCAGAGGCCTTTCTCCAGCTGTGTCTGTAACTCGCATGCATTCAGTCTAATAACTTTTAATGTCTGGCCCTAAAACGTCTTTATAAAAAATAGCTTTACAGCATAATAGTCCAGGTGTCTTTCTGCTTGTTACCGGAGATTAAAAAAATGTGTGGGTTAGCTTCCAGAGACATCCACCCCCCAGAAAGACGGAGGGAAAAAGCGTGCGTTCCACCCTGCAGGCGCAGGTCCTGGGAGCGGGGCGCCCCGGGGCTGGGTGCTGCGGGCGGGGGCACTGCCCGCCTGTCTTTTACATCAGTTCTTATAAGCGGCCGAGCAACACCAAGATTTGATTCTGCCCGAAGTTTCGGATTTCAAACGGTAGAGATGTTTCACTTCTGCTTTGGGAACGGCTGTTTTTCTAACTGCTAAGAACTAAGACAATAAATAAAATCGCACCTAACACCGGTCCCGCAGTCGGCATTAGGTCTACATTTTAAAAGGGACCTTCTAGCTCGAGCTGATTTTGGCCTTGACCTTGACTTAGTAATCAACTTGAGATGCTTTTGATTATTTTGGGCATGGACACACTCCAGGATATTTTAAAACTTTCCGTGTGGATTCACAAGCCACCTCCATTTCGGATGGATGCTCTCATCCAGCCTGCACCATCTTGTCCCTAAGCAGAGACTCCCCATTTCCAGCACGAAAAGACCCTGGTGTGCAGCGGAGTGGGGTCACCTTTGGCCGCGTAGTCCGGGCGATCTGGGTGCGGTGAAGCCGGTACACCCCACCCCCACTGCCACCCCTTTCCGCTAGCTTCAGGTACTGGGGCTTCTCGGCCCTCCCCAGAGGCCCTGCGCTCCGGGGAGGCCGGAACCTCGCCTCTCCGCTTCCCCCTCCCGCCTGCCCGTCCCCGCCTCCCCCCTTCGCGCCCCCCCCTCCGCGCTCAGCGCCGCGCCGGGTGCGCTGGAGAAGCTCAATACGTGTCAATTGAATTAACTGCTGCGGGCGCGGGCTGTACGATCAGCACAACGTTACCGAGTGGAAATTTATGGGGCGAATGGTGTAAGCCAAAAGTTGCTCCCTGCCAAGGAAAATAAAACGCGGGAGATAATCTCCTGAGGTGAGGGTGGGGGGCTTGGACAGACCCTCCAGCCCTCTGAGGTGCAGACTGTGAAATGCCCGCGAGCTGGGAGACATTCTGGCGGATCTCCGCTCTTCTACCGCGCCCCCCCCCCCTATTCCCTCCTCCTAGTGCTCCGAGGGCTGCCTCCTCCACCCCCCGCCTCTCCGAACAATTCCCACACAATTGAAACGTCCGGGGAACTCGGGCGCGGAGTTCGGGGCGGAACGGCCCCCGGGGCCTGGGGCCGTGCTCTCAGGTAGCTCTGACAGCCAGACGAGACGGGGCTCCTCCGGGAGGAAGGGACGCCCCAGGCAGGGGGTGGGCGCCAACGGGCACTCGCCAGGCTCCGCTGGGTCTCCGAGGGGACGGGCGGCCGGGGGAGCGCAGCGCTGGTGGCAAGAGGAGGCAGCAGTGGCTGCCGTTGGGGTTTGACAGCTTTGGCTGAGCGGAGTGCGAGGCGCTTTATGGTAATTGCGGTCCTCCACTGGCCTTCTGGGTAGCGAGGGGAGTCTCGGCGCGCGGCTCGGAGAGCCGCCCCCGCCGCCCCCCATCCCCCGGGCCGGGGATCTGCGGGCCGCCCTCGCCGCCGCCGCCGGAGTCGGTCTGGGGCGCGCCCAGCCCCGGTGTGCGCAGCCAACTCGGTCCGAGCGGGGGAGGGGAGGGCCAGGGGCGAGGGGGGCGCCACCCAAGTGGTCTGGGGTTCGGACCCCCGAGAGGCGAAACGCGCCCGGCGGGGGATCGCCGATGGCGGGGGCAACTCCGGCAAACCTTTCCTGGGGGATCGCCCCTCCGCGAGCCCACCGCCGCGGCGCCGCAGCGCAGGGTGAGCGAGGCCAGGGGAGCTCAAACTTGCGAGAGCTGGAGGCGGCGGCGGGCGGGCGGTTGTCGCCCGAACGCTGCGCCTGCGGGGGGAGGGGAGGCGGCTGCTGGGAGGAAGGGAGGGAGAAAGGGCGGGTGGAGGGAGGGGGAGAAGGAAGAGGAGGGAACCGGGGAGGGGAGACGCGTTGGGATCGCGGCGTGCGGCGGCAGACGGAGCCCGGGCTCCCAGCGGCAAGGTGAGCCTGAGCTACGCTCCTCGCCGATCGCCGGCGGAGCTCGGCAGCTGCGGGGGAGACGCGCCGGAGCCCAGACCGCGACCGAGAGCGGGAGCGAAGCGAGCGGCGGCGGAGGGGGAGCCCGCGAGCCGCCAGGCGGGGAGCCCAAGCCGCGCTGTCGCCGCGCAGGGACGACTTGGCCAACACACTCACGCTCTCTCTCTTTCCCTCTCTCTCTCTCTCACACACACACACACACACACTCACACACACTCTCACACACATACACACACACACACACACACCCAGCCCGAGCGGGCGCTCACGGCGATCCGTCAACATGGCGCTGGGGCTCCTGCCCGAGCGCGGGTGGCAGCAGCGGCGGCGCGGGAGCTGCTGAGCCCGGCCGAGCCCGGCCCAGCCGCGGGAGCCCGGAGGATCGCTCGGGGCTGTCGCCACCTGCCCGGAGGCTTTGAGCCCGCCCCGCCCCGCCCCCACCCGGTCCAGAGCCCACCCCTCCGCGGGGCCGACCCCGAGGGCAGCCGGCTGGCAGCAGACGGCGAGGGAGGCGAGGGAGCGCGGCGCCGCGAGCGGGTTGCGGCCAGCCGGGGACGGCAAACTTTGCCGCTTGCCACGCTTCCCCGGCGCGGCTCCATCTCTGATCGCTGCCGTCGCCGCCGCACTTTCCTCCTACCCCGCACACCTCTCCACACTCACCCACCCCGCCGGCCCTGGCTCCCAGCCGCCTGGACTCTGCTCGGGGTAGGGGGGACTTCAGAGCTCCGGATCGCCAGCCCCCGGCTGACGCCCCGGCCGGGGATCTCAGGTCAGTGCCCGAAACACCTTTCCCCGGGGAGGCCGCGCGGGCGGGCGGGCGGGCGCGCCGCGGGCTGCAGTCGGCCCCCTCCCTGGGCCCCCGCCCGCTGCGGGCTGCTCCTCTGACTCGTGTACCCCGCGAAGCTCTCGCCTCGCGCTTCCCTTGGCTGTGATCGCTTTCGTTTTTATGTCTTCGCTCGAACTTATTAAAAATGCAGCCGACCTCAGCGGCCCGGCGTGGGCACCAGGGAGGGGCGCGGCGGGGGTCCTGCCGCCCCCCCCCCCCCCCGCGAGGGCCGGGAGGGGAGCCGGAGTTCGCCGAGTGGAAGTTTGCAGCCTGTGTGTCTGCGTGCGCGGGAGCGCGGTCGCCGCCGAGCGCCGCGAGTCGTGCGCGGGAGGGGGGGCGGCTGGGCTGGAAGCTGGGAAGCTCGGCTCGGCGTTAGCTCGCGAGCAGGAAGGGGAGGGCGGCGGGTTCCCGTCTGCTTTCTTTTTCGACTCGGGAAAGAACTGTAAAAACCCCCAGCCGCCGCCGCCTCGTCTCGCCTCTCCGGGGGCGCTCGTTCCTCCTGGTGGAACTTGGCGTGTGCTTGCGCCAGGGTGTGTGGCAGGCGCCCCGGCCGAGCCGAGCTCGACCTGCTACCGCCGCCGCCGCGCAACTCGGGAGGGGAGTCCCGGGTTTTTTCTTGGCTTGCCCCAAAGCACGAATCACGTGGATTAAAAAAAAAAAAAAAACTACTAGGAAATCGACCGGAGCGTGGGGTTCCGACTCGGCCCGTCCGCCCATCCGCCAGGTCAGACGCTTTGTTTTGTAAATGTTCCTGTAAAATTGCAATCGGCGACCCCCTCCCATCCCCATTCTGCTTCGACCCTGCGGGCTCTGTTTTAAGTTCGGAGCCCCCAGGGGTGGGGGTAGAACGTGTTGGGGGGGGGAGGAGGGCGGGGGGGTGGAGACCTGGGCCCTCCGCTGGGCAGCGGGGAGTCTGGTGGGAAGCCCTGCTGGGCGTGTGCGAGTCTGCGGCCGGAGGAAGTTGGTCCCACTCGGAGGGCGTGCGGTGTGGAGGTGGAAGGTGAAGAGGAACTTGCGCACCCGGGCGGGATCCTCAGCCGCGGCGGGGAGGGCGAGGCGCCGCGGAGCCGGTGCCGGGAGCAGGCGGGGGGCCGCGCTGCGGAGCCGCCGCTGACTCGGGGGCTCGGGGCGGCGGCGACGTGCGCCTGCTGTTTACGAAGCGAGCCCCGAGGCGCCGTGCGCGGATCCGGGCGGCTGGAGGCACGCGTGGTCCCCGCGGGCTGCCCGCTGCTCGCCCCCGGAGTGGGCACGTCCCCCGGTCCCGGAGACGGCGGCGTCTGGCCGTGTGCAGGCCGAAGCCAGGCGAGGCTTAATTTGCCGTTAATGAATCTTTTCCAGAAAGTCCAAGATCTCCGGCTAGAGGCTAGAGGCTGTGAGTGCCCGCGCGCGAGGACGCGCGCCGCCGGTGTCTGAAGGGTGGGGGTTGGGGGATGGAAGAGTGTGGGGGGGGTATGTGTATTTAAAAACAAACCTTGAAAAGAAACCAGTGCGCTTCAAATAGGTATTCGCACAGCTTCGCCGTGTCTAGACTAGACAGCTCGGGGTTTTAGGTTTTCTTTTACCCCCCCTCTTTTTCCTTTTCTTTTTCTTTTCTTTTCTTTCTTTTTTTATTTTTTTCCGAGAGGCTAGGGGAGAGGTAATGGTGTTATGTTCTAGGCCTGGGAGTAAATGGGGAGGAAACGGCCCACCCCAGAAGGTGGTGGGTGGTGAACCCAGACAGGCTGGGGTATTTCTAGCGACCGGGCACTTCCTGTGGCTCTGGAAACGGACACCGCGGGCCGAAATCAATCCTTACGAGGGTGTTGGATTCGGTTTTGCCAACAGAATTGCTGGCGTGGAAGGCGTTTGGATTGTCAGCCTCGGAGACTCCTCTACCTGGACCCTCGGAGGAGACGTGTGCTTCTCGACCCTTCCCACTCCACCCCCGACCTGTGATCTGGTCTAGGCTTTGCGCTGCTGGCTCTCGTGTTTATCTGGGGCATGCTTTCCCCGCGTGGAGGAAGTGGGGGGGGGGCGATGTTGATTAATATGCCGTCCAGGTTTAATCCGAGCCGGGCCCTCGGTGTGCCCGAGTGTAGCCACTGCTAACCTGGGCCGCCTGGGGTAGTTAGGGGAATGCGCGGGGTTCGGGCGCCTGGCGCTCGGCAGGCGGATCGGGGCGCGGACAGCCCCGGCGCTGTCCTTTGAGGCGCTGTCACCAGTAGGTGACTGAGAGTTAATTAGGAAGTGCTCTCCGGATCAATGGGCCGCACAGCTCATTAGCGATTCTCCCCAGCCCTTTGCTGGGCCGGCCGGGCCTCTGCCTCCCACACAGGCCGAGCCCCGCGGCCCGGGCCACGGAGCGCGCCGCGGGGAGGTGGGGAGGGCCGGGCACCGAGGGGCAGGGAGGAGGCGAGTGTAACTCCGCCGGGCGGCGTGTTGCGTGCGGCGCCGCGGGGCCCACGCAGCCCGCTCTCTCTTCCTGCCCGCGGTCGCCTCGACTGTGTCTTTAACTCGCTCCCGCTCGCGTCGCCGCCTGGCTGCTCCTCCCGCCGCCCTCGCCTGTCTCTTGTTCTCGAAGCACGACGCCGGTGCTCCCCGCCCAGTTTGGGATTAGACCAGATAAAAATAGGACTGCCCGGCGCGCTGAGCGGGGCCTGCGGCCCGGCGGCCGGCTTGGCGGGAGCTCGAGGGGCCGGGGCCGGGGCGGCCCCGCGGTGCGCTCGGGGCGGCTCGCGCCCGGAGGCTTCCCCCTCCGCCCCGCAGTGGCGGTCACGCTCCCCGGCTCCTGGCCGTCGGGAGCCGTGCGGGCAGGGGGACCCGGGCAGGGTCTCGCGCTCTCGCGGGGGTTGTTGCTGTGCGTGTGATAGATCGGTCTAGACAGGCATGCAGGCTCCCTCCCGGCTGAAGGACGGGGAGGGGGGGGCGGGCCGCGGAGGCGGCGGCAGACTCCCGTGAGCTGAGTGAGCGAGCCAGCCTGCGGGCCCAGCGAGGAGGGTGGAGGGAAGGCTGGAAGGGTGGGGGGTGGGGGTGGGGGTGGGGTGGGCAAGAAGCCTGGCAGAAATTCCTGGAGGCAGAGGAGCCCCCCGCGGGGAGGGGCAGGAGTCTGGACCTAGGGTTTCTCTTTCTCTAATGTTTGCACGCGCACAGCCTGGTGCGTTGGGCTGGATTCTTCCAAAAACCAAACGCAGCTGATGGATGATCTAGTTTCACCCGGTGCTTCTCGCTGGGGGAGGCCTGGACGGTGAGCGCCTCAGTAAGGAACCGGATTTGGGAGATGCGGATGTAGCCTCGCCGTTCCCGGGAGAGACCTGTGGGCCATCTGGGAGGCGAAGGTCGGCTCAGAGCTGTGGTCGGTTCGGGCCTCTGATCAGGACCGGGGCAGATGGAAGACCCAAGCTGAACTGCCAGGCCACCGTGTACAGGTCTGCACTGGAGAGAGCATATAGATAAATAGACACACTTTTGACTTGAACTTGTGGGGAGTTAGTCTGAGATATGTGAGGAAGGCTGCCTCCACACAGGAGTTGGACAGTGATGTGTGTAAGATTGATCATCTGTATACGCATACAGGGGGTCAATATTGAATTGGTCTAAAAATTGCTTACAGCTGTGCAGGCACTGGTCTGGTTCTCTCCAGAGGTTGAAATTGGTGGGTGGGTTACCCTATATATAAATAAACCATTAGTAGCACCCCCATCTCCTTCCCCCTCCCCTCCCTTTTAGGGTTTGCCGTCTAGGGAATGTCCTGGTTACATTTAACCTGCAAATCCATATTGGTCTGGCCTGAAAATGAGCCACATGTAGTCAAGGCAAGAACGGGAGCCGTAGGGAGGTGCACACGTTAGACATGCTCAGATGAAGATGCGAGCCTGGGTGTGACAAGTGCTGAGACAAATCAAGACACTGGGGCCCCCGGGACCCATAAGGAGCGAGAGGTTCCTCAGGAGGGATGTCCACACGGACTTGCAGGTACACGGACCTGTAGCGAGACCCTAAGAACAATCCCAGACTTTGTTGAGCTGGAAACGGGGAGAATTTCTGGAACTTGGGTCCAGAGACAAAAGCCCATTTAAAGGTGTGAAGAGGGTCACTCGGAAACAAAGCGTTCTTATGCACACATCCACCTTAGCTGCACGGGCCGAACAACTCCATGTCCGCCGTAGACGGTCCTTCGGAATGAGACCTTGATGGACACGGGAGCGTGGGCCAGGCCGTCACTGTCACACCCGCCTGCGCAGGGAAATGGTGTGTCTTTAGCTGGAAGGGAGCTGCAGGCGAAGCTGACCAGCTTAAGGGTGGATGGCCCGCAATTGCCAATATTCCTCCTGGTTAGACTTTCTTCCCCTCTAGAGTGGAAGGGAAGGTGTGTGTGAAGCGGGTAGGAGGATTCCGACGAGATTCGGAGTTCTTGACCTTCAGTGGATGGAGGAGCAGGTCACACTTCGGGTGGGGAGGACGAGGGGGTGCACTGCTCACCTGTTCAAGGCCACCCAGGGCCCAGTGGGCTGAGCCAGACGGAACCGGAAGAGGTGCGAAGTTCGGCCCCTGGAGGGGACCGTGTGGGTTCGGCCTGCGGAGGGTGGATTAGCCGGCACCCCTGACCTCACACGCGCACGTAAACTAGGCTGTGGCTTGGCTTGCCCGCGGCGTCGATCAGCCGCCGTCCCTCTTTGTCTGAGCCCTGCCGGGAACTCCGGCTTTGCTGGGGAAGACCGCACTCCCGGGCGGAGCCCGCTCCCGGTTGGGCGAGGCCGGGCTGGGCCACGGGTTGGACGGCAGGCTCGGAGGCCGGAGTGCCGCCTGAACCCCAGCACAGCCAGCACCGTCCTCGGGAGCGCCCGGCCGCCCTGACAATGCCACCTTGGTTTCCTCGAGGGCTCCTGCCAGGTGGGGTGGGGGGCAGTGCGCGCGTCCTGCCCCACCCCTCCCCCGCCGGCCCGTGGCTGAGGGGAGCTCAGATGGCCCTTTGTTAGGCCCCGGGGTCACACCCGTGCCCTGGGGGCCGCAGGGGGGCGGGAGGGCGGTGCTCTGGGTGAGAAAGGACGGGCTGGCTAGGAGGCTTCGTCGCCGGACCTCAGGATTCCAGCCGGGCGAGACCTCATCCAGCCTGGGAGGGGAGGCCTGGGCCCGCCCCGGCTGCTTTGCCAGCGTGCAAGGCCGGCCAGATTCCGTCTGTGCAGGGCCGGCTGCGCTGCTGAGCCCTGGGTGGCAGCCGCCGGGGCGGGAGTGGATGGCCTCCCCCCCCCTGGGGGGGGTGGGGGGCAAGCCGCCTGATCACCAGTGCTTGGCCTGGGATGTACTCTGACCTCCAGCCCTGCCTGTCGGCTCCCTGTGGCTGTCCCCAGCGTGTCCCTTTGGGAGTGAGATGTGACTTGGGGTTGGGTGGGAATGAGTGGAGGACGCTTTTCCTGGACATTTCTGGAGCGGGAAGGCCCCCAATGGAGGGGCTCCGAAATGGGGACCCCCACTTGGTTAATTTTCAGAGCCATGTCTCCCCGGCCAACGGCACCCCTCAGCACCCATGGCTCGGCTCCCCGTGGCTAGCCCCGTGGGGAAGTCCGCTAGGAGGCCCTGAAAGCATAAAATATAATTTGTGATCTAAGAGACAGTTTCCAGTATAATCTCATTATGCACCACAGCCTCCCGGTGTTATTTTGTGGAAGGCGGACAATGATCAATTTACATTGACCCGGGGCTGGGCGAGCTTTTAGATGGTAATTGCCATATTGATTTGCATGCAAAAAGGAGACCTGCTAAAATTAAAGACGGAAGCTAAATTAAACTAAATTTATTGTCTAGGTGCGAACCGGAGGAACTACTGGGGAAGGGGGGCGAGTGGGGTCAGTGTGCCGGGGGCAGAGCAGGTGAGAGGCCCTGGAGCTTCAGGTCACGGATTTGGGAGCGACGTTAGCCTTTGTGGTTCCAGACGTGAGGAGGGGACCCGTTCGGGATGTGGGGACCCAGCGGGGAAAAGTTATAAACAGGCACGATTGCCTGGAAGGCACCGGAGTCTTTTAAGGCCAGTGGTCGCTGCAAGGGGGAGGAGAGGTTTATGGGGGTCTTCCGGCACTTTCCCCCACTTCTATTGTTCTGCCCGAGCGAGCGCTTGCAGTCGTGTCGGGGACACTGAGAACTCTCCATCTGAAAAGTTTAAAAATTTTTTACACGGCCCAATAACCCTTTCTGCCTCATCCCCTCCCTCTCCTCCCTCCCAGAGCGAGAGTGCGGGGCGCGGGGGCAGGCTTGGGCCGTTGGAGGCTGCGGAGTTCCCAGCCGGCCGCAGCCGGTCGCCGATCGCTGGAGAAACTGCCACTCCAGGTGGCCCCAGTGGGGGGAGGGGCGTCTGCTGGGGTCGCGGTCGGGGGTCACCTCCCCTGAGGTCCGAAGGACCTGCCCCGAGCTGGGGGGCGGGGAGGCCGGAGGTGGGGAGCTGGAATGGAAGATGCTGGAAAGTTTAAAAAGGAGAGCGAGCCCCTGGCCCGGAGTCAGGGGAGGCCGGGCCCCGGGGGCGTGTTCGGCTGGCTGGCAGGGTGAGGACCTGGCCCACCATCAACGATCCCTCCTCCCGTAGGCCGGCCCCTGCCCGCCCGGTGGCTCCTGGAGGTTTCACACATCCGGAGCCTCCGAGGACGGAGGAGCAACTGGTCCGGTGCTCCCGCCTCCCCGCACCTGGTGCCTCCCCGCCTGGAGCGGAGCTGTTGGGTGTGGGTAGTTGCAGGAGCATCTGGAAATTGCAGACCTGGAAATTGGGGGTGGGGTAGGGAGGGGAGGTTGGGCGCTGGCTCAGTTTCCGGGAGGAGAAATTGGGAAGGAATGGCTTTTTGTGTTGGGACCCCCGGGCGTCCAGTAGGGCTGTGCGTCTTGCTGGCCACTTCCGCCTTAATCCCCGCCCCCACCACACTGGGGTCCCAGGGGCTTTTTTCTTACAACCCCATGATGGTGGGTGTAGGCGCTCTCTCCAAAGGGCTGTTGCTCTATCTAGATAATTTGATTTATTGCTCGCTGTAGTAAAACTGGGGTGGCAAGCCTAGTCCTGGGGCCAGGAATCAGCACTTTCTGCAGAGACCCCAAAGTAGCAACTCACCAACTCTCTGTGCCTGTTCTGGGGTCCCGGATGGAGGAGAAAGCGGAGCCTTGTCGGAGCCCTGGCCTCACACCAGAGTATCCCAGGGCAGGGACCTGCGGAGGATGTGGGGAAATTTCTACAGACTTCAGATGGACCGAGAGATCACTGGGTGTAGGAGCAACGGGGTTCCAGGCTCCTGTGGACTCGAGTCCCCTCGGTGTTAAAGGCTAGCTTTTCACCCTCGCCCTGAGGAACAGGCCCGTGGCAGCCTTCTGAACTTCTTGGGGATTTCGAATGGCACAATTAGGCCAATAATTGGCTCCTCTCCGAGACTCCAGGACTGAGTTTGACCGTGGCCCGTTTTTACTAGCTGTGTGACCTTGGGGGCAAGTTAGTTATGGCCTCTGAGCCTCGGTAAGTTTCTTCATTTGTAAGACTGGGAATAATTACCCACCTTAGGATCAAAGAAGACTTGGCACGTAGTAGGCCCCGAGGATCAGTGACTGCTTTGAATGGCCGGTCGCGCTCCTATAGGTTGCTCCGTCAGGCCCCGCTCCCCCTAAGGCCTGAGGCCTGTCTGGGGACCAACTTGCAGGTTAAGTTCTCCCCCCCCCCCCCCCCCGGACTTTCCCCAAGGACATTTCTCCCCGGTCCACCTCCCCGGGTCCCTCTCTCCCTTTGTTACAGTTCTTTGCATTCTGCATTTTAAAGGGTTCCATATGAAAGGACTCAGATCCCCCCCCCCTCCACCCCCCAAGTGGGATCCTTATATGGTGAGGAATTGATTCCAGAACCGGTATCTGGGTGCTCTTTGGCGAGGGCTTTCCCGTCATTCTTTGGGGGAGGGGACTGCAGTGGCTGCGGGGGGTGGGGGTGGGGGTGGGGGGGAGACCTGGTTGGAAGAGGTGAGAGGGGGTGGCCTGCTGCAGAAGCCAGAGGTGCTGTGGTTTGTTTGATAGGGATTAAGTCCGGATGTTATGAGGGCTCAGTGTGGTTTTCAATAAAGTCTGCCAGGGATTGCTTCTTTTATATCGATATGTATTTAAAAAAATTACTAGCGAGAGAAGAAAACCAGACCTGCATGGATCCCGGCCGGTAGTGTGCTACTGTGATCAGGTTTGCCACTCGCTCCCAGAGGGGAAGTCAGCGTTTGATTGAAGCTACACTTGGTTCTTGACTCTCAGGGGATGCCTGCTCTGAAACGGGAGCCCTCCCTCTCTCTCCTCCTCCCTCTCCTCCTCCCTCTTTTTCCCTTCTTCCCCTAAAAGCCTTTGTGCGGAAAGAGCTTCAGTCGGCACGAATCCCCGTCCCTCTCCAGAATGCCTCCCAGCCTTTGCTGACATTGTGTCGTGAGCAGTGGCTTTTACCAGGCCAGCAGTTTTGCCCCCATCTTAGCTCGCTGCTCCAGAGGCAGAGCGGGGCTCTGCCTGCCGTCTGAAGACACCTGAACCTTTGCCCTGGGCACCCCCAGAGGGGGGTGGAGGGGAGGAGCGCGGGGCAGGGGGCTGTTGCTGAGGGTCTCAGTGGGACGAGGCACGTCCCAGCTTTGGGTGTCAAACTTGGTGTCGTCGGAGAAACTCGCGGGCATTGACCAAACTGTGGACGGCCTCCAGCCGTCCGCCCACAAACACAGGCAAGTGCCACGGCACCGCCAGTCAAAACACCCGTGGAACTAGCAGCCTCCGCCTTTGTATTTATTATTTTATTAACAGCGTTTTACACGGCTTTTAACAAGCACGGCCTGCCCGCTCTGCGCTCCCTGCAGACGGAGCGGGGGGGGGGGGAGGCGGGGGGGGGTTGTCTAGGAGAGACTTCTGGCTGGAGAAAGCTCTTCAGTGAGGAAGGAGGAGCAGCATTTGGGTGGGATTCTGCTGGCTCCAGAGAGAAGGCAAAAGTAATGTTTCAGACGAAGCCCACCCCCTCCTCCTCCTCAGGCCGGTGGTGCGGATGCGGCGGGTCTGGTCTCCACTGGGATTCCAGAAGGGGAAATCTAGTCCGCTCCATCATCCTTTGCCCATCGGTTATCGGTGATTTTCAAAGAATAAGTATTTGTCCGCTATCGTTATTCTATATCCTGGTGGAAAGTTTATAACGAAAAGTAATGCCTTTCTTAAGTCATAAAATGAGCCTTGTATGATTATTTAATTAAAATCTATTTAAGGACCGATTAGGCGTGTAATTTGCGCTAATAATGACGATTATGGAAATGTTCGACTTAACCAAAAATCATAAAGGAGACATTTTGATCAGTGGGGCGACCAGTAAGTATTCAGGGAGTTGGACGGTTTCCGAAGCACAAGGGGCCGAAGAACGCGCAGAGCTGCCCGGCCGGCCCCTGTGGTGGGCAGCCGGGCTGGAGGCCTCGCCGCCCAGATCCCCAGCGGGGCCCCGGCAGGCCGGCCCGTGCTCTGCTGAGCACAGAAAGCCGCCCTGGGAGCCCGCACAACCTTGATTCCCAGCTGAGGGACGGGGCGGGGGGAGGGGTCCCCCAAGCCACCAGGAGGAGAAAACTCAAACCGCACCGAAACCTCGGTGAAATGGCTGTGACAATCTGGCAGCGACAAACGCATGCTGCCTTGGCTAGCCTCGGCTGGAGCCCGGAGGCGCGGGGAGAGGGGGGGGAGCGGGGGGGGGGGCGTCCCTTGTTCCGGAGAAACCTGCCAGCTGCTGGGCTCGGTGCGAAGGCCGCGGAGGCAGGCACAATGCTGCTGTTGTTGGTTTGATCTCGAACTGTGGATTGTTAGTCTGGCTCTAACTCTGTGGTAAGGGGGGAATGTGAAGGCTGTTTACAGCGAGTGCAAATAATGTGACAGCTGTTGGTGCACGAGCTGCGCCGCGCCTCCCCGGCGCTCACACAAAGCGCACACTATGCGGCCGCAGAGGTGGCCGCCACTTGGTGGCCGGAGTGTCCTCGGAGGAGAGAGAGCCCGGCGGCGGCACCGCCCCCCGCACGCACCTCTCTGCCTCCCGGGATCGGTGGTGGACGTGCGGGGTGGCTTGTGTGTTGTGGTCTAGGGAACTTGTTAGAAAGAGGTGGTTGGAGCAGGCCCGAGGGGTCATGGGCCTCCCTGTCCGGAGGGGCTTGGCCAGGATCTGCTTTGAAGGTTTGGGGAACTAACTTTGGGCCCTACGCACGCTGCTTGGAAACAATGTATCAACCGGAGGCTTTCTGGCAACTGCCAGCCTCTGAAGGCCGCTGTCCCCCTCCGAAATGGCCCTGCTGTTCACACAACTTAGACAGGCGGGCGCTGTGTGTGCCCTGCCCTCGGCACCGCGTCTTGCCTCGGAAACCCAAGCGTGTAGGGTCGGGACCCAAATGGGGGGGGAGGGGTGCGGCTTGGGTTCTGATTGCCCACACCCCTTACCCTGCCCTCCCCAGCCGGCCCCCTTTCTCGAGTGCATTCGCTTCAGCTGCAGGGCTAAGAGGTGCAGCGCCACCCACTCTGACTTAGTCCACTGGAGGCACACGGCCACAGGCCTTCTGAGTTCCTGCCCCCCCCCCCCCCCCGCCAGGCTCTGCAGGGAGGCGCCAGGGTGGGAGGGACAGCAGTTGGTGGCAGCATTCACCAACTCCAGTCCTGGGACGGCCTCCGAGGTGGGTCTGACCCTGGGCTGTCCGGGGCCAGTGCAGTGTGACCCCCCCCCCCCCCCGCTCCCTAGGTGGGAGCCTTCTGAGCCCCAGCCCCTAAGGGTGTGGAAGCGGGTCACGCCCTGCTCCGTGGGACTTCGCTGGTCACCAGGTGTGCCGCCTGCGGGATGTCAGCACGTGGAGCCCACCCCGCCCCCACCGGCCAGGTCTCCCTGCCTGGGCCGTAACGTGGACTTGGGCGTCGAGGCGCCGGGAGATGCTTCTGGAGTGATACGTGAACTTCGGTGCCAGTTCCAGAAATTGGGCTCTCTTTATGACGTGTGCCATTTTCTGTAGGAATGTTGCTTGCAAAACGAGTTTCGCCTCGGAGGGAAGGCGGAAAGATAAACAAGCTCAAACGCCAAAACACTGGCAGGCTCTCCCTCCTTCCAGCTCTCTTAAAGCAGCCGGCCTGCATTTCCAGGATTAGACTCCGTGCTTGCAAGGAGGGACTCTGCTTGGCTTTTTTTTTTTTTCCCCCAAGCAAATGCAAATTAGAGAAAAATAATTTTCTTTCAACGATATGCAATGTATTAGTCACTTGTTATCGTGCTCCGAGGCAGGCCTCATTTGCGCGGCTGCCAGCTCGCTCACATCTGCTCGGCGCTGCTCGGGCCATTTTAACCTTGGCGGCGGCGGTGTCGTGTCTCGGCCCACGGATCAAGGAGGAGTAATTAAGCTCTGAACGGCTACAAAAATTCGCGGGCCCCCATCTCAGCCACACTGGTTCCCAGCGTTTTGTTTGGGGTGTTCCGAGTTCCAAGGCCGAGGAGCAGACACGGGGTTCCCATTGTTCCTTGTAAAGAAAGTGGGTGCCCCGCTCCTCCTCTGACCCAAGTCTGCAGCCTTCCCAGGACCGACCCCCAGGCAGCACACAATTGGCAAGGAACGCGGGTGCAGGCCACGGGACCCTGTGTTTTCTGCATCTTTGATTCGTAAAAAGTTCCTTTGTGCTTCCTGTGTGTGCTGATGGTAGCTGTTGTTCGGAGCCTTATGGTGTGGCTCGTTCCTTTGGGGGTGGGGGGGGGCCGTAAGTGGGCTTCTGAGCCCCGGTGGGGACCGGGGTGCGCTGACCCCCTGTGGAGCGGTGTGAATCCTTTAGTCTGGATCTGCCCCCGGGTTGTATCAGTGCCAAGTGGGAACCCAGCTCTGTAGAGACTAGACAGAAGGGAGGGGGTGTGGGATTTTTTTTTGGGGGGGGGAGGAGGGTAAGTGATTAATTGCATTCAACCTAGGGTTCCCGACCGAGCCTCTCCTGCTGGGGAGGCCGCCAGCGTCCAAACGGGCCCCCCTCTTGCAAACACACGTGGTTGTGTGTGGCACCGCCGCGAGAGAAAGTGAAAGGAACAAAAAGCCCGCAGCGGCCTGGATGGGCAGCGGGGGGAGGGGACAGGTCCCGCGTTGGTCCCTTGAGCTGACCTCAGGCCATGGGGCTCCCTGGGGGGCGGGAATGCAGGGCTGGGCTGCCGGCCCCGGAGGGGGGCAGCAGCTCCCCCGCATCCCGGGGCTCCCCCACCCCCTCCGTCTTTACAGTTGGCTACACTTGGCTTGCATCTTGGGGGGAGGGGTCCGCGGAGGCTACACTCCAGGCTGGTCAGGAGGGAGCCTAGGCTGATGCGGGCGGGGAGGGGGGGCGGGGGAGGCGGCAGCACACCCTTGCTCCCCTGTGCGCCCTCCCGAAGTTGCTTTTTGTCAGATTCAGTGTCGGGGAACGGAGGTGCCGAGCGAGGGCTCGGGAAAGGGGACCCCGAAGTGTGCGGGGCTGAGGGGTTAGGTTAATCCAGGTCAGGGATGGGGGGGGGGTTGGTGGAAGGCCAGGCGGGGTCGCGCCGTGGGAGCGGGGTGCGCCGCCTCGCGAGGAGCCGCGGGCGGGGCGGGGCGGGAGCCGGAGCCGCCCGGGTGTGTGCGGTGGGAGAGAAAATCCCTTTGTTGCCGACTGATCGCGCTCGGGGCTGAGTCGGGGGAGGGGGCGCCCCTGCTGCTCTCGCCGCCGCCGCGCCCCCCCCCCGCCCCCAGGGCCAAGTTCACTCCTGACCCACCCTAGTGGCTCTCCTCTGACCCACGGCGCCGGGAGGGGGAGGGAAGGTTCTGGGTGCTCGGAAAGGTCAGGGCTGCGGGAGCGCCCCGCCCTCCTCTCCTCCCCCACCCCGCGCTCCGCAGCTCCGGCTATTCCTAATGCAAAACTTGGGGCGTGGGTGGGGAGGCCCCGGAGGCTAGCGCCGCGACTGGGAGGGTGCCAGGACCTAGCGCCTGGGCAGGCTGGATCGCTCCCCCCGCCGCACCCCAACACGGAAGGCAGGAGGCCCTAGAAGCCTGAGGCCCGACCTTGGGGAACAGCCTTGGGGTGCCAGCTACCTGCTGCTGTGCACACCCAGGAGGACCCACCCCAACACTGCACATCCGGAGAGCTCTCCCCTCTCCTCTCCCACCCCACAGGGCCCCCCATGTAAAATAGGAACCTCCCCTCCCCCCGCCCTGTGTGTGACTCCGTCTGCACTTGGAGCTGCCCCAGGAAGGGCTCCCTAGGGGTAGCTTCGGCTTCCCCGAAATCCTCACAACTCTGCTGAAGGTCACCCTCCCCGGCCCGGCCCCTGGCCCCGCCTCGGCCTTCCGGGTGCCACAGACAACCAGACTGCGATTCTGGGGTTGCCGGGCTGTGTGGGGTGAAACGCAGCCCGTCCCAGCGATTGCCAGGCAGAGCTCAAGTCCAGGGGCAGGTTAATCCCCTGGAAAGCGTGTGCGGAGTGTTTACAGATGAGGGACCCAGGTGCGAGAGGCTCAGCCACCTGCCCAGAGGCGCACATGTTCTCCGGAGGACAGCCATGGGGGGAGGGACACCCCTTCCCGGAGGAGGGCCCACTGCACGCTGGCCGGGGTCCCTGCTCGGGACAAGGGAGTCCCTGGGCAGGGGCCCCAGTAGCGCTTGCGTGGAGCGCGGGAGGGGGATGCCTCGGTGGCGAGGTTTCCGTTCTGTCTGCTCCACGTGACAGGCATGATGTGCAGACGGGACGCACCGGCACCTGGAGGGCGGGCGGCGGGAATGGCCCGGCGCCAGGAGGACCGGGCGGAGGAAGGTCGGGTGCCAGCGGGGTCCGTGCCGCCCTCCCTGCGCTCAGGCCGCCTCGGCCTCGGCCACGGCGCCTTCTTCGACCTGCTCTTTGTTTTCTGCGAGGGCAGCTCACCTTTAAAGAAGAGAGAAGCTTCCGCCCCTTTCCTGGGTCCCTGCTGGTGCCCTGGCGCAGGAATCAGTGGCATGGTGGTGGCGGGTGCTGCCTGAGGCCCATGCGCCCCCGTAGGCCTGTCACAGAGGGTGGTCCCTCTGACCTCTTTCTGCCAATCAGGCCCTTCTCCCGGGCCGGGCCGGCTCAGACACTCGTCACAGCTCTTGGCTTCCGGAGCAGAGGCCTGCCCACGTCTGTGGAGGGGGACCCGAGCTCGCCCGGGCTTTCAGCTGCCGCCAACCTGAGAGTCAGAGACCCCCCGGTGTGTGTCTGCACCTTGCGAGCCAGGTCTCTCCCCAGACCCGGTGTTCCAGCCACTCCTCGGCCTCCCCGTCTGCCCTCTTCTTCGGACCATCTTGCGTCTCCATCCCGGCCCCGCAGCCTCGCGCCCTCGGCTCCCCTCCTGGGAAAGGGGTTAAGCCGGGAGCCCGGGTGGAGCCGGGCAGCTCGCACTGCGAACAGGTTGCTGCCTGCCCAGTGCTTTCCCGAGTGACTTCACACATCCTGGCACTCGGGAAGCAGAGCTGCCTGGGAGGGAGGTGGGGTGTTGAGAAATAAGGGCAGATGAGCCTCGGATATGGAGCAGCGGAGTGCCTGCCCTGTGTATCAGCCACGGCCAAGGGCCAGCAAAGCCAGTTCGGAGGCACTTGCCTTCAGAGGGAAAAGAAAGAAAAGAAGGAAAGTCCCAACTGTATCAACAGCCGCTTCTAGAAGCAGCGCGGGTGATCCGAGTGGGCGATTGGCTCTCATCCTCTTCTGGTTTCTTACCCCCACCGTCCCCCTGGTAAAGCATCCCAGAGAGATGGGGGGTCCCGTTCTTCGGTCGTGGTGGGGGGTACACAGTGTAGCCTTTGGCGAGGATGTCCGTGCCGGGCAGTTGGGCTCCTGTCTGTCACCCTGAGAAGGGCCTGGTACCAGGCAGGCCCACGGCTCATTGGCCCTTTCCCCTCGGCTCCATGTTGGGCCAGGAGCCTGAAGAGTTAAGTCTTTAGCTTGTTGCAATGAAATTATGGCTGGCAGTGGCGCCGCTGTTTGTTCAACAGACCTCCACTTTTAAACAGTTCACAAAAAGTTCATGGGGCAGCTACAGATTATAAGTGTGTGTGTGTGTGTGTGTGTGTGTGTGTGTGTGTAGTCAGCAGGATCCAACAATGGACCCCCCCCTGTTTTTTGCTTCTTCGTGTTCATCCCTGCCCATCCCCCTGCCAGCGTCACCCCTAAACACACACACACACACACACACACACACACACACACAGGTGACGCTGAATTGTGCGTGTCCCGGGCCTCAACACTCCCTCTGACCCCATGTGTGTGACACACATCATCCTGGCGCCCGGGGCCATTTGAGCAGCAGGAACACTGAAAACCCCACAGGACGAGCCTGGAGAAGGGCAGAAGCTTACTGCCCCCCACGTCCAGGCCGCCCTTCTCAGCAAAGCCCTTTAAAGGAAGGAACTGGGGGAGGATGGGGGCACCCCTCCCTTCCTCGGCCTTCAGCCAGGTGTCGGGGGTCCTGTCACCGAGTGGCTGCTAAGGAGGTGTGCGGGGAGGGGCTGTGCAAGGGGAGGCCAGTTTTGAAGACGGACACCGGCCATGAAGTTGCGCAGGCGCACACTTGCTCCTTTTCTTGGGGGTTGGGGTCACTGACCCTTCAGCTCCTGTGTGATCTCCACATTGAGCATGGCACACAGTGGGGGTGGCGTGGCCCGGTCCCACTGTTTCAGCCCACGGCCAAGGACACTGGCGCCGAGGAATGTTGTCCACCTTCCACGCCAGGCCACTCGCGATGTCCTCCTTTTGTTAGACGGAGCCTTGGGGGGGGGTCATGCCTGGTGGTGGCCTCTCCCAACTCCATTTGTGTCTTTGGACCAAAAGCCCATGCGCCTCCGCAGACCCATCCTCAACACCTGAGTCCCACTCTTTGGGGGGCGGGGGCGTGGCTTGTGCTTTGGAAGCTCCCCAGTCTATGAAGAAAGGTGCTCCCTAGAGGCAGGGCCCCCTCAGGACCCCGCCAGGCCTGCTGTCTTCATAGTCGAACTCTGTGCCGTGTGCCCACGCCCGTGGCTCTTGATGACCAAGGCCGTGCTGTATGTCTAGGGGCCGGTGGGGCTGTGCTGGCGGACAAAAGGCCTCGTTGGGACAAAGAAATGCCCAAGGACAGCCTGGCATTTGGATTCAGGCCTCCCTGGTGCTCCCCACCCCCACCCCCGGCGACTCTGAAAAGATGTGGGCCCGGTGCCTCCATCCCAGGCGACCCGGCAGGCTTTATGCGCTAAAGTGTAAAAAAACGATCATTTGCATATTTTTTCCTGCTAACAAAGGAAATGTGTCGACTTAGGGAACATTTGGGCTTTCGGAAACTGTGTGGGTGGGTGTGTGAGGGAGAAGGAGGAAGGGAAGTTCCCCTGTTGGCCTTCGCGGCGGTGATCCCTCACGGGCTGGGCTGGGGGAGAGATCCGCGGCCTGCCCGGACGAGGGAGCCGGGAAGCGATTGTGATCAGGGAATTGCCCAGGGCCATCGGTCCCAGGCATTAAAGGCTCCCCTACTTATTAACCCAGCATTTAACAGCAGGATATGGGCTGAAGCGCAGTCAAAAGAAACGGCTCAACCTCCGAAGAGCAATTAAAATCCTGCACGAGGATAAATCACGCGCCGTGATAATCCTGTTAATAAAATGCAGCCTGTCCTGACCCTTCACTCATGCAGCAAACTAGAATGTGCTGGGGGTGGGGGTGGGGTGGGGGCGGGGCTGAGGAGGTAAGGCAGTGGGGGTGGGGAGAGGTGCTCCCCCGCACCCCATGTCTGGCAGCCGCCCCCTCCCGGGAGGTGGAAAATGGGTGGCTTCTGGCTGCTCCCAGGGTGCCAGCGGCTTGCCGCCCAGCAGCCTGGGCTGCTAAGACCCGTGCGCTCGCTCGCTCGCTAATGATTTGTGTCCCCAGCGAGCAGGCGTCATCGAATTACTCAGCCGCCTCCCCCTGCAGCTCCCAGGCCAAACCAGCCCGGTTCGGTGCTTAATCTAATGTAGGGTTGGGGTGGAGTGGGCCACCAGCCCCCCGACTCTTTAACCCTTGAACTGGGAGTTGCACAGCCCTGGGAGGCCAGGGCGGCCTGGGCCTCCTGGCTGCTGAGCCTGCCACCTGCCCTGATCCAGACGCTGCGCCCAGACAGGAGGGCGGCCCGCGGGCCGGGAGGGGCTGCACCCTGGCTGGGGTGAGGTAGAGCTTGAACCCTCTCGCGTCCCCGGACCCTTGGGTGTGCTGTGTGCCATCCGCAGCCCCTCCGCCACCGGCTGCCTCCCCGAGCCTGCGCTCTGCGGGGATTGCCTAGAAAGAGGGCTTCTCTCGTTTCCTGTTTGGCTCTTTACTCACCCTCCTGGGATTTTGTTTTGTTTTGTTTTAAACAGACTAGACGCCTGAAGAAAAGCTGCCATCCAAGAGGGCGACATGCTTTCTGCAACCCCCCTGTATGGGAACGTGCACAGCTGGATGAGCAGCGAGCGGGTCCGCATGTGCGGGATCAACGAAGACAGGTGAGCGCCCGGCTGGGCGGACGGGATGGGTGGGCCGCGCGCTGGTCCCCGCTGCCCCGGAGCCAGCCCAGGCCTCGCCTTCGCCCAGCCACGTGGGCCCGAAAGGGGTGGGGGGGAAGATCTGCCTCGCTGGCGGCGCCTTGATTTACAGTTTTACCAGGCAACCCGGCTCAGCGAAGCATCGCCGCCCTTTAAAAGATTAGCCCCTAAAGCGGCCTTTCAGTGCACTTTCGTTCTTAATTTATTATTTCATATTTATGAAGGAGAATTAATCCCAGTGTATATGCTGCTTTAACTCGAAATGTCAGGAGTGCGGGCCCAGGTGGATCGGCATTCGATGTGCTTTTAGAACAAATAGTTTGCTCAGTAATAACTGGGGAGACGGCCACCCTTCACTTCGGTTCAGCTTCGCGTCTCCTGTTGGCTCCTGGGTTCAGTCAGCTGACGGCTTTGTCAGCCTCCTAATGAGTGATTTTGGGGTGTGGGGTAGAGACATGTAAGCAGATGATCGAAGCTGGTTTTCGGGGTAATGATGAAACTCCCCTGCTGCTTGTCAGCGGTTCTATCCTGGGGGTTGGGAACTTGGCACCGGGCGCTTGCCTTATCGATGCTCCCTGATAACAAGTCCCAGGGCAGCCGCCGCCGCCTGGCACAGACACGGGCTTCCTCTGGAGCCGGGAGCAGCTGACATTTGATGATATTAGTGTTTATCCCTCGTCGTTTTGATAAAGGCAATCAAATATGGCTTCATCATCACCATGGAAACCAGTTTCGGAGGACGTGGGACCTAACTTTGGGGAAAAGTTTGGAGAGCCTGCCCCTGTGGGTGACGCGGCAGTGGTCGCCGTGGCCGGTACACTCCAGCCGCCTGTCCCCTGCTCTGGGCTTTGACCTGTGTGCTCCTGTGTGTCCTCACGGAGAGCTCATAAGGGTCACCTCAGACAGGTCGGCCTGCTTGGCAGCTCTGCAGAGAAGATTGTGCTGGGGGAATGGCTGTGCTTCATGTTCCGCTTACCCACCTCGGGGCGTGTTTGTGATCCTGCACCCCTGTTGTCCTGCCTTTGTTTCCCCGCTCCAGTTCGATCCCCATTTGGGGACAACTTGCGGCATGGGCCATGGGGGAGGAGTGTTTTTCAGGGCAATTGAGAAACAATGGCGTTATTAGGAACTGGTCTTTTCCGTGAGTGATGGCTTAAGTGAGGAATGCTTTCATGAAGTCGTGTGTCCTTTCACATAGGAAAATTCCTGTAAATGACGGTGACGCTTCAAAGGCCAGACTGGAACTGAGGGAAGAAAATCCCTTGAACCACAACGTGGTAAGGAGATGAATGGCTTCTGTTGATGTGCTATCTGAGTCGCAGTGATCTGTAATCAATCGTGCATGCATTTGCATACCATTAAAGGGCTTGGGTGGGGGCGGAGCCTGGGGTTTCAGGGCAGGGCTGAGCAGAAAGCCTCTGGGAGCCGCAGGACTGGGCCCTCGCCTCATCCCCCCCCCCCCCTCGGGTCCGTGGCCAAACGCTCCTTGCGGCATGCTTGCCATTCAGGCCCACGTCCCCGAGCCTGGTGGCTGCATGCCACCGCAGTGCTCCCGGACGGACAGGTTGCCAGCCTCCGAGTAGACCCTCAGGGTTTCCGTTTCCAGTAAAACGTGAAACGCACGAGCTTCTCAGATGCCAGGGACAGGAAGTCAAGAGATGCAACCGCAGTTTGACCCCCGGCCTCGTTATTGATTTAGAAATGAGACATCGAAAGTCCTCCGCTGAAGATTGTTTCTTGTTATGTTAAATAGCGTCCAGGAAAGACCCAGTGAACACGGCCCCGCCCCCACCCAACAGGCCACGGAGGGTTAGTCTGAGTTCTGGACCCCGTGAAGGCGCTGAGAGGCGTGGAGTTAGTGTGTCCCAGTTGCGGCAGCGTGTTTTTTTGCTGAGAAGGTGAATTTCCCCGAGTTAATAGGTGACTGATCATGTGTGGGCCTCGAGTCTAAAGGGATTGACATTTTCTGGGCTTTCAGGATCCTAGTGCAACCGGCAGCAAAGGGTTCTGGATGAGGGGGGAGGGGGCCGGAGACCCTGGAACCCTTTCCCCCTCCCCCCTTCCTGCTCAGACGTGGAGGCAGCTGGTGTGTTCCTGAGCAGTTCCTCCCGGGGACGGTCGGGCTGCCTACAGGAATGTCGCAGTAACACCCGTGTTCTTCCGCCAGGTGGACGCGACCACTGCCCATCGGATCGATGGCCTGACGGCGCTGAGCATGGACCGCACTGGCCTCATTCGGGAAGGGCTGCGGGTCCCGGGCAACATCGTGTACTCCAGCCTCTGCGGCCTGGGCTCCGAGAAGGGCCGCGAGGCTGCCGCCGGCTCCCTCGGCGGGCTTGGGTTTTCCTCCGAAAGAAACCCAGAGGTGCAGTTCAAACCCAACACCCCCGAGACGGTGGAGGCCTCCGCCGTCTCAGGAAAAGCCCCCAATGGCTTCAGCGCCATCTACAAGACGCCCCCCGGAATACAAAAAGGCGCGGTGCCCCCGGCAGAGGCGCTGGGCTTGGACCGGCCGGCCGGCGACAAGCAGAGCCCCCTCAACATCAACGGTGCTAGCTACCTGCGGCTGCCCTGGGTGAACCCCTACATGGAGGGGGCCACGCCAGCCATCTACCCCTTCCTGGACTCGCCAAACAAGTACCCCCTGAACATGTACAAGGCCTTGCTACCTCAGCAGTCCTACAGCCTGGCCCAGCCGCTCTACTCCCCGGTCTGCACCAACGGGGAGCGATTCCTCTACCTGCCGCCGCCCCACTACGTCAGCCCCCACATCCCCTCGTCCCTGGCTTCGCCCATGAGGCTCTCGACGCCTTCGGCCTCCCCGGCCATCCCCCCGCTGGTCCACTGCGCCGACAAGAGCCTGCCCTGGAAGATGGGCGTCAACCCTGGGAACCCCGTCGATTCCCACGCCTACCCCCACATCCAGAACAGCAAGCAGCCCCGGGTGCCGGCCGCCAAGCCGGTCAGCAGCGGCCTGCCCGGGGACGCGGCGCTCCTGCTGCCGCCCTCGCCGCGGCCTTCGCCCCGAGTCCACCTGCCCTCGCAGCCCACGGTGGACACCTACTCGGAGTTCCACAAGCATTATGCCCGGATCTCCACGTCGCCCTCCATCGCCCTGTCCAAGCCATACATGACGGTCAGCGGAGACTTCCCCGTGGCCCGGCTCGCCAAGTACCCGAAGGCGGCAGAGGGGGCCGACAGCGCGCCGCCGGTGCCCGGGCACCCTCGGAAAGCGGCGGGTCAGGACAGGAAAGACGGGGGCTCCCCTCCTCTCCTGGAGAAGCAGACGATTACCAAAGACGTCACCGATAAGCCGCTGGACTTGTCGTCCAAGGTGGTGGACGCAGATGCGTCCAAGGCCGAGCACCTGAAGAAGATGGCCCCCACGGTGCTGGTCCACAGCAGAGCCGCGAGCGGCCTCGTGCTGGCCGGGGCCGAGATGCCCAAGGAGACCTTATCCCCTCCGGGGGGCGGCTGCGCCATCTACAGATCCGAGATCATCAGCACGGCGCCCTCGTCCTGGGTGGTGCCCGGGCCCAGCCCCAGCGAGGAGAGCAACGGCAAGGGGCTGCCGCTCAAAAACAAGGCCCTGGACTGGGCCATCCCGCAGCAGCGCAGCTCCTCGTGCCCGCGCATGGGTGGCACGGACACCGTGGTCACCAACGTCTCGGGGGCGGTGTCCAGCGCGGGCCGCCCGGCCTCCGCGTCACCGGCCCCCAATGCCAACGCCAACGCCAACGCCGATGGCAGCAAGACCAGCAGGGGCTCCGTGGACACCACGCCGTCCGTCATCCAGCACGTGGGCCAGCCCCAGACCGCGCCCGCCAAGCACGGCGGGGCCGGCAGCAAGGGCGCCAAAGCCGGCAACCCGGACCCGAGCTTCAAAGCGAGCGAGAACGGCCTCCCGCCCAGCTCCATCTTCCTCTCTCCCAACGAGGCGTTCAGGTCCCCCCCCATCCCCTACCCCAGGAGCTACCTCCCCTACCCGGCGCCCGAGGGCATTGCTATCAGCCCCCTCTCCTTACACGGCAAGGGACCTGTCTACCCTCACCCGGTTCTGCTGCCCAACGGCAGTCTCTTTCCCGGGCACCTGGCCCCCAAGCCCGGCCTGCCCTATGGGCTGCCCACCGGCCGGCCGGAGTTCGTGACCTACCAGGACGCGCTGGGGCTGGGCATGGTGCATCCCATGCTGATCCCTCACACGCCCATAGAGATCGCGAAGGAGGAGAAGCCGGACAGGAGGTCCCGGTCCCACGAGAGAGGCCGCTACGAGGACCTGACCCTCCGGAGCCGCTTCTCCGAGATGCTGGAAGGCAGCAGCGCCAAGTTACACCCCGATGTTCCCACCGACAAGACCCCGAAGCCCAGCCCCGGCTGGAGTCAGAGCAAAACCGTCATCAAGAGCGACAAGCTCGTCTACGTGGACCTCCTTCGGGAAGAGGCAGACACTAAACCTGACACCACCGTGTCCAAACCCGCCTTTGCAGCCGACGGCATCGGCCAGACCGCGGAGCCCGCCAAGCCCCCGGCCGACCCGGCCCTGCAGTCGCACCGCGACTTCCTGGCCCTGAGAGAGGAGCTGGGGCGGATCAGCGACTTCCACGAAGCCTACGCCTTCAAACAGGCCCCGGGCCAGTCCGTCTTCGGCTTGAGCAAGGACAGCGTTGCAGCGGGCGCCACCAAGGAGGGCCTGGGGGTGCCCGTCTCCACCCCGTTCCTGGAGCCCCCACTCGGGAGCGAGGGCCCTGCTGTAACTTTTGGGAAAACCCAAGAGGACCCCAAACCATTTTGTGTGGGCGGTGCCCCACCCAGTGTGGACGTCACCCCCACCTATACCAAAGATGGAGCTGATGAGGCAGAATCGGATGGCAAAGTGCTGAAACCGAAGCCATCGAAGCTGGCCAAGAGAATCGCCAACTCCGCTGGTTACGTGGGTGACAGATTCAAGTGTGTCACCACCGAACTGTACGCAGATTCCAGCCAGCTGAGCCGGGAGCAGCGGGCACTGCAGGTGAGCCCCACCCCCGAATCTCAGTGACTTGACCAGTTGTCAGCTTTTTAATGTGTAAAGGGACGGGGGGCGGGGGGGGGGAGCTGGTAGGGCAGGAGTGGTTATGGAGCTTATGGTAATTTAAATGTATGGAAGGTGGCCAGTTAGGGGACGTGAGGGGTGGCACTGAGGAGGTGCGTGTGCCTGGTTATTTTCAGTTATTCTGTAGATTTTGAGAACTCCACTCAAATGCTGAGAAAAGGAAGTTAATGATTGTGAAGGCTATGTAGACTGCATGACGTTTACCTATCGGTTGCTTTAATTTCTCTGCCGTTGCTGTACGTTAACCAGTATGCCTAGAAGCGCTGCTTAGAACGCCTTACGCGCTCCTCGGTGGGGTGTGCAGCAGCCGCATGTCTGTGGGATGCGTGCAATTTTTTTCACCAAAGAAAGAAAAGCTCGCTTAAAGGGATAGAGGATGTGTTTAACTTGCTAGTGAATGATAGATGTTGTATAGGAATTTCCTTAAGATATTTTACTTTTAATTAAAAGATAAATAAAGCCAAATTGTTTTTGCAATGTTAAGAGAAAAAATTTAGTTTATGCTTATAAAAATGGATGAAGTTATCTAAATGATCCATTGAGTGCCCATTTTAATTACATAGATGGAAGGATTACAAGAGGACAGTATTTTATGTCTACCCGCTGCTTACTGTGAGGTCAGTTCTTCAAATTTTTATTACTAGAATCTTCCATAAACCTTTTGAGTTAAATTTCATTTCCGAATACCAAGGGAAGTTTGTGGGCCATGGTCGTCTTTATTCATTGTGCACTTTTTCTTTTCTGTTGTGTTTTTGTTTTGTTTTCTTTGCGTTGTGTTTTGTTCTGTTTTATTTACCTTCAAGAGAGAATGTCTGTCTCTATGCAGTAGTGTATGTATGGATATACATACACAGCGCATACGTATCTATACATATGGCTTTATGAATAAAGAATGTGTGACTACATATAGATCCTCTTAAATTTTTATCTGTTAAATTTTAAAATATCTCAGTTGTATCATAAATTGTGGTTGGTTTTGGGCAAACTTTTCTTTGAAAATACTTTCCTTTAAGGTAAGGCAAATGAAATAGCTTTTATGGTAAGGTGTTGTTTTTTTTTTCCATCTTCGTTCTCTTTCCAGCGTGCAATGATGCGCTTCTCAGAGTTGGAGATGAAAGAGAGAGAAGGTGGCCACCCAGCAACCAAAGACTCCGAGGTGTGCAAGTTCAGCCCTGCAGAGTGGGAAAGCCTGAAAGGAAGTCAGGACAAAAAGCCAAAGTTGGTCGCCCTGGAGGAGGCCATTGCTGACCAGAATGACAGTGAGAGATGTAAGTGACCCCGAGTGGCTCGTGTGTGGGACCGCGTGGTGAGCCTTTTGAGCACCGTGGCGTCCAGGAATGAGGCACCTGTGGAAGACTGTTTCCTGTAGTCGGTAGCCGTCTAGTTAGTACAACATAGCAGAGGAACGGCAGCGGAGACTGAGTGTAAGGTGTGGCGCATGTATGTTCTTTTTTGTAGCAGCAGAATGATACTTCTGGGCAGAGGTGGCTCCCAGCACCGCAGGGACAGTCTGGTCTGGAGTACAGAGGACTGGGGATGAGCAGGCTCCTTTTCTGGGGCGGGTGTGCTTGTCATCATTGGGAGGCGACAGTGCAGTGCAAGGACACCGTGTACATGAAGGACTTCTTCCCACTAGACAGCGTTTCATGTTTTGGAGGCAAAATGTGGAGAGAAAGCTCGCGCTTTCCCCCAGCCACTCTTCAGTCCCAACAGCTGGTCCCCTTTGGGGTTTGCTCACCTGACTTCTCTGCCCGATGCGTTGGTGGTGGGGAATTAGGGCATTTTGAGAGAGTGGGTGCAAACCCCCCCGCGCCCCAAGACAGGATAGTCTGGGATGATGGGTGCGATGGGGAGCTCTGTGCCATTGAATGTCATAGGTTTGCCATTCCTCCGCACACTTGGTTCATCGGCGCCTGATGGGGTTTGGGAGGATTTGTGGCCCGGGAGAGCTCACCCTTGGGGCCAGCAGCCGCCTGTGGCCGGGGTTCTGAGGAGGCCACACCGGGACCAATGTGTCCTACGTTCGTCCAGGAGAAGGGCGCCGCAGTGGCTGGTCAGGGGCCTTACCTGAGCGGCAGGGGTTCTGGATGCACCTGAAGTGCAGGTGTCCTTGTTCCTGGCGGAAGCGGGCAAGGCCGGCTCACGGGCAGGTGCTTCTTTGAAGAAGGGAGAAGCCCTCTGGGTGGATGGCGAGGGAGGCTGGGAGGAGTGGGAATGGCCACTGGGGAAGGCAGCAGTTCTCTTCTCGTGAGAGCGCTGTGGCTGAGAGCCAAGCTCTGAGCACGTCGGGGCTGGAGCAGGCAGGGGTCAGAAAGGGGGTGCAGGAGCTTCTAAGATGGTGGGTGCAGCGTGCGCGGAGGGGCTGGCTCAGGGAAGGTGAATGAACTTGAAACACAATGGCCAGGATTTTCACTCATTCTTTGCGAGGGAGGCGGCTGAGTGAGGTTTTCATTTTAGACGTTCAACCGATGAGTCAGGAGACGCCTCAGCCTTGGCCGTTTATGAATAGAAACCATCAGTGGCATTTGGAGGATGGGGGGGGGGCGGGGGGAGGAGGCATGCGTCCATCTCGCCGCGAATGTGGAATGACGTCTCCTTGGCCAGCCCTTCGGCTGACGCAGCCCCGGGACCTGCTCGGTGGCAGCGCCTGGGCAGGAGCGGGAGGAGGCGGGGGTCAAAGGGCCTCCCAGAACTTCTTGCGGGGAAACTTGTCTCTGGCCGCGCACCTGCGGGTCCGGGAAACGGCTTTGAGCTGGGAGCAGAGAGGGCCGCGTGTTAACAAGCTTCGCCTCTGCCGGGAGAGGAGGGACTCGGCCAAGGGCAGCCTTCCCACCTCGTGCAGGGCTCACTGGGCCTGGCTCACCAGCGGTGAGGGTGCTTTGTTGCCACGGTGACTTGTAAATGTTGCCATGGCAATGCTGCTGCGAAATAATGCTATGGCATAACAATGATAAATTATGGGATGTACGTGCTGAGTCATATGACCAGGCTGCAGGCGTGCAATAAGTGTTAAACCACAAACAACGCGGCCGCATCACATCTGCTTGACACCGAGTAGCCCAGTGCTCATGGCTTCCCGCTTGCAGAAGGGCCGAGAGCAGCTCTCTGCACGGCTCCCCTGCCCTCGGGGCGAGCCTGTGGCTTGTGGTTGGAGAGGCTCGTGTCGGAGCTCCAAGGCGGTGCGCAGGAATGCGACCTGGAGCCTCGGCCCCGAGCTGGTGGCCATGCGTGTGTCCTGCGGGTTATTCCTGGCCTCGGTGAGGTCGCGGAGCCAGCGGGGAATTGGGCTCTTTGCCTGAGAGAGAGGCCTAGAGGATGGGGAAGGGTGGATGCGCTTAGTTTAGGAAAAGATCCTTGTACGAAATGGGGAAGAAAGCAATTGAAGTTTATGTGTGTGTGTGGGGGGGATGTCGGTGAGCCCCGGCTTTAGGAATGGGGGTTCCTGAGGACAGTTCAGGAGGAGCCACAGTCATCACCCTGCAGGGCCCCTGGGGACAGGGCCGGGGTGGCCTGCCGGGAAGCGCCACTCTGGCCGTGCGGGAGGCTGGACGGGACAGGCTCGCCTGGTAGGGGCTGTTGTCCGGCGAAGAGCAGGGAGACCAGGGCCCCAGTCACTCCTGCTGCCCGTGAAAGCAGGCATCGCCAGGCCTCCAGGTGGCTGGCTGCGGCGGCCAAGGCCAGGTCTGCGCGGTGGGAAGTCACTGCGCTGCTGGGAAGTTGGCCGAGAGGGTGAAGATGTGGGAAGAGGCCGCTGCGGGCGGGGCTGGGACTGTCCGTGCTCGGGTCCCTGTGCCTGCGGCGGAAAGGTAGGGTGTGGAGTGGCTCTCAGTCTGCTCAGGGGCCAGTGCAGGTGTGGGCGGGGGTGACGGGCAGAGCACCCCATTCTGGGCAGGGCCCATGCAGGCCAGGCCACTGCCTGACTGTGGCCTTGGAAGGCGTGTGTCATCACCCTGTCACCTCTGCCTTCCAGCCACCTGGTTTGAACATCTTTCCTATCTAAGGGGGGAGGGGTAGGCACACTTTAAAATTGTACGTGTACCGTTTCCCACGGGCCCCAGGCCCTCCCCGGGGCTCCTGGGATGGCTGAGCGGACCAGCCAGGTGGAGTGGCGTGACTAGCAGGGCTCATGTCCTTAAATGTCGTACATCTGGGGCTGCGGTGCCACCTGGGCGGAGAGGCTTGGTGTCCTTTTGTGGGCGCCATCTCTCCCGGCTGCCCCGGGGCGGGGGGCCTGTTAGTGAAGCCCACCCGGGAGGCGGCTGGCGGTAACGTCCCCACTTTACAGCTGCGGGGGGGCCGGCTGTAAAGCGGGGATGTTCCTGCGGAGCGGCTGAGAGGGTCGCGGAGCACAGAGAGTCGCAGCCGCGCTGCGGGGCCGGGGATGGGGGTGAGCTGTGGCTCCCCGCGCTGCCCACCAATCCTTCGCAAGAGGAGACGCGGCTCCCACTGCCCCACCTACGGGGCCCGGCGTTAGAGCCCAGGCTAGCCAAGGCCAGGATGACACTTGTCCCCACAACTGACTGCCACTGAACCCCGGGAATTGCCCCCAAGAGAAGGCTGAGCGGGGACCAGCAGGGCTGGTCAGCATGGAGGTGACACTGGAGCGGTCAGCGGGTGACAAGTGTGTTGATCTCGCCCGGAAATGGATCTGGGTGACGCACAGGTCCATTGGGGGAGCACCCGAACATCACCGTGTGGTTTGGGACTTGTGTGTGTGAGAAAAACTGAGAACAGCCAAGTAGCCGGGGAGCCGCCTCGTAGGGAGGCCCCAAGTGGGCGCCACGTGGAGCAGAAAGAGCAGAAGCGAGCAGCTCAGCCAGCGCGGGCCTCGTGTGCAGAGGGGGGGCCTGGCGGAGAGAGGGGTGGCATCCTGCCTTGGGAAGGTCCTTAGATGCCTGCATGTGAGGGACGCCACGGAGGAGTGCCAGGCGGGGCGACTGCGTCCTGTGGGTGTGCATGGCAGTGCTGAGGGCCAGATCTCGGGCGGGGGGGGGGGGTTGGATTTCCTTCTGGACAGGACATGGGAGCAGCTCCTTGGTGCAGCGATGCGCTCCCCCCTCCCCCTGAGGTGTGTGTGAGAGAGAACAGAGGGGAGGGATCAGGTTGAGTTCCCTGACATTGAACTTGACCCTGTGTGTGGGCCACACCCCTCCTCTCAGTGCCCTTGGTCTCCCAGCCTCCCCGGTCCCCAACACGCCCCCATCCCTCTTCCTTCATCTCCCCTGTTACCCAGAGAGGGGTGGCTATGGCTGTGGCCATGGCCATGGCCATGGCCTGGTTGGATCTTGCTTTGGGGTCACCCATCCTCTGTGAGAAAAGACCCTGATCGCCATCGAGGGTGACCAACTGGGATGTAGCAGGTGGGGACTCTTTCATCACGTGCCCCATTTCCGGTCACAGAGGGCCTGCCCGCTCCCCAGTCCTGCTCTCTCGCGGTGACCTGGGGGGCCTTCATTTCGGTGTCACTGTCCCCCCTCCCCCAGGTGAATACGGTGTTGGCAACAAGCACGACCCCTTCGAGCCCCCGGAGAACAAGGAGCTGCCCCTGGAGTCGTACTTTGTGGACAGGCAGCCGGTGAGCGAGCCGCCCGGCGAGCAGGCCGCCGCCGACGTGCCGGGCAGCCCGGCCCTGCAGCTGGACCGGAAGCGCAAAGCCTCGGGTGACAGCCCCCACGCCGAGGCCCCTGGAGAGGAGCTGCCGGAGGACCCGCTGCTGAAAGCCAAGCGCAGGCGGGTCTCCAAAGGTGAGCGCGGGCGGCGGCTGCCTGCGGAGCGGCCCCGGGGCGTCACGGGGTGGTGCAGTGGTTGCTTCTGGCGCTGCCCAGAGGCAGAGCTAGTGGCCCCCCCCTCCCCTCCCCCACCCCCGGTAGTGATGGGTAAGACAGTGGTTCCCCCTCCCGGGGGGCTTTTTGATTAATTTGTAGTTATTTCTCCATTAGATGACTGGCCTGAGAGGGAAATGACAAACAGTTCCTCTAACCACTTAGAAGACCCACATTGTAATGAGCTGACCAACCTGAAGGTGTGCATTGAATTAACAGGGCTGCATCCTAAAAAGCAACGCCACTTGCTGCACCTTAGAGAACAGTGGGAGCAGCAGGTGTCGGCAGCTGAGAGCAAACCTGGCCGGCAGGGCAGGAAGGAAGTGACCCAGGCCAGTCAGCCTGAGGCCACTGCCCAGGGCAATAGCCTCTCCGAAGAGAAGCCTGGCAGGAAAAGGGCAGAGACCAAAGGCAACAGAAGCTGGGCGGAGGAGGCCCTCAAGTCCAGTGACAATGAACAAGGTGAGCAGAGGCCACCCTGGGACTGCCCTCCCCGCTCCTGGACCGGGGGGGGGGGGGGGGAGGGCCCTCGAGGGGGACCTGAGTGACGTAGGGAGTTCTTTCCTGATGTCCTTCCAGCCCCCGTACTTCCTTCTGGAATGTACCGTGAGGAGCACAGCTGAGAGGAGGCAGCTGGACTTCCTGGGTTGCTCCTCACCGGGGAGGTCCCCGGGCCCCTTGGGGTGGGAGCCAGAGCGTCCCCCAGACGGGCTTCTGCCCTTCGGTCCCGGCCCCTGGAGAAACTCACCAGTGTTTTGTGGGTTAACCTATTTGACGGCTGAATGTGGGCTAATTAAAATATTAATGCTTCGAGAAGGGAATTGGTATATCTTTAAAACCCGAAGCCGCTCTAGCGAGGGGCGCTAACAATGGGCTTTTCTCCGCACCGGCTGCCGCTCGGTAACGCCCGCGTCTCCCCCCTCTCGCCCCCGCCGCCTCCAGGTCTGCCCGTGTTCGCCGCCTCTCCGCCCATGAAGGGCCTTTCATCCGCCACCGCGAGCGGCAAAAGGCAGACGCCGCCAAGCTGCACGCCAGCCTCCAGGCCGCCGGCCAAACATCCGAAAATTAAAGAAAACCCGAAGACAGATGTGCTGTGCACGGACGAGGAGGAGGACTGCCAGGCCGCGCTGCTGCAGAAGTACACCGACGGCGGCGGCGAGAAGCCGTCCGGGAAGCGGCTGTGCAAGACCAAGCATCTGCTCCCGCCAGAGCCGCGCCGCGGCCTGCCGCTGCCCGGGGACTACTACGTGGACAACGCCGATGGCAAGGTACCGCCGCCCCCCGCCGGCCCCTGGGCCTGGGGACACCTGCTTCTGGGGACAAAGCTTTCCTGTGCCCGGACTCCGTGCCCAGGGTCACTCCCCCATCGTGGGGGGCGTTGTTCTGGGTGGTAGTGAAGTTTCAAAGCAGTGAGAACGAAATCCCTGCCCCGGCACCCCTCCCCCAAACGAAAGCGGGGAAGAGGCCGTGCAGCGCCGCCTGCCTCACACGTGTGCGCTGCCCGCTTCTGTGACAGGTGACCGTCAGGCGAGTCCGGAAGCGGCCCGAGTCCAGTTCTGACTACGATCTGTCACCGGCTAAGCAGGACCAGAAGCCCTTTGACCGTTTGCAGCAACTGCTGCCGGCGTCACAGTCCGCCCAGCTGCCTCGCTCCAGCTCCCCTCCCGAGGCCACGCAGTCGCGCCCCATGCCCCCCGAGGCGCGGAGACTTATTGTCAACAAGAACGCGGGCGAGACCCTCCTGCAGCGCGCGGCCCGCCTGGGCTACGAGGTCAGTGGCCCTGGGGCCCTGGGTCCCCCAACCCCCGGCCGCTGCCCCTGACGGTGGGGGAGGGGGTGGGAGCGGCGCCAGGTGGGGTGGCCCGTGGGATGTTGGAGTCGCCGGCTCCTTTGCCGTCTCTCTCTGGTGGCCTGTTCCGTCGCGGTGTGAAAAGAAAGACCTGTGATGTTCAGGCCGTGTCCAGGCACGCAGGCTGCCTGGCATCCTTCCATCCCGCTCACTTATCTCTGATATGAAATCTGACATAACCCAGGGCTTGGCGACTGGGGGAATTTTAATGAGCCCTTTTGGATTCTGATTAGCAAGGGGGAGAGAAGTTGCTGGCTCTGTTTTGGGTTGCGGGCAGGAAATGTCTGTGCAGATAGGGGGTGGGGGAGACCTGAGAATCCAAGGGCTGAGGATGAGGGGAACTCGGGTTTTGCCCCAAAGTCCCTGCCCTCACCCCACACCCCCATCTGGCCTGCCCTCTATCGCTGCAGCAATATACAAAGCAAGATACTGTCTGGGGTTCTGAGCCCGTATGACCCAGACTCACTCATTTCCCCCTTCCCACCTCTTCCCGTGGTGATCACTAACGTTATCCCGCTCTCAGATGAGGAAACGGCCCCAGAGGGGTTAAATGACAACTTGTACAGGTAGCGAGTGATCCCCCAGTCTGGCTCCAGAGCCCTGCCCCTCCCCCGCCTCCCGCCCCTCCCCCACCCCTCTCTCCCAGGCCGGCTGGGCTCGCACTGGAATTGCCCTTTGCACAGCTAACCTCTGGGAGATAGATGGCTCCCTCTGCCCCAGCGGCTCCCCCACCACGCCTGTCAGTTGAAATTGTGATGTAATAGCCCACAGGGCAAAGGCATTTTTTTAATGCTGGCATCAGCCCTCTGGGAGTTGAATGGGGAAAATAAAATGCGGCTCAGCAAGCGGCGAGAGGAGGTGTGGATCGGCTCCGGTGGTAGGCCCTGGTGGCTAAGGGCCGCACGGTTTGCCTGCAGCTCTGGCTCCCACAGCCCGGCTCCCAAGGCGCAGGGAGCCCTTCCTGGTGGGGCTGCCTCGGCCCCGGGCCCCCGAGACATGACTGCGGGGGAAGCCTTGGGAAACGGTGCTTTCTCCGTTGGTTGCTGGTTGTATGTGCTTTGTTTTCGCCAACATGTCCGTGGGTGAGAGAAGACTTGTGTCTCCAGCACACACTGGGCGTGGGGGGAGGGGAGGGGAGGCAGGAGGTCAGCCTGCTCCACGTGTGTGGATTTTGGGGTTCCTGGCCTTACCTTTGATCTTGGCATTGTTCCCACCAGTCTCCCTTCGGGACCAGAGACCTCAAGAGGCCCTTGTTGGCCTCTCCATGGAGCTTGCGTTTGGGTTTTGTAGAGCCGGTGGGTCGGAGGCTTGGGCGACCATGCTTTGGGGGCTACGAGGCCTTGGGTGGCTCCTGAAACCTTGGGAATGTTTACGTCCGACAGCTGCTCCCATACGTAAACTGCGCAGGTCGCTGCTTTTGGTGTTGAGCATTTCACTGCTGGGCGAACGATTTCAACTTTGAACCCAACTTTCGAGGATTTCTTTAGGCAGAATTGACGTCAGGACGGCAGCTGGTCAGGAGATGTGGCAATGGGAACCTTTGAAAGTTGCCGGACAATTTGCTTAACCCGGTAGAGGTGTCGCCGGGACGCCCAGGGCAGGGAGGGCTTTCCTGGAGTTAGCCTTTCCCGTCCTTGCTTTCCGCTGAAGGGCCAGGTGCCGTCCAAGGCCGCCCGAGCTTTACGTCCTGCTCGGCGGGTTCCTGGGCTTGGGGAACACCCTCTGTGTTAAACAGACGGCTGGCGCGGCCACAGACGCTCAGACCTTCCCTCCCAGTTCAGGCTGCTGGTTCTTGGGCTAAAAGGCCAATGTGCAACCACATGCTTGTGCGTTTAGTGGTGATGGTTAAATTTTCTATGAATTGAATAAATCATGTTTTTTAAAAAGTTAATGAGGCATTTAATTAATTAACAATGTCGGGTTTATGGCCTTTATGGTTACATTTTGTGGTTAATGGCATTCGGCTTATAGCCGCTTCACACAGAACTGTCCAACGAAAACAGTGTGATTTTGTTTGGGAATGGGTGGGCTGCCGGCAAGCGCTCCCATTTCGAGGGCAGAAAAGAAACCAAGAAGCGTATTGGGCGGACAGGCTTGGCTGGCCTCTTGGCCATTCCTCCGGCTGTTGGGGACAGCGCTTGCCATCCATTTAGAGGCCGGCGCCCTCCCGGCCAGGGAAGGTAGTCAGCCCACTTGACCCTGACAGAGGGCCTGCGGGAGCTCGTCACGGCCGGGTTGCGACCCTCTCACTGGGGCCCTCTGGGGCCTTTTGAAGCTTCCCAGCTGCCCAGCTCCCAAAAGCCCCGAGTTCTAGCTCCAGGACTGCATGTTCATTGAACTTGGGGTTTAACTTCTCTGGACTTCGGTTTCCCCAAGTGGTGAATGAGAACAGTGCCATCTTCCCTTCCTGGCACGTCGTGGGTTACTGTGGCATGTCATGGGACAACAGAAGGCATGCCCGTTTGGGGAAACGAGGAGTGCTGTGTACATAGCGACAGCAACGTGGCTGCGTTAGGACAGCCCGCGGCAGAACGGCTGGCCTGGCTGTGGGTTACTCCCGCCTCCTGCCACCCGCCCGGGAAGGAGTTGACTTGCCCGGCGGCTCTGCTGCCCTTTCATTTCTGGGTGCCCTCCGATCAGCCCTGGCAGCGACGCGGGTTTCCAGGTGAGGGCCGTAATTGTCAGAGCAAATAAAGCCCGGGTGACAGGCCACCAGACAGGCCACCGGGCCCCGGGGAAATTGATCTGTGCACAGCAGTCAGTGGCGCTCAGACCTGATCCCAGACCACGTGACGGGGCCTCTCCCCGGCGGGGCACACAGCTCATTAGCTTGCAGCCGTCCGCTCCAGCCTGGCTGGGGAGGACCTGCTAAAAGAGCAGCGGCTTCATGCGGTATCCTGGATACCGGGGCTCGGGGCAGGTGGCCTGGGAGCCCAGAGGATTGTGGGCTTGCTGGCAGGTTAGGATCTGAAGGGAGAGCGCGTCTGTGGGCACGCCTTGTCCCTTCCTCTTGCTTTTGGAAGGGAGCTGCCGCACTGACCTGAAGCCGCAGGGCACCGCGGGCCGCGTCCGCCAGCACGCAGCCTTCGCTTCTCATGTGGAACATTCTGGTTCGCTCCCAAGTGGTGGGTCACCTTTGATTGACATGTCCTGGAAAGGGCATAGCGGAGTTGTCATGGAGAGGCCTGCTGTGACCCACGCGGCCCCCCCCCCCCCGACCCAGTGGAGCATGCGTCGGGCCATCTGCTGGGCGTGGCGGGTAGGAAAAGAGTCCAGCGTGTTTGTGTGTTTGAAAACTTCCTTCGTCGGGGCAGTGATAATGAAACCTGGAGTCAAGGGCGAGTCTGGTGCATGCTATTCACACAGAACACCCTCTGAGAAAGGGCCAGCGTCTGGTATCTCAGTCCCTGTCGTTCGCTGAAGTAAACATGAAAAGGCTATTCATTCAGCCCCAAGTGGGGTTCAGGGTGAGGCAAAATGGGGGAGGGGGTGTGTGTGCGAAGCATTTTGTGTCATTTCTTGACGACGCATGTGATGCACAGACAGAGCCTCCCTCTCACTCTGCTCAACATATGAACAGGAGCGTGTGCGCCGCGGGCTGTCCTTGTCCAGGTGTCATCTAAGAGATTAGAAGCGGGACACCTCTGTCCCCAAGCCCTGGCCCGAGGCCTCAGCTAGCTGATGGCTTCCTCCCGCCGCCTTGAGAGCCTCCGTGACTCTCCTGTCTCAGGAGGAAGTGGACACTGGGAGAAATTCAAGGGTAACTTGCCCAGGGCCGGGCTGCTGGTTTCATGGACAGTCACCAGCCTGCAGGGTCCAGAGGACACTGTCTCCATCACAGGGATGGGTGCCTTGGGAAGCGGGCACTGTGCGATGAGGCCAGGCTTCCAGGGTGCATTGTGGGGCGCTCTGACGGCGGCCCCCCCTCGCTCCCCGCAGGAGGTGGTCCTGTACTGCTTGGAGAATAAGATTTGTGACGTGAACCACCGTGACAATGCCGGATACTGTGCCCTGCACGAAGCCTGCGCCAGGGGGTGGCTGAACATTGTGCGACACCTTCTTGAATACGGTGCTGACGTCAACTGCAGTGCCCAGGACGGAACCAGGTCAGTTGCGGGGCTTGGTGTGAGCCTGGCCCTGCGGGGCACAGGCCGTATCTTTCTGGGCACATGGGAAACCCCTGGAGGAAAGCTGGAGAGTGACATGGAAGCGCATTGATGGTGAAATCCACCAGACCTTTCTGGCAGATTTAGGTAGAGCTTCCAAAGTTTGCAATGTTGCCCCGGACAAAAGTCTGAAAATGTCGAGCCTGCCTGAGTAATCGGAGGTGTTGCCCTTTAAGACCCCATACTTTTCATCAGCATCTATTGAATTACAGCATTTAAAATATCCGGGAGCCGACAGTCCCAGAATCCAAACAGGGCCACTGCCGCTGGCTTGGTGTAAGATCTGCCCGGGCCACACACATCCATAGCCCGCGCACCCTGTCCTTGACCTTGGTTCATGGGGTGCTGCTGAGAGCAGCAAAAGCGAAATGTGTTTGGTGGTTCACGGTTTCCAAATAGCATTTCCCATTCGTGGACACTGGTGAGAGGGCCCTGCACCTTCTGGTTGTTTTTTTTTAAAAAAAACGGAGTAGGCTTTTTTATTTGTTATTATTTATTTGTTTATTTTATTGCTATCAAAGAGGGAGGGAGAGAGGGAGAAACATCCATGATGAGAGAGAATCATGGATCGGCTGCCTCCTGCCCGCCCCACACTGGGACTGAGCTCACAACTCAGGCATGCGCCCTGAGCGGGAATCCAACCGTGACCTTTTGATTCATAGGTCAACGCTCACCCACTGAGCCACGCCGGCCGGGCTGGGCTTTTTTTTATAACGTTTTCATTTTGCCTTGTGTTCCTCCTTAGGCCTTGGATGAGGTACATTTGCATTTGAGAATTAGGCCTGGAATAGTAGGCACGTTGCTTGACCTTGGGCCAGTCCCTGCCTCAGTTTCCCTGTCTGGAATGTCAGTGGCAGCCCACTTGTCAGGATTGTTAGAGGCGGGAGCTGACCCTCTGCCCGTGTCCCCCAGGCCCCTCCACGATGCAGTCGAGAACGACCACCTGGCGATCGTCCGCCTGCTCCTCTCCTATGGTGCTGACCCCACTTTGGCTACGTACTCAGGTAGAACCATCATGAAGATGACGCACAGCGAACTCATGGAAAGGTTTCTAACAGGTACGACCAAGTTCACGCGCGGAACTCGTTCAAACCCCGGGATGGGGATTTCCCGTGCTCCTGGCCACACGCTCAGAGGGTCCCCCCTCATTTACCTCGTGTACTTACTGGGTCACGCAGTGTCACGTTAGTTTCGGAAAGAACAGATACGGGATCCAGAGAGGAGGTGCCAGCTTTATTTTGGCCTGTGAGGGCGGAAAAAATTCTTAGCTCGCCCGGCTAGCTTTTCCGATGAGGGCGAGGGGGGACCCGTCCCTGGTCGGGAGGGGGCGGGCAGGGAACGGTGTGGGAGAGGATGCGCCCTGGGTGGACTGGGGGGGAGGTGCCCCCAGCCTCCCGCACCCGGTCCTCACCGCGGCTTTCCCTCTTTCCCTCCAGACTATCTGAAAGACCTGCAGGGCCGCAGCGACGAGGACTCCAGCAGCTTCTGGGACTTTTACGGCAGCTCCGTGTGCGGTGAGCAGCCTCGCTCTCTGGTTCCGTGGGCAGCGCGTGCCCTTCAGGCCATTTCTCTGCCAGGGGTGCGGGTGCGGGTGCCACAAGCGGGGCTCGCTGGGAAAGAGTGTTGGGGTCCTTCTCTGATCGGACACCGTCTGGCCGTGCTGATGCCATTCTCTCGCTCCGTTGTTCGCCCTCCATCAGAGCCGGATGATGAGAGTGGATATGACGTGTTGGCGAACCCCCCGGGGCCGGAGGACCTGCAGGAGGATGACGAGGCCAGCAGTGATGTGTTCGAGTTTGAGTTTGCAGAAAGCCCCCTCTTACCGTGTTACAACGTCCAAGTGTCGGTCGCTCAGGGGTGAGCATGGCTGTTGTGTGCTTGGGGACGGGCTCAGCTGCTCTTGGGAGGGTGGGAGTTAGAAATCCCCTGAAACAGAGCCGGGTGGGTGGGGGAGGGGATTCCAAAGTGTCTGTCACATTCGCAAAATGCAGATCTTTCCCCGGTGGCGGGGCACGGGGGGGGGGGGGGGGGCACAGCATGGTTGGTAACTGCCCTCTTCAGAATACGCCCCCAGAGCACAGCCAGCATGGCTCAGGGGTTGAGCATCGACCTGTGAACCAGGAGGCCACGGTTCGATTCCCGGTCAGGGCACAGGCCCGGGTTGGGGGCTCCATCCCCAGTGTGGGGCGTGCAGGAGGCAGCCGATCCATGGTTCTCATCATGGATGTTTCTATCTCCCTTCCTCTCTGAAATCAATGAAATATTTTTTTTAAAAAAAGAATACACCCCTAGAGCTCAAAGGACATGGAAATCAGTGACTGGAAGTTGACACTGTTGGATCCTTCAGTCACTAAGCTCTTTGGAAAGGGATCCTGATCTATACCGATGACATGTCCTTCTTGTATCTGATGAGGAACAGCGCTGTGAGGTGCCCGGGCTCTTGTGTGTCATCAGATTTGGTTAGATCCCGTCTGGCTCCCGTGGCCGGGCACTGCCCCTGTGCCCAAGGCCTGTGGCGGACCCGTGAGGAGACTGTGTTCTCTGCTGTGTGTCATGGCGCTTACTGAGTAGCACCCTCCTCGGGCCCTGGGGCGGTAAACACTGTTAGAGCCCTCAAGGGTGGCGAGGACGTGTGAGGAATGGAACACACCTTCGCAGGCGCACTGCGGGCTGGGGGCGTGGGAAAGGGAAGGAGAGCCCCCCCCCCTCTGAGTTTATGATGCTCTGTCTGTGAGGGGGAGAGAAGGGGAGGGGACATCAAAGGGGCGTCGGTGCCTGGCCCCCTCCGGTGACTAGAGCAGGGCGCTCCTTGGAGAGCGAGGCCCTGAGTCAGGTTCCGTCGGCGCCAGCGCCGGTGACGCTGCAGTTGGTGACGCGGCTCCTCCACAGCTGCCGCTCCGGCTTCTGGCTGCGCTGCCTGGTCCTCCCCGAGGGGCCTCTTTTATTTGTTTGTTCCTAATGTGTTTTTATTGATCTCACAGAGGAAGGGAGCGGGAGAGAGACAGGAACATCCGTGATGGGGGGGAGAGGGGGGGATCATGAATCAGCTGCCCCCTGCACACACCCACACACACCCCCACTGGGGGTGGAGCCCGCAACCCAGGCCTGTGCCCTTGCCTGGAATCGAACCCTGACCTCCTGGTTCCTAGGTCGACGCTCAATCACTGAGCCACGCGGGCCGGGCCCTAAGTGGCCTCTTGATAAATGGAGGTGCAGCCAGAAGGGAGTGGCAAGAACTAGATCCCCTCTTCTGGGGGGGAAGTGCTGGGGGAAGGGGTGCCCAGGCGGAGGGCGCCAGGCACTCGAACAGCTTTCCTTGCCGCCGCAGGCCTCGCAACTGGCTGCTGCTGTCGGACGTGCTGAAGAAGCTGAAGATGTCCTCGCGGATATTCCGCTGCAATTTCCCCAGCGTGGAGATCGTCACCATCGCCGAGGCCGAGTTCTACCGGCAGGTTGCGGCCAGCCTCCTGTTCTCTTGCCCCAAAGACATGGAGGCCTTTAACCCCGAGAGCAAGGAGCTCCTGGATCTGGTGGAGTTCACGGGCGAGCTGCAGAGCCTGCTGGGCTCCACCGTCGAGTGGCTGCACCCCAGCGACACGGGCTCGGACGACTACTGGTGAGCGGCCTGTACAGTGTGTCATAGTGTTAATCCTGTGCATATGTGTCATACGGCTATTTCTGTAAAGAAAGGACACTATTACATATGGAAATATCTCTTCTTTATATAAGAGAAACGGCTCCAGTCGGAAGGACTTCGCAACGTGGTTTTTGTTTCCTTTTTAAACTTTTAAGTCCGTTTTTATGAAGCTGTTGTAACGTTCCTTTACTTTTCCATGCACACACGCTTTGGGGTATGTTTGTGGTGTGTTTTTTTTTCTTGGAAGATTTGTTTCTTTGCTTTTCTTTTTTAAGGAAAAAAAAAAAAGATGAGGAAAGGGAGCGAAACACTCTGATTGAATTTCATACAAAGCTCCGACGGATGGCCGAGGCCGCAACCACGTAGTGTGGCCGCAACTGTGTGGTTGGTTTGGGGGTGAATTCGGTGATGTTGTAATTTTATGTTTTGTTTACAGAGTACCTGCTCGGGTCAGGTAAATGCTATTGGATGCAGTCCAGTGGCGTGTAATATAAATTCAAACCATATCCACACACAACAACTAATTGTATGAAACTTTTATATCCTAATTTAAAAGCTGTGAAATTAGTTTTCACGCATCAAACCGGATTGTTTATATGTTTAAACATTTTATGCTCTTATTTAAAGAAGACTTTGAGCTATTTTTTTCTGTACCCTGTAAAATATTGAAAACTAACATAATATGTTGAGGTTGCTTGAAAATGTACATAAAACTAAAATTTTCTGAATTGTGTGTTTATGTTTGAAATCTGTGTTTTAACTTTGTAAGTAAATTCTCTGCCTTTGTATTTATATTTTACAAAAATTTTCTTAAAAGGCAATAAACCTGTTGAAGAAAGGAGAACATTGAAGTATGTTGTGTCTTATATATTCCTAAAATGTCACAGATTTTTAAAAAAATCTTTATTGTTGAGAGTATTAAAGATGTTCCCCCCGCCCCCCCTCGGGCCCATTGCCCCCCTCCACCCGGTTCCACCCCACCCCATGCCTTCACCACCCTGTTGTCCGTGTCCATAGGTAAGAGCTTTGGTTAATCTCTTCCCACCCCTCCCCCACCCCCGCTGAGATTAGTCAGTCTGTTCCATACTTACATGCCTTAGCTTCTGTTTTATTTACCAGTTTATTTTGTTCATTAGATTGCTTCTTTATCTTGATTTTTAGATTCTATTGTTGATAGATCTGTATTTATTGCCATTTATTCATACTTTTTAATCTTTTTTTCTTTTCTTCTTACTCTTCCTCTTCTTAAAGAATACCCTTCAGCATTTCATGTAATACTGGTTTGGTGGTGATGAACTCCTTTAGCTTTTTCTTATCTGTGAAGCTCTTTATCTGCCCTTCAATTCTGAATGATAGCTTTGCTGGGTAGAGTAGTCTTGGTTGTAGGTTCCTGCTATTCATCACTTTGAATATTTCTTGCCACTCCCGTCTGGCCTGCATAGTTTCTGTTGAGAAATCAGCTGATAATCGTATGGGTTCTCCCTTGTAGGTAACTAACTGTTTTTCTCTTGCTGCTTTTAATATTCTCTCTTTGTCGTTTGCCCTTGGCATTTTAATTATGATGTGTCTTGGTGTGGGCCTCTTTGGATTCCTTTTGTTTGGGGTTCTGTGCGCTTCCTGGACTTGTAAGTCTATTTCTTTCACCAGGTAGGGGAAGTTTTCTGTCACTATTTCCCAGTGGCTCAGCCTCCCCAGTCACCTGAGCTGGGGGCCCTCTAAGTGCGCCCCTGTGTGGGCTGTGTGCACAGTTTTGTAGTTGAGCCTTGATTGCTGTTGGCGTCTCTGGGAGGAGTTGACCTCCAGGCCAGTTGGCTGCGAGGACCAGTTGGGACTACAGTGGGAGAGCTGCTGTGCAGGAGGGAGGCCCAGCTGTGAAGCAAGGCAGGCTGGTGCTAGAGCCGGGCCTTGGGCCTTTTGTTGGTAGGTTTGGGGCACTTGTCACCAGCTGCAGCTTGTTTGAGAGCCAGGACTGGCCATTCATATGGAAAAGCTGCTGCAAACAACTTGGGCGGGGCTGCAAGTTGGATGGGGCAGGGTCTCAGGGAATCACCGGGGCAGAGCTAACAGTGTGCTCCAGGCTGATGGGGACTCAGGTAGGGCTGCCAGTCAGCCCAGGGACAAGGAGAGCCCAGCATAGGAACAATGACCCCCTGCGAGCACCTGCGCCTTGGAGAAAGCCGCCCCTGAGCTCCTGCCCCGAGGCCAGACCGTCCAGCTCCTCCTGGGTCCCCGGCGCTGGAACTGGGAAGAACCCGGCCATGTAAGTTCATGCGCCAGCCCGTTAAGAGGAACTGCCTGGGTCTCCAGCAGCCTCCGTGTCCCTCAGCCCCAATCCCGCTGATTTTTACAGCCCGTAGTTGCGGGCACTTCTTTTCCCAGCTGTGGGACCCTGGGCTGGGGGTCTGGTGTGGGGCTGGGACCCCTTGCTCCTCCGGCAGCCTCCGCAGAGACGACCTCCCTCTTGATTAAAAAAGCGGCCCACGTGGGTGCCAGCCCAGCCCGCTCCGCACCTCTGCCCCTCCACCAGTCTCAGTGCGCTCCCTTCTTTGCTTCTCTAGTTGTGGGACTTCCATTCAGCCAGCTTCCCAGCGGTTCTGGATGGTGGTTGTTCTGTATTTTAGTTGTAATTTTGACCTGGTTGGCGGGGCGGGGGGGGGGGGGGGGGTTCGTACAGGCATTTGCCTACCCTGCCATCTTGGTTCCTCACAGGTGTTTTTTTTTAAGTGCTGTTGATGGCACAGTTCCTATGGATAACTGTAGGGCAATTGGTAGTCTCTGAACCAAAGCAGACTGGAGTGTTTCAGGGGAGATGTGCTCAGAATATGATTTGGAGTCTTATTCTGAAAGCCCAGTTTGTGGCCATATATTTGGATGTCTCAAATCCTCCCCTCCCCCCATCTTTGAAGCCCTCCTCAGGTTTCACATGCCTTTGGGCTCAATGGACTCCAGCAGTTCCATCACGGCCAACCCTTTATCTTCAGGAGTGCTTTTCCAGAAACTGGGCTTTCGTTGTGTCTTTTCTCCCTCCAGACCTCATGTTTTTTTGGTCACTTTCTGGGACAAGTACAAACTGGCATGGCCTAATAGTCCTTTGACCTCTCTGCTCCTCTTCTGCTCTTACTTCTTCCAGCAGTTTCCATATTGGGGACTGTTACTTGGCCCTCCATTTCCGTCCCACTTCCTTTAAGGTCCTCCTTAGTTGCAGAGGTTAGAAAACGGAACACTAAACTCCCTTGCAGCTAGGAATCGGTTCGGTTTGGAAGGCATCTTCCTGCTCTAGTGGCTGCGGAGGTGGTAGTGGCAACAGCATTCTGATGCCCGGATGACAACCTCGGCCTATTGCTCTTGAACCCAGTGGTTCTGCTGTGACTCCCATTCCCCTGGCTCTCCCAAAGGTTTGATAACTTGTTTCAAGTTCATTTGCGTTCAGAATGTCCTGAGCACGTCCCAGACCAGCATTGAACCCTGAGAACATCTAGGCAGAGCAGATGAAGCGGGCTCTGGGGTCAGGGACAAAGCTGTGGATATTCTGTGCTGGAAGGGAGGGTCTTGAAGTATGTGGAGGGGGAGGGGTCAGCAAACTCCCGCCTGGCAGGTGGGAAAGCCAGGCATGGCTGGGAACAGGGAACCCAGCACTGCCAGAAAGCAGTGTGTGGCATGAGCAAGGGAACCCCTTTTGGGGGAGAGTTGGGGTACCAAATGAAGCTTGGGGTGCACAGAACACAAAAGGCAGCTGACAAGTAAGTGGTTTTGGTCTATTAATTTTTCTGATTATAAAAAAAATACTTCTTTTTTTTTAAAGCCCAAGCATTTTAGACATGCAGGCTCTTTGCCATCCCAAGGCAGCCTTTCCTCCCACCCCCCACCCCACTGCAGAGTTAAAACCACTGGGGATCGTTGGCAGTGGAGTGATGGAGAGAATGAAATAAATAACAAGCCCAGTAAAATGGACTTGCAGAAATGATGTGAGCAACTTGGTCAGGAACCAGATTGTTTGAGATGGGAGACAGGAAGAAAAGGATACATAGTTTCCTTCTGTTTACCCAGGGAATGGGGAGTTAGGCATACACGGTGTACCGGTTACTAATGTGGCTTTTGTAATCAAAGAAAACACGATAATTTCAAGAGAAACATCAAAAGTGCTTTATTCAAAGTAATGTCCATCGCTAGCTACACATTTCCCCCATCTTTCAGGTAATTTGTGGATTCCGCCCCAATAGAACTTTTCTTGTTTTGAGGCAGACCATTCAGAGACCCAATTTTCCACTTCTTCGTACGTTTTGAAGTGCTGCTCAGAAAGTGCAGGTGCCATCGATCAGAACAAGTGGTCATCTGAAGGAGCAAGGTCTGGTGAATACGGCGGGTGGGTTAATACTTCCCAGATAAGATCTTTTAACGTGTCTTTAACTGGTTTTGAAGGGTGTGATGGTGCGTCATCATGAAGCAAAATTACTTTGCCGTGTCTTCTGGCACATTCTGGTTGTTTCATGATCAAAGTGTGGTTCAAATCGATTATTTGTTGTCAGTAGTGATCGGTATTAATGGTTTCACCTGGTTTTAGAAGCTCATAATACACCACACCTTCCTGATCCCACCAAACGCATAGCATTGTCTTCTTTCCGAAGCGATTTGGCCTTGCAGTCGATGTTGATGGTTGACCTGGATCAACCTATGATTTTGTGCGTTTGGGATTCTCAAAATAAATCCACTTTTCATCACCAGTCACAATTCGATGTAAAAAAGACTTTCTTTCATGCCGTTGAAGCAACGTTTTACTGATGACTTTTCGGTTTTCCATTTGTCTTTCATTCAGTTGATATGGCACCCATTTTCCTTCCTTTAAAATCTTTCCCATTGCTTGTAAACGATCGGAAATTGTTTGCTGAGCAACGTTTAATCTTTATATGTATACACACACACACACACACACACACACACACACACACACACACACTGAGTGGCCAGATTATTATGCGTTCACAGATCATAATAATCTGGCCACTCAGTGTATATCAACGTATGTGTAACTCCATCTAGTGAAAAAAATCCGCATTATTAACCGGTACACCTGGTAAACATCTATCTGCTTTAAAAATCCCCTCTGGGGAGAGAACAGGCTGCAGGGGGGAGGGATGAAAGTGCGTCGTATAAAGATAAACCGGAAGCAATGCCTAGGAATCAAAAAGGAAAATGAAACAAACCCGGGAACTATTCCTACGGACTAAAAACACAATAAATTGATTACCTAACCCCTAGTGGGTTTACCCTAAGCAAACACATGAAGTTGTTCTCAGTCATCTCATCCTTGTGCTGAAACTGTCCTTTTTGTGTTGTGAGATCAAGCAAAAGTAGTCGGTATTGTTGAGAGCTGGGATTTGGGGCATGGGAGGAAGGAAATGCGGATGTAACATTGCTGAGGCTGGATAGAGATTGTGGCGCTGACCTTGAATTAGGAGAGAAGTATGGGAGCTTCCGCGTTGGTGACCATGGGGAGATTCAGGGCGAGTGGGGTGCCAGGAGAGGGCATGGGGCCCTCACTTCTTCCCCTCTTCCAGCTGGTTGTTCCCGAGCTTTATCTCTTTATGAGAAACCGGTGATCTGGTGAGTTAAAGGTAAGACTGAACTGATGGTGAATTTTATCTTAAAAAGTGTTCCCTAGTTCTGTCCACTGAAAAGGCTTAGAAACAATGACCACTGGAAATGAGCACCACTAGCTCTCAGACTGTGGTTTCTACACACCTTTTCCCACTAAAAAGAACTGAGGTTCCTTTGAGAAATCGTGGATTCCAGTTGAAGAGGGAGAGAGTTTGAGGGGAGTATGGATATACACAAGCTGACTGGGCAGCCAGCTGGCGAAGCCCCGACTGGATAAACATGGGCTGCTCTGAGCATCAGTGAGGGTGACTGCAACGAAGCTGAGTAACAAGAAATACAAACACAAAAGTTGCTTCAAATCCATGAGTTCATAAAGATACACAGAACAAACTGACCCGCCCTGGCCGGTTTGGCTCAGGGTATAGAGCATCTGCCCGTGGACTGAAGGGTCCCAGGTTCAATTCTGGTCAAGGGCATGTACTTCAGATGCAAGCTCCATCCCTGGCCCTGGTCAGGGTGCGTGCTGGAGGCAACCAATCGATGTGTCTCTCCCACATCGATGTTTCTATCTCTCCCCCTCCCTTCCACTCTCTAACAATCAATGGGGAAATATCCTCGGGTGATTAACAACAACAAAAACATCTGTTTTGGAGGGGTGCTGGGGAAAAACCTCATCATTTGAAAGAAAATCAAGGCTTTTCCTTGCCTTTCCTATAGGAAAGGAGCTGGCTTGCTTTCCGGAAGTGCCCTGGCCAGTATGTGAAGCAAGAATAGAATGCTGCCATTTCACGGCCTCAATGAAGTGGTGCGTCTCGGCCGTGGTCATGAGTGCCAGCATTACCAGAAATAGAGTTGAAAAGGGACATCCGGGCATTCCTAGCCTCCTGATGGGAAAACACCTACCATGCGGGAGTCTAGGAATAGCATGCGAGCCATGTGTGGAATGTAGCATTTTCTAGAAGCTAGACTTGAAAAAGTGAAAAGGAACAGGTGGACATTGTTATATTTTATTTTAACTCGATCTCTCCAAAGTCTTACCCTTTCAACACGCAATCTATAAAAATTATTGAGAGTTAACTTTTTTCGTACTAAGACTTCTCAACAATGCAATGCACATTTGACACAGCGGACTGCCTAGCCCAGTGGTCGGCAAACTCATGAGTCCACAGAGCCAAATATCAACAGGACAACGATTGAAATTTCTTTGGAGAGCCACATTTTTTAAACTTAAACTTCTTCTAACGCCACTTCTTCAACATAGACTCGCCCAGGCCGTGGTATTTTGTGGAAGAGCCACACTCAAGGGGCCAAAGAGCCGCATGTGGCTCGTGAGCCGCAGTTTGCCGACCACGGGGCTAGATGCACGCATTCGGAAGAGCCACTCCAGGTGCGCGATCGCCACGTGGGGCCAGTGGCTGCCACACCGCACAGCGCAGGCCTCATCTAGTCACAGTTCACGGGGGCACACGGACACGTGGGGACTCCGGGTACATATTCCGCAAAAGCCCGACTGTTTGGGGCTCTCTAAGGCCCATGACTTGGTAAAAATGGTCGGAGGGGCGACCTACACACTAAAAAAGGCTCAGAAATACCCAGAGTTGCCAAACAGGCATCCCTGAGTCTGATTTGGGCCTGGGGTTGGCATGGAAGTAGCCAGATCGGCTGGTAAGCACTGGAGCAGGTGATGGGTACATGGAGGTTTCTGTGCTGTTCTCTGGACTCTTGAGTACGTTGGAAATCGGTGATTAGAGTGTCAGCCTGAGCGCCGAAGGGTCGCGGGTCCGATTTCGGGTCAAGGGCATGTATGGTTCGCTGGTTGGGGCATGTTTGAGAGGCAACCAGTCAATGTGTTGCTCACATCTCCCCCCCCCCTCTCTCTGTCCCTCCCTCCCTCCCTTCCACTCTTTGTAAAAAGCAATGGGAAAAATACCTTGAGGTAAAACATTATTTGGAGGTTTGTTTGTTTTTTTAAATGACCCTCAGCACCTGCCTGTTAGTTGTGGAGATGAAAGAAGATAATGCATGTCGAGCACCAAGCACAACGCCCAACAGGCATTGGCACTGGGTAAATGTGGGCTATGCCTTTAAAAAAAAAAAAGTTGTACACTAAAAAAAAAGGGCCCTGAAATGAGCCTGCCCCCTCACACGATTTGCAAGTTCTTTGACTAGATTTGTGTTTGTCTTATCGCTACCTTTGGCTGGGAAAGCTGGGAGAGTTTTTAAAATAAAACTGCTGAATTGGAACAAGAACAAATGCAACTTTGTATCACACAGATTATCACACAAAGGATGGACCGAAGTTCGGACAGTAGTACACAGTGCACATCTTTAGTGGAATATATTCTGAGCACAAAAATAGCTGCGAAGACATCTTGAACTTGACTTAGTAAATCTCTCGTAGCGGTATCTGCGTTGTAATTCTGAAAGAGTTGTGTATGCATTGGTGAGAGAGCAAACGATAAGGCCTGGTATATTGGTAATGCTGGAAACCACTGTGGCCCTGGCCGGTGTGGCTCAGTGGATAAAGTATCAGCCTGCGGACTGAAGGGTCCCGGGTTCGATTCCTGTCAAGGGCATGTACCTCCGTAGCAGGCTCCTCCCCACCCGGGCCCTGGTCAGGGTGCGTGCGGGAGGCAACCCATCCATGTGTTTCTCTCACATCACATCGCTGTTTCACTCTGTCTCTCCCTCTCTCTTCCACTCTCCCTGAGAATCAATGGGAAAATGCCCTCAGGTGAGGATTGAGAAGAAAAGAAAGGGACAGGCTGGCCCCACAGCCCTCCCAATCCGATGGGTAAGGGTACAGCATCGCCTCGGCAAGGTTCTTGGCAAAAACGTGTCACCTGAATCCAGCCACGAGGAGACAGACACATGCAGAATGGGGGGCCTGTGGGACAATTTTATTTTTTAATCAATGGCATGGAAAACAAAAGCGGGAGGGAATGTTCTAGATTAGAGAGGACTGAAGAGACAAGGCCTTGTCTCAAGGGGACTTTTTAAAAATCAGTTCCATTGAAGAATAATTTCTGTACAAGAAAGGACGCCCGTTTTATGAGTTTTGACAATTTTACACCCAGGGACGCACCACCCCCAATCAAGAACTTAACATTTCCGTCGCCCCAAAAAGCGCCCTGCGTTTCTTCGCTTTCAACAGCCCCCTCACCCCAAGCAACCCCTGATGTGGATCCTCCCATGAGAGAGTCACTGGGGAAATTGAAATAAAAACGATAAGTTAGAGGGTGTTACTGAATAAATGTAAACTTTCTGAGGAGTATGTTCTGATTCTTGGGCCATGTGCGCTCGGGTGCTTAGGGGTGAATTAGGGTGCCTGTGATTTACCTTCAAACGGTTCCGATAAAGAGTGTACACACAGAGATAAGGGATGGCAACATATTAGTAATTGGTGCATCCGGGGAGAGGGTACATTCAACTGTTCTTGCAACTTTTCCAGGGGCTTGACATTTTTCAAAATAAGAAGTTGAGGACAAAAATGTCATTTTCACCTCAGACTTTCCTCAATGCCTCTCGTAGCTGCGTCCTCAGAGAAAGAGGAAACAAAGACAGGCTAAAACATTCACTGCCTCGTCACGCTTCTTTCTTTTTGAAAAATATTCGGATTCTGTCAAAAACAGAAGGCCTGCCCGGCCGGCGTGGCTCAGGGGTTGAGCATCGACCTAGGAACCAGGAGGTCACGGTTCGATTCCCGGCCAGGGCACAGGCCTGGGTTGTGGGCTCCATCCCCAGTGTGGGGCGTGCAAGAGGCAGCTGATCCGTGATTCTCTCTCATCATGGATGTTTCTATCTCTCTCCTCTCCCTTCCTCTCTGAAATCAACACAAATATATTTTAAATACATACATATATACATACATACATGCCAGCACATCAGGGATTGATGTCAACATATGAAATTTGGGAGGAACACAGACTTGCCATTCATGACACCCTCCTTCCCAGAGCCCTCCGGTTTGGACAAATGGTAGGCCTGGTGTCGGGCTGAGCAGGCAGGTCCTCACTGAGAGCCTGCAGGCAGCCAGGACCAAGGTGGAGGCAAGGCTCGCCTCCCTCCGCTCCCCACCCCCACGCTCGGGGCTCAGGCTAAGGCCCCACTCTCCGTGGGCTCTTCCCAGCCTCTGACGGAGCGGGCTGCGGGCTGCGGGCCGGCTGGCTCCCGGAGCTCCGGGCTCCTCCAATGGGAACCTGGCTCCCGGCTCCTCCTGGCCCGGCGGGGGCTGCACTGCAGCCATGTCGCAGTCTGAGCATCTTCTTCCCACTCCTTCCTTCCTCTCTTGCACAAGCGGCGGCCCTGGTCAAGGTCGGAGGCCTTCCTTCCTTTTCCTGCCTCCTCCAGTGACTCACTCTCTTGGTCTAGTCCCATCTTGGCATCTGCCTCTTGGCGGACAGACACTCACACTTGCCCTCCGTCACACGCGCTGTGGAAGGGGCCTATTGCAGGGAGGAGGGAGGAGGGGGGGACGGGAGGAGGAAGAGGAGGAAGGTGGGCATTCTCTGAGTGCTTAGGTCACAGAAGGCCTCTCTGGGGAGGTGGCGTTGCGCAGGCAACTGGATAAATAAATTGGCTCATCGTCATCCAAGGCGATACGAGATCCCAGCTACACCAAGACGGATGCGTGTCACAAACAATACTGACTAAAATAGAAGGCAAGTTACAAAAGAATGCGTACAGGGTGACACATTCCTGCAACATTAACAAACAGGCAAGCCCTAGCTAGTTGGGTTCGGTGGATAGAGCGTCGGCCTGCGGACTGAAGGGTCCCGGGTTCGATTCCGGTCAAGGGCATGTACCTTGGTTGCGGGCACATCCCCAGTGGGAGGTATGCAGGAGGCAGCTGATCGATGTTTCTAACTCTCTGTCCCTCTCCCTTCCTCTCTGTAAAAAATCAATAAAATATATTTAAAACAAAAACAAAACAACGAACAGGCAAAATACTGCCATCTTCTCAATGGGGTTCTGATCGTTAGTTAAGGTATTGAACTCAGGACAGTGGTTACCTGTGGGGGGGGGGGGCAGGGGGTGTGTGGAGGAGGAAAATGGTTTAGGAAGGAAGGGGAGGAGGGAGGGAGGGATGGAAGGGGAGAGAGAGAGAGAGAGAGCTGCCAAGATTACAAACTTTGGAAGCAGCAGTTTCTTTTGACTGAAGCCTGTGCGGCTTAAAACGTAACAGAAGTAACAATTCTGGTCTCCAGGCGCATCCCGTGCCTCAGCCTGGAAGGCAAATCGCGAGAGTTTGCCATGGTTCGCTGTGTGCCCGGCTCTCCTCCGCAGAGAACCCTGCTGGTGGGTGGGACCCCGATCCTAACCGCATTCTGGAGGCAACGGTGAGGCTGGCTGACCCGTCCCCCAACTCTGAGAGATCTGCAAAATCTATTCAGGTTCTAACACTGTCCCCAACCCAAGGCTCCATTTCACTGCTCCAGAAAGGAGCACCCTGGGGCCCGTCCCTGGGCTCAGAAGGCGGCTGCTCCCACAGGCCGGGGCCCGCGTTTTGGGCGCCCCCATTTCAGCCAAGAAATAGGCTTACGGAGACCCGAAGGGAGCAAGGAAAGGCTGCCCTCCCTTCAGCCTGTCTCCTTCTCTTCTTGCATCCACTCCCTCCCGTGGGCTCTCCCCTCCCTCCTGCCTCCCTGTTCCAGCCACGATGGCGGCAGAGAAGTCACCCCCAAACTTCCTGGCTCAGGCTGGAGGAGAACGGAGCCCAGAAATAAGCCGCCCGCAGTTGGTCAGGTGACTGCCCCCAAGGCTGCCAAGACCACTCAGTAGGGAAGGACCGTCCAACCAATGCGGCCGGGAGGGCTCTGTCTCCACGCGCATGCGATGAAATTGACCCCCACCTCACATGACACCCCAAAACTAGCTCAGGGTGGAGCCATGCGTTCAGAGGTCATAATAATCAGGCCACTCGGTGTATGTTATCGAAATACCAATATACACAAATCTCATAGTCATCGTGTCCACAAATTCTCTGGCACTTCCCCTATCGAGAGGCAGGGCCTATGGCCTCCCCTGTACCTAGACTGGCCTTCGGAAGAGACTTTGACCAATGGAAGGTGGCAGAAGCGACAGGCTGACATTTCTAAGGGGAGCGAGGTCAGAAGAAGCCTGGCAGCGCCCTCCGTATCCTCTGGGCATCTTGGAGCTGTGAGCCACCAGGTGAGAAGCCCCACTATGCGGAGGCCACCGTGATGGAGGGCTCACTCGAACCCAGGACAGGGACAGGCTAGGAGACTGCCTGGAGGGACGGAGAGACCAGATGCCTAAGGAGCCCAGAGTCGCTGGGACCATCCCTCTGTGGCCTCTGACACTGCCTGGGGCTGAGACCAGGCAGCCGGCCAAGCCCCGCCCAAATTGCAGGTTCAAGAGCAAAAGCAACGATTGTTTTCAGCCACTAAATTCTGAGGCAATTTGTTACAGAGCATAGACAAGCAGAACACTAATGGATGTGCCTCTAAATGACGAATGAAATCATAAGTTTCAGCAGCAGGCCTAACAAATATCGTAACTTCAAATTAGTGATGCGATCAATATGCCGAGAGGTCGCAGCACCTGTGACATGATATGAAAATAGCCGTGATTTTGATCAGGGACCAGATCGCAGGTTCTGCTAACACAAATGCAATTGTTGTCCACATGCAAGACTGAAGGACACGCTGAATTTCCGTTCAGGTTTTTAAACATATATTTCTTTCTTGATTTCAGAGAGGAAAGGAGAGGGAGGAAGAGAGAGAAACATCAATGATGAGAGAGAATCATTGATTGGTTGCCTTCTGCACAGCCCTTACTGGGGATCAAGCCTGAAACCCAGGCATGTGCCCTTGGCCGGAATCGAACCCGGGATCTTTCAGTCTGCAGGCCGACGCTCTATCCACTGAGCCAAACCGGCCAGGGCTCAGTTCAGGTTTAAAGCAAAGCAAGTCCCTCGAATTCTATCCCAAGTTCAGAAGCCCTGTTTTGGAGAAATCGGGGCATCCCTTTGATGACTGATTCTGTCCTTCTTAAGAATTCAGTGACGCTGCTTTTATAGGCAGCTGAACAGACTGTATTTTTAAATGTGTTTTCCTAGAAGCTTTAAAAATACCCCTCCTTCCACTCGTCCCCTGAGCCCGCAGGCCAGGCCCCTGGGCCCAGAAGGTGTCCGCCTCCAGCCGTGACTGTGGCCCCGCCCCCTGCCCCCCTGCAGAGGGAGCTTCCTAGAACACAGCCCAAGCCCTCCTGGTGAGCAAGAGGGAGAAAAGGAAGGAGGCATCGATCGGACTATCGGGCCTCAGAGGGAGGATAGGGGAGGGTGGGGGGAGGGGGGAGAGATCAACCAAAGGACCTGTGTGCATGCATATGAGCCTAACCAATGGTTAAGTTCAACAGGGGGTTGGGGCATTCGTGGGGAGGGGTGTGGGATGGGAATGGGGGGATGAGGACAAATATGTGACACCTTAATCAATAAAGAAATTTTAAAAAAATACTAATAAAAATATGAAAAACTAAAAAAAAAAAAAAAAAAAAAAGAGGGAAAAAAGGTCTAAGATGATGCCTGGCCACTGAGATTGGGGACACTTCCCCCACATACCGGCCTCTCTGGCTTTGCTCTCTCAACACCTTCCTGTTCGTCCCCAAGGTTAAGGCAGACTTTCAAGTGAAGAAAAGGCCCTATCACCTCCTCCAGGGAGCTCCCCCCCCCCCCCCCCCCGCCGGCGCCCCCCAGCTTCCCCTTTAAGGATTAAGTAACACTCCTTCCTCCCTGGCCCACGCTCCACGAGAGGGTGCCATGTCCTCCTTACACGTGGTGAAGGGCAGCGCACGTGCAGAAAAGTCCATGCACCGTAAGAGCATCGCTCGATGGATTTTCACAAACTGGAGGGACTTGTTGCATTTGTGCACAAGCAGCGCCCAGAATAAGGAACAGATCTTTGTGGTCTCTGAGGGCCCTTTTGCGCCTGTGCCCAGTCCCCCCGCCCCTCCCCTGAGAGGACAACCGTTGTCCTGACCTCTAACTGCAAAGACTGGTTTGGCCCTGAATCAGACAGTATGTGCCCTTTATTTTGGCAGGGGTGGGGGGTGGGGGGGGGTGAATTAATCCTCACCTGAGGATATTTTCCCATTGATTTCTAGAGAGAGTAGAAGGGAGGGGGAGAGACAGAAAGAGAGAAACATTGATGTGAGAGAGACACATCCATTGGTTGCCTCCAGCATGCACCCCAACCAGGGCCAGGGATGGAGCCTGCATAGAGGTATGTGCCCTTGACTGGAATCGAACCCGGGACCCTTCAGTCCACGGGCTGACACTCTAACCACCGAGCACCACCGGCCAGGGCTACCTAAGCTTTTTGAGGAGCATCTTAGCTACACTACCAAGTCCCTGTTCCTGGCACAGGAAGTAATCTGAGTCATCTAGGTCACACTCCAAAAATGTGATCATTTCAGTTGTTGAAAAATACCACACAGAGAGAAAGGGAGTTAGTTCATCTTGAAGCAGCACTCGGGGCATACCTGTGGCAGATCCGCTCCTCCAGAACTTAATCATCCCAGTTTTGCTTTTCACGCTTTTTGGTGGCTTCTTGCCGGGTATGAATGTGTTTCGTTTCGTTTTGACTCTGTCTCCCAGAATGGCCCTCTCTGTGAGTTAAATGGTAATGAATTCTTACAAAGATCTGACTTTCGACTGCAAAGTGATCAAAAGAAGTACTTAAAACTGTTTTAATGCCGGAAACATTATTTTGCCATCTATATTTAGTTCACTGTTTTACTCCCAGCGATGTGATTTAAGTTATTCCTCGTGGCTTTTAGGAAATGGTTCTCGAGGCTGAGAAAAATGAATGGGTGTCTTCCTTTGGGGGTTGAATGAGGCACATCCACTCGTCTAGGCCAAATAGAAATGCGCTTAGTGTTAGTAGAATGGTTTAGAGCTGTGTCCCGATGCAAGATCCACTCACGCATTAGTTATTGATGGCTGCACAACCCGTCACCCCACTATTTAGTGGCTTAAAACAACCAACACTTATTATCTCGGAGTTGCGGGTGGATCAGGAATCCAGGAGCTGCGTGGCTAGATGCCTGTGGCTCAGGGACTCTCGCGAGGTTGCTGGCAAGATGTTGGCTGGGGCCTAGTCAGGGGAAGGTTCCAGTGGGGCCCGGGATCTGCTTCCAAGATGGCTCACTCACATGGCAGTTGGCAGGAGGCCTCAGTTCTCCGGCGCATGGCTCATTCCGTAGGGCTCCTCGATCGTCCCCACGCTAGGGCAGCTGGCTTCCCCCAGATAGCAAGGAGAAAGCCTTTATATCCTAATCGTGGATGTCAGGGACGGTCCATTCTGTCTTGTTCTGTTCATTGCAGCTGATTCATTAGGCACTGCCCGCAACTAGGGGAAGGAGAGAAAACCGGGCTCCTCCTGTTTGAAGGGTGGAGCATCCAAGAATTTGGGGACACATTTACAAACCACCACAGGTAGGAAATAGGATAATTGAATGCAATCAAGTATTGGAGCCATGTGGGTGGTGGAGTGGAGAGAGATAAGAGGTTTGAAAGAATCAGGGTAGGATTTACCTTGAACTTGGAACCTGATGTTGAGAAACAAAAAAAAAATTCCACCGGAAGGGTATGGCCTTGGCTCTTCTGTTGTCATGGCAACTATAAAGGGGGGATTAAAAAGGGCTCTGCAGGTCTGTGCGGGGTGTAAGCAAATCCTCCCCGGAGATTTGTAGGGCCCATAGTCTGCGTCCTGGCCACAAATATGATTTATATCATGGGCCGAACCGTTGACCAATGCTAAAGGCTAATGCTCAAAAGAAGGCAAAATCATGCCTTTCACACACATGTGAAATGAAGGCACTACTACGGTTGTATTTGCCTGGCGAGCGTGGCTATTTAACTCACGAAGCAGAGGAATGGGTGAGATATTCTTACCAGTTTAAAGGAGACTTCCAAGAACAGAACTACTTATAGATCACGAATATTAAAATAAATTTACAAATGGAAGCAAAACTGACTTTTGGGGTGGGGGTGGTCCCTTCTAAAAGTATTCACAGCGCTATTAGCCAGCGGCACCTGATGGAGCTGTATCGCCCAGGCAGACTTTGGGCTGTATAGTACAGGTTCAGACAATCTACCTCCCCTCAGGGCCCGCCATCCCACAGAAAGAAGAGCTAGTTATCGCTTTGGCTTGTTCCAAGGCCTTAATTTTTTCCTTACATCGAATAGCCTCAAGTCCCTTGAGATGGCAAAACACATTCCTCGGAGGATGTCCTTTTAACCTTGGGAAGGTTGAGAATTGAATATGGAGAAGGCGAAGTCAAAGATACTGTGGTGATCTTTTGTATGAAGTTTAAGAATAATCTGTGAATGTCATTTAATTAATTGAAACTTTCAGGAATAAGGTAAAAGGAATTAAAATTTGATTTGGAAAGCAGAGTTGCGTTGTTTAAGACAATGGCATAGTCACAAATTTAATTTATTTGACTTACAACTGTTTAAGAAGGTTTTGCTTACTAAGGTCATATGCTTGTTCATTCAGGCATTCAAATGGTTAAAAAGAAAAGAAAACAAATTTAATATACATATTGCAGTCTAAAATATTCAGGAAAATTTAGCTAAACTTATAAATGGGGGGGAGGGGGCAGTTTAAGTGAATTTAGTCTGTTCAACTTGTCTTGATTGAGCCTTAATCAAGGCCCGCTCTAAGAATGATTGCTATGATTTCATATAAAAACTAGAGGCCCAGCACGCACAAAATTGTGTGAGAGCTTGTGCTTTGTCCCAAGAGCTGCTGCTGGGGTGGGGGTGGGGAGCGAGAGCTGCTCAGTGCACCTCCTGGTGACCGGTCTTTGGTCGTTACGGGGTTACGACCACTGGGTTTTTATTACATAGATAACAAGGTTAGCCTTAACCGGTTTGGCTCGGTGGATAGAGCGTCGGCCTGCGGACTGAAGGGTCCCGGGTTCGATTCCAGTCAAGGGCATGCACCTTGGTTGCGGGCACATCCCCAGTAGGAGGTGTGCAGGAGGCAGCTGATCAATGTGTCTCTCATCGATGTTTCTAACTCTCTATCCCTCTCCCTTCCTCTCTGTAAGAAATCAATAAAATATATTGAAAAAATAAATTGCATCTTCCCCTAGGGTTTAAAAAAATAAATAAATAACAAGGTTAATAAGTGAAAGTTAAAGACTTGTGGAAAGTCTAGATTTTAAAATCTGAAACTTGAACAAATTCATAGTATTGAAAAACCCCAATGCAAATGGTCTTTTCTATACACACCCACACAAATTTCCTGGGACATCAAATCATTCCCATTGATGTTCGGGAGGAAGGAGATGTGGAAGAGTGGGGTGTAAAACAAAAACCGAAGTCACATATTTTGTTTTCTTTTAAAATGCATATGTGGCCGTTTTAAAACACAGCCATTGGGAGAGGAGGGGCCGTCCGCGTGCTCTCCTTTTGCCCTGCGCTCTGGGCCTGCTTGACCAGCAGACACGGTTAGTCGCCAGGCTCAGGCCTTAAGTCAATGGCAGCTTCCCTTTCCTCTTCCTTTGGGCGCTCGCTCTTGGCACCCAGCCCCCACTCTCGGAGGAAGTTGGAGCGATCCAGTGGAGACGCCCACATGGAGGAACGGGAGCCAGCACCAGCTTGCCAACCACGGGCGAGCCATCTTGAAATGGATCCTGGGGTCCCAGTGGCGCTGTCCCAGCCACACAGCGGGGCGTGGAGGCGAACGGTCTCGGCCAAGCCCTGCCTGGATTGCAGACTCTGGAGGAAAGTAAATGATTATTGTTGTTGACAGAGGGGTTCTACCCAGTAATAGGTAACCAAAAACAAGATGTAACTCACACGCGGTCAAGTGCACCAACCACGTGCATAGCCTGATGGGTTTTTACATTCGGTCGGTAACTGTGTAGCCACCGCTCAGGCCGGTACAGAATATCTGCATCTCCCCAGAAGCTTCTGTAGTTGAACAGCTTGTGGAGCTGCTCAGACACCTGAACTACTAGCTCCCAGCTCTGGACAGCTCAGCGGTTCTTTTTTCTGAGACGTTTCCAAACTTAACTGGATTAGAAACATTCTCTCCAGCATCCATGGATGAAATGAAAACAGGCTGTGGTGTGCGGGCCAAGACTAAGCGAAGGCTCCGGAGGAGGACACCCAGATTTCAGTGTGTCACCTCGGGAAGGGGGTCGGCAGGGAAATGAGCGAATCCGCTCTTAAACCTCCCAATCAGCAGAGCCACCTCGTCAAATACAAGTGCGAGGGTGCCGTCTTAATACCTGTGGTCAGGCCGCTGAGGCCTGATTTGGTACTGACACTCCCAACTGCCCAGAGCAACTGAGGCCAAAAGGACTTTGGGGAATCTTTACATTGGGCGGGGCCGACCCCCTCCCCCCAATCTGCTTCACCAACCGCCTACTTCAAACTGTGGGCTGATTCCCATGGATCACACTTGGCCCTAATTGCCCCGAGCGGCCTTTCTTCCGGGGCCTGGAGCAAGAATTTTAAGGTGCTGCCCACAAAGCAAGTCCCCAGACCAAACAATGGCGGCGACTGCAGGAGAGGCCTGGGCGAGGCAGTGTCCAGCCCCTCTCCTCCCCGGAGACCCAGGTTCCAGGCCGGCTGGGGATCTCCCCAGGTAGGAACCCGAGTTCCTCCACTAAATAGATTTTCCTTTTGTTGTCACATTAATTTGCAACTCATTAATAGTGACAGAAGTGAGGTACTGCACCGAGGTCATTTGCATATTCATGAGTGACTTATTATTAAACAAATAAGATTTTCCTATCTTCGAGAGCACCCAAAGTAAGGCTGAACAGTACATTACACCGGCCTCGATGCTTTATTCTCTCTTTAATATGTTAATAGATGCAGTTGATTTCTTTAAGTAAATACGCATCTATAAAACAACACGTACTTTATAAAAAAGGGATCATTTAAATAATAATCCATTAGCAAAGTTGGCAACAATTTAAGAGGAGCAACCCATTAATACCAACGCGTGAGAATCAATTTGCGAATTTTAACTCGGTTGGATGGTGGGTTGCGGACGCCCGAGGAGGCAGGCGGCCTTGGGAGAGGGTGTGCTCGCTCACCAATATATTTGAATGAGTTTCTGGAGGCGAGGACGGGAGGCCTTCCGTCTTTCGGGGGCGGCTCCCGGTAGGTTGCGTCCTGCCCCGGATCAGCTTTTTTTCCTGGCGTCTGCGGGGCACCGAATGGTGAGCGGCAAGCAGGCCCCAGCGCCAGGTCTCCCCGCCGCCTTCCCTGTGCCCAGGGCCCCCGAACCACGCGGTTAATGGAGTGGGGGCGGGGCGGGGCCTGGTCTCCCGGAAAGGCTCCCACACCAGCGGGGCTGGTGGCCTCCCCTCCGGCCCCCCCCCCCCCCACTCCGGCGCGGCTTTCGTCACGGCCGGATCTGTCCCGCTGGGGTCAAGGCGGCCTCCCCCCGCGGCGGCGCGAAGCGCGGGGCCAACCGCGCACCCTTATCTCGGCCGAGTCAGCCGCTCGCCGCGCGGAATCTGTTGACATTTACTATTGTTCGCAGGATCCCGGCGGGCGGGGCGGCGGGGCGGGCGGCGGCGTGGGGCCTGCGGTCGGCCTCGGTGTGTTTGTGTGAGCTCGGGGGGGAGGGGGGACGTGGTCGCACGGAAAAGTGGCCCGCGGGCCCGGAAGCTTCCCCACCGGCTCGCCGGCCCAGGCCGGGGATCGAGGCGGTGGCGAGGGCGAGGGAGCGGGGCAGGAGCGGGGGAGGCCGGCGGCGGGGGCCGGGGGTGCAGGGGGTCGGCTCCAGCCGCCCGGCCCCGGTGACCCGCAGGACACAAGTGCATTTGTGTCGATCCGTGGCGGGGATTAAAGTGCCATACGGCCCCAGCGAGGGGGGCGAGGCGGGTGGAAAACAACTCCCCGCGCGCACAAAGCGCGCATTGTTCCAGCGCCTCCATTATGCCGCGCAGCCAACAGCCCGTTTCGCAACTGCCCGCCCGCCGCGCGCGTACACACACACACACACACACACACACACACAAGCACACAGAGACAGACACACACAGACACACACACGCACACAGACGCACACACAGACACAGAGACACACACAGAGACACAGACACACACAGACATACACACAGGCACACACAGACAGACAGACACACATAGACACACAGACACACACACACAGGCACAGAGACAGAGACATACACACAGTCACACACAGACACACACAGATACAGAGACACAGACACACACAGAGAGACACAGACAGACACGGAGGCACACACACAGAGACAGACACATACACACACACACACACACAGAGACACACACAGAGACACACAGAGAGACACAGGCACACAAGCACAGACATACACACAGATACACAGAGACACACACAGGCAGACACACACAGACAGACACACACACAGACAGACACACACAAACAGACACACACAGACAGACACACACACAGAGACACAGACACACACAAATAGAGACACAGAAAAACACACACACACAGGCAGACACACACACAGACAGACACACACAGAGACACAGAGACACACACAGAGACACACACACAGAGACACAGACACACACAGAGACAGACACACACACAGGCACACAGAGACAGAGACGTACACACAGGCACACACAGTCACACACAGACACACAGATACAGAGACACAGACACACACACAGACAGACAGACAGACAGACACAGAGGCACACACACACAGAGACAGACACACACAGAGAGACACACACACAGACACACACAGGCACACAAACAGAGACACACACAGACAGACACACACACAGACAGAGACACACACAGACAGACACATACACACACAGACAGACACACACACACAGAGACACACACACAGATACACACACACACACACACACACACACACACACACAGGAATTCGCCCGGGCCCAGGCCGCGGTGGGCACGCTCCGCAGGGACTGGGAGAGGCTGCTGGGGCGGGAGTGTGGGGACTCGCAGGCCTTCAACCGCGGCTGTTTGTCGTTCAGGGCTTTTTCATGTCCTCTCTCCCAGCTCTCCCCCCACACACACTTCCTCGTGCCTGCCCGGAGCGCACCCCGGAGCCTGGGGGGGGGGAGCGCTGGGGCGGGGGCGCTCCCAGCCACTGCCCCCCTCGGGTGGCAGCCCCAGGCGCGTCGCTCTCGCTTGCTTTGCTAGGGACACGTGCTCGGAGGAGAGGGAAGCATCCCGCCTTCCAGGGAGAGGCTCCCGAGCGCCCCCGCCCTGGGCTCCCCAGGCCTCCCCGGGTCGGGTCGCGAGACGGAGGTGCGCCATCCCGCGCCGCCCGCCCGCCTGCCGCTGCGTTCCAAGTGGGGCAGCTCGGCCGCCGCACCCGCGACGCCGGCACCCCGGCCTCCCCCCCCCCCCCCCTCCGCCCCCGGCTCTCACGGCCCCGATAGGGACTGAGGCTGGCCAGCCTCTCGGGACCCTACTTGCTTCATCCCCAGAGCGGAGCCGGGCGGGGCGGGGGCGGGGGTGGGGGGAGAGCACGGCGGCTTCTCGCCTCCCGCCGCGCCCTCCCCGGTGGGCAGGTGGGGAGCGGAGGAGCCGAGCGCGGCGAGCCAGCGCGGTCTGGTTTCCTTTACGTTTACGAGCTATAAATAAACTTCCCCTTGGGCGGATGCGCGCCGCGTCCAAGGGCGGCTTCCCGCCGAATCGGGCTGGTGGTTTACGATCGGCCGGAGCCGGCCCCGGGAGGCCAGAGCCCGGGTGGGGCGCCGGCTCGGGGAGAGCTCAGAGGTCGGCCAGGAGTGGCCGGGTGACCCTCCATCGCCCGCGGGGCCGGGGCGCCGGGGCGGGGAGGCCCGAGGGTGGGGCTGGGTGATTTATGAGCCGTCACCCCACCCCGCCCCTGCCGTTCCACTTGTTTTCCTCGCCTTCTCCAGCCCCGGCCCGGCTCCCGGGGCCTCGCCCCCAACCCTGCCCCGCGACGGTGTGGCAACTTCGGGCCGCGGGAGCCGGCCCCGGCGGGGCGCGTGTCCTCAGGGTGTGGGTGAAGCCCTGGTGCTTTCACCCCGGCTCCCCCACCCCGAGAACGACCGGACTGAGGTGGCGGGGGGGGGGGGTTGGGGGGGAAGGGGGGCGGCCTCGCTGGGGAAGCGGGGAGGAGGGCGGGTGCGAGACTCCGGAAACCACGGGCCTGCGGCGTGGATCGCTGACCTTCAAGGTCAACGGGCGCGGGGAAAGCACCGGCCCACGCCAGAGCCAGGGCAGAGGCCACCGCGCCCGCTGGAGCCCTGTTGGGGGGTGCACGGCTCCTGCAGGAAGCCCAGAGGACGTGAGAGACGACAGGAGCACAGAGGCCACCACAAGTCCCCGCACTGCTGTCCATCAAAGGAGCGCCCTTCCGCTGGGCCTCGGCGCCACAGTGCGCCCAGCACGTGTGTGTGTGTGTGTGTGTGTGTGTAAAAGTGGTAGGGTGACGGTGACAGCAGCTATGTTCGTTTCCGCTGAGACTAGGGAGGCCGAGGAGGAGAGGCAGCCAGCCGAGCAGGCGAGAGCCTGGCTTGGGAACGGGAGGAGGCTCCGTAGCGGGGGGGGGGGGGGGGGGGCCCCCAGCGCCCCCTTCCCTCCCACCCGGTCGCTGAGCGGCCCGCAGCCCCACCTTTGCCCCGTGTTTGTTTAACCTCAACCCCTCCGCGGCCGCTGGAGGTGGAGGGATTCCTGGCCACGATTATCCTGGGGATGGACCCCAATCACCGGCCCAGATCGGCGCCCCTACCCCTTCCAACCCGGAGCAGGCCGAAGGTCCCAGTGGGCCGGCGCCTCCGCCATGGAAATGGGCCCTCGGGCCCTCGGGGGTCGCCTGAAGGGGACCCTTGGCAAGGCCCCCTTTGTTCCCGGGAGCTGGGAAGCTGACTCACGCTCGGAGCTGCGGCGTGTGTTCTCGGCAGCCGTACCCAGAGCTTTATTTAGACAGGCTTTATTTACAGTACACATGTTTTCGGCTCGTTTTTCTGGAGGCGGGAATGGAAACTGGGCAGAGCGGGAGCTCTCCCCGGGAGCCTCACGTTTGGAAGGGGCTGAGGCTCAGCGCAGTCTGAGGAGCCCCCTCCCGCCGGCTGGGCTCGCCAGGGCGACCACGTGGAAGAAAACAGTGGCACGGAGGGTGCTGGGTCGATAGTGGGGGGTGGCAGCCACTCCTGTAGCGTGTTGTGCTTCAAACTGCCTGGCCTCGAGGAAAGGTGGGCCTTCTGTGCGCCCATTTTACAGACTTCAGGGAGAGCGAGAGCTGCAGGTCAGACAGACACCGGCTGAGGGAGAAAAGCACCCTGCCCTCCGTCTTCTGGGCCTCTTCCTTACCAGTTTGGAGCTCCGGGGGCGCCCCGCGGCCTGGTTTCTCTGGATTCTGGGAAGGGCCCCGTCCGGACCCCTGCGCCGGGGCACAGGCCTGCGGTGGCCAGCCTGCAGTCCCGCCGGCTTTTTGGCAGCGGCTCAGTCGGTGGGGTGGTCCGGGTAGGGACTGCAGGAAATTGTCTGAGCTAGATTAAATATTTTACAAAACCTTCGGGGGGCCTACGGTTGACTTGAAGCTGGCAATGTTAAACCAAACACGAGTTAACGAGTTCTCTCTCCTGACTTTTTAGGCACAGTTCAGAGAAAACTCCAGGTAGTGCGCGCCCTTTAGAGGAAGCGAGTTTAATGGCCTTTCCTCTCATTTTTCTCCACTTGGAGAAATCGCAGTGGTCCCCAGGGCTGCTTCAGAGCTCTCTAAGGTGGGGGGGGGGGAGGCCTCTCTAGGGTCCCTCTTTCAAGGGTGGCAGCTGCCTTGATCTCTGCTGGCCACTGAATTCGCAGTCTTAGCCCATTTGCTTGCCTCTGACTCCTGTTTGGAGTGGAGCGCAGCCTCGCCAGAGGTGCTCCGGGCCTAGGAACTGGGGAGGGGATGGGGGTGGGGGGTGGAGGGAGGGCACAGGGCAGCCCCTGGGGAAAGGCCTTCTCTACAGGAGTCAAGGCCTCATAGCACTGCCTGGAGCCTCCGCTGCACATTCTGAACCGCTTTCTGCTGTTTGTCTGCAGCGTTTCCCTTCCAGAGTCCCCACACTCTTCGGTCCCTGCCCCTGGCCTGGGGGTGACTTCTCCCTTGTGCATCTGCCCACCCCACCTCCATATCCGAGCTGCAGTGTAGGAGCTCAGCAGCCAGCAAGGAACTGTGGCCATCGGAGAGGGGGGCTGGCTTGACCTTTGCAGGAAGGGAAGAGAAGGCTGATTCACAGCTCAGCGCTGCGGGGAGACCTAGGGCTGCGCGGGGAGCCGCAGGCATTGCCACAGCCCGGCAGCCCTGGCGGGAGGGAGCCGGAGAGGAAACCGGCTCAGGGAGGCAGAGCTGCTGTGTGTGTGTGTGTGTGTGTGTGTGTGTGTGTGTGTGCGTGTATGTGTGTGTGTGCACACGTGCCCGGGTGAGATACACGCACCTCGGCAGGAGGAACTGCCTGTGGGGCTGCAGTTGCTGCCAGGGCAGTGCAGCCCCAGGGGGCCTCCCAGAGGCTGGGGCCCCGGGTTAAGGCTGTCATAGAGGATGGGGTCTCCTGAGAAGACAAAGGGTGCTGCTTTTAAGAGGCCCAGCCACCTGGAGACCGGCTCATCAGATGGGGGTGGGGGGTCCCCACGCAGTTTGGGGAAGTACAGCCTGGGAAAATTGCTGAAGGCGGGAGAGCGTGGAGCTGGGTCGGGTTTGAAACAATACTTGGGGGGCAGCCTTGACACAGCGTCTTCCCAGGGAGAAACAGCAGGCCCTTTACCACAAAGGTCTGGGAGCCAGCGGCCCAGGCCCACCTGGGGGGGTGCTGTCTCCTGGGGGGAGGGCTGTGGAAAGCGCAGCCCACGCCGGTGGCTTCCCGGGCTCTGGGGGGAGGTGGGCAGTAATGGGGTACGCCGCTGTCATTGGGGGTGAGGGGGAGAAGGCGCTGCCTGAGCCGCGCTGCTGGAAACCATTGTTTGAGCCCGCACCCAGCGCTTCTCCAGCCGGGCTAATTCTCCACGTGTCCAATTTTCGTGTCTGAAAAAAAGCAGCAGCAGCACAGAAACAAAACCATATGACAGGGCTGGGCTGCAAACCTAGAAGAATCGAGCGGGTGGGGGAGGCGGCGGCTGGGCAGGGGGAGGGGAAATGATGTGTGTGGGGGTGCGGCGGCGGCGCAGCGCTCAAAGCTCGGGCGATTTCCTACCCGATCTCACCTCCCAGCGTGCTCATCTGATGCCGTTCCAACTCCCTCCAACGGCTCGGCGGCCCCGCGCCCGCGGGAGGGCGGGCGTACAGCTGGGAGGCGAGGTGCTGCGGCGGAGGCGCCGCGCGGGGCTGGGCGTGCGGAAGCACGGCCCGCGGCGGCCAGACGCCCGGCAGCTCCCGCGAACTGGCGGCCCCCCGCGCCTCTACCCTCCCCCTCCCTTTCCGAAGCAGGACGATCGGTCACCGCACACCCTCTCCGGGGGGAGGGGAGGAGGGGGTTGGGGGTAAGGAGGAGAGAAAGGGGACCGAGCTTCTGCCTACCTCTCTGGGGCATGATGCCCTCCTCCCTCTCCCCCCACTCCCCCACCCCCACTTCCTGAGAGCCAGTTCCTTAAAAAAAATAGCCTAAGGACCAAACATTGAGCTACAGGTTCAGCCTCCCCCCCTCCCCCCCCACCCCCGTGCCCTTTCTGCATTCTGCGAACCAGCGAGGGCATTTTAGTCCAGCCTCCCCCCCCCGCCCCCCCGCGCCCCCTCCCACCCCGCTTCCGGCTGTGCACAAGCGGGTGGCAGTCACTCTGCGTCTGGGGAGGTCGCCGGCCTGGAGCTTTGTTCTCCCGGGGCTCACCCCTCCCACCTCTAAGTCCTCCCCGTCCCCACACTTTATCTGCCCCCCCCCCCCTTCCCATCCGCGCACACAAACAACCTGGGTTATAATCTCATTAGCATAGGCCCGGGTCTGGGTGACCGCCAGGCTCCCCGCACGCCCCGGCGCCTCGCTAGCCTGGGGTTCCAGCAGGCTTCCCCTTAGGGGGCGGGGAAGCCTGTGTGTGGGGGGGGGCGGGGGGGCACTGTCGGCTTCGGGCAGGATTGGGCCCGGCAGTGGAGGCCGCCCGCCCGGGGCAGCCGGAGTCGCGGGAGGAAGGCCCCTCCCAGCGCCCAGTGGCGTGGTCCCCGGAGCAGATGGCAACTTTGTCTCCCGGTGTGCGCGCCGCGACTTTCAACACATTCAAAAGGCTGCGCGCAGCCTGTCGGGGAAGCCTCGCTGACATTCAGAACCGATTAAAGACCCGAGACGGTGCCAGGCGCAGTGGAGAGTTATGAATTAATCATGGGGGTTACCGATATCTGAGGCTCCCCAGGGCAGCCCCTCTATTATTAAGCAGCCCCCACTGCCCACTCCTGACCCCCCCCCCCCCCCCGCTGCAGAGGGGTAGGCGCGGCGTCCTTTGCGCCGCCCCAATTAACAGCCACCGGGTAACGTGAAAGCGCTCGCCTTGCCGCCCTCGGCGGGGCTCGGGGTCTGCCAGGCGCGCGGCGGGCTGAAAGCTCAGCCTCAGGAACAGGCCGCGGGTGAGTGCCGCGCCCAGCTGGGGGTGGGGGTGGGGGTGGGGGTGAGGCGCGTTCTCAGGCTCTGAGCCCCAGGCCTGGCTCCTTTCACCTCCGCATGCGGGGAGACCCTGGCTCATGGGCGATGCCCGGAGGGCCACCCACCACCGGGTACCTGTCCTGGGACCCCTGAGCAGCGGCAGACTCGAGGTTTGGCGGGGTGGCTCTGGCTCTGTTCCAGGCAAGGGAAAATGAGGTTCGTGTGTGTTGTGAAACCCGCAGAGTCCCTGGGAGGCCCAGTGGCTGGAACCTTCCGGCCCCGAGCAGCCCCGATCCAGCCTAAATAACCCGCAGCCCTGAGAACTCCAGCCCACGTCTTGACCATCGACCCCTCCCGCCCCCACCCCCCGCGTCGGCATATTGTTAAATCACGCACACCCTTCTAATCTTCCCTATTTATTTCCCGGGCCTGCCTGGCCACAGATTTCTGCAAGACAGAGCAGTCTTCGGGTTCCTCCTGCTTCCAGAGGGGCCATAAAAAACAGATGGTCTCATTAGGAACAATTTATGCATATATATTTCGGAGAGTTCAGCAGAGCCAGGGTAGGTTTGCAGCCCCTGCGTCAGGCAGGAGCAAAATATCACCACTTGCAAATGTTTCCAGTTTGCAAAATAATGGCCCATCCAAAGTAGCTAAGCAACGAATTACTCAAACACTAGAAGGTTAGATGCCAATATTATCACATTCCTCGTGTTCCTGAAGCCGTCCTCCTCTGCGGTCAGTGGCTTTCCGAGGGAGCCTCGCGGGCTTCGCACCCCTCCGCCTGCGGCTTCCTTTCAACGACTATTTCCAATCTCCAAGTCAAATCACTTATTAATTATAGAGGCAACGCGAGCAAACCCAATTACCCGTAGGCAGCCCTTCCCATCTGGGAAGTCTGTCGCGCCGCTCCCACGGTGGCCCAGTTTCTGGGGAGCCTTTTTCCTGCGCCCGGTTTCTTTTTGTCAGTGGTTCGCCAGCGGCCCTGGAGGTTTGCTCCCCCTGATGCCTCTTCCCAGAGGCATCTCCATTTTCTTACCCAGTTCCCTTCCCTCCTCCCAGGAGGCATCCCCGCCCCTCAGGAGGCGCTGCCTTCAGGCTAAAGTCACCGCAGCGCCAGGTTCCAGCCTAAGGCGCTGCAGACCTGGCGCAGGGCTGGCGGAAGCCCCGGACAGAGCCCTATTCATTTGCAAAGGCGGAGATTGAGGGGCTGATTCGCCTGCTGGGCTGTCGGTCCCTCCACTCTTCGGTCCTCTCTTCAGGCCTAGCCGGTGGCGGGGGCTCACCTCGATGTGTGAGAGGTGGCTGGACTCCGCTCAGAAAAAGGCCCCTCACTTTCAATGCCACCGCAGCTCTGGCCAGATGGTAACGGGGATGCTAACCGCCAGCCTCGGTGCCAAGCAGCTCACTGGTTACTAGTACACACAGACGTGTCTTCTTTAGACCTCGCGGCCACGCTGTTATACAGGCCTCCTTTCTCCCATTTTGCAGATTAGGAAACTGAGGTTAGGAAACTTGACTCAAATCACGTGGTCGGCTGGAATTAAGCCTTGACAGCCTCCCGGAGGGTATGAGCCGCGGGGGGCTGGAGGGGAGCGGTTTGCGTGCACCCGAGAACGCCTGGCAGCGCAAAGGCTTTGGAGGTTCAGGCAAGTGATGTAGGCGTCCAGTTGGGTTTGGAAAGCCCACGGGTGAGACGTGGAGGAGACCTTGGAAACGGGGGCGCTCTTGGAATTTGGGGTGCTAGGGTGGTGCACTGTCGGGGGGGGGCAAAGCACAGCTGCGGGGGTCTTGCAGCGCATGGAGAAGGGTCCTGTCTTTAACCTTCGGGACCACGCCAGCTCCTTCCAGGGCTGTGGCGCGCGTGCGACGCGTTGCGGGGTGCCGAGGGCTCGCCTGAGCGCCGGGGAGGGGGGGGGGGGCGGGGGCGCAGCGTGCGAGAAACCTCGGGAGGTCCCCAGAGGCGGTTGGCCTCGGCTGCGATTCCCGGGCGCGCTCGCTAAGATGGAGCCAGCAGTTCTGGGAGGAGGGGAGGGGAGGGGAGGAGGGGAGGGGAGGGAGCGTGGAGAGCGATGCGCGGGCGAGCTGGTAACCGTCTGCAGCGAGGAGTGTAATTGCCCTTGTGACCGCGGGCGGCGAGGGCGGGGCGCGCGCCCGGCCTCCTCCCTCCCCCGCCGCCGCCAGCGCGGAGCTGGTTTTGGCCGGGAAGGTGCGGAGCGCCCCGAGGGCCTGGCCGGTGAGCGCAGGGCGAGGCCGGCCCCCGGAGCGCCGACCGCTTCCCTTGGCTCCGAGGCCCTTTCGGACACCAGCTCCCCCTCTTCCTCGGGGTGCGCCCTGGCCGTGGCCCGGGGCAGTCAGCTGCGCCTCTGACGTCCTTCCCTGGAGAGCCGCCAGCCGCCGGTGGCCGGTGGCCGGGGACCCCGCACTCCACCCTAGACAGGGCGGGCCACCCCAGCTCGGCCAGGCTCCCCGGGTCAGGAGGGCCATGGAACTTGGGGCGGCCCCTGCGGCGCCCCCGCCCTCTCCCCGCTCCGTTGGAGGGGGTGGGGTGCTTTGACCTCTGGTGGGTTCCTGGCCCCCCGCCGAGCCGGATCCAAGGTGGGGAGCGGGCCTGGGCCGGCCAGGGATTCCGGAGTTTGTAACCCGTGTAGTTTCTGGCTTTCACGGCTCGTTTGAAATCCTCCCACAGGAAGATGTCTGCCAAGGAGGCCCGAGCGCCTCGGAGCCCCGGCGGCCACCCGCGTGCGAGTGTGCGGTGCGGGGAGGTGCGCGCGCGGGGTGCGCGCCCCGGGAGAGGAAGGAGGAGCGGCCGGCACTCCCTCCGCGGCGGGGGTGCGGCCCAAGGCCTGGCTCCCGGGGCTCCGGCCCCGCTGCGCCCCGCAGCCCCTCTGGCGCCGACCCCCCGGCCCTGCGGCCCGCACTGTGAGCCCGGGCAGGGGACGGCGCCCCGCGCCCGTCGCGCGTTGGTCTTTCTACCTCGTGAGTTCAACACTAATGAGTTATGGGTTGGCCCACGGAAACATAATGTGTAAATTAGGAATTTAATGATGTGTAAGATTAAAAGCTGCGCAGGGTTGCATTTATTTAAGGCTGCCATCTTGTGTTCGCGGAGAAATTACTTGAACGACATTGACCCCCCCTTGCCCGAGGACTGGAGATGGCGCGGGGGGGCAGGGGTGGGTCCCCGGGCCTTGGGGTGGTGGGACTGGAGGCCTGAGGCCGTCGGTGGCGGCTGAGGGACGGCTCTGGGTGGCTGCGTTCACCGGAAGCCGCCGAAGGGTGATTAAGCCCCCCACGCCTTTCCCGGGGGGACTGGCAGCATGCAGAGGGTTTGCCAATTTCTGGGAAACTTACTGCTCCCTCCTGTCCCGGTGCCCTCCCTCCTCTGGGTTGTCCGGGTTGTTTCCAGAATTCAGTGGCGCCCGTTTCTTTTTTTAAAAGTAATTTATGTTTCCCATTTCCCTTCCGTTGCCCAAGCTTCGAGGCTTGGCTCTGTTCTCATGACATGAGATCCATCCGTGAAGCAAGCGGGGCCCCTGGCGCCGGGCGGGCCTGGGCTCTGCATCCCGACCCCTGGGGTTTACACAGACGCGGTTCATTTTTGTGGGAACTTCCCCCCTTGACTGTTGGCAAATTCTAGGGGGGATTGAAAGAGACCCCTGCCTTTGTGCTCTGACATTGGGGCCACCTCGGCACTGCTTGGGGACAGGCCAGCGGCCACCTCGGCACTGCTGGTCCCTGCTGGTCCCTGCTGATGTCTGAGAGCTGGGAGGTTTGTCTATTGCAGCTTTCTTTCCCAGCAGGAGCCCCGGTGACGTATGTGGTCGGAGGCTCCCTCTCAGGTGCTCCTCAGACCCAGGTGACGCCTGTGACACTGCCTCGGGAGGCTGCGCAGAACAGCCACCAGGCCCAGCCTTCCATCTGGTTTTGCTGGCGGGTTGACTGGCAGGTGGGAGGCCTGTCGTGGCCACCAGATGTGAGGCCTCTTGGACGGTCCCTGCCTAGCCCTGCGGCAGCTGAGAGAGGAGCGAGGCGAGGCTGGGTGCTCCTGGGACCCAGTCCAGGGCTCCCCGCGAACCCCCAGGAAATGGGGCTCTCTCCTCACCAGGCTGCTCTCTCCCTGGAAGAATGGGAAGACCGGGGGCAGCCGGCTGTAGTGCTTGGGGGGATGTGGGAGGAGTGAGAGCCGGTGTAGAAAGGGCTGCTTCTTGAACTTTCTTTAAGGAATGAGGGCTTGTCTTGATAAATGACAGAGTCCCAGGGCCCCGGGGGGACGCCAGGAGGCCTCCGCGTGTTCTGTAGGCCTGGAAAGAGTTAACGAGAGCGGTGCGTGCTGGTCGGCCTGTTTGCTCAGGCCCCACACTTATCTAACCAGTCCCTGGAAGGGTATCGCTTGAGAAGTTTCTCTCCCTCTCCCGCTTGGCTGGGAGTTTCAGAAAAGCCTTGCGTAAGTAATCACGATAATCCTTTCAAATTCCTGAGGGGCTGAGGCCATTTGGTGTTCCCACTTGAGTCCTGTAAGGAAAGATAAGGAGAGAGAGGCAGCCTATGGCAGAGAGCGTTGCAACACGGCCTCCGACACGCTCCCTGCCCTGCCCGCATGGCCCAGATAAACTGGCTAAGTGTGTCCCCGAGTTTCTGAGAAATGGTACCGCCAGCCCCGCGTGTTGACAGGGAAGAGAAAGATCAAAGGGAGGCCAGGTGAGGGGCCAGGCTTCCCTTTTCCGTGACAACAGCCTCGGGACACCTGCCCTCCTCGGGGGCAGGGGCGGCAAGCTATCTCACCGGGAGCAGGTCCGAGTGGAGGGCCTTTGAGGTTCTCTGATAAGACACCTGGCTATTGGGAGCGGAGAGAGGTGTGTGGTTTCTTAGAATTCGTTCAGACAACTTTAAAAAATATATATATATATATATATTTATATATATATTATTGATTTCAGAGAGGAAGGGAGCGGGAGAGAGAGAGAGAAACACCAATGATGAGAGGGAATCGTGGATCGGCTGCCTCCTGCACGATCCATGCTGGGGATCGAGCCCACAACCTGGGCCTGTGCCCTTGACCAGAATCAAACCTGGAACCCTTGAGTCTGCAGTCCGACGCTCTAGCCACTGAGCCACACCGGCCAGGGACCAGACACCTTTTTTTATTGGTCTGTTGCCTGGTTTCCCTAAGAGGTCCTTCTGCCCGGGCACCCCCTCCCCCACCCTAGTCAGCCTGTCCCTAGGCCACATTGCCCTGATCCAGGCCTGAGGACCCCAGGCCTCCTAGCCCCTTATGCAGCCTGGCCTCCTTCCGGCCAAGTCCATATTTCCCGCCGCAGAAATCCACTGAGCTGTCGCGGTGAGCTGGCCAGACCTGTGCGAGTTTCCAGTGCCATTTCCCAGGGTCCCTTTAGTCTTTTATGCACCAGCCCCAGAGAGGCTGCAGGAGGAAGCGAAAGAATGGTGGACGGGGCTTGTGTAGGTGTCTGCTCCTTCTGTTCTGTAGCCGATCTAGCCCTACATGCTTGGGCAGGCCTCCTCCCCTCTCTGTGCCTGGTTGGGGGGGGGGGGGGGGTGCGGGGTGTAAGGTATAAATGGTCTCAAAGGGCCTTTCAGCTCACACATTCCGACAATTTAATGATACTGGGATATAGGGAAAAGGCTCCTCAGAACACTGTGGTCGACACCAGGTTTTGGCTTTGCCTATCCAACATTTGCTCCCCCTTCTAGATTCGGAGCCCACACTGTGTTTGGGGGAACCACTCCTCTCTGAGCTCAGTCTGGGTGCTTTGTGGGAGGGGACTCACTTTATCTCCCGGCTGCAGAAGCGGGATGACTGGAACGTTCGGACCTGCCCCTCACCCGCTGTGGCCACGGGGGTTGGTTCAGAGATGGGTGTGTGACCAAAGTGGGTCTCAGAGAGGCCATTTCAGAACTTGCTGCTTCTGGTGGGAGAAGCATGCTTTCTGCTGAGGTTACCAACAAGATAGGCTGCAGGCCTGGGCTGGCTGGCAGCCTGAGAACGGAGCAGCAGAGACAGAGCAGAGCCTGGCGACAGAGTCTCCATTGTTGGAGCTCCTGGATCCCACTGAACCTGAAGCTGTCCCTGCCCCAGGCTATTTCAGTGCTGCGTGCCAGTAAATGCCCTTTCTTTGCTTAAATCCCTTTGACCTGGGTTTTCTGTCACTTGCAGTTGAGAGTCTTCATTTACCAACAGCGGTCACTACCCCCAGACAGGCTGAGAGGAGTTGGATCCAGGAGGCGGGGATCCAGGGTGGGGGATGGGAAGCCAGATCTGCCCTACCATGGTGCTTGGCCCCAGGAGCTTTGTTGACACTTTCATTTTCTTTTTCTGGCCTCTTCCCATCTTTCCAAAGGACCCACCCGGAAGGGAACCCAGTGCGCTGGGCATCTTCACCCTGGCTGGTGGCAGCGGAGAAGGCTTGCTTTCCTTTCCGCTGGAGCCTGCTTTATTTCCTTGCTCTCATTCCAAGGACGTTTTCTTAACTCCCATCCATTCCCTTAATCTGATTTTCTATATTGGACTTCAAAGACACTGCCCAGACCTGGGTCTGGGAATGGTGCTTAGCAGACGGTGGTAAGTACCTGGTAATTGTTTGTTGTTGCACGGAATACATTGCTTCCTTCCCCTTGTCTCCCAGACATGGATGCTTTGTCTCCCTTCTTTTGAGCTGATCTGAGACCCAAGTGTTTCACAGGCCTTATCAATATTTGAGAAAGAGGTGGCCATCTTCCCGGCTCGGGCCTAGATAAGTGTGTGTGGGCTTCCCTCCCCCACGCAGCCAGCCCTGTCACAGTGTCATATACCAAGAGCCCTGGACCAGGAGCTAAGAGACCTGCTGTCAGGCAAATGCTCTAGCTCAAGCATGTCAGACTCATGGCCGGCGGGCCGCATGCCTCATTTAAATAGCATGCGGCCCGCCGGCCACGAGTTTGACATGCTGGCTCTAGCTAGTCTTGTACCCATTTCAACTCCCTTCCACTTTCTCATTCTCTACCACAGAGGCTAGATAGTGAAATTCCCCAACGCCGGGCGCCTTGAGAGCTAGCAATGGCCACGTGACTCCCAAAACCGTGGATGGAGAAGACCTTTAATCTATCTTCTTCCTGTTTAGAACACGGATGCTGTGCCTGGAGGTGCAGCGGCCATGTTGGTACCAGCAGGATGGAACCCAGAGGCAGTGAATAGCAGAGCAAGAAGATAGAAAGGGTCTGTGCCCCTGATAACTTGTCCCGGATTCTGTACGTTCCTCTGGACTTCTGCTTACAAGAGAAACGCAAACCCCTTATTCAAGCCACTGTTCTGTCAGGGCCTCTGTTTCCTCATTCGTAGAATGAATAATTGTGAATACACGCTGCAGAAGATTTTCAGAACTAACGTCCTGATTTTATACGTGTAGCTTTGTATCCTTTTCTGTCATCTCTACCCCTGGGTAGGCCTTCCGTCTTCAGACCAAGTCTCCTGTCTTACAGGTCGGCTCCACCTTCTGAATTTCACACATTCCCCCGGCTTGACCCCAGATATAGGAGGGCTGCTTTGTTATACTTGAAAATTCGAATGCTTCTTTCCCACAAAATAGAATCCTGAGTCTTTTTAAAAATTTCCTGCAAATGTCAAGAGGCGAATGTGCTGGCTCTGATAACCGAGACCCCATGTCATTGTCTGTGAAACAAAGAAACGATCAACTCAATAGAAGAGTCTAGAAAGAGATTTAAAACACGATGAGGACTGATTTCATGACAAGCTACAAATAGTAGCTGAAGGAATGATTATTTAATAGATGCCATTAGGACACATTACTGCTCTGCAGAGGAATTTTGATTTGGATCTCACACCAGACCCTGCCGAGAAAGAAATTCTGGATGGGTTAGAGTTAAATACAGAAACAAAAGAAAAATAAACAACAAACCTGGAAGTAAATAGAAGCCTGCTTATAACCTCTACATGAGGGCCAGGAGGACTTCATAGAAAATGGCCAGGACAGTGCCGATTTGACATAAGAATGCAGACAACTTCAGCAGATGAAAGTGGGTGTATTTTTGGGTTCTGCATTCTTTCCAACACTGGTGTATGTGTCTGTCCTTCCATCTGGACCACACTGTCATGATTACTGTCACTCATAAGCCTTCACATCAGGTGAAGTGACGATCCTGTCTCTTGACCTTGAGCTGAATGAGTTCACCAGCCCCTCTAAATGCTGTGTTCTGGACCCTGTCCCTCACACCTTCTGTGAGCATGCGTGAACTGCTGCTGGCCCAGGCTGCACGTCAGAACAACTCTTCCGTTCCTTCCCTCTTGACTTCCCTGCACTCTATCCCTGTCATTCGCTGGGACTTGAACATGTTAAACTTTTTAAAAAGATACTTTTATTAGTTTCAGAGAGGAAGGGAGAGGGAGAAAGACAGAAACATCGATGGTGAGAGAGAATCATCGATCGGCTGCCTTCTGCACGCCCCTCACTGGGAATCAATTCCCTGACCATGAATTGAACCGTGACCTCCTGGTTCATAGGTCACTGCTCAACCACTGAGCCACACCGGCCGGGCTAAAACGTTAACCTTTTTGTGTTGGGGCTTTCCCAAGTATAACTGTAACTTCGTGATTATGCGTTCCAGGTGTGGCACACCGTGTGTGCTATACAGTAGATAGTTGGCAAAAGATTCCTCACTGGAGAAAAAGAATAAAGCAAACTCCTTTCCTAGTTTAGGAAGTCACATGTGCTTGGGATCACAGGTGGCCAAAAGCACGCCTACATCCTTTTGGTACTGGGATATTTGGAAGTTGACTTGCAAGAAGGCCTCTGACACTGTATGGGTGGGAAGCCAAGTCTTCTGCAGAAACAACTTGATAAAGGCTCTCTGTTGGAACAACCTGGAGTGGATGTAACTGCTATCACTGTAATACAGCTGCATAACAAATGACCCCAAATCCCAGTGGCTTACCACAAACGTGGATTTCTCACTCATGGCTGGTGTGGCTTCTCTGCTCCAGGCTAGGGGTTTTGTATGTAGGTCAGCTCCACGCATCTCTCAGTCCAGGGGCCTGGGTTGAAGCAGCAGCAGCTGCCCAGAGGCATGTTCTCAGAGCAGTGGTGAGAGTGGGAGGCTGGCTGAATCAAGCAACAGCATTTAAAACCTCTGTATCATGTTTGTTTATATTCCATGGAGCAAAGCGAGTCACATGGCTGAAGCCAACATCAGTGGCGCGGGAGGTACTCCTCTCTGGAGGTGCTGGAGTCAGGAGGAGGAGTGAATATATATATCTACACTAATAAAAGAGAAATATGCAAATTGACCGTACCTCTGCGACATCCACCAGCCAATCAGGGGTGAGTATGCAAAATAACCAAAGATGTCAGGTTAATTTGCATACACAGGTTGGGCGGGGCTGGACGCCTGCTATGAGGGGGAGGGCGGGGGGCAGAAGGAGCTACAGGGGCAGCACTCCAGCACGTATGGAAGAAATGGGGATGGTTTCTGTTTTGGACACGTGGCGGTTAACCCTTTGCACTCACTTGCTTTTTTCTCGATTCCTTTTATTCTACTCGGGATTTAATTTTTTAAATACCCCAGATTTTACAAAGCGTGGCAGTAGAATAAAAAACTAGAGTTTCTTTTCATACAAACTTATTTATTTGGATTTTTTTATATTTCAAATTATTGATACATTCAAAGAGTATAAAAAGAGTTGCTACTGATGCTAACCGTGTCAAGTCACACTCGACATCCAAGTGCAAAAGGTTAACTGATTAACTTGGTCTAAACCAGCTGCCAAAGAACATGGCATCCATGAGAGAGAAAAATAAAAGGACAGGACAGTGGAAGTACTAAGGAAGAAATCACTAAGAAATTGTTAAAAATAATGTGAATTGATAGAAAAAAATAGCAAATAAAGTTTCAAAACATATACTAGAGAACTGAAATGCATAAACATGTCACAATATGTATTTATCTGCTGTAGATGAGGCCCCTAGAGCCATAAGAAATGCACAGAATTCGCTGTGAATAACTCATTCTCGAATTGCCCCCCTGAAACAGCAAATTGCCCCCCTGTGGGGCGTGTCCCACGCTGGGACCACTGAGCCAGAAGGAAGCAGGACTGGGTAGGGCTGTCGCCAGTGACTTCACCCCTTCTGCCGCCGCTCGTCCTCAGTGCAAAAGCATTCGGCTTCCTGTTTCTTCCTGTGAAAGACTGGACTGTGGGAAGGCATAACCTTTTCTTAAAAAATATATATTTTATTGATTTTTTACAGAGAGGAAGGGAGAGGGATAGAGAGTTAGAACCATCGATGAGAGAGAAACATCGATCAGCTGCCTCCTGCACACCTCCTACTGGGGATGTGCCCACAACCAAGGTACATGCCCTTGACCGGAATCGAACCCGGGACCCTTCGGTCCTCAGGCCGACGCTCTATCCACTGAGCCACACCGGTCAGGGCATGGAAGGCATAACCTTTGAAAAGAACTCACAATTCAGAGTCAGTGTGGGGCAGGGGATGAGACTGGCCCCTCCGGCAGCTAACGGGGACCCTCCCGCATGCCCTCTGCTCTGGGCCATGCCTTCCTGCCAGGCCTGCTTTCCAAGGTTAAGGGGCCGGTGCTGGCAGCCGTGAGAACCGGGGACACACACCTCTTCCCACCTCTGCACTCCGTGATCTCAACTTGGCAGCTTGGAATCGGCCATGGTGGGGGGATTTATACCACAGGAATCGGCAAACCCGCAAATGGGGGACCTCCCCCCCGCCCCCCAGTCACTTCCAGCACATCACTACTGCTGAGGGCCAAGTCCTTGCCACTGAAGCCATGGAAGAGTCTTTTGAGGTTCCTCAGAAGTCTGCTGCCATCCTTGTCAAGGCAAACTGAGAGTTTGTGAGATGGGGGTGGGGTGGATATGGAACTGTGTGTGTGTGTGTGTGCGTGTGTGTGTGTGCGTGTGTGTGTGTGCGTGTGTGCGTGTGCAGTGAATTGGACTACCCTCCGCTGGTGCAGCTCTTACTGGGGACAAGAGGCCTTCAAACACTTGACTTTCCAATTCAGCAAGGCCCGCGAGGCTGGCCCGCGAGGCTGGCCCGCGTGAGGCTGCTCCCATAGGCGAGGGCGGGCCTGTGCGGGAAGGAGGGAGGAAGCGGCCGCATCCTCCGGGCCGCCCCTATCTCTCCTCTTCCATTGCGCACACGTTTGCCATCCATCACCTGCAAAGGTGATAAATCTCCCCGGTGCTGAAAAGGCCCAGAATGAATGGAATGGAATTAAATGTGCGCCACGTGAGAGAGCTCCGCTGGCGGGCTCCCCTGGCCGCCGCCGGGAGACCGGGGAGACAGGGCCCGAATGAATGAATGCATGCGGGAGCCGGTGAGTCAGGAACGGGGGAGGCGTTCTGTGCGCCTCGGCGCCTCTTCCTGTGTTTTCATTCAGCAGCTGTTCTTGCACACCCGCCTTCTGCAGGGCCCCGGCCCCCGCGGCTCCCGGGGTCCCGGCGGGGGCAGCCGGCCGCTGTGGCCGTGGCCTGGGCTGCGTGATCCGCGACCCGCACATTAATTCCTGCTGGGGCTGCCGCCGCCCCCGCCGAGCCTTTGGCATGGCGTTGGCACTCTCGTACGGAGAAAGGAATAATTTTGTCTCCTGTCACGTAGCAAAATAAAAGCTCTTGGCAAGCATGAAGCCTGGGAGGCCTTTACTGCCACACGTATAATTAGAACTTTGGGCTAAACCCATCCCCGAGGAGCAAAACATTACATTTTAAGGCGCATGCTTTTTGATTTATTTATTTAAAAACCTTTCTCCCCAGAAAAGCAGTTCCCTTCATTTCCTCTGATGACATCACAGCTGAACACAGCACACGGCTCCTCGCCGCTTTAAAGGGGACGCTCTGCGGGTCGTATTGGACTTCAAACCCTCGTGAACCATGACTAGAACATTCCAGACCTGCGCTTGCTCGGAGCCGCGCTGGGCGTTTTCCTCCAGGTGCAAGGCTCATGACAAGGAACGCATTCCTCACCCGGGCCCGCTCGCAGCGCCGCTCCCACGTAGCGATGTTAATTTATGTGATCACTTGAATACAAACGCTCAGCTGTCTCCATAAGTTATAGGAGCAGCCAGCCCAGGGAGCGCTGGCGACACGGAGAGTCAATTCTTGTGTAATAATTTCCTGTTCGAGCCAGGGATGCCCGTGCAAACACTCCCCTCCCCCTTTTCTTATTGTGCATTTTATTTCTCCATAAAATATGTCTATGTCCTGGAAAAACAAACCAGCCCGGGGCGCGGCTGCCGCTGTGATGCAGGCCCGAGGCTTCCGGCTCAGCCACGAGCAGGAGCGGGAGCGGGGAGCGGGGCTGGGGCTGCTCTCTGGGGCTCACCCTGAGCGGCGAGGCGGCGGGAGGTCTCCAAGCCTGGGGCTGGGAAGACGTGACCCGGCCCAGCCCCCATCTGGGTGGGCAGCCTCTATTCCTCTCGGGTATCCGCGGAGCTTTATTGGCCTAGGGTTCACAGGCCATGCAACTGAATGGATGTGAGTACATTCGCAGGGAAATGCGACCATCACCACTTTATATCATCCCCCAAAGAAACCGTCACTCCCCACTCCCCCCTCCCCCAGCTAACCACTCACCTACTTTCTGCTTCCCTCGGTGCCTGTTGTGGACATTTTGTGGGAATGGGATCATGTGATAGGCGGCCTTTGTGTCTTTTCCAAACAACCTAGGGCCTCGAGGGTCCAGCTCTGGAGACACCGTCTCTTGGTGGCATGAGCAGTGAGCAGTGTGACCTTGTCCTCCCAGAGTCTCCTTCCTTGGAAGGCCGTCATTTGAGGTGCACTGATACCCCCACACTCATTCTCAACAGTGCCCCCTCCCCCTTACATGTCTGGAAATAGTGGTGATGGTTACACAACATTGTCCACGGACTTGGTGCCACTGAATTAACTGTATGCTTAAAAATGGCTAAGATGATAAACTTTATGTTACATGTATTTTACCACAAATCCTATGTAATGAAGAGGGAATATGCTAATTGACCCTCACGCCATCACAAAAATGTGCCCACAGCCAATAAGGAGGGAATATGCTAATTGACTGCCATGCTCTCAAAGATGGGGGTACCCACAGCCACAAGATGGTGGCGCCCAGTCCCCTCAGCCCCGCTGGGGTGGCAGGCGCACGGCAAGGCTGGGCCACTCCGTGCGTTTGCCTCTGGAGTCCCCCAGTCCCCTCAGGCCCCCAGCTGCCCAGGGCCGGCCCAAGGTGCAGGCGAGCCTCGGATGTCGGCTGCCCAGCCACCCAGGGCTGCCTGAGGCTCAGGTAACCAGGACCGGCCGAGGCTTGCGCTGCCGGCAGTGGCAGCAGCAGAGGTGTGATGGGGGTGTCACCTTCCCCTGATCACCGGGTCGCCTCCCACCCCTGAGGGCTCCCAGACTGTGAGGGGGGCAGGCCGGGCTGAGGGACCCCCCTCCAGTGCATGAATTTTCACGCACCGGGCCTCTAGTAGTAAAATAAAAAACGAACAGGGAATTGGAACCCGCATACACTGCTAGTGGGATAGAAAATGGTGCAAGCCTGTGGAAACCAGCCTGGCCGTGTCTCTGCTGTTCAAACAGAAACTGCACCCACTGAACATGAGCTCTAAACACGGAAGGGACATCGACAGAACGTGAAGGCCTGGCTTACGGAGGGCGGGTCACACCAGCCACACCGGGCCTCCCTCTTCAGCCGGGTGCGGAGCCACATGGCTGGCGTGGTTGCAGGCCCTTTCCCTCTGCCCCCTCGAGTCTTTCTCTCCCAAACCCTGTTACTCCTCACCTGCAGGTCCGGACCCATTCTCCCAGTCTGTTCTCTTGTGTTTTCTGGCTCTCTCATTAGGGTCCATGCTCTGGAGGAGTCTCTTGACTTTTTTTCTTTCAGGCCTTCAACTGATTTCTTTGATCCTGTCCCCATATTTTTAATGTCCAAGTGCTCTTATTTTCTCTAATGGGTAGGCCTGCCTTCTTGCTGTACGGAGGCAATAGCTTCTCACATCTCTGAGGGGCCACGTAACCCTCTCTCCTCCTCCTCCCACCCGCCATCTTTTTAGAGTTCTCTGTCTACTCCAGGGTCCGTTTTCCTGTCGTCCTTTGTCTTTGTCTTGGGGGTGCAGATGAGCAGCCACAGAGCACATCTCTCCCCACGTGGTTGGGGCACATGCCCATAAGCGGAACAGGAGGGCAGTTGGGGTCTCCCAAGTGATGGGTCATGGGGGGCTTCCTTCTAAGGCACTGGTATATACACAAACTGCTCCAGTTCTCAGAAATGTGTTCCAGCTCTGGCTGGTGTGGCTCAGTGGATAGAGTGTTGGCCTGTGAACTGAAGGTCCCGGGTTCGATTCCCGGTCAAGGGCACAGGCCCAGGGTTGCAGGCTCCATCCCCAGTAGCGGGCGTGCAGGAGGCAGCCGATCCATGATTCTCTCTCCCTCTCCCTTCCTCTCTGAAATCAATACAAATGTTTGAAAAAAGAAAGAAAAGAAATGTGTCCCATTTCTTCCGAAACCAGTCTTCCCTGCTTTGCTGTTACGGTTGTTGGGGAATGCGGGCAGAAACTCGTGTCAACTCGAAGAAACCCAGAAGTTTGCTCCTGGCCCGCTGACCCCAGCGGTGGGGTGGTGGAGGGGGCCAGCAGGTTCGCAGGTTTCCAGCCCCATTTCCCATTCCCGCCCTCAGGGGACCCCCCTCGGGCCTCAGCCCGGAACCTCTTTCTCGCACCTCCCTCCAGGGAAGATTCCAGCTGCGCTCCCTGCTCCGCGTCACCTGTCACCACCCTTCCCTCTGCTCTCTGTCTTCCAGAAACGTGTTGAAATCCCTCATCTGCTCACACCCTCCCCCCGCCGGCCTTATTGTGGGTTTATACCTTTTTTGTTCCTTCGCCATCATATTAAAGGGAGCTGGGAGGAAGGGGAGATAAGTGCGTGTGCTCTGAGTATGTAAAACAGATAATCTACACGCATTCTGCGCAGTATCTGCTCAACAAATGTCAGCTCCTCTTAAAATTATCACCTGCCGTTGTCATGTCTCAAGGTGTGAGGGAGAGGTGTGGGGGGCAGGGGACAGTGGCTTCTCCCTCCTGGGGCCAGGAGACAGGGAGGTGGGCTGTGGCCTCTCTCGGCGAGTCTTCTGGGTCTGCTAGCCATCGTTTTTTTCTCTTAAAAATTTATTATTTGAAATTGCTTTTTAATTGCATTAATAATGAATGAATACATCCCTTTGTGAAATATGTAAGACCTTGAAACAACCGCACGCCGAGTCTAATCGCCTGCGGCCTTGGTCTCAGCTTGGGTCCAGGAGGGAGGGCCAGGCCTCTATTGGGGAGGTGGCCCCAGGGAGCCCCAGGAGAGGGGTGCAGAGATGAGCCGGGGGAGGGGAGGAAAGGAAGCCAATGAAGGAATGGTGATCAAGCAGGTTATTGCTGGGGCTCAGCCCCGCCGGGGACCTCTGGAGTCAGCGGGGTGAGCCCCCAAGGAGCCAGGTGCGGGTGGCTCTAGCGACCTTGTCTTCTGCTAGTATTTTGGAGAGGAGTGTGGGAAGGCTCTTCAAGTCTTTTTTCTTTTTCTAAATATGTTTTTATTGCTTTCAGAGAGGAAGGGAGAGGGAGAGAGAGACAGAAGCGTCAATGATGAGAGAATCATGGGTCGGCTGCCTCCTACACACTCCCCACTGGGGATGGAGCCTGCAACCCGGGCCTGTGCCCTGACCAGGAAGTGAACTGTGACCTCTGGGTTCATAGGTCAATGCTCAGCCACTGAGCCACGCTGGCCTGGCAAGTCTTTTTTCTTAAAGCCTCCCCCACCTCCTCCCCTGGAAAAGCCCTATCCCACCCATCAGGCAGTGCGCGCTGGACCTAGTTTGTCCTGGTTTGAGTTGGCAGATGGTGCGCATCTCTTTCCAACTCTGAATTGAGAGCATCACACTGGCAGCTTGCAATCAGCCAGGGTGGAAGTGTTTACACCACAGAAATTGGTCATTTGATGAGATGAATGTTCAGTGAAATGGAGATCCTTGACTGGAAAAAGCAGGTTGCTTATTATACTTATAGTACAAATATACAGAGGCACACACATATATGGAGAAAGATCCAGAAAAATATCATGGTAGGCAGCATTCTAAACCATGGCCCCACAGGGTTCCACACCCTCATCCTGGAACGTGTGAATGTAATGAGATTTCACTCCTGTGATTGTGTCCTGTGATTTGGCACTGTGGACCTTAAGGTAGGGAGATTATTCCGGTGGGCCTAATTTACTCACACGAGCCTTTAAAAGCAGAGTTTTCTCTGGTCCTTGGCCAAATAGGAAGGCAGAAGGAGAAGTCAGAGAGATTAGAAACATGAGGAGATTAGCTGTGCTGTTCCTGGCTTGAAGATGTGCATGACCCAGAGAAAGACCAGCAAGGGAGTGGAGACCTCAGTCCTACAGCCACAAGGACCTGAATTCTGGCAATAACCCTGAATGAGCTTGAGAGCGGATGCTCCCTCTAACCCTCCAGATAAAAGCCCAGCTTGACTGAACCCATGACTTTGACTTTGTGAGACCCCAGAGCAGAGAACCGAGTCCACCCGGACTTCTGACCTGCAGACGTGGCAGGTCATACGTGGGCGGTGTTTTAAGCTGCTAAATTTTTGGTAATTTGCTACCTAGCAGTGGAAAACCAAGACAGATGTGCATTTAGGTGTTAATGCTGGTGATGTCTGGGGGGCGGGTGAGAGTATGAGGTTTCATTTTACCATTTTTGGTGGTCTGTATTTTCTCATGTTCTACAGCATGCCTGTTCTGGTATATTAAAAGGATATTTTAAAAAACCTTTCAGATTACTGGGGGGAAGCCCTCCCTTTCATTTCCTCCCCGCCTGAGACAACCCACCACAGCATTATTCGATACCTCCTCCATGCTTGCTGTATTTTATACCACCTATGTTATTATTAACATAATATTTTTTATTTAAATCGTGTGTTTTTTTTCTTAAAAAGGAAAACCAACACTAACTACTTTAGTTTCCTCCTGAGCAATAATAGTCATGAAGTCGTGGGTTGCTGCGTGGGTTCCCTTTTTCCTCCCACATCAAAATACATAACAATTATTTAAAAATAGGGGCCTGTGTACCTCCATCGGATACAAAACAGGCGCCGGGAACGGCTGATCCCAAATAATCCTTTCACCGCTTCGCCTTCAGTTGAAAACAAAAGCCTGGGAGGGGGTTGGCTCCTGGGCGCCTGGCAACTTCAGCTGAGGCCCCGCCCACCGAAGTCCAAAGGCTGGGCCGCCTGGGCCTGGCTACTACCGTCTAGGGCCAAGGAACCTGTCACAGGAGGTAGAGCCCAGATGTGTGCTTCTGGAAATTGCCCTGCCTCGGGTGGGTGTCAGAGCCCAGACAGCCCAGCCCAGCCCACTCCACAGCCCGCTCAGGCCTCTCTGCCTCCCGACGGGAAGTCCCAGGAGTCCTTTCTGTCCACGTTTGTTTTACTCAAAGGAGGGAGGGAACAGCAGAAAGGCGTTAGATACTAAATTTGGGTGTTTTGTTGTTGTTGTTACTCCTCACCCGATATATTTTCCCATTGATTTTTTGGGAGAGTGGAAGAGAGAGGGAGAGACAGAGAGAAACATCGATGTGAGAGAGACACATTGATGGGCTGCCTCCTGCATGCGCCCTGACCAGGGCCCGGGCTGGGGAGGAGCCTGCAGCCGAGGTACATGCCCTTGATCGGAATCGAACCCGGGACCCTTCGGTCCACAGGCCAATGCTCTATCCACTGAGCCACACCGGCCAGGGCTAAGTTTGGGTTTCAAAATGGCTGAGTCTCCTGGGAAATCTAGACCAGATTTTTCCTGGTCAAAGTGCGTACCAACTGGGTAACTTGAGTAAGTTACTTAACTTCTCTGTTCAAAACAGTTCCGACTGCAGTTATAGTCACTGCCTCTGTGGTTCTCAGCATCTGTGGATGGAGAGGCACTGGTTTTGTAGCCTCTTTGCCGGTGTCCCCCTTCTGCTCTCACCCCTCGGCAGTTTGCCCTGAAAACAGCCAGAGAGGCCTCCTAAAACCACAGTCAGATCCTGTCCTTGTTGGCACCGAATTTGCCAGAGCCGCCCTGTGTCGCTTGAGTGGAAGCTGAGGACATGAAGGTTGTGCGTGATCTGGTGCCCGACTTCCCCATTTCTCTGAGCTGTTCCTCCTCCTCCTCCACTGCAGCCTCCCTGGCCTCCCCAGTTCCTGGAATACACCAGGCTTTCCCACCGCAGGGCCTTCGCACTGGCTGTTCCTGGCCTTGCCCTTCCCCATTAGCCACGGGGCTCCCTCCCTTCTCTCCTCAGGGTCTGAGCTGAAGTATCACCTGCTCAGCAAGTACATCCCTGCTCTCTGTCTTGAAACCTGCAGCCTTCCCCTCCCCCCAGCCCTGGTTCCTGCTCCCTTCCCCGCCTTATTTCTCTCTCTCCCTCTTCCCACCGGAAAGCACGCTGCATGTTTTGCTTATTTGTTTTCTACCTTTCTCTCCCACAAGAATGCAAGCTCCATGGCTACAGGGATTTAAAGGAATCTGTTTTGCTCACAACAGTTTCCCAGGGCCTAGAAGAGCGAGTGACATATAGCAAGTACTTAGTGATTATTCGTTGCATAACTAATGAACGAGCGGGGAAGGCTGAAATGGGACCGGGTGGAGGCCCCGGCTGGCCTGGTTTTCAGGGGGTATCGCCTCGGGCTCACGCCAGCCTCGGCCTGGGGAGCCTGCTTCTCTCCCAGGACCCCTCGCGGTTTGACCAGACCGCCAGTGGCCACGCTGTCTGCCCTTCAGCAGCCTCAGTGGGCTCTGCGTTGGCTGCGTTTTCCATACGTGATTTCCCCCCATGGACGGGATGAGAATCATTGAAAATCATTCATGAGAAACTCATGGCTGTGTTTTCTGCCGGCGGCTTTGCAGCCCGCGAGCACCTGGTAGTGGGGAGAAAGCATCCCATAGCCTCGCACCTCCTGCTGTTCCCGAGGCCCCATCACAGAACCGCTGTTCTGGTCAGGGGTCAGGGGTCAGGGGTCAGGGCCAGTGGCTTGGGTGAGGCGTTACTTCTCAGCAGCCGGAGTGGCTGTGGCAGGTCCTCTCCCACTGTCCCCTCTGCTTCCTGGAGGCAGCCGGGGCCCCTCCTTTTTCTTAACCCTCACCCGAGCCTATTTTCCCATTCATCTTTAGGGAGAGTGGAAGGGAGGTGGAGAGACAGAGAGAGAGAAACATCGATGTGAGAGAGACACATCAATTGGTTGCCTCCTGCACTCACCCTGACCAAGGCCTGGGTGGGGAGGAGCCTGCAACCGAGGTACGTGCCCTTGACCGGAATCGAACCTGGAACCCTTCAGTCCGCAGGCCAGTGCTCTATCCACTGAGCCACACCGGCCAGGGCTGGACCCCTCCTCTGCCCAGTGGCAGGGTTAGCTCTGTCCCTGGGTCTGACTCAAGTGGTTAGGGTGGCCCTGGGGTTCCTCTGCACAGTCCCTTCAGCCCTTCACCAGCGGCTGAGCATCAGGGTGGGCTTGGGGTTGAGCCCTGGGGCAGCTCTGCTCCAGCCCCCTCGCCTTTGCCCAGCCCCTGCGGGGAGTTTCTCTGGTGGCACAGCCCACCTGGGCAGTGACAGGCAGGCTGCAGGGAGGGACGGGGGAAAGTGAGGCAGGCTTCCGCTGTCCTCCAGAAGTCCCCGGTGGGCCTGAGTCCTACCCAGCTGCCCACAGTAGCAGCTGCTTCGCTAACATACGCTTTATGACGTCTTCCCTGGCCTGCTACTTCCTCATCCTCCTTCCTGTTAGCAGCACCGAGAACGTGGTGCATTAAAGATGGCTGCCAATTCTTTGTCAGTTTCCCTTACCCAGAGGGAGAGTGTTGTTACAGATTGACTTGTGCCCCCTCCCCCAGGATACGTGGAAGTCCATACCCCCAGTGCCTATGGCGTGCCCTGGTGTGGACGTAGGGTGGCTGCAGAAGAATCAAGTTAAGATGCGGTCACACTGGATCAGGTGGGTCCCAAATCCAATGACAGGTGTTCTAAGAAAAGAAGGTGAGCCCGGCCGACGTGGCTCAGTGGTTGAGCATCGACCTAGGAACCAGGAGGTCAGGGTTCGATTCCCGGTCAGGGCACATGCCCGGGTTGGGGGCTTGATCCCCAGTGGGGGGCGAGCAGGAGGCAGCCGATCCATGATTCTCTCTCATCACTGATGTTTCTCTCTCTCCCTCTCCCTTCCTCTCTGACATCAACAACAATAGTAAAAGAAAGAAAGAAAAAAAGAAAAGATGAGCCTGGCTGGCGTGGCTCTGTGGTTGAGCGCCGACCTGTGAACCAGGAGGTCTTGGTTCGATTCCCCACCAGGACATAGGCCCGCTGCCTGTGCCCTGGGGTGGGGAGCCCGGAGGTGGCTCGCACAGCTGATTGCGTGTAGGCCTCAGGTGTTCAGTCACAGGGGGAGGAAAGAGCACTGAGTCCCATGATCGTGGCACCTGTGTGTAGCCACTGAGCGTGGCATGTGTGGCGCCGACCTGTACAGACCTGGCTCACCAAACCACACAGCACCCTGACAAAGCGCGCGCCCATGCAACCAGGAAGAGGCTGGGAGGGCGCTCTGCTTTACTTCCCAGAACGCACCGTCTTTCCTCCCCTCCCCGCGGTGGACAGCGACGGTCCTTGTGCACTGGTCGGAATCCTCTGGCAAGTGGGGAGCCCCCGTGGCACCCCGGCACCCCTCATCCGCCCTCAGCCCGGCCGGGGCTGTCCGTCCCCCGGCCAGCTGGGTTTTGCTGGAGGAAATGTGATGAAAGTCGGTCTCTCTGGCGAGGATCCGCTTGAAAGAATCAAAGGCTCCAAGCAGGAACGCTCAGAGCGTGCAGGGTCTTCGCAGCTGCAGGGGGAGTTCCCTGTGCGGGCGGCCGTGGGAACAGCAGGCCTCCGGGCCAGACCCGCGCGGCTGGGCGATCGGAAGCAGCGCGGGGAAGATGAGAGTGAGAACAAAACCCCGTTTCAAGCAAATGGCCGGATCCTGACGGCGGCTGGGTCCCCGCAATCCTCGCCGCGCGGCTTCCGAATGCGAAACACACGATCCGCGAGAGCAGGCGGTTCATCCCATTTTTAATTGCACCTGGAAAGGGGCTTAATATCTCAGCCAATTTCTCCATCATCTTTTTGCAAATCTTGGGCTGCTCGGGTCCCCGGGGGTTTGTGTAATAAAACGGGATGGTTAAAGGGCATGTTTCTGCATTAACGAATCTTCCCTTCTGCCTGGGCCGCGCATTATGTAAATGTTTACTGTAATTAAGAGATGAAGTTGTCACGGAGCAGCATTTTGGTGGCTGGTGAGGGGCTCCTGCCGAGCTCCAGCCACGAACCGTCACCGACAAGGAAGAGGAGCAGGAGGAACGGAGAGAGAAGGCGGAGACGTGCGCGTGCGGCGTGGCTCCCCCGGGACCGGGGCCTGGCTCCCCCGCAGACAGGAGCCGGCGCCGCCGAGTGAAGGCAGGTCTGGGCTCGGCCACGTTCACGTGCCTCCTGGCCGCCCTGCGGTGGGTCGGCCCCCGCGGCCTTCTGCCTGGGGCTTAGAGTGGGATTTCTCCTGCGGGATCCCACCGGCAGGAGGGCAGATGGGCCTGCCGGTCCCCGCTTGCTGTACGCGTGTGTCCAGAGGAGACGACAGTGGGGCATCCCAGCATGAAAAAAGAAACGAAGTCTAATTTTCCTACAGTGAAACGCATTTTTGAAAAACCAGCTTTATTGAGCTATAATTAACATACAATAAACTGCACATATTTAAACGATGCAATTTGATCTGTTTGGACACATGCATCCACCCGTGAAGCCATCGCCGCCATGGGATTGTGAATGTATCCAGTGCCCCCCAAGGTTCCTCTGAGCCCTGGGAACCCCTCTGCCTGCCTCCCCCCGCCCCCCGCCCCAGGCCCCCGCCGGCCGGCCGTTCCTTCGTCACTGGCATTTTCTAGAGTTTCATGTGAGTGGAATCCGGCGGGGTGGGCTCCCTGCTCCTCCTGTCACTCAGCACGATGGTTCCGAGGCTCATCCATGGTGTGTGCATCCGGCTTTGCTCCCTTTATTGCTCACCGTTTCATCGATGACGCGCCGCGATCTGTTTGTCCAGTCATCCTTGGGTGGGCGTTTGGGTTGCTTCCAGTTTGGGGCTCTCACAAAGCTGCTCTGAATGTTCATGTACACACACATTCCCTCCTCTCGGCACATACCCAGGCGTGATTATAGCTGGATCGTGTGGTGGGGATGTGTTTAACTTTATAAGAAACTGCGGAACCATTTTCCAAAGCGGTGGGGTCAGACTAAACCTGGGTTCAGCTCTGGCTGGTGTGGCTCAGTGGATAGAGCATCAACCTGTGGACTGAAGGGTCCCGGGTTTGATTCCAGTCAAGGGCACATGCCTGGGTTGCGGGCTCGATCCCCAGTAGAGGGTATGCAGGAGGCAGCCAATCTATGATTCTCTCTCATCATTGATGTGTTTTTTTTCTCTCTCTCGCTCTCCCTTCCTCTCTGAAATCAATAAAAAAATATTTTTTAAAAAAGAGAAGAAAAAAAATTTGGTTAAACCTGGGTTCTGGCTGGGGGAGAATTCAGAGTCAGACACAATCTGTAAATGCACATTTAGTGGCAGAAGCGATTCCTAGAGGAAATGGGCTCAGGAAACAAGGTATGGAGGTAAGGGGAGGGCCCTTGGAGCTTGGGAGTGAGGAAGCTGATGGCAAGGCCTGGGGAAGGGAGCGGGGAGGAGGTGGGGAAAGGCAGGGGTGTGCTCCCGGGAGGGAGAGGGAGGGAGAGCGCACTGGGTCCTCCATCCTAAGGGTTTTAAGGTGGAGATTTTAGGGGAGGCCCCAGGGGGGATCTCAGTAGAATATGCAGCAGCTTCCCAGGTGTGGCCTCTCAGGACTGTGGTCTCCTCTGGATGACTGGCCGCACCAGGGCACCAGGGCCGGGGGCATTAGTCCAGGCAGCTTGTCCTGAGGGCAGCCCTGGCTGCTTTTGCTGCTTCTCTGGGCCTGGAGCTGAAATACAACTGAGGCCTGGGGGTCATCTCTAGGGAGGAAGGGTCAGGGTTACACTTAAGACTTCTGCGTTTTACTAAAAGTAAATCATCTATAATAATAAAAGTGTAATGTGCTAATTAGACCGGCTGTCCTTCCGGAGGACATTCCGGACGGAATGTGAGGGCTGGGGCGACAGCCGGAGCTGCTGCCTTTGCCCTTGGAGCCCCTTGCATGAATTTCGTGCATCAGGCCTCTAGTTTCTTAATAAAATACTATAAAAAATTTTATAGGGGGAAGATTCCCTTGAAATTAAGTCATCTGTTACTTATATCCCTCCAAATGGCTTTTCCAAGCAAGTCAGGGGCCCAGCTCTGGTAATGGGCCCTTTAAGAAAGCCTGGGAGTAGCTGGGAGCAGGTGAGGCTGGGCCTGGGAGGTGCGCTTTGCGAGCCAGGACCCAGGCTGGTGCCAGGGCAGGTGAGTCATCCAGGTTCCCGGATCCTGGAAAACTGTGCCCTGGGCTTTGTTGCCAGGCTGCTCTTTGAAGTCGCAGAGATGAAAGCTTGGCAGGCTGTGGCCACTCCCCTCCCGCAGCTGGAGGTGGCAGCCCACTCAGCTGGGAGGGCAGAGGGCGAGGCCACTGCTCCGGGCAGGGTGGGGTGGGTGGGGTGGGTGTGCGGACGGATCTCCTTCTGCTCACCCTGTGGAGGCAAACCCCAGCCCCCGTGCCTTCCGCAGGCCTCAGCTGGAGGGGGGCTGGCCATTTCTGAATGAGCTTTCAAACCTCAGTGCACCTGGGTCAGGGGTTCCCCAGACAGGGCCTGTGTTCCCCGCTACCCATGTTGTTGATGGTCATGAGGTCAGAGGGGCCGTCTGGGGTGAGTGGCAGGGACAGTGTGTGGGGCAGCCCTGTGCAATGGACTGTGGGCGCCCCCCCCCCCCCATGCTGCCTGTGTCTCCCCGGTTGAGAAACAAGTTGTGTTGATACGTAACAATGAGTCGATTGCTGAAGTGGTAGGTATACCTGTTCTTTCTTTTTCTTTCTTTTTTCTTTCTTTCTTTCTTTCTTTCTTTCTTTCTTTCTTTCTTTCTTTCTCTTTCTTTCTTTCTTTCTTTCTTTCTTTCTCTTTCTTTCTTTCTTTCTTTTTCTTTTTATTCTTTCTTTCTCTCTCTCTCTGCCTTTTTAAAAATATATATATCTTTATTGATTTCAGAGAGGAAGGGAGAGGGAGAGAGAGACAGAAATATCAGTGATGAGAATCATTGATTGGCTGCCTTCTGCGCACCCCACACTGGGGATCAAGCCCACAACCCAGGCATGTGCCCCGACCAGGAATCAAAACGTGACCTTCTGGCCCTAGCCAGTGTGGCTCAGTGGATAGAGCGTCGGCCTGCGGACTGAAGGGTCCCAGGTTCTATTCCGGTCGGGGGCATGTACCTTGGTTGTAGGCACATCCCCAGTGGGGGGTGTGCAGGAGGCAGCTGATCGATGTTTCTCTCTCATCGATGTTTCTAACTCTCTATCCCTCTCCCTTCCTCTCTGTAAACAATCAATAAAATATGTATTTAAAAACAAAACAAAAACGTGACCTTCTGGTCCACAGGTCAATGCTCAACCATTGAGCCACAACAGCCGGGCCGCCTGCTCTTTCAATGCCTGCACTTCACCTTGGGGCTTCAGCAGGCCCTCAGAGCCTGTGGGTGGCTCCCACACCTCCCGGGGCTGATGGAGAAACACGGCGGAATATCCACACGGCCAGAGCCCTTCCCTGCCTTAAAGGTGCCTCGCCTCATTTCTAAACTTTCTGGCATTTGAACAGGGTATTAAAGACGTTTAAAGAGCAGGGCTGATTTCGAAAGCAATAAAATCATCTCTCAGTCTTATTGAATTTTAATTTTCATTCGTTCGAATCCGCTGTACACCCGGTATTTCAGGCAAAGAATCTGCCGCTGGTCGGGCCGCGGCGGCAGGAGATGGAGGCGCTGCGCTTGGCGTGACCCATGCGGGTCCGGTGACGGCGGGGGAGGGAGCCGCAGTTTTCTGCCATTAAATATTAACACTGGGCATTAATAATGAAGGCTGACAGCTCCCTCTGCGTGTTGCTGAGCGTCTCTCTGCAGCCCGCAGAGCCAGCAGGCCCGGCCCTTCCCCGCCTGAGCCATGCGGCCTGAGCCCCCGCTCTCTGAGGTTGCGGGTGTGTGTGTGTGTGTGTGTGTGTGTGTGTGTGTGTGTGTGTGTGTGTGTGTAAGAAAAACAGCCCCCAGATGCCACCCGGAGGCAGGATCGCTCCCACCCCACTCACCCTCCTCCCTGGAGGCGGGAAAGCGTAGTGAAAGGGAAAGCGGGTGGTGGTGGGGAGGCGGATGCGGGATGGAACAGAAGTGGGGGCTGGAGGAGGGAGGTGCTGGCTTGAAGAGAAAGGGGGCAGGCCCCTGGAGGCCGGATGCGTGGCCGCGGCTCCCTGGGAGGCTCAGGTACAGCCAGCGCTCCGCAGCGGGCCCCACTCCGGCGCCTTCTGGCTTTGTTATAAGCTGAGCAGCGTCTCCCTCTCCTGGGTCAGGAGGCCTCGGACTGGTTAAGGGGGTGGCAGCGTCTGGGCCACGCAGACTTGGGCCACAGGAGCCCTGACCTCATGGCCCCTCACCTGGCAGGGCCACCCCAGCTTCCCCGCAGGCCCAGGGTCGCAGCTCGGCTGGCCGGAGCCCTATAGGAGCTGGGACATGAAACACCCAGCGATCTCTGACGCAACAAAACGTACAAGGGCTCAAATGTGACATTGCCCCTTGTTTCCCACACTCCACTTCTGCACGATCACGTGTTCACTTGGCTTTGACCCAGCCATGTCCTCCTGTGTATACCTTTTCTCCTTCCCCTCCTGCCCTCCCCCAAGGGGTGATGGTAGAGAGCGGAGGAGGAAAACAAGATGAGCAGAGCCCAGCAAGAGTGGCTCAGTGAGTGTCGACCTATGACCCAGGAGGTCAGGGCTCGATTCCCGGTCAGGCACATGCCTGGGTTGCAGGCTCAGTCCCCGGTGGGGGGTGTGCAGGAGGCAGCCAATCAATGATTCTCTCTCACCATGGATGCTTCTATCTCTCGCTCCCTCTCCCTTCCTCTCTGAAGTCAGTAGAAATATATTTTTTAAAAAATATGTAAGCTGAGGAAGAGGCTCATGCGCTCTGAGGACCACAGCTACTTTCTCTGAGGATGGAGGTCAGACCCAGGAAGCCTCCGGTGACTCTAAGAGCACAGGGCCCTCAGTGGGGTGTTGAGGCCCCGGCCAGGATCCCTCCTTCGCTGCCTCCTCTTCCCTCTCAGTGGCCCCAGCAGCGTTTGTCTGACTTGAACCTGAGACTGGCCAAGGCAGCTGAAATGAAAGGGGCGGTGGGGCCGGAAGGCTCCTGCAATGGTGGGAATTAATTGGGCTTGTGGCCACCTCCCTCCTCTCACTGAGGTGCTCCACAGACTTCCATTACTCAGGCCTCCAGTGCCTCCGGGGCGGAGGTGGGGGGGGGGAGTTTGGGCAGGTGTCTGGTTCCAGGGCCCTGTCTTTCCTGTATCAGAGCAGAGCGGGAGGGGTTCAGGGAAGGCTGGGCAGATGAGATTCCTTTGTCAGGCGAGATGGTGGGATGTCTATGGAGACACACTTGGTCAGTGTTCCCCAGCGGAAGCGTCATTCCCAGAGTCCTCTGCGAGGCGCTACAGCCAGGCCCACCCAGGGTGACCAGCCGCTGGCTTTGGCATCAGACTGGAGACTACCGCCTTGTTGGTGGCCGCTCACCAACATGGGGGCTGAGTGCTTCCTCAGGTGGAAAGCCAGGCAGGAGAAAGAAAAGGTTATTTTCCTAAGCAGAAAAGTTAATGAGTAATGGTTTCTGGAATTTCTCCTTGGAGAATATAGCCTCGTCAGCTCTAGGCTTCTGCCTTCTGAATAATTGTTCTCAGTAATAATACAGAACGTGTTCATAATAATACATCCTTCTGTGTGTTCAAGAAAGTAGCAATTTATTCCAGGACCAAAGGAAAAAAAAAAGGTTGCCTTTATTCATCTTGATGCCCCCACCCCAGGTATCAAGCAGTGAGGTGGCTAATTAATAAGCTCAGGCATTTTGGAGGTCTTTAATGAGCACCTATAGTATACCCATAAGTGGGGGGGGGGGGGGGGAGGTGCAATGAGGGAGACATAAAAAAGAAGCCAGAGAGCTGAGAATATTTATAGGAAGATAAGCCCTAAATACATGCTGAACTTGCTTTTCTTAAGTGCATTTTTTAGAAAGATACGGTGGATTGACAGTCAGCATCCATTTTAACCTGTTAGCGAAATTTCTCAGACTCCCTTGCAGCTAGTTTTCCAGGTATGATGAGATTCAACCAATGAGACATTCTTGTGTGAAACTTGACTTTAGGTCTCAGGAAAAGAGGGAGGGGGGGATGCGTTTTGCTGATATGGATCATGATTGAGGCTGCATGGTTCTCAAGCTGTCAGCAGTGGCTTCCAATTATATAATGGCTCCCTGATCAGCACAGCTCAGTTCTGTGGTGTGGTCTTGGGGGACGCTCCTGAAAGCACAGCATTGAGTGTGTCTCTTCAGCCCTCCAAATAATCCTATTAGCCTCTTAATACCCCACAAGGAATCCCTTTTTGTTTAAACCAGCTGAAGTGAATTCTCTTCTATGTCACTGACCCCTGACAATATAGCTCTGCTCACTCACGCTTCCACTCCCACTGCCTTTGATTTCTACCCCTCACGCCTCCACCCCACCCCATCCCATCTGAGCTCATCTTTCTTAGATAGGTAACTCCTACTCACTCTTCACAACTCAGTTCAGATGTCATCTCCATGAAAGTTTCCTTGCTATGTATGCCGCCTCCCCATTCTTCGTGCCTCATAGCGCTCAGTGTGTCCCTTCACAGCACTCTTCACATTGGATCGGCCTCGCACTGGCCACCATCTTTTTCTTTGCCTTTCTTCTCCACCAGACTGTGAGCTGCTTGAAGGTAAGGAGTGCGTTTTTTTCTTGGTGCAGTTCTTTGCACATAGTAGGTGCTCAACATAACTTTCCTACTGGATGAGAAAACAACCCATTGTAAACAGTCAAATGAGAAAGTGTGGTTCAGACCTGAGCTCGGGAAAGGCAGAGCGAATGGCAACATCATCAAGGAGAAGAAATGAATGATCCCGAGCCCGGAAAGCCCCCTTTCTGGGCCTGGTTTGCTCATTATCAGGTGAGGGGTGGGACTTCATCGGTTTCCTGCTGTGCGTTCCTCTGAACATTACTTCCTTACGGTGTGACTTGAGAGACCTGGGTCCGGTGAGCAGCTGAGTTTGGGAAATGTTGGTTCAGCAAAGTCAAAAAGATCTTTCTGCTGCAGAACTTCCCTTTAATGTGCTAATGTGCGTGGCGACTCTCCTCGGGAGAGTTTTAGGCGCAGTGTGGTATCAGCTGTCTTTGTTTCTGCAGAACCCGGAGAGCCTGGGCAGGGCGGGTGTACTGCTCCTGCGCCTACAATCAGCTGGGGTCGGCTGGGCGCGCTCACGTGTCTGCCCATGGCCGGCTTGAAGTGCATCTAAGCTGGGATGATGGCCACAGGTCTGCTCTGTCCCACCCGTGTCTCATCCTCCAGCGGGCTCCCTGGGCCTGTTTCCATGGCAATGGCAGAAGCGCAAGAGAGCGAGCCCCAAAGTCCAGCCACTGCAGGCCTCTGCTCATCTGGTATCTGGTTGGCCAGCTGGCCCAGGGCCGGACAAGTCCCCCTGCCTGGGAGAGGGCCCTGCAAAGCTCCATGGGAAAGGGAGTGGACTCCTGGAGGGTCACCAGGAAGTGGGGTCACTAAGCCACTCTACACAGTGTTTCCCAGAGTCACTGACTAAGGAACCCCTTGATACATCCGACTGGCTCTCTTAGCACACACTTTGGGGAGCACTAGATGAGCAGCCCTTAAAGTCTGGAAGTTCTGCTGCTCTGATTCTGTACCCCGAGTGGCTTCGGGAAGGGGTGGCTAGCAAGTCTGGGCCAAGCCGATGGGGTGGGATTTGCCCAGAGGTGGCGAAGGCGTGGCCGGAGGCAGGTCCTTCCATCCCACACTCCATCAGGAAGGCCGCCTCAGAGAAGCCCCCCGCCAGCTGCTCCCATGATGCAGCTCTTCTTCCCCCCCACCTCTCCTCACCCCGGTCTCTTGTCCAACTGTCCTCACTGCCGGAAGCACAACTTCCCGGAGAGGCGTCGCTCTAGGAACAGCCGCGGCCGGAGATGCCCTTTTCCTGTGCTCTGCGAGCCAGGAAGGCACCTCGGAGGCTGGAGGGGCGGCCTTCCCCGCCGGGCACGGTGCCTGGGCCTTCCGCTGGCTCCGGGCTCAGGGCCAAGTTCCTGCCGTGGCAGAGAGGAGACAGGGCTCTGAGGGCTGAGGTTACTCTGGTTCCTGTGCTGCCCACCTACCTCCCAGGTTGGGGGCGCTCTCTGCCTGCCCCCCTCTGCCCTCCAGCTGAGCTGAGCACCTTTTCAGCAGTGACAACCGGAACCCTGGCAGGATGCGGGTGCCCTGAGCACTCCCCAGCACCTCTGTGTTTCTTTTAAATACGTTTGTATTGATGTCAGGGAGGAAGGGAGAGGGAGCGAGAGAAACATCCGTGATGAGAGAGAATCATGGATCGGCTGCCTCCCTGCACGCCCCACACTGGGGATGGAGCCCGTAACCCGGGCCTGTGCCCTTGACTGGAATTGAAACAGGCCCTCTCAGTCTGCAAGCCGACGCTCTATCCACTGTGCCACACCGGCCAGGGCTTCCTCTGTCTCTTTCAGGCGGAATCCATCCAGCAGCCCCGCCTGCCTCCCGCTGGGCGCTGGGCGGTGGAAATGCTTCCTGTTTCTGCCTCCCCCGTCTGGGGACCCCACATCTCAGGGAGGTGGAGTTTCGGACCTGACACCCGGGACTGCTCCGGTTTATCAAAGCCCACCGCCCCCTTGTAAACGCCCCGTGGCTTTGGGGGTGGTGGCTGGCTGCTCAGTCCGGTAGGGCACATAAATTGGGCCTCGTTAAGGAAGCCTGCAGGGATGGGGGGGCGGGGGGGGGGGATGAAGGTGATCAGGTTACAAAAGCACACCGGCCTCCACCCCTCACTGCAGGCCTGGGGCACACAAAAGGCCCGGGGCCTGGGGGAGTCGCTGGGGGTGGGGCTGAGGCCCAGTTTCCAGGAGGCCTGACCAGGCCCCACCCCAGGACACCCAGTGCTTGAAGCAGCTCGGAAGGGCGGGGGCCCAGGTTACCCCCCCCCCCCCCCCCCCCCCGCCACTGCTTTCCCTCTCTGGGTGGAGAGCACCTGGAAATGTGTTGCTGCGATTTTATCAGAAATAAATGCAGTGAAATTTATGCATAAAACATACTGAAAGGAAACGCAGGGCTGTATCACCAGGGGAAAATCCTTAGCTTGCAATTATAGGTAATTTACATTTCTTTTTTATTCTTTTTTGGTATTTTCCAAATTTCCCACAGTGACTACAAGATATTGTTAAATCAGGGAAAAAAAAGTGACAGAGAAAAGAATAGAGGAGTGGTACATTCACGTTTTTTGAGAGATAATTGTTCTGTAATGCTTCACTGTATATTCAATAGACTCACAGTTTAGTAAAACAAAAGTATAAAAGATGGAAAGACATAAAATTATTATCAGTGTTTATGTCTAGAAATATGGTTGATTTTCTTCTTCTTTTTTTTAAACATTTTCTAAAGGAATGTATTAATTTTTCCCCCTATTGATTTTTAGATAGTGGAAGGGAGAGAGGGAGGGGTGGAAGAGAGAGGGGGGGGAGAGAGAGAGAGAGAGAGAGAGAGAGAGAGAGAGAGACATGGATGTGAGAGAGACACATCAATCAATTGCCTCCTCATGAGCCCTGGTGGAGGGGCGGGATTGAACTCAGTCTGCAGGTTGACGCTCTATCCGCTGAGCCAAACCAGCCAGGGCACCCTCCAAACCCAGGTACATGCCCCCTTGACCAGGAATCCAACCCTTGACCCTTTGTTGTGCGGGCCGAGGCTCTTAACACTGAGAAACACTGCCAGGGCAGGAATGTATAATTTTTCTAAAAATTAGGAAAAAGTAATTGAAAGTGGATATATTTTCATTTCTACCTTTCATTCCTCAATAAATCTGCATTGGGCATCTGCCAGGAAAGAGACAGTGATCGGCACTGGGGCTGCACAGATAAAAGCAAACACACCCGGCGCCTGGGCTCCCGGAACTGACAGCCTAAGGGAGCCGCAGCCACCAGGTGACCTGGGAGCGTATAAACTTGCCGTCTGCCAGGTGGCCACAGCACTGGGGCATCTGAGAGGGTATAAGGGCCCTGACCTGGTCTGGGGCCTCTGAGAAGTCTGTTCCAAGAAGACACATGTGAGCTGAGTGGGAAGAGGAAGATGGGGTGAACTAGAGGAGCAATAGGCAAAGTGCTTTCCAGGCTGGGGGTGATGCAGAGGCCCCGAGGCAGGGCGGACGGAGGCCTGGAGAACTACCCAGAGGCGGTGCATCCCACCCTGAGCGGGTCGTAGGGCCCTTTTCGGTTTATGGCTTTATCATTGAGATGCCACCAACATTTTTTTTTTAAGGAAACGTAGGGCGATAAGTTGTACATTTATTTTATTTTATTTATTAAAAAATATTTGTATTGATGTCAGAGAGGAAGGAAGAGGAGAGAGAGATAGAAACCTCAATGAGGAGAGAGAATCATGGATCGGCTGCCTCCTACACATCCCCCACTGGGGATCAAGCCCGAAACCCGGCAAGTGCCCTGACTGGGAATCGAACCCTGACCTCCTGAGTCATAGGTCAGCACTCAACCACTGAGCCACGCCGACCGGGCAACAAATTCTACGTTTAAAAGTAACAACAGGAGAACAGTTGGGAAAAAGGGAGACAGAAAACACAGAGACGGGTTAGGAGCCCAGGAGGCCTGGGCCATGGTGGGGCGGGAGCCTGAGGGACCCAGTTGCACTTTACCCTGAAAGGGGCTTTGGGTTGCTGGTGGGCGTGCGCCTGCGTGGCTACCTGGTTCTCTGTCGCTGGCTCAATGGCCAGGCCCAGCGCGGCCTCGGCCGGTCTGAGCAGAGGGGAAGAAGCTTGTCCAAGCTGTAGGCACAGAGAGTGGTCACTGAGGAGCCGAGGTGTCGGTCCTTCCCCGAGGCCAGGCCACCAAACGTCTGGGAAAGTGAGAGGCACGGTGGTGGCGGTGGTGGTGGCCGTGGCCGTGGTGGTGGGGCGTGACTACAGAACATGTGAGAGACGGGGATGTTCATTAATCACGTGGCTACAAAAAGCAGTGTGCTGCAGCCTCATTTGCTTCCTGACTTTTGGGGACACATTAAGTACCATCTCGCGCCTCCCCTGCGAAGGCGTTCGCAGGACATCTCCCATGTGACTCCGGCTGCCGCCTCCCCCGACCCTCTGGTCTTTCTCAGCATCGATCGCGCCCTGAGCCTTCCCTCTCCCTCCCGGCCCCCGGCTCGGTGGCATCTGCCTTCTGTGGGCGTCCGGGCTGTCTGCTTAGAGCAGGGGTCCTCTGATCCCTCTCTGGCCAGGCAGCCTGCATGCGTGTAGGCGGAATCACCATTCCGTTCTGCACGCAGGAATACGGCTGCTCCCCACATGTCCACAGTGCCGCTGTGAGGAGGAAATACGGTATCTCCGAGCCTCGCAGAATCCCCAGTTGCTTGATGTCAGGCGGTGTTGTTCTGAGCAGATCTAAAAATGCCGCGGGGAGGGAACTCTCTGGCCCTCAGAAGACGTGGGCCTCGTGTACGAGGCTGGGAAGCGGCGCTCGGAGGGCTGACCCCTTTGCATCGGGGACCCTGATGTTTCTGTGGGCCTGCGTGTCAGCTTAGCCGGCAGCTCTGATGTGGGCGGTGTGTTCAGAGATGCCAGCTGCTTCTCTGTGACCGGGGCCACTTCTGCCACCGCCCAGCACCTTCCAATGTCCCAGGCTCCTGGCTGACATGGGCAGGTCTGGGATGCTGCGCCAGGGCACCGGGGCAGGCTTCACAAGCCCCCTGTGGGGTCCAGGTCTCTGCTGGTGAGCCGGGCTTGGAGGAGAGGAGAGGATGGAATCGGATTCAAGGATGCTCACCCGTGTCTCTCCCACTTTCTTTTCTTTAACATTTTTATTGATTTCAGAGAGAGAGGAAGGGAGAGGGAGAGAGAGAGAAACATCAATGATGAGAGAGAATCATAGATCGGCTGCCTCCTGCACGCCCCCTACTAGGGATGGAGCCTGCAACCCGGGCCTGTGCCCTGACCGGAATCAAACCGTGACCTCCTGGCTCATAGGTCGACGCTCAACCCCTGAGCCACGCTGCCGGGCAGTCGCTCCCACTTTCCAGCCTAAGCGGCGGCGGGGGACTCTGGTTTAGAGCAATCGCAGTGACTCATGCAGGCGGGGATACACATGGGATCCCAGGCTCTGTCTGGAATATTCCACAAAATGAACTTGGGCAAACATGTATCAAATCCCTGTTGGTTCTGTGCTTGATGTTTTGGCCTGTCTGTCATGGCAGACCCCGGGTGCTGTCTGTACACACTGCCTTCTTCCTTGTTTTCCTTTGTTAGAGAGGCTGGAGAGCCAAAATGAGTGGTCTCCCAGACTCCCTTGCAGCTGGTGGTGCCATGTGACCTAGTTCTGGCCGATTGGATATAAGAAGAAGCTTTAAAATACACACACACACACACACACACACACACACACACACACACACACACACTATTGATTTCAGAGAGGAAGGGAGGGAGAGAAAGCGATAGAAGCATCAATGATGACAGAGAATCACTGATCGGCTGCTTCCTGCACGCCCCTCACTGGGGATCTAGGCTGCAACCCCGGGCATGCGCCCTGACCAGGAATCAAACCATGACACTCAACCACTGAGCCATGCTGGCAGGGCTGTAAGAAGAAGCTTTTGATCAAGAGCCACCTCGGCTGGCATGCCCCTTTAGTCCTCTGTCCTTCCCGCTCCTCCATGCTAGCTGCATGCGGGCTTGATGCCTGGGGGTACAGCAGCTCCGCTGTGTGATTTTTCAGGACAGAAGCCACATGCTGAGGATGCTGGAGAAGACAGAAGAAACCTGGTCTTCGGAGAGCCATCCTCCATCTTCTTCATTTCTTTTTGCACTGAGCAAACAATCCCTTGCTTGGTTAAGCCATGCTTGTTGGCTTTTCCATAACTTACTGAATGTGAATTTAAATGACACGCAGGATTTGATCCTCAGAACAACTCCATGGGGTAGAATGGACCTCTGTGTTACAGAAAAGGAGATGGAAGCTCAGAGTTTTCAAATAATCAAGGTCAGGTAACTAGTGAATCGCAGAGTTAGAGTTGGAAGGCGGGACTATCTCCAAGGCCTTTCTGTACCGCCTCCTTCCGTTCAGTGAAGACCCCACCACGCCAGCCGGTTTCTCATGATCACAGACATGCTCTCTGTTTTGGGTTGAACTGTGCCCCTCTCCCACTTCATATGGTAGAGCCCTAACCTGCAGTGTCTTGGAATGTGACCTTATTTGGAAATGAGGTCTTTATAAAGATAATCGAGTTCAAGGGGGGTCATTAGGGTGGGCCCCAATCCAATCAAACTGGTATCCTGGTAAGAAGGGGACATTTGGACGCAGACACACACAGAGGGAAGATGATGTAAAGAGACACAGGGAGAAGAAGGCCTGACCCTCCCTCACAGCCCTCAAAAAGAACCAACCCTGCTGACACCTTGACCTTGGACTTCCTTCCAGCCTCCAGACCGTGAGACAATACATTTCTGTTGTTTAAGCCGCGCAGTCTGCAGCGCCTTGTTACCGCAGCCCAAGGAAACCAATCTGTCATCCTAGGTGAGTTTCTCTTGTTCTTATTGATCCTCCCTCCTGCCTTGTGTGTCAGCTATTGTAATCATGCTGTGTAACAAGCAACCCCCAGAATCCACGGCATGGAACCGCGAGCATTGATTCCTGGTCCCGCACCTGCTGGTCAGCAGGTTTGACTCTAGGCCGCGGGCTGGATTCAGGTCGGCTCCGTGCGCCTCACATCCTCACTGACCATGAGGGGCCAAGCTCAGCCACACCAGCACATTATCTGTTAACACCTCATTGGCCAAACTAGGTCACATGGTCCAGCACAACATCAGTGCAGGGCGGGGCAGCAGTATACTCTGACTCATAGAGGGAGAGGGAAGGGGTGAGTAGCTATTAAATTATATTAGTAGCTCAATTGCTCTCCCTCAGAGGTGCTCTGGCCTTGGAATGAGCCCAGGACTCCCCTGTGTTCCCGGGCTAACCATTGTCCTGGCTTTGAACTTCGTGTCAATGAAATCTACAACGTGTGTCCTTTCGCCTCTGGCTTCTTTTGCCCAACACGAGGCTCCTGAAAGTTTCTGTGTTGCTGCAGAGTTTGCTCATTTTCGTTGCTGGCTGCTCTCCTGAGAGCCGCTGGCGTTGCTTCCAAGTCGGTCAGTCAGTCAGTGTGCACTCTGAGCTCAGGGCGTGGCTCTCTTGGGAGCCCCGTGAAGGCTTCCTAGAGGAGGTGACAAAGCTGAGCTCTGAAGGACGGGCGTATAGCAGTGAGAAGGGGGTGGTGTATTCCACACTGGAGAGTTCAGAGGGTGTGAAGGGACATTGGAGCCAGCCAGGGTGCTCCTGTTGGAGCTGGAGTGTGTGTGAGAGTGTGTGTATGTGTATGAGTGTGCACAAATGTGTGTGCGTGCAAGTATGAGTGTGAGTGTGTGTGTACAAGTGAGTGTGTGTGTGTGCACGAGTGTGTGAGTGCAAGTGTGTGTGTGAGTGCAAGTGTGCGTGAGTGTATGAGTGTGTGCAAGTATCTGAGTGTGTGTGTGCGAGTGTGAGCGTGTGTGTGAGCATGTGTGTGTGTGTGAGCGTGTGTGTGTATGTGAGTGTGTGTGAGTGTATGTGTGCGTGTGTGTGTGTGTGTGACTGCAAGTGTGTGTGTGTGAGCGTGTGTATGTGTGTGCAAGTGTGTGTGAGTGTGTGTGAATGTGCGAGTGTGTGTGAGTGTATGTGAGTGTGTGTGAGTGTATGTGTGTGTATGTGTATGTATGTGAGTGTGTGTGAGTGTGTATGTGTATGTGTGTGTATGTGTGTGTGATGTGTGTATGTGAGTGTGTGTGTGTGTGTATGAGTGTGTGTATGTGCGTGAGTGTGTGTGAGTGTGTGTATGTGTGTGAGTGTGTGTGAGTGTGTGTATGTGTGTATGTGAGTGTGAGAGTGTGTGAGTGTGTGTGTATGTGTGTGAGTGTGTGAGTGTGTGTGTGTGTGTGTGTGTGTGAGTGTGTTTGCGCGCGCACACTGGGAGAGTGCAGGTGGAAGGTGGTGTGCGGGGCGGCCCAGGAGCTGGAATACACAGACAAGTCTGAGCTCGCTCCTGAGGGTCCGGAAAGCCCCGGGAATCGTTTTAAGCTGATATTAAATGACAAGATCAGATGAGCTTTTCGCGAAAGGTCACTCCTTACAGACGGAGTGTTTTTCCCACCGGCGCAGGGATCCAGGGGGCGCCGGGAGCAGGGCCTCGCGGGCGCCCTGGCCCCCGCTGCCCTCTCGGGCCTTCATTAAGCTGCAGACGCGCCTCCGTTCCTGCAGGAAGGTCGGCGTCCAGGTCTGGAAGCTCACAGGCCCGGCCTCCGGGGGGCCGGCCGGGCTGAAGTTCGTCTCTCAGTTTCACGGAAGCAGAGAGGAGAGGCTCCGGACAGAGGTCTCCCCTGGACAATAGTCCTCTGCATGTTAACACACCCCGCTGCGCACTGAAGGCTTTGCTCTCTGGGACTCGCTCCCACGCACCCTGGGGCTGGGTGGGAGCGGGCAGGGTTGCTGCAGCTGGTGATGGGCCCCAGCATGGGCCCAGCAGTTCCTAATAGGGTTCGGAGAATTTTGCATGTGTTTGAAATTCTCCGCAGTAAAAAGTTTAACAAGACATCACACCCACCTCAATAAAAGCATGGTCTCCCCTTCTCCGTCTTTCCTTTCAAAAAACCCATCGTGTTGGGCACATTCCGTCCCAATAACTTTAAAAGCAATATCTTTTGACCATAATGTCAGGATAACAGCAAGATTATTAGCAACTCACACAGGACGTAAAAGCAGTAATCTTGTTTTTCAACTTATTGTAGCGACTTAATGGTCACATATTTTATCCCGAAGTGTGGAAAATGAATATTGAAAGTGTACACCTCCACACAAAGCTATTATTTTTAACATTCGACTTTATGGACGTCATGAAAGCGCGGAAGTGCTGACTTTCATAAGGCAAGCAGGGAGGCGAGACTTGATTGTTTTGGAGGGTTTAGAAAAACACCAACGTGGCCTTTCGTACCCAGCCGAGGGCAGCGGGGCTCCCTGAGACGGAGAGTTCGGGGTCCCGAGGACAGAGAATGGCAGAGCTCCGGGGCCACAGTGGCCAGGCCTCCGAGCCTGGTTTTGGATGCACCTTCCCGAATGCCCACCAGTTCCCACAGGCTGCCCATCGCGCTGCAGGGGCCCCGGGGAGATGTCGCGGGCTCTGAGGAGCCTCTGAGAGCAGTGGCCCCGCAGACACGGAGCCACGCACAGACAGAGCCTCTTGTGGATGCCCAGAGGCTGGGGGCAGAGGTGAGGCGGAAGCTGGACAATAAAACGCAGCCAGCCCTGGCCGGTGTGGCTCAGTGGATAGAGTGTGGCCGCGGACGGAAGGGTCCTGGGTTCAGTTGTGGTCAAGGGCACGTACCTTGGTTGCAGGCTCAATCCCGGCCTTGGTGGGGGCGTGTGCGGCAGGCAACCCATCGATGTGTCTCTCTCACGTCGATGTTTCTCTCTCTCTCTGTCTCTCCCTCTCCCTTCCACTCTCTCTAAAAACCAACGGGGCTCCGTCGCTGGGCGGAGGTTTGTAGAAGCCACCGCCGGGCCTTCCCTGGCCTGCAGCTGCCTCTCCCACAGGCGGGGGGGGGGGGGGGGGGGGGACCAGAGATCCTAGGGCGGATGTGAGGGCAGGCCCAGTGCAGGGGGCCTGGGAGCAGAGGAGCCTAGAGGGCTAGAAGCTCATGGGGCTCATAAAGACTTGGGACTCCTTGGCCCTGTTTCCTCCGCGCCTGCTCTCCCTCTGTCAGCACGCCTGCCTCACGTGAGCCCTGGCCACAGTGGTTCCCACGGGAAGGCGCTCACTGCCCCAGCGTCCCGGTCTTCAGAGCGCTCACCTCCCTTCCTCAGTCACCCTGCGTGGGAGCACATCGCCCTGGTCGCCCTGGAGCTCGAAGCCCAGCCCTCCTGTGGCTCCCCACGTCCCTCAGATAAACGCTCAAGTCCCTACTCTGACGGACAGGGCCTCCTTATCTCCTCGGCCTCGTGTCTGCACCCCAGGTCCCTCCCTGCCTCCTGCAGCAGCACTGGCCTGAGTGGGCTTTTGTTTAGTGTCTGTCTTCCCTCGTTCAAGGACAAGGTCTAAGCAGGTAGGGACTTTCCATCTGCTCCATTCACTGCTCCATCCCCAGAGCCCAAAAGAGTGCCCAGCACATAGAGGCACAGGGTGAATACTGGTTGAGTGAGTGAATGAATGAATGAATGAATGAACACACTCACTCTGGCACCTTTGGGCCCTTGCTCTTCAATGGGGCCCCTTCCCATAGGTTCAAATCTACCTTGTCCCTGAGCGAGACTTCCCCTGCCTTCCCTCTCCGGTCCCCATATTGTGACCTCCATCACGTCGTGTGCCAGTCGTATCCTCACTTCATCTCCTTGGCGGCTGCTGCCCATGCTCCCGGGTGCCCCCTCCCCGGGTCCCTGTGTGCCCCCTGCTATGGCTCGGCCCTCCTACAGGCCGGAGCGTCCTCTGCCTCCTGCTCTCGTCTCTGGGTGCTCTCTCCCTTCAGAGGCCTCCATCAATCTCCTCAATCCAAAATCAATGAGGAAAAGCCCCACAGCCAAGTGCATGGATTAGTTAAAGGAAAAAAGCAATAAAAAGTTCAGCTTCTCAAGCTCCTTTCCAGGTCAGCTTCTCGCTCTTCCTGACTCTGTTGGTGGCCCAGCCACCGCCCCCGCGCCCCCCCCCCCCCGTCCCCCAACCCGGTGTCCGGTGAAGGCCAGCCCCAGCATTGGTGCCCCTACCCCAGGTCCCTCCGAGGAGAGTGCACACACGGTTCCACAGGGCCCCCTGAAGCCAAACTGGCTCCGATTACCCCACATCCGTGAGGGTCTGGCCAAGGCAACAGAAACCACTCGAGGTGTTTACACATTGGGCATTTCATCCAGGAAACTGGCTCACAGGAACCTGGCGCTGTGGTCAGCCAACAGGGGCTGGGCCCCCAGAGAAGACGGAGGAGAAGCAACGGATGCTGGAGATGCTGCCCAAGGCGAAGCGAGTGGGAAGAGATACCCTGGTCTCGCCCGGTTCCTGCCCTCCAGCCTCCCACCTGTATCTCCCTTTAGCTGAACTTAGATAGAGGCCAATCGCAGAGCAGCCTGGGAGATGTAGTTCCCCGCTATACTGAGCAGACCTAGCGAAGGGCAGGGGGTGGATCTGAGAGGAGACCAATAATATACACAGACCCCACCGAATAAACTCCAAGCCCCTCAGGCTTTGCTCTGGGTCCTCTCCGTCCACTGCGCTGGCCTTATCTGCCGTTGCCCCAGAACGTGGGTGATGTGGGGACCCCTGCTCCTAGCGTCTGCCACCTCTGTCCCCTTCTCTACTCAGTGTCCTCTGCCCAGAAGTCTTTCCCTTCCCGCAGTGCTCAGGAGAGGTGCCTCCTCCTCCACGAAGCCCTCTTGCCCATCCCTTCCAGCCTCAAACACGCAAATAAGTGTTCTGTTTTCCTTCCCCAGCTCTTCCTGCATTTGGGCCTGGCCTCGTTTCTGCCTGTATCATAGTTATCAATGGGCTTGTCTCAGCGCCCCATTACCCTGCAGGCTCCTTAAAGCCTCGTTCCAAACGAAGCCGCCGAAGCCCCCGGCACACAGCACCCTGCACCCCGGAAGGGCGCACCACCTTTTAGTTTAATGAATGAACAAAGAAATAGCAGGCGACACCCCAGCAGGTAGCGGTGCCTCGTCAACGCAGGTGAATTAATTTGGACTTTTCAGCAACGCACGCCTTGGGGGAGGGGCTGTGCCAAGGCCAGGGAGAGGCGAGCTGGGAGCCGTTCAGGGCGGGGAGCAGATGTCCACATTTGCCTTATTACTTCAGCTATTGTTCCCGGCTTTTGCTCTGGGAGAGAAAAGAATCCGCCCATGTTTTCATGTTGTTCTCATTGAAATACACCCACAGGCTTTGAAACGAACCCACTGGTGAAGTGCACGGAGGGGGAGGGGGGCGGGTTCGTTTCTTCGCCGGGATTCTGTGCGGCGGCTCCCAGGGATGGGAGCACGTGGTGGGAGCACCGCCGTGGGTGAACCCAGGGGTGTGTGTGTGTGTGTGTGTGTGTGTGTGTGTGTGTAGGGGGGAGGCCTGGGCACCGAAGCATGGAAAATGTCTGTAAATTCACGTTGGTAGGAAGCCCTGTTCAAGGGCTTACCTTTTCCAGGCCGACAGGGAGTTGCAGGCAGAGAGAAGCGATGCCATTCGAAGCTGGGCACAGGGCAGAGGTGACTTGGGCGTGGGGACCCCGATTAGCCTGTTTCTTCATGAATTCATTTGTTCATTCAGACATTTAATGAGCGGGAATTAAGAATCCACCAGAATGATCCGATTTTGGAGCTGGAGCCAGTTTAAACCCCATATCTGGAAAATGAAGGTTCAGAGAGGTTAAGTGACTTGCTCAAAGGCGCACAGCCGGTTACCAGTGGCTCCTGCTTTCCAGTCCTGAGCTCCTAGGGTCTGTGGGGGCTTCCCTGCCTTCAGAGGTGTCCCAGGCCCGTGGACATCGGGGTGAAGGGCCACATGGAGAGTGGGTCTCCGTAGGCCGCTGCCTCCCCTGGCTGGCCGGGGCAGCCTTGCCTGGCACACTTTGTATCAGGTTGGGGGCTTCCCAGCAGGTGTAGAAATGACCCTCTCTGAGCAGAACTGGTCAGACCCCTCGCACTTGACCCTGCCCCATCTCCCCACCCCGCGTGCAGCAGGGATCTCTGACCGGTAACTCACAGACCGCTCCACTCTGTGTTTGTGGAGCTGCGTCAGCCCGGGTGCGGACAGGAGCGGCCTGCGCTGTCCAAACAAACCCGGGGCTCCCGCCCGCTCCCTCTCCCGCTTCCTCTGGGAGCTCAGCGGCTGAATGCAGGGCTTCGGCCTTTGGTTCCCAGAGTGAGGGTCCCCCGAGCTGTTTCTTCCTTTCCTCCTCCTCCTTCTTCTTGTTTTAAATATATTTTTATTGATTTAAGGGGAAGGGAGAGGGAGAGGGAGATAGAAACATCCATGATGAGAGAGAATCACTGATCGGCTGCCTCCTGTACGCCCCACTGGGGATCAAGGCCGCAACCCGGGCCCATTTTAGTCAAACGAAGGCTGGTGGCTTCTTTCGCAGGCGGTGGGTGCCCCAAGCAGCGCACCTCCGCTCTCCCCTCCTGGATGCGTGTTTGAAAAATGTGGCTGAAGCCTGCCCTTTCAACCAGCTTTGCGAATGACACAGGAATGACACTATTTTTAGGTCACACCCCCCGCAGAAGTTGACATTTGAAGGCTCGCCTATGTGCGAAAGCATCCAGAAGGAAACGCGTGGTTCCTCCCTTTGCCCGGCAACAATAAACAGGAGCGGCGCTCGCTTATTCGCGCTCATCCCTCCCCGCTTGCATCCGCGTCGCCCATGCTCGGAGGTGCAGTTCTCCAGCGCGCACTCCTGGCAGATGTCACCTGAAGGCCGCCCTTCGGAGACTGTCCCTGCAAATAAAAGCAGGTCGTTAGGCGAGAAGCGTCTTTGTTCCCTTAACTACGGCGGTTTCTCCCTCCGCACAGCGCGCTCTATATAAAGCCATAACCATTCAGAGTCGCACGTAGACTATATAAAGGCGCTGCCTAGAGATGAAAGATGTCTTTAACCCCTTCCTCTCCGGCGTCGGTGGCAGCTGCAACAGCCCAGTTCCGAGCGTGCCAAGTTGTGCTGGGGGGCTGGGGAGAGAAGAGGGGAGGTGTGAGTGAACAGCAAGGTGGGAACAGCCCCCCCAATCCTCCCCTCCGCTCCCCGCCTCAGATTAGAGCTGCGGGGACTCTCCCCGGGCTGGGGTGACAGGACAGAAGGAAGCTCCGAGGGCACTGGGCAGGACTCGGGGCTTTCACCTGTTGATTTCAGGCTCCGGTCCCGGCGCCCCGCTTCCTGCAGGGGTGCCCAGGCGCTTGACCGCAGGGCCCAGGTGGCAGTGCTTCCTGAGGATCAATGGTATTGGATTTGGAGTGACCGTCAATGTGTGAGAGGTCTCAATGTCACAGCTGAACGCGGCCGAAGAAATGCCCAGCCCGTATGCTCAGTGGTTAGGGCATCAGCCCCGGGAACCAAGGAGTTGTGGGTTTGATTCCGGGTCAAGGGCGCAGACCTGGCATGTGGGAGGCAACCGATTGATGTGTCCCTCTCACACTGATGTTTCTCTCCTTCTCTCTCTCTCCCCCCTTTCCCTCCCTCCCTTCCACTCTCTCTAAAAATCAGTGGGAAAAATACTCTCGGGTGAGGATTAACAAACAGCAAACAACAAACAAACAGAAAAAGGTACCCACATGTTTCCTGCCCACCCCCTTCTCACCTGGCCAGCTGGTGACCCCTGACCCTGACCCCTCTCCTCGCTCACTGTGCATGGTCACGTGACCCATGAAAGCGGATTCCAGAAGCAGCGTGGCTTAGCTCAGGAATGGCCACATAGGTCACGCAGAACTGGGCAGAGCAGAGTGCTGCGGGCTGTGGGCGGGGGCCCGGGTGCGGAGACTGCGGAGTTGGTACAACTGCGCCTCAGATGGCTAATAGCCCAGGGCATATTGTGGCTGTATATTTTTATTGATGTCAGAGAGGAAGGGAGAGGGAGAGAGAGAGAAGCATCCATGATGAGAGAGAATAATTGATCGGCTGCCTCTTGCACGACCCCCACTCGGGATCGAGCCCGCAACCCGGGCCTGTGCCCTGACCGGGAATTGAACCCTGACCCCCTGGTTCCTAGGTCGATGCTCAACCACTGAGCCACACTGGCCGGGCATGACTGATCTGTGCACATCTGGGCGTCCACCGTGCTCTCAGCACCCTGGCTGGGCTCTCACAGGACAAAGGCTGGTAAACTGCGTGGTGGGGACACGGAGCCCCACCAGGGGCTGGGCTCAGGCTGAATGGCTTCTAGGCCAGCAGCCGCCACGGGGGTGTCAGCTCAGAGTTGGGGCGCGTGAGTCCCAGCGTTTCCCATGAGCAGGCAGGCCTGGTCCTATAAGGAAGAAGCTGGTATCAGTCTCATTTTACAGAGGAGGAAACTGAGGCTCAGAGAGGTTGAGCAACTCGCCTGAAATCACACAGCTAGTAAGTAGCAGAGCCAGGCCTTGAAGCCCAGCCACGTCCCTTGCCCTAAACCCCTGGTCGGCAAACGGCGGCTCGCGAGCCACATGCGGCTCTTTGGCCCCTGGAGTGTGGCTCTTCCACAAAACATCACGGCCTGGGCGAGTCTATGTTGAAGAAGTGGCGTTAGAAGAAGTTTAAGTTTAAAAAATTTGGCTCTCAGAAGAAATTTCAATCGTTGTACTGTTGATATTCGGCTCTGTTGACTAATGAGTTTGCCGACCACGGCCCTAAACCATTTCTACATTGTGTTTAGCGTATCACGCAGGGCAGGGCTTCTTAAACTTTGTCGCCAAAGGGCTCTGACTGCCTCCTGAGGGCCTCAAGTTAAAGCTCAAAGCGGCGCCTCGGCGAGCTGGGCACATGAATTGTACACAAGATGCCTATATAATTTTATTAACCCACGTCACTGCAATAAATTCAATAACAGATAAATTTAAAAAAGAATATGTGTGGTTTTGGAGTAAGGCAGTAATGCTGTGGGCATACATGCTGAGCGTTTCCCGTTGCTTACGTCATGGAATCATCTCAACTGCCCCGTGGGAAAGTAACATTGGTCCCATTGTACAGATGAGAACACTGAAGCTCGGAACGGCTGAGACCTTTGCTCCAGGTCACACAAGAGGCTGGGTTGTTGGGGCACCAAATCTGTTTTTTCACCAACAGCAGGCTGCTGCTGCTTGGACATAAAGCAGCTAGGTCCAGGTCCTGGCCTTGCTTCTGACTGATGGCATCACCTTTGGCGAGCCGACCCTCTGGGGCGAGTTTTCTTTGTGAAATGGCCCATGTCCCATTCCTTGTAGCACGAGGTGCTGTCAGTCACGGTGGCCCCCTCTCCTGTGGCAACAGGAATGGAGCATGTGTCCCTGGCCTGGCCAATCAGAGTGCCCTCGCCCCCTGACCAGAGCGATTAGTTAAGGAATGGGCATGTGATTCCAGCCAGGCCAATTGAAATCCTCCTCAGGGCGTGCCAGAGCCACGGGGAGGCCCCTCTCCCTTCCTGCCGGGGGTGCTGAGCCGGGGAGGCAGAGCTCTGGGTCCACTTCAGCCCCTGGATCCAGCCATGCCTGAAGCCATTCCTCTCCCCGCACTCCCCAGTTCCAAGAGGCAGTAAATTCCCGTTCTCGTCAGCTAATCTGGCCTGGGCTTGTGTTGTTGCGGTGCAGCGGGCAGACCTGGGAGTTGTTTCTAGCTTCGTGGGGCAGTGGAGCGTGGCTCCTCTGTGTGGGGACTCAACGTAGCAGGTGCTATGGCCTGAGGAGTTCTCTGCCTTTAGGACCATGCTTGGCCCGCATGTGTGTGCGTGCATGCGCACGTGCACCCACAGGCACATGCAGGGTGGGGTGGGGGAGGCGGTTGTAAAATGTCAAAGAATCCATGGCTCGGGAGTGACCATCTTCCAGCTCCCTGTCCCTTGAGAGGACAATCTTGAGGCGCCTTCTACACAGTCGCTCTGCGGGTCCCCGGCAAAACTGAGCCCCAGTCATCCAGAGCGGGGACCTGCTCAGGGAAGCAGCCTTCGTCGCCTCTCCTCCCTGCCCTGTCGCCTTCCCCGCACTCTCACCCATGATTCCGGGGTTCTCCCCTCAGATAAGCTACCTGCACCCGAAGCCTTATTTCAGGGTCTGCTTATGGGGTTTTGATTTTCTGGAGTGGACAGGTCTGGAGACACTTATCCTAATCGGAAAGTCTGAATTTGCAAGGTCCCCAGCCTTAGCAGTTTTGTGAATTGAACGTTGCCCACACTGGACGCGTGCGCAAGTGGGGCTGACACAGCAGGACCGGGCTGACAGATGTCCAAGACGCCAGGAAGTTGATGGGACAGATGAGGTTAGAGTATTGGGGCCATCTGGGGGCCTCAATTTGGAACTTGGAGGGGTCCCCGAATGCCCCTGGAGCCCAGGGTCCAGAAGTGTCTGGATAGACAGGAGCTGGGAGCACTCAGATCGCCGAGCGATGGCCTGGTTCCCAGCCCTGGTTTTATTTGCCTTTCCCTCTGCCTTTGTCCTCTCGCCCGTTTATTTACGTGTAAACGCGTCCTGCATCTCTGCCTCCCTGAGTGGGGGAGAGCTGGTGATGGCCTGGGTCCCACCTCCTCCCCTGCGAGGCCCTGGCTCCAGGAAGAAGGTGGCCTGCGGCTGTGGGAGTGTTTGGCTGGTGCAGCTCTGCCTCGGGTCCGCCTCCTCCCCTCCTCCCCAGGGGGCCTCTGCTCCCCCGCTGTTCACCCCGTCACTCCTGCAGTGCTTGGCATATGGGAAACGAGGCCTAAGTGTTTGCTGCTATTATCATTCCGGATCCTGGTGAACCCCGAGGAGTAAGAAGGGCTCACATTTTATTACGATGATTATGTTAAAGGAGCGCCTAGCAGCCATTTCTGCACAGGGGCCACTCACGCAAATTGCACTTAACCTGCGAAGCCAATCTAAGGACTTGGGTTGCAGCCTCCAAAGACAAAATAAAATAAAATTTAGTTAGAGAAATCCCCAGCGGTGCTTGCTTTGTGTGCCTTTTCTCAGTCTCTGAGGCTCTGCCTGAAGGTTTTCCCCTTGACCAGGTCCCGAAGTGCAGGTCCCCGGCAAAACTGCATCTAGGAGAGCAGTGGTGTGTCCTTAACCTATTGCTTTGGTCCCGATGCAGATGGCCACCGCGGAAGTCAGCACTGTCATTAGCCTCGTTTTACAAATGAGGAATGGAGGCACAGAGAGGTCATGCAACTTGTGCAAGGTCACACAGCTAGGAAGTGACTGAGCCAAGATTTGAACTCAGGCAGCCTCACTCTAGCTTCCCGGCTCCTCTGAACTGTTTTTGTACTTCTCACTTCCAGATCTTCGAACACCCTTCCCCCACCCCGGGCAGCCCGAGGCCTTCTCGGTGACGAGGCAATGGTGGGGGACAGGTCACACTGCCTGGTGGCTCTCAGGCTGGCCACGCCCCTCCCGCTCTGGGGTGGATGGGACCTTTGTTTTGGAAATGCGGCCCGCAGCCTCCTGCAGGCTCTGGGTGGGCTAGGGAAGGGTGGGGGCGGGGTCTGGAAGCCAAGTTGCTCCTCCGGTTGGGCTGCCTTGCCTGGCGGGGGGCCTGGCCCTGTTAGAATGCCTTCATCCTGACTCCCACCGGAAGTTCCTCGTTCCTGCATAATTACATTAAGCTTTTATGATGGGGATCTGGGCTGCTGGCTGCATTATTTTGCTGGGGCGGCTGCATTCCTGGGTCTGGGTTTACCTTCTCTCTCTCTCTCTCTCTCTCTCTCTCTCTCTCTGCCCTGGAATGCGGGTCGTGGACAAGTCCCCCTGCCAAGCCCAAGCTGTGGGGTCCCCTGGCCGCACTCTGGGGGCAGATAAAGAGCCAGAAGTCCACCCGAAATGTCCTGAATCCTGGGGTCAGGAAACCTGTCCTGCCTGCAGGGTAGAAGGTGGGAGCCTGGGTCTGAAAAATGGCCTGAGCCTTCAGCAGCTGACATCTGCTTGCTGGGGCCTCGTGGGCCCAGGAGGACGTGGGGGTCATTGGCTTCTTAGCCTGGGCACCCCATCCAGGGCCCCCTGCACTTTGCTTTCCAGATATTGACTAGGCTGATTGTCTGTGGTGTGTGTGTGTGTGTGTGTGTGTGTGTGTGTGTGTGTGGCCTTTCTTTTTAAATAGAAAAAATTAGCTGTAAGCAATACCAGCATAAAAGGAGGACCCAATCTCACACCCTACAGAAAAATAAATACCAGCAGCTTAAAATTTGAACGTTACAAAGCACTGAAAAACCCAAGATGAAATCTCATAGTGGATTATCCCCTAAAATATTTTGAATTAAAAAAAAAAAAATATATATATTATATATATTTGTATTGATTTCAGAGAGGAAGGGAGAGGAAGAAAGAGACAGAAACATCATTGATTGGCTGCCTCCTGCACGCCCCACACTGGGGATCTAGGCCGAAACCCGGGCCTGTGCCCTGACCGGGAATTGAACCTTGACCTCCTGGTTCATAGGTTGATGCTCAACCCCTGAGCCACGCCGGCTGGGCTAGTTTGAAAATTTTAAAGCACATAATTACTTTTTGAATTCAAACAAAACCTATATTTTTTACAAAATTAAAAAACCAATGCATCCCTCTTGTAAAAGGCTAAGGACATAGGGAAAGTGGTTATAATTGTTCTTTTTATTGACTCTGTGACTCTGTGCCTGAGTCTGCTCTGAGATCATGATATGGATCATCTCATTGACTCTTCCCAACAACACACTGAGACGGGCTGTATGGCGGTGGCCCCTTTTATAGATGAGGAAACTGAGCATTGAGAGACTAGACAGCTTCCCCGAAATCACTCAGCTAGTCCAGGGGAGCTGGGATCTGGAGGCAAATCAAGTCCCCCTAACCCCATTTTACCTACAGATGAGGACTGTGACGGTCTTAGATAGTCCCTGTGCTGTGTTGTGTGTGCGTGCGCGTGTGTGCGCATAGGAGGGCCTTCACATTCCAGATGTGTGCTGGAATCTTGTGCCCTGACAATCTCCTCCTTCATCCTTTCCCCTCTTCCTTGCTTTGGCCCTGATTTGGGAATTTTTCTCTACTTTTGGGGGGCTTTCCAGGACAGAGCTGGAGAGTCTCCTCTGCCCGGGTCATGAAACCAAGACTCTAGTGAAAGAGAAGGTCTCTGCGTGCCTGGTTTTTCCTGCCGAAGCAGGGGAAACTGGGAGGACTGCCTGGTGGCGGCATCCTTGGAGAGAAATACTCCTCAGAGGTGACACTTATTCTGCACCTGGGGAGTAAGCTGGTTGGCAGGCGTGGGACTCACTGGGTGATGTGGCAAGAGCCTCTCCTCCAGCTTCCCAAATGCCTGCAGGAGCTGGGCCTGCGCCTGCTCCGGCTGAGTGAAATCCTGTAGCGGATTTTTAGAAAGTGCTGTGGACAGTGTAATAGAGAAAAGGCTCCGGATACAGGAGCCAGCTTCGAGGAGGGCTGGCCAGGAGTCAGCGCTCAGCAGAGCGATGGTCTAAGACGTGCAGAGCAGCCCAGCAAGCCCTTGTCCTCACCCCACCGCACCCGACCCCACCCTTGGCCTGCGCCCCGTCCACCTCCCACAGCTGCACACGCCTCATTGTTCAGGGACAAAGGCAGTTCAGATTTGTGAAAAGGGAGAAAAAGGAAACTCAGCCGAATTCATCTTGCTTGTAAGTGAGCGGCTGGCGCTGGCCCCTGAGTGGGGGAGTCACAGGCGGATGGCAGCGGAGGCCTGGGGACGGCCTGGTTGGAAGGGAGGGGCGGGGACGCGCAGCGGGGTGCGAACAGCGGGTGATTTATGGCGCCAATAAGCACAGCGGCTCAATCTTTGCAGTTTCCCCTCAAGTTGTGTCTGAGCTCAGGCCCCTTGGAGCATCTCCCGTGTGTGCTGCGGCGGCGGCCATGGCTTGCTTGGGCTCAGGAACCTGGCTCCTCTGCGCCCTGCGGATGGGCACCCCTCCCCGCTGGGGGCCCAGGGAGAGCCCCCCAGCCCTGTCTCCAAGCCGAAGGGCAGTGGGAAGGTGTGCCATTAAACCTGGATGGGCCCTGGCCGGTGTGGCTCAGTGGATAGAGTGTCAGCCTGCGGACCAAAGGGTCCTGGGTTTGATTCTGGTCAAGGGCACATGCCTGGGTTGCAAGCTCCTTCTCAGCCCAGCCCTGGTTGGGGCATGCGCAGGAGGCAACCAATCGATGTGTCCCTCTCACACTGATGTTTCTCTGTCTTTCCCTCTCTCTTCCACTCTCCCTAAAAATCAATGGAAAGATATCCTCAGGTGAGGAGTTACAGAAAAACAAAAACAACACACATACACACACACAAAACACACACACACACACACACACACACACACACACACAAAACACAAAACAATAAACAAACCTGGATGGCCGTGATAAGGAAGGTTCGGGACGAATTGGTGAGCAGGGGCCCGGCTTCCTGTGGACGGAGCCTGGCACGTGTGGCCTCGGGGCCTTTTGGAAAGGCGGCCAGTGACTAGGATTCCCCCCCGCAGGCGCCCAGCAGGCTGGAGACCTGGCACCCGCCCGGCTGCCGGCCGCCCTAGAAGGCTACTCCCCCGCCGTGTGGGCTGCTCACACTCCCCGTGGACCCAGCCGTGTCCCCTGTGGGGGCGCGGGGGTTGCAGGAGGGACTACTGACCGGGTGTCTCCTTGTTGCCATTCATCCCCTGCTCTCGGCGCCCCGGGTCCACACGGAACAGACCCTTGGCAAGATGGCCTGGGTGGGGGTGGAGGGATTCAGCCACAGGTCCTTCTTGGGAGGGCCTGGCTGAGAACAAGTTGCCAGACACCCTGCAGTTTAGTCTATTCCTCCCTGGAGACTTATGAGTTTTCTTCCAAGACTTCTGGAATGTTCTTAAGCAGGGCTAGAGTGAGAAAGGAAACACAGCCTGGCTTCCCTTCCTCTCCCCCCGCACACTCCCCATGCACCAGGACTGATTTCCTATCGGAGCTCAGTCATTTCCAAATGGTCAGTGGCCTCCAGACTGCTGGGGTCGCGGGGGGCGGGGGGGGGAGGGCCATGGACAAGGCCACCACCTTCCTGGTGGGGCGGGGGGGGGGGGAGTGCTCCCCAGGGCTTGGCCACCACCAACCACACAGGCCCAGGCAGAGATTTGTTTTTTGTGTGTGACCGAGAGGTGCTCAGGCCCCTTTGGCGTGAAGATCTCCCTGGCACCGGGGGGGGGGGGGGGGGGAGCAGCGCTGTGGGGCGTGACGGATGGAGGCGGCTGGCACTGCTGAGGCCGGGCTGCACAGAGCCACCTGGAGGTCTACCAGCAGGCCGGCCGGCGGCTGGTCCACAGCACCGAGCTTGGGCGCAGATAGAACTGGGTTCAAATGCTGGCTCCACGATGGGGACCGGAGTGAGTTATTCCCCTTCCCTGAGCCCTAGTCTCCTGGTGTGTAAATTGGGGACAAGAACAGATTCCTTCCGGGGTTACTGCGAGAGTTCAACCAGATAAGACTGGTAAGAGCTGGCGCAGTGCCTGCCTCACAGCAGGTGCTCAGCGATGTAGCTGCTATTATTCATCAGGACGTGTCTCCTTGTCCTCTTTCCTCAGGGCCCCGCATCTTTCTTTGGATACTGGCTATTCCCAGGCAGCCACACAGGCCCTGAGGGTTTATCTGATAAACCCATTCCTATCTGCGACTGGGCCTGAAACGGAGCATGGAGGTATGTGCATGTTATAACCCATCTCAGCCTTGTGGGATGAGTTTATTCATTTTTTAAAAATGTATTTTAAAAATTGGTTTCAGAGAGGAAGGGAGAGGGAGAGAGAGAGAGAAATATCAATGATGAGTGGGAATCCTGGATCGGCTGCCTCCTGCAGGCCCCGCCTGGACCAGCCTCTACTATGCCGGACAGGCACATTGGTTATCTAGCTCCATCTGCACCAGCACCATGAAGAAGAGATGAGTATCATCCCCATTTTACAGACAAACAGGTTCTGAGGGGTTGAGTCACTTGCCAAGGGTTCCAGAGCGTGTCCAGGCTTAACTGGCTCAGGCGCTGGGATAGGCCCTGGGGCTGTGAACGTAGGCAAACACATCTCAGTTGCAAGGAGTGCCCTGTCCAGGGGTGGAGATAAGCATAGACATCAGATCACCAGCATGTAGTTCTGGCAATAGACACAGGGTATTGTGGGCACAGAGTAGGGACACCTGGGGACCTATGGGAGCATACAGTTGGGTGCATTAACCCATGTTGGTGCTTCCCTGTACGGATCTGAAGCCACACAGAACAGCATAAAGTTTATTCTCCCACCTTCTGAGGGCCCAGCCCACCTGCCCAGAATCAGCCCACCTTAGCCAGAGAGAACAGTCTCTTTAAAATGTCAAATTAGCCCAGCCAGTGTGGCTCAGTGGTTGAGTGTCAACCTAGGAACCAGGAGGTCCTGGTTCGATTCCTCGTCAGGGCACAGGCCTGGGTTGTGGGCTCCATCCCCAGTGTGGGGCTGTGCAGGAGGCAGCCGATCCATGATTCTCTCTCATCATTGGTGTTTCTGTCTCTCTCTCCCTCTCCCTTCCTCTCTGAAATCAACAAAAATATATTTAAGAAAGTCAAATGACTTCCAGGGCCCACATTGGAATCAAGAGATGCTCCCCCTTATGTATCCTTCCAGAGATAGTCAAAGCATAGAGAAAGATATATGTATATGACTGCATGTAAATACACCCTTTTCAAAACTGCCAATGATAGCACAGGATAAACAAACATGATGTACATATAAGAGCAAGTCACCCTCCTGGCTGTTTCCCTTCCTGAAGGCCACCCCTGCTGCCAGCTTCTGATACAAGGTTGAACATATAAATCCTTCGCAAAAAGACAAAGGATGGCATCCTGTTAACATGATAAAGTTCAGTGCACCCTGTTTTTTCACTTAACACTATCTCACAGAGCATGCTGCATCATACCTGTAGCTCTGTTGTGTTCTTCTTTTTAAAAATTTTAAAATAGCCTTTATTGTTGAGATTAATACAGATGTCCCTCTTTTTTCTCCCCATTGCCTCCTCTACCCAGTTCCCGCTCACCCCAGGCCTTCGCCACCCTATTGTCTGTGTCCATAGGTAATGCACACATGCATATAAGATCTTTGTTTAATTGTTTCCCATTCCCCCCACCCCCTTCCCTCTGAGAATCATCAGCCTGTTCCATTTCCATGTCTCTGATTCTATTTTATTCACCAGTTTATTCTGTTCATTAGATTTCTTATTCGTTTATTTTTATTTTTAGATTCAATTGTTGATAGGTATGTATTTGTTGCCATTTTGTTGTTCATATTATCTTTTTCTTTTTCTTCTTCCTCTTCTTAAAGAATACCCCTCAACATTTCATGTAATACTGGTTTGGTGGTGATGAACTCCTTTAGCTTTTTCTTATCTGTGAAGCTCTTTATCTAACCTTCATTTCTAAATGATAGCTTTGCTGGGTAGAGTAATCTTGGTTGTAGGTTCCTGCTATTCATCACTTTGAATATTTCTTGCCACTCCCATCTGGCCTGCATAGTTTCTGTTGAGAAATCAGCTGATAGTCGTATGGGTGTTCCCTTGTAGGTAATTAACTGTTTTTCTCTTGCTGCTTTTAATATTCTCTCCTTGTCTTTTGCTCTTGGCATTTTAATTATGACGTGTCTTGCTGTGGTCCTCTTTGGGTTTCTCTTGTTTCAGACTCTCTGTGCTTCCTGGATTTGTAAGTCTATTTCTTTTACCAGGTGGGGGAAGTTTTCTGTCATTATTTCTTCAAATAGGTTTTCAATATCTTGCTCTCTCTCTTCTTCTTGCACCCCCATAATGCGAATGTTGGTACACTTGAAGTTGCCCCAGAGGTTCGTTACACGATCTTCATATTTTTGGATTCCTTTTTCTTTTTGCTCTTCTGGTTAGGTGTTTTTTGCTTCCTCATATTTCAAATCGTTGATTTGATTCTCAGAATCCTCTACTCTACTGTTGAGTCCCTGTATATTATTCTTTATTTTGGTCAGTGTATGCTTAATTTCTGACTGGTCCTTTTCCATTTTTTTGGAGGTTTCTAGAAGATTCTTGAGTAACCTTATAACCATGGTTTTGAATTCTATATCCAGTAGTTTGCTTTCTTCCATTTGTTTCATCTGTGACATGTTTCTTTGTCTCCACATTTTGGTGCTTCCCTGTGATTGCCTCTATGTATTGGGTAGAACTGCTGTCTCCTTGAGTTTGTAGAGTGGCCTTGTGTAATAGATGTCCTATAGGGCCCAGTGGCTCAGCCTCCCCAGTCACCTGAGCTGGACACTCTTGGTGTACCCCTATGTGGGCTGTGTGCACAGTCCTGTTGTAGTTGAGCCTTGATTGCTATTGGTATCACTGGGAGGAATTGACCTCCAGGCCAATTGGCTGTGGGGACCAGCTGTGACTACAGCAGAAGAGCTGCTGTGCAGGAGACACCCTTGTGGAGCAGGACTTGCTTCAGTGGGACTTTGGTGCTCCCTGAGTCTGCCCCTTGAGTGTGTTGCTTATGGATGTGTAGAGTTGTAATCTGGTATGGTCTCACACTGACCACTGGCTCTTGGGTCTCCAGGGAGGGGAAAAGTCAGCCACTGCCTGGGGCCACCCAGCAGGAGCTACAGAGAGATCTGCAGATTTCTCCTCTTTGTATCGGGTCTGGAAGTGCCCAGAGGGAGGCCCAGCTGTGAAGCAAGGCAGGCTGGTGCTGGTGCCGGGTCTTGGGCCTTTTGTTGATAGGTTTGGGGCTCCCTGACCCAGCTGCAGCTTGTTGAGATTTTAACCTGAGCAAGGACAGGCCATTCATATGCAACAGCTGCTGCTCACAGCTTGGGTGGGGTTATAAATTGGATGGGGCGGGGCCTCAGGGAATCACCAGGGTGGAGCAAACAGAAATGGCTGCCAGTCAGCCCTGCGACTGACAGGGAGGTCCCATCACGGGAGCAATGATCCCTGTGAGCACCTCCATCTGGGAGAAAGCCACCCCCGAGTTCCTGCCCTGATGCCAGACCATCCAGTTCCTCCTGGTATGTGTCTGGGTCCCCCAGAGCCTCGCCCGGCGCTGGAGCTCAGAGGAAGCGGGACCTTGTAAGTTCAGTTCATGGTGCCGGCCTTTTAAGAGGAACTGCCTGGGTCTCCAGCAGCCTCCGTGTCCCTCAGCCCCAATCCCGCTGATTTTTACAGCCCGTAGTTATGGGGACTTCTCTTCCCAGCTCTGGGACCCTGGGCTGGGGGTCTGGTGTGGGGCTGGGACCTCTTGCTCCTCCGGCAGCCTCCACAGAGACGACCTCCCTCCCGATTAAAAAAGCGGCCCACGTGGGTGCCAGCCCAGCCCGCTCCGCACCTCTGCCCCTCCTACCAGTCTCAGTGCGCTTCCTTCTTTGCTTCTCTAGTTGTGGGACTTCCATTCAGCCAGCTTTCCAGCGGTTCTGGATGATGGTTGTTCTGTATTTTAGTTGTAATTTAATGTGGTTGTGGGAGGTGACGAGTACAGGCGTTTGCCTACGCTGCCATCTTGGTCTCTCTCTCTCTCTCTCTCTCTCTCTCTCTCTCTCTCTCTGTTGTGTTCTATTTAATGGCCGCATAACATTCTATGACGAGGATGTGCCAGACTTTATTTAACCAGTCTCCTATGGATATTTATTCAGGTTGCTTCTGGTCATTTATAGCTACAAGTAACCTAGCTCTGAATCTCCCTTTACATAAGTTTTTACTCACATGTGGTATGTCGGTATGCCTTTGCTGGAGAAAAGGGTACGCATGTTAACATGACATACCATTAAGGCATACTTAACTCACCCAAAGAAATGAATCGCGAAGGGCAGGATTTTGACCATCAGCAAGGAACACCGTTTCCCCGAGCAGAGTGTGTGTGCTTCTCCCGGGAGCGGCCCTCCCCGCTCTCCAGCTCCGAAGCCCCAGTGCCAGCGAGCAAAGGCAGCCGGGGCGCCCTGGCTCCCGACCCCCCGGGGGGAGGGGCACCGAGGCGTTCTCTGCGCAGAAGTTCCCTTTCTAATCGGTTTTCCCACCGCATCATCGGCGGCCAAGACAGACTTTCATAACTTGCTATCTTTACAATATGTCGTTCAAATTTAAAACATGCTAAAAGGGAGAAAATATTTATAGAATTTTTCTCTGGAAGGAAAAAACCCCTACTTTTAAGCCTAGCCAATGACATTTCTGGAAACCACAGAGGGAAAACAGCAACAACTCGCAGAAGATAAAATGGACTAATTACACAACAGATCTCTAATTTAAGAAACTAGCTGCATTCTTCTGTCCCCCCTCCCCCCCCCCTTAAAGATGACAGGGAATAAAAATACTGGGTTACCAGCTTATTAAAACAATAATGTAACGACTCCTGACCTCCCCCCGCCGCAAGGCCATGTGGGTCCGTGCATGTGTGCGCGCAGCCGTGGGCCTGCCGGCCCGGCCGGGCCTGTGCGCAGGGTTCCCTTTGGTGGGGTTTCTTGGCCTGCGGACCAGTTTCCCATGGGAAGGAGCGGGGATCTGCTGCCTGGGTTATTTCAATCTTGGATCATCCTCCCTTTTCCAAAGCTGGCAGCGTCTCCATGGCGTGACTTGGGAGCTGCCTGTGTTAGCCCGTCATTTGCTCTCTCTCCTCAGTCCCGCCTCAGGGTGGTCAGCGGAGGCTGGGGAGCCCCCTCCCCGCGTTTCTGTGCATCTGAGCCTGAGCGCTTCCCCACGGCCACGGAGGGAGTCTTTCTCCGGCCAGAGCTGCCAGGAGCCGGAGAGTGACGGCAGCCAAAACCTCGGCGTGAACTTCGTTTCTGTTTGGATTTTTATGGAAACCGTTTCTCCCAGACACGCATCCTGTGGGAGCGCGCTCCCTCCCCTGCCTTGTTTTTATGTCTGAATGGATGACGTGGACCGTTGCACGGGTTTGCAGCAGCTGCGGCCACCGAGCGGTTTGAGTGGAACCTTGGGCTGCCCGGCGTGGCTCTCGGAGGCCGTGTGAGCCCACGGACAGGGCTCCCTGCGCCCAGCTTGGGGATGGTGGCTGCCCCAGGGCTGCTCTGCTTTGCTGGGGGATTTGAGGAAGGGTCTTGACTCCCAGGCCTGCAGTGTAGACCGGAGCTAACGCCGGTGTGAGGGCCTTGCAGAACCAGGATGAGGAATCCTAGTGGGAGACAAGTATGGTGAGCCCTGGCCGGTGTGGCGCAGTGGATAGAGCATCAGCCTGTGGACTAAAGGGTCGTGGGTTCGATTCCGTGCTTCAATTGCAGGTTTGATCTCCAGCCCCGGCATACGGGAGGCAATCAGTTGATGTGTCTCTCTCACATCGATGTTTCTCTCTGTCTCTCCCCCTCCCTTCCACTCTCTAAAAAAATCAATGGAAAAATATCCTCGGGTGGGGATTCACAAAAGAAAAAGAAGAATAGTGAGAAAGCAGAGATGGGGCCTTGAGGAAGGGTGTGCCGGTGGGGGCAGGTGGCTCCACTCTGGGCCAGGGTCTAGATGGCTATTCTCAGCATTGAGCTCAGCTGAGGTGACGGCCTCAGTTTCCCTGCCTTGCCTTCTCTTACTCAGTAGGTGCCAATATGTTGATTTGGGCACGTGCTGTCCATCTTCCCAGAACACAGACCGGCACCCAGGTGGGGTGGGGGAGGGGTACACACCCACAGGGTTCTGGACAGTCCTCCCCTTTGGGGACCCAGGTTTCTGTCTGGCATCAGGGTGCCTCTCCCTCCCCAGAGACCCTCTCCTGCCACTAACCACCCCTCCTCCCCGGTGGCCTCCGTGCTTGGGTCTTGGCAGCACTGAGAGCCAAGGCGCCTTCCCCCTCGTCGCCGGCACTGCCAAGGGCCCCTGTCAGCGGCTGCCAGGGAGGCGGGTGCACGGGGCTTTCCCTGTGGCAGGTCCCCACCCCTTCTTGCTTAGGTCCCCTCTTACAAGGTTGCTCCTGGGGCCCCCCCGATTCCTGACCCCTGGGTTCCACTGGGGAGGGTGTGGAGGCGGGGGTGTCACTGATCCAGCTGAGTCAAGTCACCCCATCCCCTCTGTTGCTGGCCCCTCCTTTTCAAATCTGCTCTCCGCAGAGCTGCCTGAGGGTCTCCTTAGAAGGCACGATGGACTCGGTCAGCCCCAGCCTCAATGATCCTGGCGCCTGGGGCTCCACAGCCCCAGCTGCCGGGTGCGCAGCGTGCACTGCGCCGCGCCCTGGGGACTTGGCTTTCTCTCTTTCTAGAATGGTTCTCTCCCGTCCCTCTTGCATCACCCCTGTGCCACTGTCAAGAGCCTGCTCCGGTGTCGCCTATAATTTGTTAAGCCCCGAACTCGCCCGTTTTATTGCTTTCAGCCCATCAGAGACCTGGGCCAGTGGCAGTATCACACCTTGAGCAGCCTGTCCCAGCGCCAACCGCCTGCAAACCAGAAAGCGGTGCCCGGCGCTTTGCACACTGACACATTCCTTACCCGCCCCCCCCCCCCCCCCCAAGGTGTCTTGTCTGCTGAGCTGAGAGCCAGGGCTGGGCCTTCTTTCCCAGAAGCGCCTACGAGTGCACTCCCCTGGGAGCAGAGGCGCCCTCTGACCTGCTGTCCTCTCCCTCAGCCTTGGTCTCCTAGACCGCGGTCGGCAAACTCATTAGTCAGCAGAGCCAAATATCAACAGGACAACGACTGAAGTTTCTTTTGAGAGCCACACTTTTTAACCTTAAACTTCTTCTAATGCCACTTCTTCAACATAGACTCGCCCAGGCTGTGGTATCTTGTGGAAGAGCCACACTCAAGGGGCCAAAGAGCCGCATGTGGCTCGCGAGCCGCAGTTTGCCAACCACGGGCCTAGACCTTGCGGTCTGTCTCCTCTTGGGGTCCGCGGTTCCTTGAGTGAGGCCAAGAGATCTCAAATTGGAACATTCTCGAAGCCGGTGGTCCTCTGTTACAGTGTGGCTCCCAGCAGGCCTTTCTTAGGCCCTTGGATCTCTCCTCTCCTTCCCCCCCCACACCCCCTGCATCTTCTTCCCCATTCTGTGCTTTCATTCTCCCTCAGTCTCAGTCTCAGGACTCTCAATGCCCCTATGAGCTGGGGACCCACATATGTCACATCAGCTCGGGCATCTCCCCTGAACGCCTGAGTCGTTTAGCCAGCTGCGCCCTTAGCCTCTCCCCTGCATGTCCAGCACCCCCGACACCTGCTCTCCCCGCAGCCTGTTCCAGCCCTGGCACTTCCCACTGTGCAGTCCAAAGCCTGGCTCACCCCGGAGGCCGCCCTCTCACACCCACATCCAGCCCTTCATCCCAGCCCCCACTGCTCATCTGTGCCGGCTCCCTCTCTCCCCTCTGGGTTAGCGCAGGTCTCCCCGCTCCTCCTCCCAGGGCTTCTCCATCTACTCTCAGCACAGCAGCCAGGCCATCGGGTTGAAACCCAAGTCACATCATGGCCCTCCGTGCTCGGAGCTCTCTGGTGGCTTTCTATCGGCTCACGGTGGCCTCAAGGCCTCCCCGTCTCCTACAACTACCTAAAGGACGCTCCTGCCACCTCTCTGACCCCATTCCCGGTCCCTTCCCCTCTGACTCCACTGCAGTCAGCTGGCCTCCTGGACACACCCAGCCTCAGGCCCTTTGCACCTACTGTGTCCTCTGCCTGGAATGCTCCTCCCAGAGTCATTCGCGGGGTTGCCTCCTCCCTCTCTTCACCTCTGATTAGAGACACCTTCTCCCACTGCGCGTCCCCCCCCCCCCCCCCCCCCCCGCGCGCCTCACTTCCCTCCCTAGCACTTCCTGCTACGAGGTTATACTATGCCTCTTCCTATTGATCCTGGTTCTTGCCTATCCCTCCCCTAGAGCAGTGGTCGGCAAACACATTAGTCAACAGAGCCCAATATCAACAGGACAACGATTGAAATTTCTTTTGAGAGCCGCATTTTTTAAACTATATAGGTAGGTACATTGTTATTAACTTAATTAGGGTACTTCTTCAATCGCACTGTATGTGCGCACGCACGTGGTATTTTGTGGAAGAGTCACACTCAAGGGGCCCAAGAGCCGCAGTTTGCCGACCACGGCCCTAGTAGAACAGAGATTTCATTGGTTTTCTTTGTGCCCAGAGGAGCGCCTGGCACACAGTAGGTACTTCACATGTGTTGGATGAAAGAGAAATGCATGGATGGATGCAGTGGCCGTTAGGTAAATGTTCTTATGTGTCTTACAGGCAACGTCTGAAGGCCAAGGGTGCCGACTGGCCCTGGCAGGGCCTCGCTCACCGTCCAGGCCTGGGAGTGGACAGACGCCTCGGTGCTCGCCGGTCCTGGAGTTCCAGTGGAGTGGCCGCCCAGCACCTTCCCTCAGCCTGCAGGTAAGCACGGGTGGCTTGCCATTCGCTCTGCTATAGCTCGTAACCCGCGGCGGGTCTGCAGGCCTGAATGCTGGGCTGTTGCTCTTGGAACATTCTCGAAAGCTCACGGCCCGCAGTGAGAGATGCATGAGGTTTGATTGCATTGTTGGTGCCAGCAGCGCTTGGCGCCCCTTAGACATGAGAATGACAGAGCTTTGCTTTCCCAGCAGCCCTTGCAGGCTGCCTCAGCGGAAATCAGCCTCGTTGAGGGAGCATTCCAATGTCAAGATCAAGTGCGTGCTTTGCCTGGTTCTAGGTGGCATTCCGTGGGCCAGGCTGCTCAGTGTGCACATCCGTAAAATGGGGCCCAGGGTATCCACCTCACACGGCTGGTGTGCGAGGAAGAAATGAGCAGCATAAATTTGGGAAATCTATAAAAGTGTCTGGTTTTATTGCTCCGGGTGGGGCAGACTCCGTAGGAAAAGGCTGCCGCTCCGTAGGATGGGGGGCTTCATGGGGCCCTGGGAGAATGTGGTGCGTTTCTGGCAAGACCCAGCAGCCCGCAAAGCCGCCTTGCACACATTGGGGGTTCCAGCGGGGCTCTTCTGTGACTGGCGGGTGGCCCCGCTTTTCTGTGGGGCTCCCGGGACCTCCATCTGGCCACTTTGGAGGCGGAAATGGTGTGTGTGGGAAGGGGTGACCGCTGACCTCCTAGATTTGCTGTGTTGTGCATTTGCATTTTCTGGCGAGCTGAGTTTATTAGCCAGCACAGGGCCTGTTAAAGCCAGGCCTGCTCTCGCTCAGGGAGACGGCGAGGAACACGAGGAAGCAGCGGTTGGCGCGGGGAGAGCTGGCCCGGAGTCTGCAGATCGGGTCTCCTTCTCATGTCTCTGCTCCGCCTTGTCAGCCGGGGCCTGTCCGGAAGCCTTGCTGGGCCCTCGCTGCCTGCGTGTGGGGCGAGGAGCTTGAAGCAGCTGGTCCCGTTCTGAGCTGGTGTCATTTTATACTTGCGACTTTAAAAAATATATGTTTATTGGTTTCAGAGAGGAAGGGAGAGGGAGAGAGAGAGAGAGAGACATCATGATGAGAGAGAACCATGGATCGGCTGCCTCCTGCACGCCCCACACTGGGGATGGAGCCCGCAACCCGGGCCTGTGCCCTGACCGGGGATTGAACTTGGGACCTCCTGGTTCATAAGTTGACGCTCAACCCCTGAGCCATGCTGGCCGGGCTAGACTTGCGACTTTTCAGTGAGAATCATTTCAAACCTGGAGATGTTCTTTCTCTTTTCACAGTGAGTGCTCCTTAGTCCGAATTTCTGGGGACTCTCCCCTGTAGCCCATTCCTGTGGACACCCCAGGTCTCCCGTGTCTCAACCTAGGGGTGTTCTTCTGTTGTGGGAGAGCATTGTGTCCCCCACAAATTCATATGTTGAAGGCCTACCCCTAGGACCTCAGAATGGGACTGCATTGGGCAACAGGGTCTTTAAAGAGGCGATCAGGTTAAAATGAGGCTGTTAGGTGGGCCTCTCTCAGTCTAACCGGTGTCTTCAGTGCAGTCTGTGTTTTTGGGGGGTGGGAGGAGAAGAGATTTGGGCCATTGTCTTGCAGGAGCAGAAGGTCAATGCTACACTAAGGTCTGTAGGGTCTTTTTTTTTAAAAGTATGTTTTTATTAATTTTTAGAGAGGGGGAGGGGATAGAGAGAAACATCCACGAGAGAGGAACATCATCGACCGGCTGCCTCCTGCACGCCCACAACCCGGGCATGTGCCCTGATGGGGAACCGAACCAACCACCTCCTGGTTCTTGGGTTGACGCTCAACGGCTGGGCGTCGCGGACCCGGTCTGCACAGCGGAGCTGAGCGCTGTCTGCAGAGAAGCAGGTGCATGGGCACTGGGCAGAGAAAGAGGCAAAGATCGGAGACCCGGGCTCAGCGCACACGTCTCCGCAGCCGCCTCTCCCGCTCAGATGCGGGGCTGCTCGCTGCAAAGCGCTGGCCTCCCGCGGAGCAGCCGGCACGGCGAGCGGGGGCTGGGATAATGCGCGTTACACAGCGCCTGAATACAAATGCTTTCATTCACGTGAAATTGCTTCCGAATGAAGGGCTGCTCGAAAGCTGACCCCCAAATGGAGCATTTTGTGTTACAAACTCAAATTGCATCCCTTCGCTTCGGAGAAAAATGCATATCGCCCTCGTCTGAAATGTGGTGATAATTATATGTCACATTATTCATCCCGTGTCATTTCTGGTCACATTCAGCATTTGGCACGGCAGCAATTTAGGGTGTACTTGAAACAAAGGCAGTCACGCAGGAGGCACGGGTGGGGGTGCGTTCCGGGCGCAGAGGTGGCTGGTACAGCGCGGGGAACCCGGGGGCCGCTTTCTCCGCGGATGACGCAACTGCACTGCTCGCCGCTCTCTGTGTAGGAGGACAGCGTCGACATGCTTTTTAGGGAAAGGGGAAGGGGGGGGACGGCGAGGAAAGCGCGAGAAATAGACAAAGATCGCAGCGGAGGAGACGTGCATATGTGCGCGCGCGCGCGTCCATGTGTGTGAGAATGTGTGAGTGTGTGTATGTGCATGTGTGAGAGTGTGTGAGATGTGTGTGCGTTTGTGTGTGTGAGAATGTGTGTGTGTGTGAGAATGTGTGAGTGTATGTGCATGTGTGAGAGTGTGTGAGTGTGTGTGAGATGTGTGTGCGTTTGAGTGTGTCACTGTGTGAGAATGTGTGTGTGAGAGAGTGTGAGATGTGTGTGTGTGTTTGAGTGTGTGACAGTGTGTGTGAGAATGTGTGTTTATGTGCGTGTGTGTGTGAGATGTGTGTGCGCGTTTGAGTGTGTGACTGTGTGTGAGAATGTGCGTGTGTGAGTGTGTGTGAGAATGTGTGTGAGAGTGCATGTGTGTGAGTGCATTGTGTGTATGTGCATGTGTGTGTGTGAGAATGTGCATGTGTGAGTGTGTGAGAGTGTGTGTGAGAATGTGAGTGTGTGTGTTTGAGTGTGGGAATGTGTGCATGTGAGAGTGTGTGTGTATGTATGTGTGTGAGTGTGAGAATGTGTGCGTGAGAGTGCATGTGTGTGTGGTGAGTGTGTATGTGTGTGTGTGAGAATGTGCATGTGTGAGAGTGTGAGTGTGTGTGTGAGTGTGTGTGAGTGTGTGTGTGAGAGTGCATGTGTGTGTGCGTGGGTGAGTGTGTATGTGCGTGTGTGTGAGAGTGCATGTGTGAGTGTGTGTGAGTGTGTGTGAGAATGTGAGTGTGTGTTTGACTGTGTGGGAATGTGTGCATGTGAGAGTGTGTATGTATGTGTGTGAGTGTGAGAATGTGTGCGTGAGAGTGCATGTGTGTGTGTGGGGTGAGTGTGTATGTGTGTGTGTGAGAATGTGCATGTGTGAGAGTGTGAGTGTGTGAGTGTGTGTGTGTGAGAGTGTGTGTGTGAGTGTGTGTGTGTGTGAGAATGCATGTGTGTGTGCGTGGGTGAGTGTGTATGTGCGTGTGTGTGATAGTGTGTGTGTGTGAGTGTGTGTGTGTGAGGCCAGCACAGACAGGGTGACACGCTCCGGCCTGAGGAGCCTCGGGGGAGGGGCATTAGCTATCGGTGCAGCAGGATTAGGGCTTTCGTTATGAGCTGTGTTAATTATCTGTTGCTGCATAACAAATTACCCCCAAACTTAGCAGCTTAAAACAACAGACATTTATTATCTCGCACGGTTTCTTGGGGCCCAGCGAGGCTTAGCTGGGTGGTGCGGCTCGGGTCTGTCAGGAAATGCAGTCCAGATGTCAGCGGGCCGCAGCCGCAGCTGGCCCGGCGCTGGGAGCCCCGCTTCCAAAATGGCTCGCACACGTGGTCGCTAGCAGGAGGCCTCAGAGGAGGCATGTCCGCGCTCGCTCAGTGGCTCTGCCAGGCCGCGGGGCCCACCACGTGGGTCTGTCCAGAGGCTGCTGGAGTCCTCGTGACACGTCCGTTGTTGACCTGAGGGAGGGAGCGAGGAGGCAGCCAGAGCCACACATGGCAGTCACAGCCCGTCTGTAACCTGACCTCAGAAGTGACGCCCTGTCACTGCTGCTCTGCTCCGTGTTAGAGGCTGGTCCCCGGTGCGGCCCACACTCGGAGGGGGTGAGTGCCAGGAGGCGGGGCTGCGGGGGGCAGCTCAGAAGCTGCCTGCTGTAGGGCCCGGTCCTTGGTCAGCCTCGCCATTCTAGGAGGTTCTTGGGCCTGAGGAAGTTGCCATCATTACAAACAAATGTGGAGAAAAGAGCTTCAGATGTGCGACTTGGCAGATCTCAGGGCAATGACTGTTATTTCCTGTCTATATCTCTCAGGGCAAAGACAGAGTCTCTCCAAAAGTCAGTTTCTGCCCGGCCGGCGTGGCTCAGTGGTTGAGCATCGACCTATGAACCGGGAAGTCAGGGTTTGATTCCGGTCAAGGGCACATGCCTGGGTCATGGGCTCGATCCCCAGTGTGGGGTGTGCAGGAGGCAGCCGATCCATGATTCTCTCTCATCATTGATGTCTCTCTCTCTCTATCCTTCTCCCTTCTTCTCTGAAATCAGTAAAAAAAAAATCTCCTATCTAATAAAGAGGGAATATGCTAATTGACCATCACTCTGTCACAAAGATGGCTGCACCCACAGCTGAGGCCAAGTTCCCTTAAAGAGCCTTAACGAGCAATCAGCAGGGACCTGAGGCTATGCCCTCCCCCGCACCCCAGTAGGACGGCTTGAATGACGTAAACATTGGTGGTCTTGAGGCCATGCCCTGGCGTGCTGCTATCTGGCTAAGACCGGGGACCCGGGGCTTTTGTGGGGAACAGTGCCTGCTGTGGTGGGCTGTCCTGGCCACTCTGGCCTCTGGGGGCTTAGGGGTCCGAGTTAAGGGGCTGCCTGCTGCCTGGTAATGCTCTGAGGGCCTCACCGAGGAGGTAACACACCCTCTCACAGGCAGTGCCCGGCCTTCCCCATCTGCTCAGTCTCCGTGGGGCCCCTGACTCTTACATAGTCAGATCTCTCTCATCCGAGGATATTTTTCCATTTATTTTTAGAGAGAGTGGAAGGGAGGGGGAGAGACAGAGAGAGAAATATCGATGCGAGAGAGACACATTGATTGGCTGCCTCCTGCATGCACCCCAAATAGGGCCAGGGATCAGACCTACAACTGAGGTACATGCCCTGGTCCAAAATCGAACCCTGGACCCTTCAGTCCGTGGGCTGATGCTCTATCCACTGAGCCACACCGGCCAGGGCTCTGCTTGCCTCTTAACAAGGCAGAATGGCTGGTAAGAAAACCCTTTAAGAGTTTGGTCCTTTCAGAATCATATTCTTGTTTCTGGTCCTGAGTATTTTATATTTCCTTTGCTCAGAAATATGACAGAATCGGCATTTCCCTTCTGTGTGAGGTCTGGGCGCCAGAAGTCTTCGGGAGAGGGAGGAAGGCCTGGGGACCCTACGGGCAGGCATGGCAGGCACTGACCCCGTGACGGCACCTCTGGCCTCGGGGCAGCTGCCTGCCGCCACCCCGAGCTCCCACCGCGCTCTGGGGTTCTGGGGGCGCTGTCAGGGCAATGCGGAGGAGGCGGGAGGGATGGAAGGCGGCAGAGTCCCAGCGTGCGCCCCGCTCTGTCACTTATTAGTGCCGGGCCAGACGGCGGCTCCCTCTGGGCAGTGCCCCGCTCACTATCGGATCTCCAGGTTCTGGCACGAGCCCTGCCTGCGATTCTTTTTAATTTAATTTTTTAATTAAAGCCTAATTTGCATACATTGAAATGCGCAGAAGGTGTACAGTGCGATGAGTTTTGGCAAATGCATGCCTCTGTGGAACCTCCACCTCAGTCAAGATACAGGATGCTTCCGTTGTCCCCAAGTTCCCTTGTCTCCCCCCACCCTGCCCCCAGTCAGTCCCATCGGTCACCAGAGGCAGCCCCTGGTCTGATTTCCGTCACCGTAGGTGAGTTTTGGCTCCTCTTGGAGTTCCTAGAAACGGGTCATGCAGCGTTCAGACTCACGCACGTTGCTGGGAGTGCCGCTGGCGCGTGCCTTGCTGTTACCAAGGGATATTCCATCATCAGGCTGGGCCACAGCTTCTTGCTCCATTCGCCAGTCGATGGGATGTTTGAGTGGACCCCAGCTCGGCGCCATTGCAAATAAAGTTTCTATGAACATTCTTGTGCAAGTATTTTTCTGAGCACACACTCTGGTTTCTCTTGGG